>NC_083223.1:255532273-256156180 GCF_032191835.1 Heteronotia binoei
CCTACTACCCTGTAAGCTCTTGGAAGCATGGCTACATCAGGGGAGTGTAGCCTAATCATGCAAAGGAGTTCCTGCTACAAAAAAAGCCCTGGTCCTAATAATTATTTGTATTTGTAAAATTTATTTACACCATTTATAGTTCACCTTTCCCACAGGGACTCTAAGTGGACAACACAGAGTGAGTCAGTACAACCAACAAGGTGGGACGTAAGCAATCTTAAGCAGGTCTACTTAGAGCCCTGCTCAAGTCTATGCAATGGGGCTGACTCCCAGGAAATTGTTCTTAGGATTGCACAGCACTGTCAATAACCAATGCATTAGGAGCTTAGAAGTCTGAAACCAAGGAAAAGCAACAGAAGCATAGCTTAAGTATTCATCTGACACATTCAGCAGGACAGACAGAATAAGCTCCTACTTGCAATACACCAAACATAGCAGTATAGACCACAAGTCCCAATAGTTTATCCAAGTAAGTTTTGATTGTTGTTGGGTTGGTTGGTTTGTTCTGGTGAAGGGTTGTTGTCTAGAGGACCAAGATGGCTACCTAACAGAGAAGATGGCAAACAGAACAGAGAGGGATGGGGAAAACCAGGACATGAAAGTAGAAGTTCTTACAAGAAACCAAACCTGCAGGCAGATGGGGAGAAAATTCCAAAAGGGGGAGCCATGCCGGTTAGTTATAAGAGCTAAACATTCTCAGCTGGCCTGACCCAGTCCAGCATATTGTCTATCACATAGTAATCCCTTCATGGCCTTGGACCCTTATATCTGCAAGACCTTCTCTCCCCCTATGCTCTGCCTGACAGCTTCGCTTATTGGAGCAAGGCCTTTTGTCAGTGGCTATTAGCCACAGTGTATTGCTGGAACTCTCTGTCTAGGGCAGTGATGCTGTGTATTCTTGGTGCTTGGGAGGGGCAACAGTGGGAGGGCTTCTAGTGTCCTGGCCCCACTGGTGGACCTCCTGATGGCACCTGGGTTTTTTGACCACTGTGTGACACAGAGTGTTGGACTGGATGGGCCATTGGCCTGATCCAACATGGCTTCTCTTATGTTCTTATGACCAACTGAGTCACAGCCCCTCACAGCAACTATTGTGGAAGGAGTCTTCGTACACTAAAGTTGTCTTCAACATGAATAAACAGAAATGGGTCTTCAGCATATTTCTTTGTAAGTGCTATTTTACAGACCATCTTGCATTTGTTTTCCACCCTGGCTCAGAAGCAAGCACCGCTGCCTTCAAGAGTTCAGGGACCAGGAGCCCCTCCTCCTCAGATCTGCACTTATGATGGGAATTTGCAGACTCACAATCATATTTTTAAAACCACATATTTAAACAACATATTTTTAAAACCATATTTTTAAAACCACATAGATGGTTGAGGGTGCATGGTTTTGGGAAATATAAGTAATTTCATATTTAAATAATTTAATACAGATTACTTAGTGTGGGCCTGGACCAGGGGTGGCCAAACTGTGGCTCGGGAGCCACATGTGGCTCTTTCACACATATAGTGTGGCTCTTGAAGCCCTCACCACCCCATCAGCTGACTTGGAGAAGGCATTTCTCTCTTTAAATCACTTCACCAAGCCAGCCAGCAGGTTGGAGAATGCATTTAAAGTTAGTTGGTTTATTTCCACCTCTCCCTCCTTCCTCGCCCATCTATTTCCTTCCTTCCTTCCTTCCTTCCTTCCTTCCTTCCTTCCTTCCTTCCTTCCTTCCTTCCTTCCTTCCTTCCTTCCTTCCTTCCTTCCTTCCTTCCTTCCTTCCTTCTTTCCTTCCTTCCTTCCTTCCTTCCTTCCTTCCTTCCTTCCTTCCTTCCCTCAAACATCTGACATTTATTCCATGTGGCTTTTATGTTAAGCACGTTTGGCCAGCCCTGGACCAAGTTCAGCCTTCTGCCCCCACCCCACCCCAGGGAGTCTGAGAAGTCTACGTCCCTGTCCCTGGACAGTTTTAGCGACCCCTTTGGAGCATCTCTTTTAGAGCACAGATCACTGAGATCCTGTCCTTCTCCATTGGAGGTAAATGTAGTCTATATCTAACTGAGAGGCAGTGGGGTGCAGTGGTTAGAGACACTCCCTGGGTGACCAGCCACACACTTTCATCTTAACCTAACTCAAAGGTTTGTTGTGAGGATAAAACAGAGGAGAAGAGAATGATGTAAAGTGCTTCAGGGCCCTTTTGGGGAGAAAGAACAGCATAGTGCAATGTAATAAATTTCAAAAACAGTGCTTGTATCTGTCACACTTTGGGGGGCTATACTGTGCTATACAGAGCCAGTTTGGTGTAGTGGTTAAGTGTGCGGACTCTTATCTGGGAGAACCGGGTTTGATTCACCACACCTCCACTTGCACCTGCTGGAATGGCCTTGGGTCAGCCATAGTTCTTGCAGAGGTTGTCCTTGAAAGGGCAGCTGCTGTGAGAGCTCTCTCAGCCCCACCCACCTCACAGGGGTGTCTGTTGTGAGGGGGAAGGTAAAGGAGATCGTGACCACTCTGAGATTCAAGGTATATTCTCTCTCTCTCTCTCTCTCGGCTTGGCTTCGCGAACGAAGATTTAAGAAGGGTGCAATAGTCCACGTCTGCTGCAGGCTCGCTGGTGGCTGACAAGACCAATGCGGGACAGGCAGGTCTGGCCACAGTGGCTGCAGGGAAAAGTCTGATTTAGGGTTCAAAGTATAGGGCGGGATATAAATCCAATATCATCAACTTGTTGAGATATTCATTTAAAATTCAGAGATGATGTGCAGACAGAAGGGAGACAAGACACATGCTTTAAAAAGGAAAATACAGGTCAAACACACCTCTTCCTCAGTTTTCCCAGGTATACCACAGACAGTTTCCAATTGAATACAAACTACATAACATCATATCCTGTTTACTGACAACTAACATTTCTTAACCTCATAATGACTGAAATGTAAGTGACTTGAATTCCAACATAACTGCACACTTTGTTTGCTGTTTCATTTGTGCCTGGGACGGAGGCAGTGTAAACCAGTTCCCCCCAGTCAATGCCTGGTTCTTTGGGATTCAATTTCATAAGAACATAAGAGAAGCTCTGTTGATCAGGCCAATGGCCCTGTTGATGTATTGAGTCCTCCTTCCATAGCCTGACAGGAGCAAGGAAGAAGCAGGTGGATCTATCTGACAGATGAGGTCAGATCAACCTTGTCAGCAAGCCGGTTTTGGCTGGACTATGACTAAGGGAAAGTACCTGCTGAATTCAGCACTATATGGACTGCCTTGATTGGCTGACTGGTATATATAAGGACTGCAATACCTGTATGTATTTCTCTCAGCAGAGAGTTGGATCCTGGCGGAGCACTTTGTCACTCTGATGTATATTTCTCACCGCACTAGTAGCTTTGTATATATAGATTGTAAATACACTGATTTGATACTAGGTGCTGGTGTGTGGCTCAACTTCCTTCCGGAGTACGCTCTTGTACAGTTCTCCATTCCACCCTCTGCACACACACGCACCGACAGGCCCATCCAGTCCAACATTCTGTGTCACACAGTGGCCAAAAAACCCAAGTGCCATTAAGAGGTCCACCAACGGGGCTAGAAGCCCTTCCTTCATTTGTTTCTTGTCTTTCTCACTGAGTCTCCAGGAAGGTGATGGCATTATGAAGCCATGAGATAAAGTCCAGTATGATGCACATCATAAACAAAGCAATGAAACTGGATTGCACAGAGAACCTTGACAGAAAAACAGTATAATACATTCAACGAACAAAGCAGTATGAGAGGGAAAGGGCGGGGGGAGAGCAAAAACTGCCTAAATGATACTCATTTTTGGTTTGTGTTGTTCTTGAACAACATTATATGATTTCTTTAATTTTGTATGATAGCGCCTGGAGTCTCTATCCTCTTCTTTATTCATTTTAGTGGAAGACTCAGTAATTTTTCTTTGTTCTCTGCCCGACGGGGTTGAACTTCTTAGGGGGTTGTAGTAACTCTCATCCTTGGGATTCATCGTACTGATTTCAAACAGATAGGAGAAAAGATGTTCGTTTTACAGACAATTAAAGACCCCACAGAGTCCCTCCCGACACACATTCCTCAATCCAACTGGGGTGATGTTTTCAGAGATTGTACCCTGCTGCATTTCACACAGACAAGAGGAAGCTTGCTTTATAAGCAATCCACATTTTCCATCTCAGGACTGAGAAAAGGAAGGCATTAGAAAAGCCCAGGAAATTGGCCCAGTGAGTGTCTCAATGCAGCATTACTAAATGAGTAGAGATGGCTTTTGTGGACCACAAGACACGTAGGCAGAGTTACTGGATGAAGGAAGGAATTTTGCATCCTTTGGAAGAGATAAGCCACGATATACTATTAGCTAAGCTATTAGCCATAGGGTATTGATGGAACTCTCTGTCTGGGCTCTGGGGCAGTGATGCTCTGTATTCTTGGTGCCTGGAAAGGGCACCATTGGGAGGGCATCTAGTGTCCTGGCCCCACTGATGGACCTCCTGACAGTACCTGGGTTTTTTGGCCACTGTGTGACACAGAGAGTTGGACTGGCTGGGCCATTGGCCTGATCCAACATGGCTTCTCTTATGTTCTTATGTTATGGGACCCTGAAAGCCCTCCCCAACATCCCAGTGATTCATAGAAATGGAGCGCTCAAAATCCAGCACAGTTCCCCTGAGTGGCAGCATCAATCTGCTTTGCTGGTTGGTCAATGTGCCTGTCATGTTATTGACTGTCTTGGTCCCTCCCCATTCCATCCACTCCCCTGCTCTTACCAAAGGCATCAGAATATCAAGGGACAAATATTGTTTCCAAAATGTTGTGCAATTTGGAGTTCTGTTTTGATGGCAGAGTACCAGGACTCAGTCAAAGGTGCAAGGGTCTAGAACTGGTAGTGGGTGCCACCACAATATGGATGTCATGAGTGAGGAACACTCCAAAATAGCTGCTATTGGGGTTCGAGGCCAACCATGAAATAGTGGGAGATTCCAAGCTGAGAAACATCTATTGATGGAGGCCACTGTTTCTGAATAGGTGTCTCCTGTAGACCCAAATGGATGCCTACTGTACTTTGCCCTGATCTGGATGGCCAGGATGACCTGATCTCATCAGCTTAGCAGTTAAGCAGGGTCAGCAGGGTCAAAGGGCATGACTCAGTGGTAGAGCACCTGCTTGGCATGGGGAAGGTCCCTTGTGCAGTCCCTGGCATTTCTAGTTAAAAGTATCAAGTGGTAGGTGGATGATGGGAACGACCCCTGCCTGAAGTCTTGGAGAACTGCTGTGAGTCTGAATAGACACTCCTCACCTTGATAAACCAAAAGTAAGATTCAGTCTAGGGCAGCTTCATGCATTCCCATAGATAACCATGTTGTGTTCTTTAGAACAACCTTGTGAGAGAGATCACACAATGCTACCTTAATCAGAGGATTAATCCATCATTCAGCATCCCACGTTCTGACTGGCAGCTGCCCTGCAGTTCCTCAGGCACCTGAGATCCTTTAACTGGCATTGCCAGGCACAGAGCCTGGGAACTTCAACTTGTGCAAAGCCCAGGGCAATATGATTATTAGAGGCTTCCCTATGGCCACCAGTTCAGTTCAGGCTTAAGGAGGCAAGATTTGAACCAAGCGCTTTCTGATTTGTAGCTTTTAACCTATTAACTCTTTTTCCTCTTCTTGGATATATGGTCCATACAAGTGGTTCCCGACATTTTTTTGTATGGTGACCCACGAGTCCAAATTTACTTGGTAGAGTGACCCATCCAAGGGTGGATCAAGATTTTTTTGTGTGCCATTAGCAAACTATGCAAACTGCATGGAGCAGGGGGTCACTGGGGATGTATGTGTGAGGGGGAGGTAGTTGTGAAGTTCCTGCATTGCGCAGGGGGTTGGACTAGATGACCCTGGGGGTCCCTTCCAGCTCTGTGATTCTATGACCTTGGCACCCATCTAGTTCAGCATTTCATTTTCTACAGTAGCTAACCAGATGTTTTGGAGGATCCAACAGTCAGCCTCTCCTTTTCCATTCCTCCCTCTAATTCCCACTAAGATTCTAAGAATCTCATTCTGGTAACCTCAGGATATGTTTTACTTGACCAGCATGTATATGCAGTGAAAAGAAATAACACTTAATATATGACATAGAAGATACTATTTCAGGGTCAGATCTTGGTTTCCAAAATGCAAATGAGATCAATGGAAAGAGCAAGGGAGGCTATTAGGGAGGGCTGGCCCTCAAACCGCTTTCAGAGGCTTCACAACTCATTTTGGGGTTCTGACCCACAGGTGGAAAACACTGGTTCGTGCCATTTCTATATTAATTCAGGTCGCATGAGGGAAAAGTCCTCAACCCAAGACGTCAATTTAAAAGTATTGGCAGATAGGGAACAAGAGGGAACAAATAGACCCAAGGAAGAGTTGGGGCGGACAGACCGCTGGACCGTTCAGGACCATGGACAGATCACAAGGGACGTTCTTCGCTGGATGAAGGCCCGGAAGGTAGCCAGCCGCCAGTGTTGTTCCTGCGACAGCGGGGAGTCTAACAAAGGCCAAAATGCACAATGCATTCTAAAGGCGCTAAGTGTCCGAGCCGGAGAAGCACAAGGACAACCTGTGGTGCTTCTCAAAAGCCAGCCTTGCATGCTGTCTAACACCTGAAATCAATCTCACTACTGTATTCCGGACCACTTGCATTTGATACTTACATTTTTATGACAAGATTCAGGTGGGTACCTGTGCTGGTCTTAAGCAGCAGAGCAAAGTTTGAGTCCACTGGCACCTTAAAGGACTCAAGCTCTGTTCTATTTTTATGGCAAACAGTTCTCCCCTCTTCCTCCTTTACTTACTATTTTATTTTATCATTCATTTATTTATGCCATTTATATTCTACTTGTCTCACTTGGACTCAGTTGTAGATTATGTAAACTAATTCAATACTACACAGGATGGGATACTCAGTAGTCAATGAAATAGGATTAGGGTTGTAGAGCCAGCCAGAATTCTAAAAGTTTATAATATGTTGTTACTCACTCTGAGGCCTGCTGTATGCAAGGGAGAGTGAGTCAGAAATCTAATAAACAAACAAAAAAAACCTAGAACTGAAACATAAGTTGTAAAATGCAGGGAATTTTTTGTAGAAAAAGTGCAACATGATCTCATTTGCATATTAGGCCACACCCCCTGACATCACCATTGTTTCACACAGGGCTTTTTTGTAAAAAAGGTTCAGCAGGAGCTCATTTGCATATTAGGCCACATCCCTGATGCCAAGCCAGCTGGAACTGCATTCCTGTGCGTTCCTGCTAAAAAACCCCCAAAAAACCTGGTAACATGATGCATTAAATGATACAGAAATTACACAGTAGGATCTTAGTTTTAGAAAGCTAAGCCCAATAGTATGGACCACAGTTCCTAATACCTTATCTAAGTAAATCTGTGAATTGTTTAATACAGTACAATTCTATTTCCTGTGAAAAAAAATTATCTTGAATAATTCAGTTTTGCACAATTTGCAGAAAGACAGGCAAGCAGGAGCCTTCCTGACCTCAGGCAGATCATTCCACAAGGTGGGGGCCACAACAGAGAAGGCGCAGTCATGGGTAGCTGCCAATTTTGCCCGTTCGCAGGTTGGGGCCTGCAGAAGACCTTGCTCAGATGAGTGAAGCTGTCCTGGTGGTATGTAGGGGGAGAGGTTGTCTCACAAATACAAAGATCCAGTGGCCATGAAGGGCTTGTGAAGAAGGCTGGCCTGAAAAAGACAGCAACTGAGCCAAGGCCACCTGGAGAGTTTCAGTGGGGGAGGATTTTAACTCTGACCACTGCAACTCACTTGCTGTTAGCACATTTTTTTAAGGGTCAGTACCCTAGTGTGATTAGATCTTTCTCAGTTCCACAGGGCCTGCAAGACTGTGCTCTTCTGCCAAGCCTTTAATACCTAAGGTCAGAGACTGCAAGAGGAGTGAAGTGATCTGAACTACCTGAAGCACAGGCCTGATCCTAGGAATTTTTTCCAGAACATCTGGTTTAACAGCTGACGTTGAAATCAGATATAGAATGACTAGGCAGCTATCCACCATCATATACCATCATTGTAAGATTGTTATAGTACCAGTAATATTTTAATGTTTTTAATGTACTACATCTGTTTCCGTTTTAATTGGTTTTATGTAACATTTTATGGACATGTAAGCCACCCTGAGCCTGCTTTGGTGGGGAGGGTGGGATATAAGTCAAACAAACAAACCAGCAAGCTGGACAAATCCAGGGGGATATATGGAAAGAACCATCAGTGAGGGAGACATACTTATGGTGGAGGAAAATGCCATCAAGTTGCTACCAACTTATGGTAACCCCATGGGCTTTTTGAGGGAAGAGGTGTTCAGAGGTGATTTGCTGTTACTTGCCTCTGCATAGCAACTCTGATATTCCTCGGTTGTCTCCCATCCAAGCACTAACCAGGGCCGCCCCTGTTTAACTTTTGGGATCTCATGACATCATGCCAGGCCGGGTCAACCAGGTGAGTCCAAGAGATACCTATAGGAGAGGTAATAGTTTGGGCAACTACCTCCTGAGTAGCACAAAAAATGCTGGAAACAATACACATCCATTAAAAATCCAGCTGTAGCTATAGTATCCCAATATCCCAATACACACATGCCACCAGAAGAAGAAGAAACTGGATTTTTATCCCACGCTATACTCTGAATCTCAGAGTCTCAGAGTGGTCACAATCTCCTTTTACCTCCCCCCATCCCAACAACAGACACCCTGTGAGGTAGGTGGGGCTGAGAGAGCTCTTACAGCAACTGCCCTTTCAAGGACAACTCCTACAAGGGCTTTGACTGACCCAAGGCCATTCCAGCAGCTGCAAGTGAAGGAGTGGAGAATCAAACCCAGTTCTCCCAGATAAGAGTCCGTGCACTTAACCACTACTCCTTTGGCTCTTTTCCAGAGCCATCCAAAAGTTCCCTGGTTCGCTTTCTTCCTCTTAGACCTCCTCCCAGAAACTGTCTGTCAAATTCTTCCTGCAAACTCACCTTTTCTGAGAAAGCTTTGGCACAGCTCCTTAACCACCCTTCTGAAACTAAGCCCAGGAACATGCAGTCACCAGGGTGAGATTGCAGCTAGAGTATCAGACTAGGACCTGAGAGCAGGATCTATTTTTATGAGTATGGGATGTGACACTGGAACAAATGTGTGTTCTTCCAGCATTTCTGCCTGCTTCTCCGCTGTCATTTTCCTTATGTCAAAAGTTAGCTTGAAAGGCTAACCTGGGTTGGGGCTGAAATTCTTGCACTTTGCAAAGCACCAACTAAATTAAGCTAAGTCCAATAAGTAAATGAGTAATGTAATACCAGCCTTTCCATTAGAGAAGTTTTCTACCCTCTAGCCTGTCAGTAATGCTATCCCGCTTGAAACATATCACCTAAAATTTATCTCCAGCTGGGTTAATGTTACAATTATTATTATTACTTTCCCCCTGCTTTCTACTTTAAGAGTGCTATAAGTTTGGATTAGCACTGGAGACAGATTGGAATTACTACTGGCTTGTAAAAATTTTAATAGTAGACTTTTATTTTATTTTTTTTAAAATTTGTCTCAGTAGCTCTTCGTGCAACCTAAAATGTGTGTTCCTATTAGCATCTTCTAATCTAATGCACTTTCGTGGCATATTCTGTATTTTATTTTAAGACTGCTACCATCTGCTGGATTTGAGGTTTTCCATGAGCCCTGAAACACCTGTCCCCCTCCCACTTATTTTGGGTACTCTGAACTGAACACCCAGCCTCAAGAAGAGTTTGGAGATGAACTGAAAAGCTTTCTTGCTATTTTGAAATGTTATAGTTGGTTTTAACAAAAGATGCTCCACCAGAATCCACAGAGAGTATTAGCTAGCCTTCCAGTACCACCTTGTGGTCAAGTTGTGTGAATGTCCTGTCTCCTATATTATAACGGTTCATTCTTAAAGAGCATCGCACCCTCCTAAACATAGTGAAGTCAATGGAGGTAGGCAGATTTAACTCTGTTTAGGATTGCACTGTAGATGTGGAAGTCAGATTTAAGAAGAAATTATATTTAAAAAAGATATGGACCTAGTCCAAGGGTGTCAAATATGCAGCCCAGGGGCCAGATCAGGCCGCCGGAGGGGTCCTATCAGGCCTGTGAGCAAATCAAAAGTAGGTTTACAACTTACAGATATACACCTGAGCAATACCTAAACAGCATACTCAAGATTGCTACAGCACAGACATTGTCTCTA
Organism: Heteronotia binoei; assembly: GCF_032191835.1. NCBI lineage: Eukaryota > Metazoa > Chordata > Lepidosauria > Squamata > Gekkonidae > Heteronotia > Heteronotia binoei. The sequence continues at coordinate 255,542,513 of NC_083223.1, forward strand.
GTTTTTGATGTCAGTTATCAGAAACTGTCAAATAAACAAAATATTGCAAGACTGCTAATGTTTAAAGCATGTTTTATTTTAAGTTTTTTTTCTGGTCCAATAACATTCAAAAAAAAATTTAATGTTTAATTGTGTTTGTCTATGTCCGTTACCTGGCATTACATCTTATGACACACATGGCCCGGCCCAACAAGGTCTCATTTATGACAGATCTGACCTGCATAACAAATGAGTTTGACACTCCTGATCTAGCCAATGAAGCACATTGAAGATCCATTGATTCCAATGGATGCTCTAGCATGTTTTTTTAATTGTTTTTTAAACTAAATATATGGTGAAGTATCCCACTGAGATTGTTGGGATTTTAATGTACTTCGCTTTAGCTGGATTGTTCCTTATTGCTGAGAATAGAAATGCAGCTGTTTTGTATACAGACATTCAGGGAAAGTTAATTCTCGAGGATAATACATTTGCAAAATATCTACTTGGCTGCCATTTTAAAGATTCAAATCATAACCAAAGATCTTTTAATAGTTCCATGTCTTGGATCCTAGAAATGAATCCTCTGCATTCTAGACAGACTCTGGCAGGAACGTGTTTTCTCACTTAAACTTGCATTTGCAGAACAGCGGCAGTTTTCAACAAGTCCTTGCAAAACCAGAAATGCTAGCAGGAGAGGAAATGTGAGCAGCGACTGTAGTATTTACTATGCACATAAATGGTTCATAGGATCCAGGCTCATTGATATAAATTTTGTAAGTAAAAAATTTTAACCGGGTAGATTGAGACTGAACTCTCCCTAGAAGCTAAAATGACTAAACTGAGGCTATTGTACTGTTGGCACATTGTGAGAAGACAAGAGTCAGCACAAAAGACAGGGAAAGTTGAAGGCAACAGGAAAAGAGGAAGACCCAACATGAGATGGATGGACTCCACTGACTCCGTCCGCACCCCTCAGTTTGAGAAAGCCTATTAATGAGAGAATATGTTGAAGACAGGCTTGCCAGTCCCCAGGTCCCAGTAGGGGTTCCCCGCTTTTGCAGTCTTCTTTCCGCCCCCAGTCAGCTGGCCGGCGGGGGGGAAACCCTGACCCCCACAGCCACCAGGTGCCTTTCCACCTTGAAAGGCTTAGAAGACTTGGGAAGGGCTTGTTTTTTTTAAAGGTGTGTGTGCTGAATGGAGGCGGGGTGAGCCTGCAGAACAACATGGGAGGAAGGGAAGGGATTAGGGAAGCAGCGAAGCTCCCTTTGTTTGCTTTACAGCCCCTCCAGAACTGATTTACAAAGTAAAATAGAGAGAACCTCTGTTTTCCCTGTGTTAGTCTAAAGAACTTGGTTGAGTGTACAGCATTCAACATCTCCCATGGTGAGTAAATTGCCCCAGTGAGAACACAAAGTGTATGCTTCCAAACTGTATTTATTTTGACTGCTGTGTGTGTGTGAGAGAGTGAGAGAAAGAGAGAGAGAGAGAGGAAGTGGAAGTGCGGCCAGCTGCTGGGATATAAGGGAATGAAGAATGTATTCAGGGAACTGCAGTGTTGTATTTTTATTTATTTATTTTAGGGAATGGGAAAGTCTCCCGGCTCCACCCCCAAAGTCCCCAGGCATTTTCTGAGTTAGACTTTGCAATCCTAGTTGAAAAATATAGGATTGCTGTAAATCAGAAGTGACTTCACGGCAATTAATATACACAGACAAAGACAAAGTTTGGAAATGATAGGGTGGGGGTCACAGCTGAGAATGCCCTGTGTACACTACCTGACTGGCCACACTAATGGCCAACAGTACCGCATTCTCAAATTGATTTGAACTTATTTGAACTGTCTAATTCCCTCCCCCCCCCTTCAGTCACCTGCATAGAATGTCTGTTCTTTCCTGCTTCTGCTGAAAAGGAGAACAAGAAGAGCTGGACATCATATTAAGATTGTTAATTCAGCTGCTGGTTCAGTTTATATCAAGGGTGGCCAAACTGTGGCTCGGGAAGTTTCTACCACCCCATCACCTGGCTTGGAGAAGGCATTTGTCTCTTTAAATCACTTCTCCAAACAAAGCCAGCTGGCAGCATGGAGAATGCATTTAAAGTTAAAGTTGCTTTCTTTCCACCTCTCTCTCCCTCCCCCATCTTTTTGCCTTCCTTCTTGCTCTCAAACACCTGATGTTCACATTTTGTAGCTCTCAAACATCTGACATTTATTCTACATGGCTCTTACATTAACCAAGTTTGGCCACCCCTGGTTTATATCCTGTTACATCCTGGTTTATATCCTGTTTGCCAATAGCAAACAGAGACCTTTTTTAAAAATATACTACTGTTTATTCATTCATTCCTGGCTGCTCAACAGGTTGATTTACTGTATTCCTTCCTAATAATGCAATACAGGGCAATTTGTTTTTTGTGCAGCTATGGGTGCCATTTTTGCAGCCATACCACAGAAGGGCTTTTGATGACTTGGTGGGGGAGGGGGAGAATCGGTAAGTATGATTGCATTATTGCACACAAACAACCCAGTAATCTATTGCCCCACAATCTCTGAATTCCTAGCTTTCAGTTTTTATAAAGTCAGTCTGTAATCCTTTTTATTGTGGAGTTATAAGGGGAACACGAGCCCCGTGGCACAGAGTGTTAAAGCTGTAGTACTGCAGTCCTAAGCTCTGCTCACGACCTGAGTTCTATCCCAGCGGAAGCTGGGTTTTCAGGTAGCCGGCTCAGGTTGACTCAGCCTTCCATCCTTCCGAGGTCGGTCAAAGGAGTCCCCAGCTTGCTGGGGGGGAAGTGTAGAAGACTGGGGAAGGCAATGGCAAACCACCCCATAAAAAGTCTGCTGTGAAAACATTGCTTCACAACATCACCCCAGAGTTGGAAACGACTGGTGCTTGCATAGGGGACCTTTCCTTTCCTATAAGGGGAAAACTTAAACTGTGGTACCGTATTTTCATGATACCATTGTAACCCACCCTGAGCCTGTTCTGCAGGGAAGGGCTTGAAATCAAATCACAATCTATAAAAATGGTGGTACAGTGACAAAATGGCTGCTCCTGGAGGAAGAGCTAGCCACAAAATGATTGCTGCAGGTTGAGTTCAGTAACACAGCGCAGATCCTTATGCTGCATTGGCAGCTGCAACATTTTAAAAATCTGCACAGCCAATCAAATCTCCAATAGCCATTCAGAAGCCTCGCTGGGGGGGAAACCCCACCTGACTCCATCCACTACCTAAAAGCACTTGGTGGATGCCATTACAGGTGGCAGTGGGCACCCCATTTTTGTTTTTCCTTCTTTCCCCTTCCAAATCAGAACATGGAGCTGAAGCTATCAAAAGGTGTGTTGTTTTTTGATGCAGTATTTTAAGTAATTCTAACTCCTAATTAGGACAATGGAAAGGGAGGCCGACTGAAAGTGTATGCCTCACCCTCCTGAAACACTTTTGCACTGCTAAGAAGTTGTTGCTTTCAAAGTATCTTATTTTAGCATATAAGGAGAACTGGCTCTGTCGGTTCATGTGAGATTTCACCCACCCTGTTTCCCACAATCGAGGTGTTAAGATTTCTGGTGCAAACAGGGAGGGTAGGGAAGATCACCCGGTTCAGATCAGGTCGCCAGGAACCATTGATGGAAGAATGGGGTGAGAAGAGTTTGTGTTAGTCAAATGGTGCCCCTCTTGAGAACAGCAGGGCAGAATTTGCATTTACCAAGGGAAAAGGAAAGATTGGTGGTTGTAGATTTTCTGGGCTGTGCAGCCGTGGTCTTGGCATTGTGAGACCTGACATTTCGCCAGTAACTGGCATCCTCAGAGGTATAACCCAGAAAACTGGAGTTCTCTCTGGGTTATTCCTCTGAAGGCCCCCCATGGCTCTGGGTTATACCTCTGTGGGCCCCTCATGGCTCTAAGAATCACTGGAGACCATAGAGTTGTGGCAATTTCTAGAGCTACCCTTTGTCACTTCCATTTTTAACCAGAAGTGACCCACAGAGAACTCCAGTTTTCTGGGTTATACCTCTGAGGTTGCCAATCAGTTACCGGTGAAACATCAGGTCTCACAATACCAAGACCATGGCCACACAGCCTGGAAAATCTACAACAACCAATGGACTCTGGCCGTGAAAGCCTTCAACAACATATTGAGAAGCAATTATTATTGAGTTGCCCCAGCACTGAGGCTGTGACACCCGGGCGCTGCTTTGAAGCGGTGGGTTGGAGCCAATGTTGCCTTGCGGTAGGAAAGGCAGTCTTGGTTAACCTCACCATCTGTTTGCCTGAACTGCCATCATTATGTTCCGCCTGGGAAGAATAGAGGCCCCTACGGAGAAGCAATTTGTTCACTGTCTAAAACCTTCCAGGCCTCGCAAAGCCCCAATTCACCGCTCTGAGAGGGGGCAACCTCCGCTCTTTCTGGGAGCAGCCAACTCACTTAAAAACTAGCTTCATACAAAGCGGGTTGTCTCAAATTGGTGGGGTTAGGGGGAAAGAAGAGAGAGACAGAAAAGGGGTGGGGGGGAGAGAGAGAGACTCTCTTAATCCGATTAAATATAACAGGCTGGGAACCGCAAGAGGGTGGAACAGGGGAAGGGGGGGGCAAATAGGTCGGTTACACACGACACCTTTGACGGCAGGAGCTTAGACATGATCTGGATGGGAAAGCCCTTTCTTCCCGGCCCAGTAGGTAGGTTTTGAAACCTGCTGGGCAGAGATCAAAGGGGGAAAGGGAGATTTGGACTGGCAGAGGCTGGGAGGGGGAACTTTGTAAGGGGAAAGGGGGTATTAATTGGAGCAGGAGGAGAATGGCGCAGTCCTAGAACTGCTTTTGCTGAGCTGGATTTGGAGGTAAACTGTTGACTGGGTACATGCATCCCCAACAAATACATATATATATTTGGAGGGCAGAAACTCAAACAGCATACTGAAAATGTAGTGCACAATCTAGTAAAATGTATTTTGTACTGTGGAGGGCATAACTTGGAATTCTGACCCCTTTTCAAATATCAGTTTCAGTTCTGATTAGAAGGCCACGCTTGATTTCTGAAAAGAAAATCCAAAATCTGTTTTGGCTAGTGGTCTGTTTTTCAGTTGTGATCAGAACACATGAATGTTCTCCAAGTGGAGTTTGGACATTTCCAGTGCTTTTCTTGTAGAAAAAGCCCAGCAGGAACTCTGTATATTAGGCCACATATTAGGCCTAATATTAGGTATATTAGGCCTCTGTATATTAGGCCACACCCCCTGACACCAAGCTAGCCAGAACTGTATTCCTGTGCATTCCTGCTCTAAAAAAGTCCTGTACAGTTTAGACAGACAGACAGACAGACGACAGACAGACAGACAGACAGACAGACAGACAGACAGACAGACAGACAGAAAGAAAGAAAGAAAGAAAGAAAGAAAGAAAGAAAGAAAGAAAGAAAGAAAGAAAGAAAGAAAGAAAGAAAGAAAGAAAAGGTCAGGTGAAATCAGGGGTAGAAATTTCTGAGGTAATTCAACATAGATAACTCTGAGGCAAAACCAGTACGTACACAGACTTTGAAAGTTTTTAAGTATCCAGAATTACTTAAAATATTCCAATTTCTGAGGTAATTCAACATAGATAACTCTGAGGCAAAACCAGTACGTACACAGACTTTGAAAGTTTTTAAGTATCCAGAATTACTTAAAATATTCCCCCCTTTTTATAAAAAATAGGTTTTATTTTATTGAATCTATTCCAATACAAAGGGAGCATAGATTTACATTTTTATTATTTATTTTCCCTGCCAGCATGGCATAATGATTAATAATGGTGGACTCTGATCTGGAGAACCAGGTTTGATTCCCCCCTCCTTCTCCACATGCAGCCAGCTGGGTGACCTTGGGCCAGTCGCAGTTCTCTCAGAGCTCTCTCCACCTCACCTACTTCACAAGGTGTCTGTTGTGTGAAAAGGAAGGGAAGGCAATTGTAAGCTACTTTGAGACTCCTTAAGGTAGAGAAAAGTGGAGTATAAAAACCAGCTCTTCTGCTTTCTGGTAGGTTTCACTGCATGCTACCGCTGATCAGCATTCCCTCTAAGCTGTGTGTGCTAGGTCAGAGTTATTAAGCCTCTGGCTCATACATTTTTGTCTTAGCTCAGGAAGGATGACCCCAGAGTACAATAATTTATGCAGTAGCCAAATTGCTCACTCAATGCCAGTAGCTCACAAAGTAGAATTTTTGCTTGCAAGACTCCATGCCTTAGAGGGAAAATTGCCCTCATTCATGAAGGGAAGAAAGGAACTATCTTGTCACAGTTACTTATGACTCTAAGGTTCATTTCTCTCTTTAAATCACTTTTCCAAGCCAAGCCAGCTGGCAGCTTGGAGAATACATTTAAAGTTAAAGTTGCTTTCTTTCCACCTCTCTCTCTCTCCTCCCATCTATTTGCCTGCCTGCCTTCCTGTCTTGCGGCTCTCAAACATCTGACATTTATTCTATGTGGCTCTTACGTTAAGCGAGTTTGGCCACCCCTGGGATAGACGGACCCTCAATCTTAATGAGGTCTTTCTCGGTTTAAAAATTTGCTCTTCCTTCACCCCCAAAGCATCCATGCTGTAGGGAGAAGCCCTCTGTGCATGGGCTGAGTTTCTTTCTTATTACATCGCCCACCCCAGAATCCCAATTAGGTGTGGCAAACACGGGAGCCTGGGCATAGATTCAAGGGCTTGCATCCTCCCACTGCCCTGACTTAGATAGCCCAGCCTTGCCCAGTCTCATCAAATCTTGGAAGCCAAGCAGGGTCAGCCCTGGTCAGTGTTTGGATGGGAGACCACCAAGGAATACCAGGGTTGTGAGGCAGAGGCAGGCAATGGCAAACCACCTCTGAACATCTCTTGCCTTGAAAACCCCACCAGGGGTCACCATAAGTCAGCTGTGACTTGATGGCAAAAAAAAAAAAAAAATCCTATCATTTGACCCCGTATGGAACCTTCCCTGAACTCAGAAGAGCCACTTCCTTTAGAGGATGGCTCCCTGGGCCTAGAGAAGGTTTCATGTCGGGGCTTCTCAGGGGTATAGAGAGTCCTGGGCCACTTCTGTTGTTTTGAGACTTCCAGTTAGGAATGCCAGCCTCCAGGTGGGATCCGGTGATTCCCCGAAATTATAGCTCTTCGCCAGACTACAGACTGATATCAGTTCCTCTGGAGAAAATGGATGCTCTGGAGGGTGGACTCTAATGTGCTATACCCCACTTAGGTTCCTGTCTTCTCCCAGGCTCCATTCCAAAATCTCCAGGGGCTTCCCAACCTGGAGCTGGCAACTCTACGCCCTGCCATCCCCCCCACCGGTGGCCAGGAGGAACGTGGCAATGCCACAGGCAGTGTGGCAATGGGGCACAAGTTCAAAGCTGAACATAATGTTCTTTCAGTCATGTCAACGTACCTCTGTGCAGGGCTTTTTTTCTGGGAAAAGAGGTGCTGGAACTCTCAAGAGAGAAATGAAGGAGAAACACACAGGTGCCCCTCATGAACTTTTAGACATTTTTTTGAGAGTTTTGTTTCCATGAAGAGATTCCAGAATGCCATTCCACCATGTACTCCCCACTCCTCCATAAAAAAAGAACCCTGTCTCTGTGACTGTATTTATAACCTCCTTTGTCTGTATGTATAACCTCCTCCACCAGTACTTTTTCCTTTGGAGGTTATACTCCTTTGGTGTTGAAATTTGAATCCCTCCATGAACATGAATACCCAGGCCTAAAGGCCTTTGTGCTGCTAGCTCATAGGTTCTGCCTCACACTTGGCCAGTCAGAGTGATACAGGTCAATGCTTGAGGCCCACTTGAGGTGAACACCACCCAAAGGCCTGGTAGAACTACCAAGGCGTAAAGTATAGTAGAGGTATGAAGCCTTTGGTAAAAAGTGTCAGAGAGCGTTGTGGACGGAAGGCCAACATTATTGACATTAGCAGTGAGAATCAGGTGTCGAGGAAAGGATTGGACAGGCAGGGAGAGAAGGACGGGGGACATCTGCCGATGTCGTTTTTTCTGGCGGCCATTGTTCAAGTCTCTCACATTCACAGGCTCCCCAACCCCTCCCCTCCCCCCAAGCTTCTTGAGCTGAGAATGTCGGCTAATTGCTAATTAGGGCCCCTTTTCTCCCCCCTCCCCTTGCTTTTCCTCCATGCCCAAAGGGGGCTGAGGGGGAGGCCCGAAATTCTTCAGCTGTTGCTGGCGCATTACGGTGGTTATCTTCCCGACCAGCCCCTCAGCTGCACCTGCTCATGGAGCTCATCAACAGCATTTCTGATTAAGGCGGCGGCAGTTCCTTCCACATGGCTGGCTGCATGGCACCTAATGCCGAGCTCTCTGGGTGGGTATTTTAAAAAATGGGGCAGGGAGCTGATAGAAGCTGTGCTATCCCCAGGCTTCCCAGTGATCAGATGGGGCTTTTTAAAGTCTGGGGTGTTAACCCTGTCCACCTGTCATAGATTGGAAGTCTGGACCTGAGCCAGGCTTTAGAGGGACATCTAGACCAGTTCTGGGGACCTTCAAGGATGTATGGATAGGAATCACCAGTACTGTTCCATTTGGATTTGTAATTAGTTCAGGTTAATTTTCTAGAGGTGCACTAGACACCAGATTCATTGCAAACTGGGCTAGGTATGCCATCCTCCAGGTGGGGCCTGGGGATCTTCCTGAATTGCAATTCATACAATTGTAAAGTTGAAAGGGAACTCCAGGGTCATCTAGTCCAACCTCCTGCACAATGCCGAGTATTCACAAGTATCTCCCCCCCCCCACACACACACACCCAGTGACCCTTGCTCCAAGCCCAGAAGATAGCAAAAAAAAAAAAAAAAAAATCTCCAGAATCCCTGGTCAAACTGGCCTGGAGAAAAATTGCTCCTGACCCCAAAGTGGTGAACTGCATTTCCCTGGGTGTGTAAGAAAGGGCTCGAGAACTAAGCACTGATGCAACCCTTCCTGTCCTCCTTCTCATGATCTGCCTAATTCACAGGATCAGCATTGCTGTCCAATGGCCTTCTAGCCTCTGTTGAAAAACCTCCAAAGAAGGAGAGACCGCATCTCCAGATGACAGAGATCAGTTCCCCTGGAGCAAAGAGATGCTTTAGATGGGGGACTCTGTGGCACTGAGGTTCATGTCCTTTGCAGATCTCCAGGAGCTTCCCAACCTGGAGCTGGCAACCCTACTCCCCATCTGCCACTGGTGGCCAAGAGTGGCCTGGCAACCATAGATTGGACCCCAGACATCCCTACAGCATGGTATGGTTCATCTTTGGTTTACAAAGAAAATCCGGTACTTCATGTAAAGCACCTCTGAGCATGTGCTAGATTATTTTTCCTTCTTGGACATAAGAACATAAGAAGAGCCCCGCTGGATCAGACCGATGGTTCATCTAGTGCAGCATCCTGTCTCACACAGTGGCCAACCAGTTCCTTTGGAGGGCCAACAACAAGGCTTAGAGGCTGAAGCCTTCCCCGGTGTTGCTTCCTGGATCTGAGATTCAGAGGATTAGTGGCTCTGGATGTGGAGGTTCCCTTTAGTCACTATGGCTAGGAGCTACTGATGGACCTATCCTCCAGGAGTCTGTCTAACCACCTTTTAAAGCTGTCTATGCCCATGGCCATCACTACATCTTGAAAAGTCCCAGACTCTTCAACCTTCCCTCATAGGAAAGGGGCTCCAATCCTCTAGAGGAGGAGAAGAAGAAAGAAGAAAAATAAGATTTACTGCAGATTTATACCCCGCCCTCCTCTCTGAATCAGAGACTCAAGCTTACAATCTTCTATATCTTCTCCTCTCACAACAGACACCCTGTGAGGTTGGCAGGGCTCAGAGGGCTCTCACAGCAGCTGCCCTTTCAAGGACAACTCCTGCGAGAGCTATGGCTAACCCAAGGCCATTCCAGCAGCTGTAAGTGGAGAAGTGGAGAATCAAACCCAGTTCTCCCAGATAAGAGTCCGCACACTTAACCACTACACCAAACTGGCTCTCTCATGACCTTTCTTTGCCTGTTGCCAGGCTGAAGAGGTGATGCTGAACCAAGCAGGCCAGTGCAAGTTCCATAAGTAAGACAACTTCATGGGTATATTTTCCCCTCAGCTCACAGCACTGTAAAAATGCAATCTACAAATTATTTTGCCTTACCCTCATATGAAGCAGCAAAAAGGGGGCAGGATTTTGAAGCTCTCCAGGAGAAAACACAAAGACCCCACTCTGCTGGTCTTATACGACAAACTATTTGAGAAAACAAATGCTGACTAGGGCATCGAAATAGAAAATCTAGAGCCAACTCCTTCCTCCCAAAAGCGCCTATAGAGCTCAGGAAAGCATAACAGTGCCATCTAGTGGGAGCAGTGGCTAATCGGAATTTTTAAAAATAAAATAATAAATTGGTCTGAATTCACAGAACAAAGTTAAAACTTCGTTAAAATAAAATACGTTCAGGTGGAACATGGAATGGAACTCCATCACCCTTATAAAGAAACTTGTGCTGGTTTCTTTGCCAGAGGCCTGCCTTGGAGAACTGTTGCCAGGCTGATATTTCCTTTCTTACAAATTGCAGACGCTTGGATGTTATATGTCAGGGTGGTGGGGACAGGAAAAGGAACCCCTGGCTGCCACAACACCCCCTCACATTGCCCAGTCCCAAGGAAACATGACTTACCCCACGGTTGTCAAACTCATTTGTTATGAAGGCCAAATCTGACATAAATGAAACCTTGTGTGTCATAAAATGTAATGTTAGGTAGCAGAGAAATAAATTTTATAAAACACACAAACACAATTATTATTTTTTTTAAATCCTTAAAATGAAACATGCTTAAAACATCAGCATTCATTGGTCTTAAAGGTGCTTTCTTTGTATCTCTCCTGCGTGATCCAGGGAACTGGGAAAGGAAGCTCCGGCTCTTTCCTTACTTCCTCGGGGGACCAGGATGGGGGGGAGGAGCCTCAACCAATAGAAGGAAGAGAGGCTTGGCCCAGTAGCTTTGCTGTGTGATTGAGAGAGCCTGCCAAAGCAAGCTACTTCTCCCCCACTTTCTCCCCGAGCCTCAGCCAATGAAGAAAATAGAGGCTTTGCGTTGTAGCAAATTGCAAAGCAAGCTGTGATGGAGAAGGAAGCAGATGACAGCCAGATGCTCGGGGGCCTGATAGGAGCCTTCTGGGGTCCTGACATGTTTGACACCCCTGACTTACCCTACTCCATGGGTGATTGGGACCTGTGGAATTCTGTCACTTGCTTGTTCCCTCTCAGTAACCCTCACTACCTACTGACATGTACCCCCATTCAGGGCTGGTCCTAAGGCGCATGGTGCCCCAGGCAGCCTCGGTGCCTACCCCACGTGCTGCCCCCCCCCACGGCGCCTCCTACTTATCTTCCTCCCAATTTTAATTCCTGGGAACAGGCAATGAAGCGCTGCGCTCCCAGGATATTTAAAGGTCCCCCCCGCTGATCAGCTGATTGGCAGGTAAAACCACCAGTGGTTCCTATGCTGGCCTCAGGTGCGCTCGTGATCAGCCCTTGGGCAGTGGTGGCAGGAAGGACAAGTGAGCCGCTGCTGCCTCCTCCCCACTTCCTCCCCACATGATCCAGGAGGGTGGATCGTTGGGGGGGGGCAGCCTTTAAAAAGCCTGGGGAGCACAGCGCTTAATCGCCTGTTCCCAGGGATTAAAACTGTGAGGAAGGGAGGGAGGGGAAGGCGAATAGGGATTTGCCTAGGGGGCGGGGCAGGGGCAAGGGCCGAATTCAGTGCCCCTGCCCTGGAGGCACCCTAGGCAAATGCCTAGTTTGCCTAGTGGGCAGGCCAGCCCTGCCCCCTTCTTCTCCCTCAGAGGAAGGCAGGGGGCAGGGAACTGAACCAGAGGGCAGCATGAAGGACCACCTTGTCCCTCTTCTGAGAGGGATGGAGTAGGTCAGGGGTGGCCAACGGTAGCTCTCCAGATGTTTTTTGTCTACAACTCCCATCAGCCCCAGCCATTGGCCATGCTGGCTGAGACTGATGGGAGTTGTAGGCAAAAAACATCTGGAGAGCTACTGTTGGCCACCCCTGGAGTAGGTGATCTAGGGTTGCCAAGTCCAATTCAAGAAATATCTGGGGACTTTGGGGTGGAGCCAAGAGACATTGGGAGTGGAGCCAAGAGCAAGGTTGTGACAAGCATAATTGAGCTCCAAAGGGAGTTCTGGCCCTCACATTTAGAGGGACCACACACCTTTTAAATGTCTTCCCTCCATTGGAAATAATGAAGGATAGGGGCACCTTCTTTGGGGGCTTACAGAATTGGACTCCCTGGTCCAATCCTTTTGAAACTTCATTTCAAAGTGTTCTGAGAGAGAGCAGAGAAACTCTGAGATAGAGCAGTGAATAACTGATATAAGGGTGAGCAGCTAGGGAAGTTGCTGAGAATTTCTGAGTTTGTGGTTGCTGGGGAACTGCTGTTTGTTTGGCTGAGTGGGCTGAAGGTGAAGGTGATTGTTGCTGATTGATTAGGAGTGGCTGTGTTCCCCACCCTCTTTGCATTATTAAGCTGCGCCTTGCCAGAGGGCAAGAGCTAAAGGGCTTTTGGCCTGTGGCTCTTAGCCTGGGGGCTCTGTAAGGACCAGGAACCCAGATCCCTATTTTCCTTGTGCTCCCAATAAGGTAAGTTGACCTCCAGAAGGGGAGCCACATAAACAAACAGGATTTAAAAGAGGACTGTATTTAAAAAAAAAAAAAAGCTATCATGAAGGTAGAATGCCAGCAGGGGGGTGGGGGCTTTCCAGTGTTTTGCACTGAGTGTCACATGTATGACTATCTGCCCACAGGACAGAAGTCTTGGGTGTGTGCTCGATGCAAGGAGCTCCTGATCTTCAGGGAACGGGTTGACTGACCTGGAGAAGCAGAGACAGTCAGTTAGGCACTCAGGGAAGACTCTCGGGGACGTATTAGATGAGCCCCACTCTGAATGTGGCAGCCCCGTTGCTGCCAGGAAGCATGAGGGTCGAGAGGAAACGGCACCGGGCTGAGGATAAGGGGAATGCACCCTCAGAAGGGACCTCTTCTTCAGTTGGTGAGCGGGTATCCTTTTGCGCCAAGGAACCATCCCTGGGCAGGATAGAGGGGGGGTCTTGGTAGTTGGTGATTCGATCCTTAGGCAAGTAGACAGCTCGGTGGCAAAACCGCATACTGACCATATGGTGACTTGCCTGCCTGGTGTGAAGGTAGCGGACGTTACGCGTATAGTAGATAGGCTGATAGACAGTGCTGGGGAGGAGCCAGTAGTCGTGGTGCATGTTGGCACCAATGATGTGGGGAAATGCAGTTGTGAGGTCCTGGAGGAAAAATTTAGGCTGCTAGGCGGGAGACTTAAGGCCAGGACCTCCAAGGTAGCCTTCTCAGAAGTGCCACGTGCAGGGCAGGAGAGACAAGCACAAATTAGAAGTCTTAATGTGTGGATGAGATGATGGTGTAGGGAGGAAGGGTTTAAGTTTGTTAGGCACTGGGATGCTTTCTGGAACAAGTGGGAGCTGTACAAAAGAGACGGTCTCCACTTGTTCCCAGATGGAACCAGGCTGCTGGCGCTTAAAATCAAAGCGCCATTTTTATTATTATTATAAAAAGGTGGCAGAGCAGTTTTTAAACTAAATCTTGGGGGAAAGCCAACAGGAGATGAAATATCTCTGGTTTGGGAGGACTCATCTCAAAGAGATGAAAGGTTAGCTGTTACTTTTTTACCGGGTAATGGATCAGAGTTGTCCACTGTGATGGTGACAAACAGTATGGACTGTCTGCCAAAGTCTTGAGGCGGCAGGGGGAAGGTTGCGGGCCTAGCTTGCCTGAGAAATTATAGATGTTTGTATGCAAATGCTAGAAGTGTTCGAAGTAAAATTGGTGAGTTGGAATGTTTAGTGTTGGAAGAAAACATAGACACTGTGGGAATTTCAGAAACTTGGTGGAATGAGGAGAACCAGTGGGACACGGTGATTCCTGGATATAAGTTATATCGGAAGGATAGGGAGGGAAGGGTTGATGGTGGGGTGACTCTGTATGTCAGAGAGGGTATACGGTCCAGTAAGACTGAGGTCAGAGAATTAGATTCCCTTCTAGAAATGCTTTGGGTTGAAATAGAGGGCCCAAAAGGAAATTTAACTATGGGAGTTTGTTATTGCCCACCAAATCAAAAGATAGAGGACAATTATAATATGATGGAAGGATTAAAGATAGTGGCTAAATGTAAAAACTGTGTCATAATAGGTGATTTTAACTACCCGCAGATTGATTGGATCAATATGTGTTCTGGTCGAGAGAAAGAGATTGAGTTTCTAGATGCTCTCAATGACTGTGCTATGGAGCAGATGGTCACAGAATCTACCAGGGGTAGGGCGATCCTGCATTTGGTCCTAAGTAATGCCCAAGACTTGGTGAGAGATGTAAAAGTGATCGCACCACTTGGGAGCAGTGACCATAACGTTATTGATTGCACCATTTGTATAAATAGAGAGTTGCCCCAAAAGACCGGCACGACCACGTTTAACTTTAAAAGGGGTAAATTCTCTGAGATGAGGAGGCATGTGAAGAGGAAACTGAAAGGAAAGGTAAATACAGTCCAAACCCTTGGGGAAGCTTGGAGGCTATTTAAAACTACAATCCTAGAAGCTCAGATAAAATATATACCACAAGTTAGGAAAGGCACAAACAGGTATAAGAAAAGACCTACATGGTTAACAAACAAAGTAATGGAAGCTGTAAAAGGTAAGAAGGACTCCTTTAAGCGGTGGAAAGCTAGTCCAAGTGATATTAATAAAAAAGAACACAGGCTGTGGCAAATCAAATGCAAGACGGTGATCAGGCAGGCAAAAAGGGACTATGAGAAGCATATTGCAAAAACCATAAAGACCAACAATAAAAATTTCTTCAAATATATTAGAAGCAGGAAACCAGCCAGGGAGGCAGTGGGGCCCTTGGATGACCAAGGGGTAAAAGGATTACTGAAGGAGGATAAGGAAATGGCTGAGAAGCTGAATGCATTTTTTGCCTCCGTCTTCACTGTGGAAGATGAGAAGTGTTTGCCCACTCCAAAACCGCTGATTTCAGGAGGGGCCTTGAAGGACCTGAGTCAGATTGAGGTGACGAGAGAGGAGATCCTACAACTGATAGACAAATCAGAAACTAATAAGTCACCAGGTCAAGATGGCATACATCCAAGAGTTCTGAAAGAACTCAAAGTTGAACTTGTGGATCTCCTGACAAAAATATGTAATCTTTCATTGAAATCTGCCTCCATTCCTGAGGACTGAAAGGTAGCAAATGTCACCCCATCTTTAAAAAGGGTTCCAGAGGAGATCCGGGAAATTACAGGCCAATCAGTCTGGCTTCAATACCGGGAAAGTTGGTAGAAACCATTATCAAGGACAGAATGAGTAGGCACATTGATGAACACAAGTTATTGAGGAAGACTCAGCATGGGTTCTGTAAGGGAAGATCTTGCCTCACTAACCTGTTACAGTTCTTTGAGGGGGCGAACAAACATGTGGACAAAGGAGACCCAATAGATGTTAGGGTTTGTAGAATCTTTCGGGATCAAGTGCCACGTTCTACTGGAGAAAGTTTTCCTTCCAGACGTTTCGTTCTCAGCTGCGGATAACATCCTCAGTGGCGTTGCAGCCGGAGCAGGCGCTCAGACCTTCTTGGCTGCTGTGCATTGAAGTCTGAGCGCCTGCTCCGGCTGCAACGCCACTGAGGATGTTCTCCGCAGCTGAGAACGAAACGTCTGGAAGGAAAACTTTCTCCAGTAGAACACAGCACTTGATCCCTAAAGATTCTACAAACCCTAATGATGTTACCAGCCGTGAAAACCCGAATTCTCCAATAGATGTTGTTTACCTTGACTTCCAGAAAGCTTTTGATAAAGTTCCTAATCAAAGGCTCCTTAATAAGCTCGAGAGTCATGGAGTAAAAGGACAGGTCCTCTCGTGGATCAAAAACTGGCTAATTAATAGGAAACAGAGAGTGAGTATAAATGGGCAGTCTTCGCAGTGGAGGACGGTAAGCAGTGGGGTGCCGCACGGCTCGGTATTGGGTCCCATGCTCTTTAATTTGTTCATAAATGATTTGGAGTTGGGAGTGAGCAGTGAAGTGGCTAAGTTTGCAGATGACACTAAATTGTTCAGGGTGGTGAGAACCAGAGAGGATTGTGAGGCACTCCAAAGGGATCTGTGAGTGGGTGTCAATGTTGCAGATGAGGTTTAATGTGGTCAAGTGCAAAGTAATGCACATTGGGGCCAAGAATCTCAGCTACAAATACAAGTTGATGGGGTGTGAACTGGCAGAGACTGGCCAAGAGAGAGATCTTGGGGTCGTGGTAGATAACTCACTGAAAATGTCAAGACAGTGTGCGATTGCAATAAAAAAGGCCAACGCCATGCTGGGAATTATTAGGAAGGGAATTGAAAACAAATCAGCCAGTATCATAATGCCCCTGTATAAATCGATGGTGCGGTCTCATTTGGAATGCTGTGTACAATTCTGGTCACCGCACCTCAAAAAGGATATTATAGCATTGGAAAAAAGTCCAGAAAAGGGCAACTAGAATGATTAAAGGGTTGGAACACTTTCCCTATGAAGAAAGGTTAAAACGCTTGGGGCTCTTTAGCTTGGAGAAACGTCGACTGCGGGGTGACATGATAGAGGTTTACAAGATAATGCATGGGATGGAGAAAGTAGAGAAAGAAGTACTTTTCTCCCTTTCTCACAATACAAGAACTCGTGGGCATTCGATGAAATTGCTGAGCAGACAGGTTAAAACGGATAAAAGGAAGTACTTCTTCATCCAAAGGGTGATTAACATGTGGAATTCACTGCCACAGAAGGTGGTGGCGGCTACAGGCATAGACAGCTTCAAGAGGGGGTTAGATAAAAATATGGAGCAGAGGTCCATCAGTGGCTATTAGCTACAGTGTGTATATGTGTGTGTGTGTGTGTGTATATATATATATATATATATATATATATATATATATATATATATATATATATATATATATATATATATATATATATATATATATATATATATATATATAAATTTTGGGCACTATGTGACACAGAGTGTTGGACTGGATGGGCCACTGGCCTGATCCAACATGGCTTCTCTTATGTTCTTATTATGTTAAACTCAGAGGGTGTTTTAAGGAGAGGCACCGTATGCTATGCTCTACCTCAAAGAACAGCCCACCCCCCGCAGAGCTCCAAATACCCGTGGATCAATTCTCCATTGTACCCTATGGGAATTGGTCTCCATAGGAAACAATGCAGTGCGCAGCAGACATTTCCTCCCCCCCCTGCCCTGCTCTCTGATGACCCTGAAGCAGGGGGAGGGCCTCTAAACCAGGGGATCCCCTGCCCCCACCTGAGCATTGGCAACCCTAAGGTGATCTATGGGGGCTAGAAGCAGCTGCTGTTTGCTTACCCAGCCTTGTGGAGCACACTGTGGGAGTCCAAGAGCTCCCTCTGAGTAGCTGAAGTGTGCCTCATGAGTCTTCCTCGACCTGGAACTAGTGCTGCCAGTCGTGGAAGCCTTCTGGCCTGAGTGGATCAGCTGAGACACCATTCAGAAATTTCTGGGTCAGGCTTGCTTACGGAGCAGAGCAGCAGTACTCGCTTCTGATATTTCTGGGCCGCTTTCTCCTCAACTCCAACCTCAGGCCCATAACTGTTTCTTCCAAAGGATGACAAGGAATGTTCATTTCAAGAGGATGATAGATGCTGGTCAAAATTGGACACATTGGCAGCTGGCCTTAATGTCGTTGGGTTTTTCTCCCTCTTCAGAATTTTCTGGGGACAAATGCAACGCACAAATTTTAATGGGGTTTTCTATTTAAAAAGATGCACAAACCTCTCTGTGTATTTTCTGAGCCGTGTGACATACTCCACTCTTTTCTCCACGAGGTTCCGTTTCTATGAGTTGGAGCCTGCAGATCTCTTCCATGAATTGTGGAGATCTCCCTTGAGATGAGAGCCCCTTGCATCAGAAAAAAGGCTCCTAGTGCAAGGGGGAAAGCTTTAGGTAGAATAGATTTGCAGGATCCAACTGCGTATATGTCTTCCTCATGAATGCTTTGCTTCCTTGGGATCCACTGGGGAGAAAGTATCAGGGCCGAGGCCCTGGTGAAAAATGTCCCTGAAGGATCACTTATGCCCCAGAATTCTCCATTACACAAAGATGCCTTCCACGTTGCTCTTTTAGACTGGGTGGAAGTGAACTTCATCACCCTTTGGCAAGGCACCAAGTCACAAATGCCAAGATCATGAGCAGGAAACCTAAGCAAGTCTTTCTCTTTAATCAGCTATGAAGAACTGACTGTTCCCAGAGAAAGGAGCCTTAGTGTGGCCTAGCGGTTCCAAGCAGGATAATGCCATGAAGCCCAGAGCCAGGAGGCAACAACAGGGGAAGGTATTGGGCTCTGTGCCCTGTTGTTGGCCAGAGGAACTGGTTGGCCATTGGGTGAGACAGGATGCTGGACTAGGTGGACCACTGGTCTCTTCTTATGTAGTGATGGTCAAGAGCATAGATGGCTTTAAAAGCGGGTGAAATTCATGGAGGAGAGATACGTTAATGGCTGCTAATGGGAGCCTCCAATTTAGTGGCAGTATGCCTCTGCATTCTAGTGCTAGGAGGCACCATTGCCTCTATGCCCTGTTTGTTGGCCTTCCAGGGTAACTGGTGTAGCCAGTTTGGTGTTGTGGTTAAGTGCATGGACTCTAATCTGGGAGAACTGGGTTTGATTCCCCCCTCATCTGTATAAAAAGCCAGCTGGGTGACCTTGGGTCAGTCACAGTTCTCTCAGCCTTACCTACCTCACAGGATGTCTGTTGTGGGGAGAGGAAGGGAAGGAGATTGTAAACCGCTCTGAGATTCCAAGTGAAGGGCAGGATATAAATCCAATATCCTCTTCTAGATAGCCACAGTGCAAAACAGGATTTTGGACTGGATGAACTATCAATTTCTATTAGTGGATTAGTAAAATTATATATGCCACTCTGAGCTCCTTAAAGGAAAGGTGACAAGACAAGAAAGGACATCTGCAAGGAAGATCTTACACTGTCCAGCCCAACAGTCAAATTGGGTGTATGATATCTTCCTATGTTTGCAGAGAGCTGCAGACTGTCTCGCAGCTGCCATGATCTGAGTGAATATAGTCCCCAGGTTTCAAAAACCCACCCCAAAAAGTATCTGCCAAAGCCAGAGAATGTATAAAGTATTTGTACTTGAAAATGACAGAGGATATGTAAGAACATAAGAGAAGCCATGCTGGATCAGACCAGTGGCCCATCCAGACCAACACTCTGTGTCACACAGTGGCCAAAAAAATTCCAAATGCCATCAGGAGGTCCACCAGCAGGGCCAGGACACTAGAAATCCTCACACTGTTGTCTCTCTTATACACTGTATATTCTTATACAGAGCATCAATTGCCCAAGACAGAGAGTTCCAATCATACGCTGTGGCTAATAGCCACTGATGGACCTCTGGCTCCATATGCTTATTCAATCCCCTCTTGAAGCTGGCTATGCTTGTAGCCGCCACCACTTCCCGTGGCAGTGAATTCCACGTGTTAATCATCCTTTGGGTGAAGAAGTACTTCCTTTATCCATTCTAACCCGACTGCTCAAAAATTTCATTGAATGTCCACGAGTTCTTGTATTGTGAGAAACAGAGAAGAGTACTTCTCTACCTTCTCTAGCCCATGCATAATCTTGTAAACCTCTATCATGTCACCCCTCAGTCGATGTGAACACAACACACCAGCAGATCTCATTTAGCTGCCTCATACCTTGTCTATTGAGCTCAGTTTTGTCTGTTCTGACTGGCCATGATTCTCCAGGATTGGAAGCAGAGAAAGGCCTTTTTTCCCAGGAAGGGCTGTCTAAGATCTTTTTTTTTTTTAAATGGAAATTGGACTTACGGTCTTCTGCATAAAAAGCACGTGCTCTACCACTGAGCAAAGGCCCCAAGTCGACAGCAAATGAAGATGTCCTTTATAGGTCTGGGCAGCTTTGTATAACTGGCAAGGGCTCTCAAGGATCTCAAGCCCAAAAAGGTGGTTTCCCACTGTTTGCTCTCCAAGGTCTTTCAACCAGAACCTCCAAGGATTGAACTCAGGGCCTTTTACATGCCAACAAAGGTGGAATTCTAGCAGGAGTTCCTTTGCATATTAGGCCACACCCCATGATGTAGCCAGTCCTCCAAGACCTTACAAGGGTGTGTGGCCTATTATGCAAAGGAGCTCCTGCTAGAATTCCACCCCTGCATGCCAAGCATGCACTCTATCACAGAGCTAAACCCCTTTCCCCAGTAGCTGATGGTATAGTTATACTTTGTCTCCAGCGGGAAAAGTCCACCGGGAACCTCAGCCAGCAGCTGTCACAAGCAGAGCCCTGAAGCATCTTTTCCACTGTAAGGTAAAAGGGAGCTCTGCCTGCCGGACTTCATGCAGTTCCACAGAGCCTTTAAAACAGAGATGTTCTGCCAGGCCTATGGTTGAGGCAGTGGTAGTTCATTAATATCAGCCTCCCCCTGCCAGTTAGGTATAGTGGTTAAGTGTGAGGACTCTTACCTGGGAGAACCGGGTTTGATTCCCCCCCCCCTCCTCCACTTGCAGCTGCTGGAATGGTCTTGGGTCAGCCATAGCTCTAGCATAGGTTGTCCTTGAAAGGGCAGCTTCTGGGAGAGCTCTCTCAGCCCCACCCACCTCACAAGGTGTCTGTTGTGGGTGGGGGGAGGTCAAGGAGATTGTGTGAGCTGCTCTGAGACTCAGAGTGAAGGGCAGGGTATAAATCCAATATCATCATCTTCTGCTCTGCCCTGATCCATCCTCTTTGTTCCAGTATTTAAATCAGCACCTATTGACGCACATATGTAGAGTTTTCTATTGGGAGCAGAAGTGTTAATTTGCGCCACTGACTGCCATCTGATTGTTAGTGTTGTTAATGTTGTTATAGGTTTTACCATTTTATAGTTAGGCTTGTTATTATCTGTATTGTTGTAACACTCCCTGAGCCTTGCTGTGCAGGGGAGAGGAGGCGAGAAATTAAATATAATAAATAAATTCCACTGTTCCTCTGCTGGGACTCAACACGCTCCCCATGAGCAATTGAGGGAAGAAGGACTTGGTGCCTGTATTTCACTTACAAAAGGTAAAGGTAGTCCCCTGTGCAAGCACTAAGTTGTTACCAACCCACGGGGTGACATCACATCACGATGTTTTCTTGGCAGACTTTTTGTTACAGGGTGGTTTGTCATTGCCTGCCTGTCATCAACACCAGGGGTGTCAAACTCATAAATGAGACCTTGTTGGGCCAGGCCATGTGTGTCATAAAATGTAATGCCAGGTAGCAGAGATATAAACTTTATGAAGGATACAAACACAATAAAAGGGTTTTTTTTTAAAAAAAACAACACCTTAAAATAAAACATGCTTCAAACAGTAGCATTCTTTGCTTTTAATGGTGCTTTCTTTGTATTTCTCCCGTGAGATCCAGGGGACTGGGCAAAGGAAGCTCTTTCCTTCCTTTCCCAGGGGACCAGAAGGGGAGGAGCCTCAGCCAATAGGAGAGGTTTGGCTCAGTAGCTCAGCAGTGCAATTGAGAGAGCCTGACAAAGCAAGATATCCCTCCCCCCCTTCCTCCCCAAGGGAGGAGCCTCAGCCAATGGAGAAAATAGAGGCTTTGTTCTGTAGCTCCTGTGTGACCGAGCAAGCCTTGCAAAGAAAGCTGTAATGCAGAAGGAAGAGATACGGAGAAGGAAGCAGATGACAGCCAGTTGCTTGGGGGCCTCATCAGGCCCCTGGGCAGCAAGTCTGACACCCCTGATCTACACTTTATCCCCGTTCTATGGACCTCAGAAGGATGGAAGGCTGAGTCAATCTTGAGCCAGCTACCTTAACCCAGCTTCTGCCAGGACCAAACTCAGGTCATGAGCAGAGCTTGGACTGCAGTACTGCAGCTTTATCACTCTGTGCCATGGGGCTCCACATTTCACTTGGAATGACAGAAGATAGGTTAGGCTGTCATAGCCCAAAAAAAGCAAGCACGTCTTGGTGGTAGAAAGTCCTGACAAGTCACAGCTGACTTCTGGTGACCCAGGTAGGTTTTTCAAGGCAAGAGATGAACACAGCTGGTTTGTCATTGCCTGCTTCTGCATAGCAACCTTGGACTTTCTTGGTGTTCTCCCATCCAAATTAGTGACCAGGGCTGATCCAGCTTGGCTTCTTGGATCTTATGAAACTGGGCCGAGTCTTCGGGCACTTGAGAGACTAACAGATTAACAAACAGGAAACTTGATTCCGTTCCTTTAGGCCGCAATCAAGTTTCACATTGGAACTGGTTAAATTAGTTTGACATGTCTAGGAAGGCTGGGTTCACACCTATTACTGCTGTTGTGAATGGTCATTCTTCTAGGAAACTTAAGCTTTACTCAGAAAGGCAAGGCTATAGAAAAGGCAGAGTGTATATATTTCGAGAAGTAAAAGTGGAGACACAGGTGAGACCTTTTGCATTTCACTGTGTTTTGTGCCCAGTTTCTCTCATTTTAGTGTTTGCACTACTTTTCTCCCAGTCAACAGGCCTCATGTATCTGCCAGTTAAGGATACACTTCATGCATCTGATGAAGTGGATTCTGTTCCACCAAAGTTGGTGCCACAATATTTCTTCCAGCGTCCAGAACACCTATTGGTTCTATATGGAATGACAAGACCTGTGAGTGGTATACTTAATCTTTATGCATCTTGTAATATTTACACGACAGGCTATTCTGGTAACTCTCCAGTATAAATATGGTGTATCACATTTCATGTTCTTTGTTTTCACTGTAAATTAACACCCTGGGGTGGATGACATTTTTTTTTTTTTTGCTGTCAAGTCCCAGCTGACTTATGGCAACCTTGTGGGGTTTTCAAGGCAAGAGACATTCAGAGGTGGTTTGCCACTGCCTGCCTTTGCGTCACGGCCCGGATATCCCATCTGAAGGTGAGCCAGGATTGACTCTGCTTAGCTTCTGACATCAGGCTAGCTTGGGCCAGGCTGGGCAGATGACTGCATATCCAAAACAGACCAGCAGTTTCCTTTGCTGCAGTGTCAAGAGACTGGAGAGCCCAGCGTCCAGGGAAGAGGCTCCAGCCTATATTCTCTTCTGGAAACATGGAAGGGGTAGAAGGAAGAAGGTATAATCCAGGGGTTTAAACTGCATGTCAAACAACAGAACCAGTGGCAAATGGAGAGGGGCAACTTCCAGCTCTAGGGTGGCACATTTTTTGAGTTTTTGTTCACCATGAGGACTTTTTAAAAAGAAAAGCAAGGCACCTCTGTAATTTCCAGTCAGCATACAGTAGCTACCAATCAGGCAGTTGGCGTTTGACCCCCGCCACCACAATGGGCATGTTTGCACATCTATGAAAATCTTTTGTTTTAAAGGAAAAGAGCAGAAACAGACTTTGGTTAATTAACCACGCTTTTAGAAAGTAATATATCATTTTTTAAAACATATCAGTGCATACTTCTTATATGAAAATATACACTATTGTATTTCATTCTCAAAGAAAAAAAAGGAAAACATTTAAAAACAAAAGCGAACCAGCCAAAAACACAATATATTAGCCATTTCTGTTGTTGTTTAAATTTTTTTGTGTGTTTTTTTAAACGCTACACTTTGTTCAGGTTACACTTTTTTGTCTTTTTTTGTCTTTTTTGTAAATGTTTTTTGTCATCTCTTCATGCAATTGTACACGTTGTAGCCTTTGAGAATAAATAAGCTCCATTTTCCCCCCCACATCTCTAAAAACTGCAGCATTTTCAACTAAAGTCATTTTTAAATCGTGCAATTTTTGTGTTTCTTTGCAACACCCCTTTTTAAAAATGGAAAATATATATAATATATATATTTATATTTATATATAGATAACTTTTTAAAACTAAAACCCTATACAAACGCCAAAAAAAATCTTTTTTTTTTCCAAATTAAAAAAAATTATACACAATGTAACTGTCAACAGTACGGATGAACACGAGAAATAAAATTAAAAAGATCTCAAGAAATATATTTATAGAAATACAAACAAGGGTGTTGATTTCATAGATTGTCATTCTTTTGCTTGTCTCTCAAAAATGAGGAGGTGGAGGAAGAAGGGGAAAGGGGGAAGAAGTATATATAAGTCCCAGTGAGGAACAATGGACAGTTATTAACCCAGATAGTGAGAAACACAACAAAGACCTTATCTGAGTAAACAATGATACAACTGCGGGCATTTCGTTGATGCCCTCGCCACCCACAATGGTACGTCAGCCATACTGAAAGCCTGATCAGTCGACAGAAGTTGTCTCTGTACCCAGATCCACCCCTGAACTGTGCATGATGTTTGGAACTCAGCTCTCAACCCTTCCTTTTTGTAAATTTCTGTCCTCCAGATCCTGGTAGATTTTCTTTTATAGAACAACTGAGGAAGTTTTGTTTTTGTTTTTTAAAAAAAGGACCCAGAGGAGAAGGCCAAAGCCTCTTTCCCTCCACCCAAAGTTTGTCTACAGCAATGTTCATGCAGCATTTATATGATTACAAGATATCCTTGGTTAATACCTGTGAACTACTGTTGGAGGGGGGGGGGGATTGGAGGAATGCCTCTTGTGAAGGATGCGCTGAGATACAGGTCCACGGTTACTACTGTTAAGTCTCCTGTTGGGAAGGGGAGAAAAACCATTTCTTTGCAGGATGTCAGGGAACCTGTCGCCATGTTGGTGAGAAATATTTCAACGCAAGGATGTGCAGAGTGGTCAAAGGTTGGATGGGCACCATAAAAAGAAGGGTTTGTCTTTGTTTTGGGTGGTCAGGGAAGGAAGGCTAACTGAGGGAGACAGAACCAATGTGGCTGACTTGTGAAGTCCAGAAGCAGCAGCAAAAGCTGGAACATCCTGCTGTGATAGTCAAGAACATGTGCCTAATGGATGATGGAGCGCACGTCCTTGGAGAGGTGCAGAGCTGGTCTGGCTTGACCAATTAGTCCCTGAGGACATGCCCTCCTCTCTTCCTCCAGCTGGCCCATTTCTGTCCGGAAGGCTGTTACAACTCCAACCACAACTTCCGTTTTCACCTTGCCTCTCTGCCCTTCCCCAAACGACAACTCGGTGGCTGGGAGCAATGGTTTCTCTCCCCACCCACCCCCAAAAGGAACGCTACAAGAATTCCAGCCATGATTATAGCTAAAGTGACAGGGAAATTAATTCTGAGGATGCCCGTGGTCTTTTGCACCGGGAGTGGGGGGGGAGGGGGGGGGAATCCAGTGAATACAGCCGAAGAAGCCAACGTGCAGGTGCATGTTGCTTGGGAACCCACAAAAACCCTCTTGCCAATAATGAATATGAGCAAAACGAAGCCCCATAAAATTTACAAACTGAGCCCTGATGCTCTAAGCCCGGCAGCTCTCGAGTGAAGGGACCGAACACCTGTCCTTCGATGCCTCGCAAATCCCCTCCAGAGCTCCCATGCAGCCCTTCAGTACATGATTCCTGAGCTAACTATGAATGCCTCCTATCTTCTTTTCTTTTCTTCTTTTAAATCTCCACGGTGGAGTACACAATTTTTTCAGTGGTAAGGGAGGTTGCCAAGGCTATGGCACTCCTTTCTACAGGCTTTGCCAGTATTGGTTCATTTGATCCAGGGCTTTTTTTTTGTAGCAGGAACTCCTTTGCATATTAGGCCACACCCCTCTTATGTAGCCAATCCTCCAAGAGCTTACAGGGCTCTTATTCCAGAGCCTACTGTAAGCTCTTGGAGGACTGGCTGCATCAGGGCTGTGTGGCCTAATATGCAAAGGAGTTCCTGCTACAAAAAAAGCCCTGATTTGACCAACATAAGATTCTGAGTGCTCCAAAGCTGCAAGGGACATCCTACCTCTTGGCTATGTCCCGGGAGCACCATGAACATGCAGACAGAAAGGGGAAGGGGCAGGTCAAGGCAAGCAAGATTCTGCAAAAGCAAAAAGCTGGACGGCTTTAGAAGAACGGAAGATTGAACACGAGCCACCCTCACATCAGAGAGAAGGGGAGAACCGTGTATCCTGCCATAAGCTCCTTCAAGGAAGAGCCAGATTAAAGTGAAATAGACAGACAAGACCACAGCACAAGGGTATAATCTTATATGGCTGATCAGAGAAAGAAGGAAGTTTGTGAGCTAGTGTTCTCTTACCATGCAAACTGGGGAAAAAGTAGCCCTGGAGATTGTGCAATTGTGCTCAAACAGACTCATCCATTTCCAGCTTTTATGTCACATAAAGGCTTTCCATACACAAAAGGTTTATCTAACCTCAAAAATGGTGTTTCGTCAATCTGTAAGACTGACTGACTTAGAAGGGTGCTCCCAACTGGCAATTTTAAAGTTAGTTTTTTAAAAAAAATCGTTACAAGTGCTTAGTTGCAGAAGTCCAAGCCGCCAGTCTTAGAGGAGGTGTTCCCTTATGTGCAACTCAGAGACAGAAGTCGAATGCCTCTTCTAAGACGCCTCTTCCTGCATAAAAGAAAGAGGGAGACAGACGGGGAGATGCCCCCTTAGGGTCACGAAAGCCTCTTCCCACACAAGGGGGAATGCCTCTTCTAAAGTGGATGCTTATTTCAACCCATGTATGCTTCATCTAAAAATTAAGGAAGCAAGCTTCCCCCCCCCCTTCAGAACTATTGCTCACACGCAAATTTATGCATATTGAATCAATTAATCAATGAATTGACTAAACCACACACAACTGACTAATATTCCCTTAGCTGGATCACAGCCCTACAGAAAACATAATGTGACAAACAGTTCGGTGACCAGTGTTCCCTCTAAGCTGAGTTAGTGGGAGCTAACTCAGTTTTTTAGGCTCACGCATTTTTGTCTTAGCTCAGGAAAAATGGCCCCAGAGCAAGCTAATGTATGCAGGAGCTCACAACTTTAATGCCAGGAGCTCAGGGTAGAATTTTTGCTCACAAGACTCTGCAGCTTAGAGGGAGGATTGTCCATGACATAAATGCATGACGCAGAGCGCCAGGATCCACTACAGCTTTCTGACAAGTGTACACACAGCAGCAAGCCTGAATGGGCCCTCAACTGCCTCAAGTAAAGATCTCCACGTGCTAAAGAGGACCATGTCTCTGTAGCGTCACTGTTCCAAGATGCAAGTCATCACGGTCCTCATTTATCTAAGTTCTGGAAACATCCGAGGATATACTGCCTTGTGAATGGGACACATGCTGCAGCGCTACAGTAAAGAACCAACTGCACAAACCCAGTTAAGTGTTGGGAGGGAAAAAAAACCCTCCAATAAAGATCACAAGAGTCAGAATGGACTCTCAAAACCAGGACTTTTTTTTTTTTTTTGTAGCAGCAAGTCCTTTAGATATTAGGCCACAAACCCCTGATGTAGCCAATCCTCCAAGAGCTTACAGGGCTCTTAGTACAGGGCCTACTGTAAGCTCCAGGGGGATTGGCTACATCAGGGGTCTGTGGCCTAATATGCAAAGGAGCTCCTGCCTACAAAAAAGCCCTGCTCAAAACCATTCCTCCACTGCCCTGCTCCCCTTCATCTGTTGGTATTTTCTTCCATGGGCATCCCGCTCTTTGTTGCCCAGAGGCAACTGGGTTTAAACTACCCAGCAATGAGATCCGCCGCTCTCACTGTGGGCTGAAGCACACTAGCGCCCTATGAGAAAGGCACAAGAGTACCTTGATGAACTGAGCTGCCGTGTTCGATGCACCCAAAACGCTGTCCTTAGGAGCAAAGAGGTCTGGCGCTGCGTGTCCCTCCTTGTCCTGACGATGTAGGGTTGCATGGCACCATCCCCTTGGATGGGAAGATAAACCAGGATTCCCTGAGGCAGCCCTCACTACAGCTGACAGATGCAAGGGGAAACAAATCCCGGGAACATTCCCATCACCTGGAAGCCACAGGTCAAAACCCTAAGCCCTGGTTGAGGGGGGAAAGCAGAAGCGCAGTGCCGGGAAGCAACAGCAGTGGGGGGGGGGGGGCTATGCGGGAGCTGGGAAGAAAAGACGAAGACCTGCCTGCCCGTTATAAGGGGAGCTGGTCATGAAAGTACAGAGATGTCTTTTTGAGCATCGGAATGAATGGTGGCCTCCGACTGTATTCCAGGAAAAGGGATGAAAAGTTTGGGAGATGCTGTGTTAGAGATTCAAATCTCTTAAAGCTATTGCATGTCTTCAGCCTGGGCTGACCTGGATCAACTAATTCAAACCTACATCCCCCCCTTCTCCCCGCACACCCCATCCCGCCCCAGACGCCACCAAATGAGACACAAAGCAGGTTAGGTTAATTCCACTGAGGGCTTTGACCCTTCCTCCCACCACACAGGGCTGAACTAGAAGAAAACCTCCCCTTCCCCGGCTTAAAGCAACGCTCCTTGAACCCTGGATTCTGGAGGCAGCCCTGATGTGACCCACCCCTGCCGCCGCCCAAAAAAAGCCTCTGGAGAAAAGCTCTCTTCCAGTTCTTTTAAACCTCTCTGACATCCAAAGGCACTCTTCTTCCAAAATTAGAACTAACCATATAACTGGCTTGTTCTAGTCCAATCTCTCACCCAGCCCCCCCCCTTCCCTGCAACAACCACTCCCCCCCGCCCAGTCCGTCTGCCATCGCCGTCAGTGTCTGATTCCCTTCCCCTTCCCACGCTAGAAGTTTTTTATTTTATCGGTTCCGGGCTAGCACAGGGCCAGCGTGCGTCAGTTTGTCAAGCGGGGCCCAGCGTCTCTGAGAGTGTCTGGTTATTGGTGAGGGATTGAAGTCCGACTTTTCGGGACGCCCCGGAGGGTCCGCCGGAGTCTCTTTGTACTGCATAATGTCACCTGCTGCGCTAGAACGGACGCCTACAAAATCCTAAAGCTATTTCTCAGGCAGTTTATAATAAGCCCCCTTCCCGCCCCCCCACCCGCACCTCCCCGTGCCACCCCCTCCCTCTCCCGACTCCCTTCCTTGTTTCCCCCGGCTCCTGCCTCCTCCCTCCCCCCACGCACACAATATAACGTGAGGGCCAAAAGCAGCCCTGGGAGGAGAAGGGAGCTGGGCCACAAGGGGAGGCAGTTATGTTACCCAAGCGTCCAGGCGCATGCGCTTTACGGACGGGTTCTCCCCCTCAGCCTCGGTGGTGGATCTCAAGAGGCCGAGAGAGGAGCCGAATTCAGCCCGGGACTGGTCTTCCCGCTCGTTGCCCTCGTAGGAGCTGGCGTTGCTGCTGAGGCTGTCGACGGGCGAACGTCCCGTGGGCTCATGGCGGGCCTGGTGAGGAAAGGAGGAGAGCGGCGTGGCCGTGTTGCGTTCCCGGTTGGGCGAAACGGGCTCTGACTTGATACTGATGTTTGGGTTGGTGTTGATGGTCAATGTGGTGGCATGAGACAAGTGGCTTCCTTGTCTGGGGAGGGGAGACACAAAAGGGACGTGAACACACACAAAGAGAGAGACAGTGTTAGAATGAGACTGAACCCCGCCGCAATAGTTTCAGAGAGGGTAGCCATGTCAGTCTGCAGTAGAACAGTTAAGAATCAAAGCTAGTAGCACCCTAGAGACAAACAAAATTGGGGTGGGGTGTGGGGGGACATAAACTTTCAAGAGTCAAAGCTCCCCCCACTAAAGCTTATACCCCAATCATCTTGTTCTCAGTAGAAGTCAGGAGGAGGAATTAGAAGAGGAGGAGGAGATTAGATTTATACCCCACCCTTCACTTGGAGTCTCAGCTGCTTACAATCTCCTTTCCCTTCCCCTCCCCACAACAGACACCCCGTAAAGCAGGTGAGGCTGAGAGGGCTCTGAGAGAACTGCTCTCGAGAGAACAGCTCTGTGAGAACTTGTGACTGACCCAAGGTCACCCAGCAGCTGCATGGGGAAATCAAACTTTGGTCTCCCAGATTAGAGTCTGCACCAAACTGGCTCTCTACATCCACTGCAACTGTGCATGATGCGTGTCGAGTCCAGGAACTTGACGTTAGCTGCATTAATTTGGAAGATGCATCTGTCTTATCCGGAATCAGCCCTCTGGTCTACCCAGAATCTTGTAGCCTATTTTAATGGACAGAGGCCATCAAAGGTCTTTGTCCTCCCCATCAACTGGAGATGCTATGGAATGAACCTGGGATTTTCTATCCATAAAAAGTGTATTCTCATCTGGATGGCCTGGGGTAGCCCAATCTCATCAGATCTCAGAAGCTAAGCAGGGTCAGCCCTGGTATTTGGATGGGAGACCACCAAAGAAGTCCGGAGTCACTATTCAGAGGCCGGCGATGGCAAGCCGCCTCTGATATCTCCTGCCTTGAAAACCCTACAAGTTGCCATAGATCAGTTGGGCTTGACGGCACTTTCCATCATCAACCCTGCTGATCTATCCAAGTGGGCAGCCACAGTGGGCAGCAGTAGAACAAAGTAGGAGTCAATTTCACCATTAAGACCAACAAAGTTTTATTCAGAACATAAGTTTTTGTGTGCTCCAAGCACACTTCATCAGACGAGGAATCAGGTACAGTGAGCAAGGCTACATAGAGCTGGTAAGCAATGGTTTAGAATGCAAAACGGTACACATTTATGATCCAGTGATTGACATTCTCACATTCTGACATGTTACTGTTTTATTGCTTTCTCATACTTGTGATACCCAGATCAAAGGTTTGCTCAATTTGTTAATTTTACTTTTCTGTCATTGGATCTTAAATTTGTACCATTTTGCATTCTAAACCACTGCCTACCAGCTCTATGTAGCTCTGCCCACTGTACCTGATTCCTCGTCTGATGAAGTGTGCTTGGAGCACACGAAAGCTTACATTCCGAATAAAACTTTGTTGGTCTTAAGGGTGAAATTGACTCCTACTTTGTTCTGCTGCTGATCTATGAAACCCACAAATGCCCTGCAATCCTCCTGGCTACAGATGCACTTCTGACTCACCCCTTGGTGATGGAATAATCCACCCCGCCCCTCTTTTAAGGACAGTAAGGGGTGCCTTTGCCACAAAGTTAAAGTCAGCCTGGTAGTTTTGTTGGGCTGCTTATATAAGCACCCGATCCGTCACCCCTTTGCAGGTCAGAAGCTGGGCCTGGTGGCCTTGGTGGCTGATTTGCTCTAGTGACAGCTTCATGTCAGCTTCTCCAGCCAGGGGCACATTCAGAAATGTCTGCCGGCAACAGCACAAGCCATGACAGCTGAGAGCGTGCAGAAAGGCAGCTCAACTCCAAAATTTCTCCTTGGTCAGGTTCTTTTTCTACTGCCCGCCTCCCCTCCCAACCAAAAGAAGTTGCTCTACACCCAGGAAGCCCAGACTTTCTTTTCTAGTTAAATGAGCCAACTTTAAATCCTGCAACAGCAAGATTCTAACTGTTCCACCATGCCAGTCTCTAGTCTTTGCCTTGTTTTTGCCCATCTGGGGAGACAAATTGCTGGTGTAGTGCACAGGTGGCCAAACTGTGGCTTGGGAGTCACATGTGGCTCCTTCACACATATCACCTGGCTCCTGAAGTCCCCACTGCCCCATCTGCTGGCTTGGAGAAGGCATTTCTCGCTTTAAAATACTTCTTCAAACCAAGCTAGATGGCAGCTTGGAGAATGCATTTAACGTTGAAGTTGCTTTCTTTCCATCTCTCCCCTCCTATCTATTTGCCTTCCTGCCTGCCTTCTTCCTGCCTTCCTTGAGACCCTCTCAAACATTTAATGCTCATGTCTTGCAGCTCTCAAACATCTGACATTTATTCTATGTGGTTCTTACATTAAGCAAGTTTGGCCACCCCTGGTGTAGTATAATTATTTGCTGGTATAGTGTTATGATTGGAGCACTGCTCTAAGATTTGGGAAACACAGGTTAACCCTCCCCCCCAGCTCTGCTCACTGGAAGACCGTGGGCTTAACCTACGACACAGGATTTTGGGGGATCATAAAACAGAGAAGAGGAGAATAACAAGTGCCACCCTCAATTACTTGGAAGAAGGACAAGATAAAGTACGAGAGATTCTTCAGGAGCTACTTCCTCCCAGGGTGCTTTAGAAGCTGGTAATATTCTGTCAGGCTCTTCCATTTTCCTAGTACCGCTTTATCAAAATTGCCCTCTCAGCTTTTAAATCATTCAGAGACAGACTTTTGCATATGGAAAGCAGTACAGGAGCCAGACTAAATCCTTTGGCAACTGAGAAAGAGATTGTTTAGGGAGCCATCTGTGGAGCAGAAACAGGACTAGCGGCAAACAGGACCCCAATTTTCTTCTGTAAAACATTATGTGGAGATGTGAATGTCTCAGCTAAAGGGGTTCAAAAAGTCAGACTAATTTCACACAGACCTTTAAACCTGGTTTAAACCTGTCACTAAGCTGACATTCTATACTAAAGTCATAGAATCACAGAGTTGGTTTCTCTGATTCTATTATTCTAGTGTAGAATTTCAGTTTGCGGACAGGGCTAAACCAGCATTAAAGGTCTAGTGTGAAATTGATCTCAGTGTTCAAAAATGCCTTTTAAGCCTCAGGCTTCTGCCTGTATTTTCTCTTGCTGTGCTAGGATTTGAAGGTGACTCTTTTGGCTAGAAAAGAAAGTCTGGAATTCTTGGGTACAGAGCAACTTACACTGATGAAGCGGGAAGAGAGATCATTTTGTAAATTCAGGCACGATCCACACAGTTTTACTGGGGAATTTCGGAATGCGCGTTAGAAAATCAGACCTCTGGACCAGCCCAATGATCTGTGTCTAGATCACCATATCTGGAGCCCTGCCAGAGCCTAATGGCACGAAGTCAACAACCCTCCCCATTGCTTGCAGTCACTGGCATTCAGAGGTAGACTGCATAGGAACATGGAGGTTTCACTTAGCTACTGCAGCTGGGAAGAACATCAGAAAAACAAAGACTGAACCCAAAGGTCCATTCCAGTCATAAGAACATAAGAGAAGCCATGTTGGATCAGACCAATGGTCCATCCAGTCCAACACCCTGTGTCACACAGCGGCCAAAAATCCAGGTGCCATCAGGAGGTCCATTAGTGGGGCCAGGGCACTAGAAACCCTCCCACTGTTGCCCCTCCCACACACCAAGAATACAGAGCACCACTTGCCCCAGAGTTCCATCAATACACTGTGGCTAATAACCACTGATGGACCTCTGCTCCATAAGTTTATCCAATCCCCTCTCGAAGCTGGCTATGCAGTCCAGCACAGTCCAGTGTCGTTTCTCCCCCCACCAAAGGATGCTTCTGGAAAGCCCAGTAAGGGAAACATGACAGCAAAAGGCCTATCTGGTTGTCTCCCTGCAACTTGCATTCAGGGGTGCACACCTAAGAATGGGAGAAGAAAATAAATAAATAAGACTTCCACGTCCAGAGGCTATGTACCTCTGAATAGCAGGTGTGAGGGAGAGCTGTTACCCTCAGACCCTCTTTTGTGGGCATCCCAAAATATACTGGATGGCCAATCTTGAAAAATAGGACCCTAAATGAGCCCTTGTTCACACATCACAGAGTTCTTCTCATGTCATGAAGAGCCACAAATGTTATATGGAAACCTCCATGTTCAGACAGTATACGTCAGAACACTGCTCACTTGGGAGCAATGTTCCCTCGAAGCGGCAGTCTTGTGAGCAAAAATTCTACTTTTGTGAGCTACTGGCATTAAAGTTGTGAGCTGCTGCATACATTAATGTGCTCTGCAGTCATCCTTCCTGAGCGAAGAGAAAAATGTGTGAGCTGGAGGCTAAAAAACTGAGCTTGCTCACGCTAACTCAGCTTAGAGGGAACACTGCTTTGCAGAAAACAACACGGGACTCTCAGTGACATGCCCTGCTTGGAGGAGGGAGATCTCCTCAGATGCATCTGGCCAGCCTCCGTTGGGAACAGGATCCCAGATCGGTTTTTTGGGTTGAGTCATGATTCCAGAGTTGCTCCCAAGCACGGTGCAAGGTAATCTGTATCACCCAGTGCCATTAAAAACCTGTTATAATGCACTTACATTAAGTTACTTAGCGATACAGGAACAAGATGCTGCTGCTGCTGTTGTTGCTGCTGTTGTTGTTGCTGCTGCTGCTGCTGCTGCTGTTGCCAAGCAGAGATGTTGCCAAGAGACAGTCCTCCCGGTGAGCTGAAAGCTGGGAGGGATGAC
Organism: Heteronotia binoei; assembly: GCF_032191835.1. Lineage (NCBI taxonomy): Eukaryota > Metazoa > Chordata > Lepidosauria > Squamata > Gekkonidae > Heteronotia > Heteronotia binoei. The sequence goes on from NC_083223.1 coordinate 255,576,600, forward strand.
AGCTCTGCGCTGGTCAGCTGATAGTCTGAAAGGGGAAAAGGGTTTTAAGTCTCTGCAAAGTGGACTCTGTCTCACAACAGCGTGGGTTCATAACACGTATTTTAGCCTTAAGGGTGCCCTCAACTCTTCTGTTATTTTAGAAACAAACACACACCTACAAAGACCTCATTGGTACGGCAGCTTCAGGGCAAAGAGGAGCATGCTGCACAACAAAGGAAAGTGAACTTTGGGTCAAAAGCACCCTCAAATTGCTCATGTGCACACACAGGCATGTATGAACACACATGCCTTCCCCCCAAGAGCCCTAATGCCTGTCACCAAATAAGCCACACCACATGAATATAGCACAAAAGAAAGCCTAAAAGGTTACAGGATTGTTGGTTTGGGGGGGGGGGTTGGGGGGGAGGGGGAAGGAAATGACAGAAGGGGAAATGTTTATAAAATTGTGCACCACTAGATGGGGCTGTTGCACACCCCACCAACATCAGGAAGAAAAATAGGCTTTGCTTTACATTGAACGGAAGGGAGGGGGACGTGTTCCTTGGGGGCTAGTCACATGCCTGCCTGGCCGCATGGCTGCCACCAAAGAAACCTGCACGCTGCTGTCCCCAGGGCTGTGGTGGCGAGCCAGTCCTGCACACCTGCAACGTCGCACTCATAAAAACACAGCAAACTGCCCTCCTACATCAGACTGTATAGTCCAGCATCCTATTTCCAAACACACCCAAGCCAAATGCTACTGGAAAGCTCCCGAGCAAGGTAGCATTGACGATGGCTTTCTTCTAGGGTTGCCATGTCCCCCCTGTACTCCAGCAAGGGATGGAGAGGTAGACTTGCCAGATCCAGATTGGGAGACTCCCAGAAATTTGGGGGTGGAGCCTGGGGCAGGCAGGGACATCAGTGGGGCACCATGCTCCAGAGCCCACCCCCCAAAGCCTCCATTTTCTCCAGGGGGAGCGATCTCTGCATTCTGGAGAGGAGCTGTGATTCTGGGGAATCCCCTGGTCCCACCTGGAGGCTGGCCTCCCTACTTTCTCCTATCATTTGTCCACAGCAAAGGTTCACTGTCTCCGTCCATTCTGTGATGCCGGCTAATGAGCGGGAAACAAACTGCTCTACTGTCTCAGACCAAGGGTCCACCTCACAAGGCCATCTGCTTTCCAAAGGGTCAGGTGCCAAGATTCACATATTAAAAGCAAAAGGTTTTGGAAGAACTGGGAAAGTGTGCTAAAAGCTGGACCCTGCCTGCGGCAACGTAACGTACGCAATCCAATGAAGGTGGCAGGGCCTTAGTTTTCTCCTGTCTCTTCAGACTGAGTGTGGCTCTCCAGCAGAGAAAGGTCTTTCCCAGGGCCTTTTTTTGAGCTGGAATGCACAGGAACGCAGTTCTGGCTGGCTTGGCGCCGGAAGTGTGTGGCCTAACACGCAACGAGTACTTGCTGGGCTTCTACAAAAAAGCCCCATATAAAACAATGGTGATGACAGGGGATGTGGCCTAATATGCAAATGAGCTCCTGCTGGGCTTGCGGAGAAGAGCGTGAGAGCGGCATAAGGCTAGTGGGAAATCGGTGTCAGTGTACAGCAGTAATATTTGTGAGATCCATGTCCACACATTTTTAGGCCAATGGAACAGGGTGAGCTAGGATGTAAGTGCAACCATTAGGTGCCAGTTTAGCAGAAGACTTCATCATGGTGTGGGGGGGGGCCACAAACATGGGGGGAACTGGTGCCACATGTAGTAAGCAGATAAAAAGCTTGTGGGCATAGTTCCACAGCCGCTGACTGGGAATAAGACACACACAAACAGCGGAAGGCCAGGATTAGTCTTATTCATGGACTGCTGCTATTGGTAAAGAATGACGCTCTACAGTTTCAAACACAAAGACAGGATCCTCCCCACTGAATTTGTAGCCACAGGATAACAAAAGAGGAAAAAGAACAAATTTCTTTGAGGGAAGCAGGGACTCAGAATTCTTATTTTCTGAAGACAAGCTTGTGGATGTTTTCTGTATACACATATACATTCACATGCAGAAATGTAGTTTGGGAGTTTTTTGGCCTTCCTCTGGAGGGCCAACAACAGGGCACAAAAGACCAAGACTTTCCCCTCAGAAGGACATCAGAAGAGCCCTGCTGGATCAGACCAGTGGTCCATGTAGTCCAGCATCCTGTCTCACACAGTGGCCTCAACCAGTTCCTCTGGACAGCCACCAAGAGGACATAGAGGCCAAGGCCTTCCCCTGATGTTGCCTCCTGGCACTGGGACTCTGAGGCCAACTGCCTCTGAACATGGAGGTTTTATGGCATGTATAATGTTTACTTCAATGTATAGAGACAGGCTATTGCGGAATGCCAATTACTAGGGGAACTAGAAGACAAAAGGAAGAGTGTGGTGTAGTGGCTAGAGCAGGGGTGGCCAAACTGAGGTTCAGGAGCCACATGTGACTCTTTCACACATATCCTGTGGCTCTCAAAGCCCCCACCACCCCGTTGGCCATCTTGGAGAAGGCATTTCTCTCTTTAAATTACTTCTCCACACTAAGTCTGCTGGTGACTTGAAGAATGCATTTAAAGTTAAAATTACTTTCTTTCCACGTCTTCCTCCCTCCATCTATTTGCTTTTCTTCCACCGTTCCTTCTGTCCTTCCTTCTTGCATATCTTTCAGCTCTCAAACATCTGACGTTCATGTCTTGTGGCTTTCAAACATCTGACATTCATTCTATGTGGCTTTTACCTTAAGCAAGTTTGGTCACCCCTGGGCTAGAGTGTTATGGGCTTCTTGGAGGCCACTCACTGGTTAGTTAAAAAGAATATTAGACTTTCATGGAGAAAAGAATAGTCTCCCAAGCCACTGATAAAATAATAGAATCTCTGACGGGTGGGGGGGGGGGAGTCCTAAGTTTCAGGCTGGTTTTTCTGCATAATTTATTTTACAATTACTTGTATCATCCATCTCCTTTTTCAGGGTGGGAAAGGGAACTCAACCGTAAGAACTTCTGTTGCTTTACTCTGTACGTGTTTCAACACCGAAAGTCTCTCTCGGCCACCTTAAAAAGAGCTTTAGTGCAACAGAAACTGAGGTGCCCAGAACAAGGAGAGAATGAGAGCCCCCTGAACATTTGTAATAAAAACCTCAAGAGACAAAGCTGTGCATTTCTGATGGGAGGAGGGAATTAATTCTTTTTTCACCAGAAACTGTCAGCCTCCACAGATTTTTTTTTTCCCCTCCCCTGAAGGCGGCTCCGTCATATTGTCCCTTTGGGTTTGACATGAACACAATGAAACCCAAATACTTTGCAGGGGGGGGGGGCTCAGCTGTCTGGTCCTTTCCCATTCTTGCTTTGGGTGTCTGCAGTTTCTGTCAGGCCCCCTTCCCCCAAAACACACACATACACACACACCCTCAGCTGTCAAAAGCAAAGACTGAACAGCTGCGAAACTCACTGGGAAAATGTGGGTCACACCCCCTGGATTGTTGTTAAGAAAAACAGATCTTCAGAAGGGCCCTGCTGGATCAGACCAAAGGTCCATCTCGTAGTCCAGCATCCTGTTTCTCACAGAAAGAAATCAGATGCTTTCAGGATACCCAAAAGCAGAACACAGAAGTCATGGTTGCACTCCCAGTGTTGCCCCCTGCCAACGACTGGCATTCAGAGGTAGACTGCCACTGAACAAGGGAGTTCAGTTTAGCCATCGTGACTAATAAGCCATTGGCCGACCTACTTTTGGGATAAAAAGAACATCTGAGTCATAATAACCCACTTGAGTATAGTGGACAGTGGTATAAGCTTAGGAGTAGGAAACCCAAGTTCAAATTCAGCCATAGGCCTCATTTAGGTGACATTAAGAGACATTTAAGTCTCATGCACTCTCTTGACCTGCCTCAGATTGTGTGTGAGCAATAGAAACAGCCTCTGTAGGTGAACATCAGCTTCTGCATAGAGAGGATGTCTGTAATACAAACAATCCCGGAGGGCAAGTGATCTCCACCCTAAAGTAGGATAGCAGTTCCCAAACTTTCAATATGGTGCCCCCCAAGTCCAAATTTACTTGGTCTGGGGAGCCCAAGGGTTTTTAGCAACCTAGGCAAACTGTGACTTGGGCTCCCCACCTAGTTCAGCCTTCTGTTTTGTACAGTGGCTAACCAGATGGTTTTGAGAAACAGAAAAATATCACACAAAGGGTGCAGCTGTCCCACTAAGAACTTGGCTTCTCTTATGTTCTTATGCAGGAAGTAGTGTCAGCTACAAGCATACATGGCTTCAGGAGGGGACTGGATAAGTGTCTGAAGCAGAGGTTCATCAATAGCTGCTAGCCACAAGGTAGAGATGGAACACTTTGTCTGGGGCAGTGATACTCTGTACTCTTGGTGCTTGGGGGGCAACAGTGGAAGGGCTTTTGGGGTTCTGGCCCCACTGGTCAACCTCCTGATGGCACCTAGGTTTGGGCCACTGTGTGACAGGGTGCTGGATTGGATGGGGCCATTGGCCCTGTCCAACATGACTTCTCTTATCTTCTAATCACAACTAAGTAGCATTCCAACATACACAGCCTTTGCACATGGAGGTTACATTCCAGTCGTTGACCACCCTATCCTTCCCCATGACTCACTCTAATCTTCTCTAAGATTCTCATTCACTCTACTGACCCTCAAGACACATTTTACTTGGTCAACATGCGTATGGAGTGGAGAAAAAACACCAACTAATGTACAACATGGAAGATACTGTTTACAGGGTCAGATCTTGGTTTCCAAGATACAAAAAAAAAAGCAATGGAAAGGTCCCTCGACCACTGTGGATGGCCTGTAATTCATTTGCAGACCCACTTTTGGTTCCTGACCCACAGGCTAGGAAACACCGAAGTAGGAAACAATGGAAATCCAACAAGAGCAGTGATCAATGCTGGAGCTGGCTGGTTAGCAGCTTTCTTCAGACCAAGGCATGCTAGGCATTGTTATTCTCCAATGAGCTGTTTGAACCCTTTAAGTACATCTCAATAAATGTGCCTCCTGCCCCTGTTGAATTTCCATCACCTCCTATTGCATCAACGCTCCCTGCAAAACAAAACAGAGCCCAACAGTCAGGTGCTGAGAAGTCTCCAGGTACCTGTTTTGGCAGATGGCTCCCTTGCAAAGAATAGGAATCCATTGCAAACCCAAAGACTGAGCCTTGCCCCCCGACCCCTGCTCCAAGCATCAATTTGCAAGTTATGGCAACAATGACCAAGAGCACCGGCACGATCCAACACCGCCCCGAGAAAGACACGCTCGCAAGCAGACGGATGCCGGGCCACATCTGCTAATTAAGCAAGGTGTGTTTGTCCTCACGCCTCATTCCATTCCTGAACATCAGTCTGCTCCTTAAGACTTTCTGCTGGATCTCTGTCATGCTCTGTGTCCACTTCAGGCTTCTAGTCCTGAATGCTAAAGACTCTTCCCTCTCCCTCCTTACAAATAAATAAATAAATCAGTCTTTATATTGGAGAGGGCCAAGGACTTATTTAGTTCTCTTCTTCGCTTCCAGCTTTTGAGGCAATGAAAAGCAGAGACACAACACTACTGAGAACACTTCCTTCTTCCATTGAGGGCTTGTGGGTAGACTGCCACTGTATGTGGAGGTTTTGCTGACCTGTTATAACTAAATGAATGTCTCCTATATTCATGCGGCAGATACATTTCAAAGCCCTTTAAGGCTATAACTGGCAGGTAGGCCACGGAAGCCCTCCTGCTGGGTTATGAGCTCCTACAGAGCTGCCCTTTCCATCCCTGTGTCTTTTGGAAAAGGACTTGCTGTATAGAGAGGAGAGTGTATAGATGGTGTTAAACAGTATATATTCCTTCCCTCTGGTGGGGGAGGGGAGATAATGGAGCTGGATATGGAGGTAACCATTGCTATCCTCAACCATAAGCCTCGTGAAACATCCTCTATCTTGTGCCAGGGATGATCAGTAAATTCTGAGGTGCTTTGATTTTTTTTTCTCTGCTCTGAACTATCCTCTACCCCCACCCATCAGCCCCCATTACACCTCTTCCTGTTCCCTCCATGTGGGACAAACCTATTATGTCCCCTTCTCTCCCTTCTCCCATCATTGGTTTTTCTGCTAAGAAGATTATATTTGCATAGTCAGACAGACCACTGGTCCAAAACCAATGGCAGTAGCTCTACAGAGTCCTTCCAAATCCACATATTTAAGAGCTAAAAGAGACTGTGATGAAGTACTAAGGATCCCCCTCAGTCTATAAAAAGGAAATGGTGTGGCGTGGCTATGATTTGGATTGTGGCCAAGCTGAAGAAAAGGAGGGATTTAACCTTTTCAATACCTTCTCAGCTTCACTGATCTAAATGGGGCTCCAAGTGTATTTTAAAGGGAAGGGTGGGAAAGAAATAAGTTTTGAATGACAGATCTTGGCAGGGAGCCCAATTCAGATCAGTGGAACCAAGCAGGCAGTGAAGGGTTAAATCCCTTCTTTCTCCCTGCTCATCCCTAATGCGAATGGAAACTGCATTTGCCATTTGCCTTGACAGGCCAACAGAGACCTGTGACCCTAGGCTCTGAGATCCTAAAGCTGCCACGACTGAACCAAGACCCTCCACGAGCACGGCAGGTGCTCTACATAACATAGGCCATTGGTCTCTCTCACACACAACTGTCTGTTTCAGTTAGCAAACAGTTCTTTCCCAGTCCTGCTGTGTGAGATCCTTTAACCAGAGTTAAAGCCAGGACTCTCTGAATGCAGAATGTCTGCTCTACCGCCCAGGTAGGGATTGTTGCCTGAATTATTTACCTGGAAACCAAAAGCCACACATTTATGAAGCTGCCATATGCTCAAAGTCAACTGTGGTTTCCTAAGGAAACTGCAGAACTTGCACACAGGTTGCTGGAGTATTTGGGAGACGCTGGGTCTAAATATTCATTCCTCATTCACATGAGCTGCTGCACTAAACCTGTGCATTTCCTCTGCATCTTCACCTACAGGCTTTTGGGCATCCCTCTCTTCCTCCTAACCAGAGTCCTGTAGTGCAGAGTGGTAAAGCTGCAGTACTGCAGTTCAAGCTTTCTGCTCATGACCTGAGTTCAATCCCGGCAGAAGCTGGGTTCCGGTAGCCAGCTCAAGGTTGACTCAGGCTTCCATCCTTCCAGGGTTGGTAAAATGAGTACCCTGCTTGCTGGGAAGGAAGTGCAGATGACTGAGGAAGGCAATAGCAAACTACCCTGTAAAAAGTCTGCCATGAAAACATTGTGATGTGACATCACCCCAGTGCTTGCACAGGGGGACTACCTTTTTTACTCTTCCTCCTCCCACTAAGTAATCACAACTTTCTTTACCCCTAGCTGGCCAGATCAGCAATTCTGCACACTGACACTCTCTTGAACTTCTCAAACAAGAAGCTGCCTCTAAACCATGGCCTGTGGGTGCCATGGTGCTCACCGATGCCTTTCCTTGTGGCTGCCAAGTGTTTTTAAGAAAGCGGGCAAGGCAAGGTAGGCCTTTTGCCCAGTAAGGCTTCTGACAGGCTGCTGGGAGATTTGAATGACTGCACACATTTTTAAAAACACTGCTTTGGTAGCAGCTATCACCACTGCACAAGGATCTTCACCATGTGACTGTGGCAGCTATTTTCTGGCGGTCATTTTGCAGCTGCTCCCACCACGCTTTGCCAGCATTCCAAAGGTGCTCATAGGCTCAAAAAGGCTGGGAGCTCCTGCTCTAAATGTTTATGAAGGGTGCATTCCCCTCCTTGCTATGGAACATCCAGGGGCAATCCAGGGGTGAGACTTCAAGATTCCGCCCCCCAGATATTTTGAGGGGTGCCACAACACAAGTAAAAAGAAGGATGTGTGTGGCAATGGGACTTGCTGTTTTTTCCCAGTGGTTTTCTTTCTTTCCTTGACTGCCGATTCAGAACTACACTAATTTCTCATTAGAACCACACATTAGGAAACATCCTAGATGTCAGACCAATGACCGATCAAACCCACTGATATCTTGACTGGCGGCAGCTCTCCAGGGTCTTGGGCAGAGAAAACTCTTCCCCAGGTGAGCCCGCAATAGCAGGCAAACTGTGCCAATCGGTTTGGCTTGCTCAAACTGAATATTACTGGCAAAATGCTGTCTACAAGCACAGACAGCTTCAAGAGGGGATTGGATAAGCATATGGAGCAGAGGTCCATCAGTGGCTATTAGCCACAGTTTATCATTGAAATTCTTTGTCTAGGCAGTGATGTTCTGTATTCTAGGTGCTTGGGGGGCACAGTGGGAGGGCTTCTTGTGTCCTGGCCACACTGGTGGGCCTCCTGATGGCACTTGGTATTTTTGGCCACTGTGTGACACACAGGGTTGAATTGGATAGGCTACTAGCCTGGTCCAACATGGCTTCTCTTATGTTCTTATGAATTGTACAAGAGGCTGATAACTTCAAAATATATAGGAAGATTTTGACAAAATGAGCCTATATCTGGTTGCTCATTGGGATGGGCTTTTCTTTGTAATATTGTAATGTTGTCCTTCTTTATAATGTGACAAAAGATTTGTAAGATTCTTGATAAAAGCAGGGGTAGAATTCTAGCAGGAGCTCCTTTGCATATTAGACCAAACACCCCTGAAGTAGCCAATCCTCCAAAAGCTTACAAAAAAGAGCCTTGTAAGCCCTTGGAGGATTGGCTATGTCAGGGGAATGTGGCCTAATATGCAAAGGAGTTCCTAGAATTCCACCCCTGGATAAAAGTATTCTTGATAGAAGTTTTACTAAATGTGTTAGCCAGCATATCACAGTGTCTGTTTGTATTTCCTCAAACAGGGGCCACGCAGTTCTCCTGTGGGTCCAACAACAGGGAATAGAGGCCGAGGCTCACTGCATGATGTGTAGCCAAGGATGTGCCTCGATTTCAAAGTGGAGAGGGGGGAAATGACCCGTTCCTCTGTCCTCAACTCATGCAGACAGAGCTCTGCGGGGCTTACCTGTGTTGTATGCCGTGGGCATAGCCGAGAAGGGCAAGCCCTGTGTCAGGAGACTCGGAGTAGCCACGGAAACGACTGGTGTGGTCAAAGAATGTGTTGCTTGAGACACGACGAGCCTCTGAGTGTTCTGCTAGAGAAAGCAAACGAGTGAAAGGGAAGGTGGTTATAGCAGAAAACACAACAGCGTCCTTTTGTGCAGGCTTTGAAAGCAGAACGTTCTCTCTGTCAAACCAGAATCCTGAAGGATAGTTTGAAATTGTTTTATTAACCAGCCTTAGGACTAACTATGGTTTGGCATGATACATGACTATAGACATCCTGGCTCAATCCTAGCTCATCCCCCTTCTCACAAGGCAGGGCCAGGAGAGCAGGTGGGTCTCTGTGGCGGAAAGAGGGAAGGTGGCGAAGCCAGCATTTGTTCAGGCAAGTCAGGATTTGAATGGTTATCCGGAACCAAATCTTGGTTTCACCAGCTAAATCATGGCTCTGTGTTCTGTCTGAATGCAGCCAGTATGTGCTTCTCACCCAAGTTAGGTCTTTCCAATAGCCAGGAGAACTATTTCAGCGCCTTTTACAGCCCTCTGCCCTTTTGTAGGAATACCAAGTGCAGACACGTGCATGCAAATAGAGGCAAAGGGGTCTCATTTCCACAATTATACAAGTCACATAAATCTGTTAAGGTTTTTTTTTTTTTAAGTATTGTGTACAACAAACCCTGGGGAGCAGAAAGCACTGGGGGGTGGGGGGAACCCACAATTTTAAGGGTTTGAAAACCATCCTATAAAGAAAAGGTAAAAATCAGGGGTAATGCAAAACCTTCGTGCCTGAACACCCACAGTACCCCTGAGAGAATTCCAGACTCAGATGCAATCTTTCCCAAGGCAAGTACAGAGGCACTCTGCTGCACGGACTGTGGTTGTGCCCCTCCGAAGCATGAGTCGACTCCAAATCATGAATCCCAGACTAAGCCCAGGGAGATAATTATTAAGCCATCGAGCCAGGGGAAGCCGGTTTTTCTGGCAGGCGCCTGCAGCTGACATGAGCTGGGGCTGTGACCACTGTCCCCATCCTCTTCAGAGAATTTGAGACCAAATTCTTTTCATGGTGAGGCTGGGATGTCCGCTCCCTCCCTTTTCTTCACTCAGGTCATCTCAGGTCCTTTAAATGGCACGAGGGAGAAAGGGTGGAGGGAAAGACAACAGGCAAGCCACTAGACACAGACTGGGAACTCTGAGGAGAACAAATTCTTGAGCCCCTGCATATTTTTGAGCCCCTGTGACTTTCTGAGAATTCATTGCCTTCTCCTTACACTACCCTCCAAAGTCTTGATCCACTTGGGAACAATTCAGAATGGACAAAATGCGAGTCCAGTTGCATTTTAAGAGACCAAGTTTTTTGTCAGTCATAGATCACTTTGTCTGCGTTTGGTACTCTGGAATGGCTCCCTCTTGAAGGCGCACCAGAGAGATTACATGGCAGTTAATGTTCCCCCTAAGCTGAGTTAGTGTGAGCTAGCTCACAGTTTTTAATCCTCCAGCTCACATATTTTTGTCTTAGCTCAGGAAAAATGGCCCCAGAGCAAGCTAATATATGCAGCAGCTTGCAACTTTAATGCCAGTAGCTGATGAGGTAGAATTTTTGCACACAAGACCCCACAGCTTAGAGGGAGTACTGATGGCAGTCATCCATTCCCTCAGGCTTTACCAACACATCAAGTGGTAGAAACCTGAAGGGCCAGAGTGCTGCAGGCAAAGTTACCCTTTCTGAGTACTAGTGCTTCTCTGCCAGCGGTTCTCTGTGTATGGGGTCAAGAGTCTCTCTCAGCTTTGGTATTTTATGTTTTTGCCTAACTTTAGCGTAAGATGCCTACATAGTGAGAATCCACTCATTACATCCAAAGAAATGGGCTCCAGTTCACAAAAGCTTAAAGCTAGAATGAAATTTTGTTCGTCTTTAAGATGCCACCGTACTCCTGTTTATTTTAAACCCCATCACTGAATGTATGGAACAGTCTCCGTTGAAAAGAACTGTAACTCAGGGGATTATTTGTTTATTTGCTTATTTGATTTGTCTCCCGCCCTCCCCACCGAAGCAGGCTCCATTGTCTGATCTTTGATAGACCATTTACAAGCGGAAAAGGAATGCCTTGAAGTTACACTCCTTGACTGTGTGAACTGGCCATCGTTTCTCCATCCTGCCCTTCCTCCAAAGCACTCAGGATGGCTGACATGGTTTCCTGTTTTATCTTGACAATAACCCCAGATGGCAAGTTAAGCTGAGAAAAAGATGGTTGATCCACAGTCACGTCAAGCAAGCTTCTCCCAGAGCCAGCTGGTTCTCTTGTCTTGGGCGGCTTTCTCTGGCTTCTTCCTGTGCTTCCAGGCTGCTCTCTCCTCACCACTGAACATATGAAGCTGCCTTATACTGAATCAGACCCTGTGTCCATCAAAGTCAGGACTGTCTACTCAGACTGGCAGCAGCTCTCCAGAGTCTCAAGCTGAGATTTTTCACGCCTGCTTGCCTGGACCCTTTTTAGTTGGAGATGCTGGGGACTGAACCTGGGACCTTCTTCTGCTTACCAAGCAGATGCTCTACCACTGAGCCACCACCCCTCCCCATTCTCTTACACCTGCCCATTCTTCAACAAGTCCCCCCCCCAGACTTTTCTCACTGCATAAGGTACCTCTCTACAAACTTAGCTCTTTTTTTTTCTTAGTATCTCCCTCCCCTCATCAAGCGTGTGATTCACACAGCACCGAACATTACCCAGGACAGGTGAAGCAGAGACTTTAAGAGCATGGAAGAAAGAACAGCACAAACACCGCACACTCGAAGCATGCAGGAGAAGCACACAGGAGTGACCCCTTTTGCCCATGCAATCTGGTTCATGAAAGGCATCCCCACTCCCAGGCTTCTTTGTACGTGACCCAAGGCCAGCCTCATGTCAGGCATGCTGGGTTGCTGCTTAGGGCAGAATTTAGCAGGGGGCAATTGAAGCACGGGTGGGAAAGCAGCTCACCACAAGGCCTGAAACTGCCAAGACAATTCCGCTTGCCACAAAATGGCTGCTCAGTGCCATCTTCTGCTGGCTGTGGTTGGGATCTGGACAGAGCCTTCTGCATGCGAGGCTTGGGCTCTACCTGATTTCTGAAGATGCCTTGTCTTGCCTTTGGTCCCTCTAGATCAGAACTGCCTCCTGCTGGCAAGTTCTGTTACCCAGGAGTGGCAACAGGGGGGAGAATCGCCCACCAGCAATGGTTGCATCACTTCCAGGTACGACCCACAAGTGATAAAGGGTAGCTTTAGCATCAGAAACTCTATGATGAAATTTATTTATTTTTATTTCATTATTCAGATTCTGCTCTCCCTGCAAGAGGGAATTCCTGGCAGTTCCTAGAGCCACCCATTGTTACTTCCCGGTTGTGCCCAGAAGTGACACAGTGACATCAGCGGCACTGCACACACCCCATGTCCAGGCCTTCGTCCCACCTTCCCTACATGAACCCACATCAACCTTGACTGGAATGAAGGGGGGCCCAGTGTGGTGAAAGTAATATGTAAGCAGGCTGCTGCCACACGACATCAGCAAGTTTTGCCCCATGAATTCCAAGGTGCAGTTCTGTCAAATCACATAGAGAATAGCCCTGGATAGGCTAATGCAACATGCCTAGTGCCAGCTTTCTCCCTTGACCTGAAAGAACCACATGCTCTTAAAGTTGCACAGTGGTCTGGAAAAAATGCTGCGGGAATGACTGTTTCAGGGACAGCCCAAACCAACAGAGGGGAGGAACACAATGCGAAGGAGATCCTTAGGAAGCAGCATGTCAAATGATTTTCTAGAGGCCTCGTTCGCCTTCAAAACTGAGAAGAATTATCACAGAACAGCCTTCTCTGTGGTAGCACCTTGACTACAAAACTCCATCCCTTTAGCTGCTTTCCCAGCACTTAAGTTTGATTAGCTTTCGACATTCAGTGAAAACTTTTTCTCTTCATGCAGGCTTTGGCTAAGAACTGACGTAAGGGTTGGAGTTGGAGACAGCCCATATTCCTTGATTAACCTTAATATGATTGGTTTTCTCCGCTAGCTGTTGCTTTTACTGATTAATGATATTTTAATTGATTTTTTCAAAATGTGGCTAGTCACTGTTAATTCTTGATGAATCATACCGGGTGTTTCAGTGACAGCTATTGAGAGCAAGCTGCCTTCGAAGCTGTGGGGAGGGCAGATTGAGAGTTTTTTATGTGGCATATTATTTATTTTTCTTCCAAAATATATAGGTACATATGAGGTCAGCACAAGGAGTGGGGAATGAGGGAGGGAGATTCACCAAAGAGGTCCAACCTACAGTAATCATTGCCAAAAGGGAGAAACTATAGTTTCTGATTTCTGGCCCAGTTCAAAAGAGGCCATCCCTCCTCCTCCTTAAAAAGGAAAGAGGAAAGCTAAAAGTTGTTTAAAATTTAGGAATCGTCCCCCTCATGGACTACAGTCTGACCAAAGCAGGACAGCACGCAAAGTCCATGCAGCTGTCAGGATTACACCAACTGGCGAGAGGGCACGCTGCCAACCCACCTTCTGGACCATCAGGGTTTTCAAAACCTGGGCACAAAGAAGGTTCAGATTCCCCTCATGAATCCCCCTCATGGTTCCCCTTTTCAGAGGCCTGCCTCGCCATTTGAAAACACACTTTTTGTTAAATGGGACAAAACACTTTAAACACACAAGTGCACACACACGCACAAACAGAAGGCAGGAAACTCACCAAATCCAAATGATCCTCTGTCTGGGAGCAGAACAGAAATAAAACCAAGGGAGACAATTAAATTTAACCCCTAATGCCGATCCCACTCCTGGCTCTAGCTGGGAAGCCCTTTCTCTACCTATGAGGACACATTAAAAAGCCTTGTTGTGACACCAGTTGAAAAATTCTAGAAACAACTGTGAAGGAACAGAGTGTTCAAACTGTGGGGAAACATCCACAATGTGACACATCTATTGCCTACCTGGCTATTATACAAGGGCCATCTTTGAAACTTTTCTGCACACAAGAGTATGTGTAAATGGAGCTTTTTACAATGTGCTTCCCCTTTGAGTATTAGTCCAATGAAATCTTCAGCAAGTCTCTGCCTGGGTGACACCTCAAGGGCTGAAATCAGAGGTGTTGCACCAGAGGTGGATTGGGAAAGTAAAGGCCCAGAAGCAAGGAAGACTCTGCAGAGGAAGGCCATGGCAAAACACCTCTGCTTCTCTCTTGCCTTGAAAGTCCCTGGTTAGGGTCAAAATAAAGTGGGTGCAGCTTGACGGCTCTTTACGCATGCACAAGGCAATGGCCCACTGGGAACAATCTTGATAAGCAAAACAACCCTCCATCTATCTGTGGCTGCACGCTGTATGTTTGAGATACTTATCTGCAGGTCTTGTTTTATAGAAGCCCAGCAGGAACTCATTTGCATATTAGGCAACACCCCCTGATGGCACCATTGTTTCACACAGGCTTTTCTGTAGAAAAAGCCCAGCGGGAACTATTTGCATATCAGGCCACACCCCCTGATGCCAAGTCAGCCGGAACTGCATTCCTGTTTGTTCCTGCTCAAAAAAAGCCCTGCTTATCTGCAAGAACGGAAGAGATGGGTCCCAGTGCTGATCTAACCCAAGCCAAAATCTACCAATGACTAGTGTCGGCTCAAACCCCTAGAAGGTGCGGGTGGGCAACACAGTCTGCTCCCAAGTCAGGCCAATACTTTAACATTAGCCACAGCATCACATTCACATTCCTTTGTCATAAGCAGGACTCACCAAATGATGCATGAGTCCTTTCCCGCTCTGTGAGGTGATGACGCGCAAGTCTGGTTTGCGGTTGTTGGCGGCCAACTGGGTGCCGTGGGAGGGTGGCGGAGGAGGAGGTGGCGACTTTGCAGGGATGACCTTGCCCATGCTGTTGCCGTTGGACACAGGGAGGAGGCCAGGGGAGGCTCTGGCACTGACATAACCATTCCCTAAAGGGAAAGAAGAGAGAAATTATTTTTTAAAGTTCTGCTGTTGCATATTGTTGCATGTAGCAGTCCCATATATGTCACAGAATGGCTCTTCGTTGCTTTGAGTCTACGTGTCCACTGGGCAGAAACAAAATGTCCAAGAGGAAAAAAGTGCAGGATCCAGCCAGTTACTGTTCAACACTTAAAGCTAATGAATTACAGCAAAAAGGGGCAGAGTTATAGGATCTGGAAAACCTCCTCCCCTTCCACTGCAAATTAGGGACACGTTACAGGGTTGGGGGGAGGAAGCCAGTATTGGTGGTCTCTGTTTTTGACGGCTTTTAGCACCAGTTCTTGTTCATAATTTTGTTGTAACTCCCTGAGGAATTTTGATCTTCCTGGACATTCAAATCTGAAAGCTGACATGCCTTCAAAAAGAAAAGTTTGAAAGGGGTCTCCTGCCTGAAGCTTCTGAGTTGGAGCTCATTGGTAGGTTAGACAAAAGAGACTGGGAATTAGTAACTCATCACAGGTCGGAACAGGGCTTCTTTAGACTATCCACCTTCTGTTATGTTCTGTGGAGTAATGTAATAACCTAGCAATATCTATTTTCAATTACCTGGCTTTTTAGCCTCGCTTTATAACAATAATTCAACATCACCCTGGTTTTTGCATACACACATACAAATATAATTGAGTTGGACTCAGCCAGCTTTCCCTCTCAATCTTGTCCAATCCCCCTCTTATTACAGCCCTGTTCCACATGGCATTTGGCCATGCCTGTTCCATGTCCCTCAGCAGAGGTGGGGGGCGGGGTCTGAGGGGAGTCCAGGTGGACCCCCTCCTTTTTTCCCCTCCAATGGAAATGTTGGTTGGATCCAATCCCTGTACGTACACACTTCTGCCAATCAACAACACACACATGTGAAGGAGGTAGTTGTGGCTCTACCACAGTTCAAGTTTGGTGATCTTTAAGGTGCCACAAAGCTCCAGCTTGTGTTTGTGCTGTAACACCTTAATAGCTTTTATTCCAAGTCAGATGCTGTCCGCTTCATATCTTTAGTCAGTGAGAGGATGTAATGAAGGGGGGAGCACAGATAGCTTTAAAAAGTGATTACACAGATTCAGGAAGGACAGTGGCTACTACTAGCCATGGTGACCAAAGGGAACCTCCATATTCTGAGGCAGTAAACGTATGAATACCAGGGCCAGGAGGCAACATCAAGGGAAGGCCTCAGACTCTGTTCCCTGTTGTTGGCCCTCCAGCGGAACTGGCTGACTGCTTTGTGAGATAGAATGCTGGGCTAGATGGACTACTGGTCTGATCCTGCAGGGCTCTTCTCATATGCCTGCTGATTGTGGTTCACATACAGTTCCTTGTTGCTCATCCCAAGTAAATCTCCTAATCAGTCCTTAGCAGTAGATTTTCAGACCAATGTGGGAGGGGAAATCAGTTGCAGATGTAATGTCACAACTATGCCAAGGGGTATAAACAGGGCATCTGAACCCCCGTTTCCACGCTCCAGGTGACTAACCCTGCTCCGGCTAGTCTGGTTCCTCTCTGAGACCATCTCACTCGCAAGATGGGAAGAAAGAGGCCAGAGCAAAGAAGCCGAGGTCCTGAGAACGTCCGAGGTCTCTGCGAGGGTCTGCCCTCCCCACCCTCCTCTCGCTTCCCTGCTCCTGTTTCCTGGAATGAGGGGAATGTTTCGGTGACGTCAATGCTGACATTCACAGACCCTGCCAAGTTACAAGCTGGAACAGCCGCTCACAACAGCTGACATGGGGGCTGCTTTGGAGATGGGAGAGGAGCTGAGTGGGGGGGGGGAGAGGATGGTGGAGGCCGTGCGTGCCTGTGATTGACAGAGACAGCAAGTGGGCACAGGAGTCTCGGGCAAGGCTGGTCTTCGGCATTTCAGTACCTTAACTGAAATGTAAAAGGGGTCTCTCCTGCCTTTGGCACACACAGATGCCTGTTGAGGCCAGGCCCCCTGGAGTCTCCAGCCTATCCCACACAAGTCCCCAGGTCATGACCAGCTGAGACAAACGTGCTCATCTCCCTTGTTTCTTGACGTTACAGAATGTAAGAAGAGCCCTGCTGGACCAGATCAATGGTTCATCTAGCTCAGCACCCCATTTCACACAACCAGTTTCTCTGGACAGCCAACAATGGGACATGGAGGCTGAGGCCTTCCCCAATGTTGCCTCCTGGCACTGGGATTCAGATGCTAACTGCCTCTGAATGTGGAGGTTCAGGACAAAGAAAGACTGGATAGCAGTGCAAGGAGACAGAACTCAGGAGGGGCAGGTGTGGCTTGTCCCGTCACTGTACAGCTGGAACCGGAAAAGCTATGCCTCCCTGAATTCTTCCGTGTGCACAATTATTTTAAAAAGTTAACCAGAGGCCTGACTACTCTAGCATCTCAGCCCAAGGCCAGGATGTCTCAGCAGCCAAATTAGAACCGTAACCACCCACCGCCATGCGGTAATTAAATAAATCAAAGAGGCATTTTTTTTAAAAAAAGGATTCGGGCAACATTTCTGAAGCAACCCAGAACTATGAGTTTTAACAAGAGCTTTTTTTAAAAAATAAAAGGGGTTGGTTTGGAAACTGACAGGGTCGAAGAAGCAATCTCGGGTGAAGCTCAGTCTCTAATTAAAATTGGGGCTGAAAAACCAGCTCATCTGGGACTCTCCAGTTGTGGCCCTACAATGCGGGTTCCACTCCCCTGCTCTCTAGGGGTAGTTTTTTACAGTGTGTAATTATGTCAGCCTCCCAGATAAGTTTTTTTTTTAGAAAGTATTTCCCAACTGTGCTTGGTGAAGCTGTTTCTTTGCTATCTTTTCAGCTGCCGTTTTAATGTTTTTAAACGTTGGGTGCTTGAGCTACGTTGCTGGGAGTTCTTTTGGTAAGCTGCTCTGTATATTCCACAGCAAAAGCACCATACGCATATGTAAAGTGCATCCTTCGCTGCCTGCCTGCAGATGGGAGCTGCCACAGCACCCAGCAACTCTTTCCTCTCTCCCCTCCCCTTCGTTTCTATCACTCACCCTGTCAAAGAGACCTGTTGAAATCAAAAACTTGCAGCAAAAGGCAACCAACAGCTTTGGAATATTTGAGGATCAACTGCAATCAAATTGTTTTACTATCCCTGTGAAATGTTTGACTAATGGATCAACATAGCTGCATCACATTCCTTGTCTGTCCATTTGAAACCTCAGCCTAGGAAGAACGAACATATGAATGGACAAATGGACAGGTGACCAGGTGCAAGGAGAGCCAGAGCACCTTTAAGGTTTTTTTAAAATATACCAATCTTGTAGGAGAAACCACACCTGCAAAAATTCAAAAATTCTATCTCTCTGCATCGGCATCAAAAAGCTACCAAAACCCTGATGTCCCCTTTTGCATCTGGGCAGCCTAACAGCCATAACAGAAACAACAGGAGCACTGTAAGATGTTTTGAGACAGCAGTGGGACCAAAGGTCTAAGGCCAAATGGTAGAAACCAACACACAAAGAGTCCGATGCATTTACTTTAAAAGCCACTTAATATATCAAATAACATGAGTCACATTTAAAAGAGTAAGTGCCTAGTACCCAATGGTCAATTACTTGTCAGTCGCTCTAGTGCTGCTGGCCAGATCAACAGAAGGCGGCATCAAAAGCCAGCAGTTTGGGCAGCTGGCGGGGGCTCAGATCTATTAAAAGGGTTCACTAGCCGAGACCCAGCGTGGCTAACTTGGTATTGATCCAACCTTGTCAGAGGTGCTGCATGTTATCTCCAACCTGTCCAGTGGCCCTGGACTATCAGAAAACAAACCCCAGTGTGTTCTCTGAAGATACAAATGTCTCTGGGGAAGTTCATCTACCCCACTCCTTTCCACCTCTAGTACATTCTAGATCAGGGGTCCCCGACACGGCGTCCTTAGCGGCTATGGCCCCCACCAATACCTTTCCTGATGTCCAAGTATTTTTAGAAAGTAAGTGAGTCTTTTGCCCAGCCAGGCTTCTCATTGACCACTGGAGATCTGATTGGCTGTGCAGATTTTTAACAACATTGCTTTGGCAGCAGCTGCCACCACCACACAAGAGTCTTCACTCTGTAGTGGGAGGCAAGCTGTGGCAGCGATTTTGTGGATGGCTCTGACTCCTGTGGCAGTCTTTTTGTGGCTGCAACCACCACACTGTCAGAATTCCGAAGGTGCCCTTGGTCTAAAAAAAAGTTGGGGGCCCCTGTTCTAGATAGTTAGATAAGCCAAGGGCACCCAAAAACACTGGGGCCTGGAGAGCAAGCTCTATGAGGAAAGGTTGTGGGGCTTGAGAATGTTCAGTCTGGAGTAGAAGAGGCTAATGGGGGACATGACTGCTCTCTTGAAGTATTTGAAGGGCTGCCACTTAAAAGAGGCAGGGAGCTGTTCCTGTTGGCAGCAAAGGAGAGGATGCACAATAATGGGTCTAAATTAAGGGCAGGAAGGTACCAGTTGGGTAATTTTTTAAAAGTAAGAGTTGTTTAACAGTGGAATTAGCTACCTAGGGAGGTAGTGGGCTCCCCATCACTGGCAGTCTTCAAGAAGCAGCCGGACAAACACTTGTCAGGGATGCCGTAGGCTGACCCTGCATTGAGCAGAGGGTTGGCCTAGATGGCTTCTTCCAACTCTGTGATTCTATGGTTCTATAAGCCAGGCCTGGCCCAGGAGAAATCAGGTAGCTCAGAGTTGTCACAGCCGCATTACAAGCACACAACTCTCCAGGAGTGTGAGCACCCTTCGTAGCCCGCATCATAAAAGTAACACTTCTGAAACCTTGTAAAAGATCCCTCTCTTCTGGATACACAAATCAATATTTTCCAAATGCAATAAAGCCTGGTTGCCAAAAAATGCTAACTTGGCTTTTCACATCCACTTACCCACTGGGCTTGGGCAGGCGCCGTTTGTGTTGTTCAAATCTCCTCCAAGCATTGCCCCTACAAAGACACAATTGGTGGAAGGAGTTAGGTTTTATCTAGGGTGGCATTCAGACATGTCACCTCCCATACCCCAAACCAGGAGAGCTGCAGTCCTACACCACACGTTTAAGACTCTGCACGAGCTTCCAGTTTGTTCCCAGCACAATGCCAGCGTTGGGAACAAATAGCACAAGGCCAATGTATCTGAAAGACTGTCTTTACCCCTAAGAGCCTGCCTTTATATGGAGCTTATTGCTGGAAAATCTGCTTCAGGTAATCTTATCTTCGGAGGTCAGAAAGGCAACTACGAAAAGACTGCTCCATCTTAGTGGTGGCTTCCAGGCTGTTAGCACAGATTCCAGTTTCAGCACCAAATCAAAGCTGTTGTATTTGACAGATTTCAACTGAGGTAGCTTTTCCTTCTAGATTTTGTCCTTTGAAACTATCTGGCTGCCGTTTTATTTATTCTTCTGGTGTATAAACATGTTTTATATAGTATTTAGAATTATATTTTAAATAGAATTACGTTAGCTGCCTTGTGGACTGCAGGATATGTCAGGCATTTGGGTCATCACTAGGCAATTTACCCCTCTTCAGAAAACATTCTGGAAAGAACTGGATATGGTGACATGACTGCAGTGTCAGGCTGTACCCCTAAACTATGCTTATCTACTGGAAGGTGAGTGCCACTCTTATGCATACAGGGCTTTCTCCCTGTGATCAGGAACCTAGGCTTTTCTGGGTTTCTGATGGCACAGACAGAAGTCTAAACACAAACCACTGTGTTGCCTTAGATCCTGTGTGCATGTCTTCCAACAAACACGTTGGTCAGGGTGGGGCCCAGAATTGTGATTCTGCTCTCAACCTCTTGAGCAGCCTTTCCAGGTATGAAATCTGGGGGGGAAAGGCTAACACCTCTCATTTTGCTTTTTCCATTTAACTCCTGAAAATGACAACTGGCCCACCTCACTAGGTTGTTGTGAAGACTACATGGATCTGCTAAGCGAGGAGTCTCCCGCAAAAGAAGAAATCTCCTTTAAATGCTTATTTATTGGCCTGGCATTATGACTATGGAGTAGGCATCTCCCCAGAATATTAATTTTTTAAAAAACCCTCTTAATCAAGCAACCATATGAGTTTCAGCTAATTTGTCAATTAATTGATTACTTTTGCATAAATTTGTGCCTGAATAAAAACTCAACGTCTGCAGGAAAAAACATGCTCTGTTTTTAGATTAAGTATACAGCAGGTGTCATTTTAGAAGAGGCATTCCCCCTATCTCCTGCCAGCTACAGATTTTTTGGAAAGCACTAGTATTAAAAAGTTGTAATAAATTTATTTTTAAAAGTCTGCTGTCCAGTTAATTGGGGGTATTACTTTTTAGCCTATCAGAAGAAAAGTAACTAATTTACCTGAATGACTGACTAAACGTTACAGCCAAAATTACAGTACTATTCATTGCAGAGGATTTATACCCCCTACTGCTCTGCTTTACTAATAGCGCAATCTGAAGAACACTTTCCTGGAAGTAAGCCCCACTGATTAGACCTGAGTAGCATTCTAAGTAGACCTGTTTATGATTTCTCTCAAAAGCACCCGAGGTGGACTGCAGTCTAACAAATCAAAACAGAATAAAACACCACTGATAAACCATTTTAGAACAGCATATAAAATAAAACTAACAGAAGCTGCAATTCTAAAATCTGAACGATACATAGCAATAGAAAGGAGCAAGAATCCAGTAGCACTTTAAAACTAATAAAATTTGTGGCAGGGGATGAACTTTTGTGAGTCAGGCACAGCTCTGAAGAAGTGAGCAGTGATTCATGAAAGCTCACCCCTCCCCCCCTGGCACAACTTTTGTTAGTCTTCAAGGTGCCACTGCACTCCTGCTCTTATCTGCTGCTACAGACTAACACAGCTGCCCATCTTGAGCTATAAACAGCAGTGCTAACAACCAAGAATTAAGAGAGCCAATGTGGTGTAGCAGCTGGATCCTTGAGCTAGGATCAGGGAAACCCAGGTTCAAATCCCTGCACTGCCCTGAAGCTCACTGACTCATTTTGAGCCAATCGTTTCTCTCTGTTTAACCTATCACAGCGGATTGTTTGTGAGGATAAAAGCAGGAGAAAAGAGACCTGCGTACAGCCATTGCCTTAAGCTCCTTGGAGACAGGGGAAGCTAAAAATATACTCAAAAAGACAGAAAAAAACTCTCTTCATAACAAAGACCCTCCAAAACATTAATCTGGAAGGCTAGAAAACAGCATATTTCTTGATCATATGATTCACTTGCCTATAAATAATAACATTTTGCAGTTTTGTATATTTTTTTAAATATACTTTTTTATGTTTATAATTTTTTTTAAAAAAAAATCAGCAGCAAAGCAGTTTACCAGCGCTGGCTGGTCGCTGTGGTAGGCCCGGGGAAACGGTGTTCCGCTGGAGGGCTGGTTGCTGCGGCGACAGGAGCCGTGGGTCAGTCAACGAGGAGGTCACCAGAGACTGAGTCACTAAGGAGCCTCCGGGGTTACTGAACTGCAGCGTGTTCTGGTTGGTCACTGGAACCGTCACGGGCATGGCAAAATTGGGAGCCGGAACTGCAGACTAAGGAAAGAAAGAGAACGCAGGGTTAGATCTTGAAGCCCCCAGGAGGCTGACAGGAGAGGGTCACGACTGCGCACAGTGGACAAGAAAACAGCTGGGATTAGCTTTGCCAGGCAGAAATCACACCATCCTATGTACACACACCAGCACGTCAATACAATTCGGATGCTTTTTGACATCAGCCAACGTCTCAGGACCCTTTCAGACTTCTTTTTTTTAAAAGCTAAATTTTTCTTCTTGACTTATGCTCATCATTAGGAACTTATATCCCCTCCCAGAAAAGGAGGTGGCTCATCTGAGGGGAAGCAGGCTTTTGAGTCAGACCTATAATTAAGACTAATTGCCATTAATAAGCCAATTTCAAAACCATGCAGTATGACCCTGACGTGGTGGAAGTTTTAACTAACCATGGTTAGTAGAGCAGCCACATCCAGATAATCATACTAACCATGGTTAGTTTAATTAAACCCTGGTTGGTTATCTTGCCATGTCTGAACTGAGCCATCTGGTGCTTTTGCAAGGAGGCACTTATCATCTACGGGACTGGAGACAGGGAAGGCAAGCTTGCAGTGGAGACAGGCTGGGGTCCGTAAGACCTTAGGATGGGGGAGGGGAGCAGAGAAGACAGATTTTTAATTCTGTCTTTCCCCCCACCCAAGGGAGACAGGCACTGTAGCTGAGAACCTTCAGGGTAGGCTCCAGGCAATGCAGTGAGGAAAGAGGGCAGTACAACATACAGGCCTCAGATTCAGCAGGAGCTCACAGGAGCACAGCTCCTGAACTTTTCTGACGGTTCCCCCTCTTCTTCCCCACCTACCTTGTCCATTGAATAGTAGGTGCAGCTGCATAACAATCCCTAGATTAGGAGAGCAGGCAGCCAGCCAGCCATCAGGGGCTTTGCCACACCCCCAGCAGCCCTCATTAACCCATGGAGAAGACTGCGCCACCCTTTCTCCACTTCTTATGTGATTTTGGGTGGCGGGTGGCTTGCTGGCCTTTTGACTGGGGGGCGGGGCCAGGAGAGCCCCAGGCAAGCAAGGCCTGCTTGGGCTGGCTGAATCTCTAGCCAGCCCAAGCAGGCCTTGCTCACCCGGGGCTCTCCTTTCTTGCATCAGGTTGCTTTTGGCTGGGGGGAGGGTGGCATATGCTAATGAGTTATGCTAATGTGCTCCACCACCTATTTTTCTACAAAATGACCCCTGACAACATACATATGATTCTCTGTATATGACACTGCGCCTCTACAAGAATTCCTCACCAGGCAACAGGCTCAAGAGCATAAGGCAGAGTGATGAACTTGCCCTCTTCTCTCTCCTTCAGTCTCAAGACTATTGTGGAATTTTTCCCCCCTTAGCCTCAAAAGATTAAGGCAGAGAGCTGAGATCTTTCCAAGTCAGAGCTGTGCCACTTCCTGGGATGGCTTGTTAGTGAGGGCTGGGGGGAGGGGGGGAGGAGCACGTTCATCCACTTTCAACCCCAAACCTATCACTTCCAGACAGCTCCATGTTCTCAGCTGCCAGGGACATTCTCTGGCATTTGGAGGGCATCGTGCATGTACAGCTCTCAGCCAAAATATGTATTGAGGTTTTGGGAAGGCAAGGTTATTCAGGGGGAAGGACAGATGTCTCTTCTGCAGAACAAGACCCGCACTCAATCTAGAGCACCACTCTGCCTCACCTTTCGGGTCTACGTGGCCACAGCACCAGAGGGAATGTAAAATACATGCCCTGCTCAGAGGCTCACACCCTCGGCCCAAAACAGGAAAAGGAACAAAAGATTTGCAACCACACGTTGGCAAGTAAATATTTTTTGTTAACAAAATCAATTAGAGAAGAAATAAGTTAATGCAATGTTGCAGATACGTCTTGGTGGTGTTCTCTCTCTGAGACACACCCAATCCTCATTTTGCTTTTTAATTTAAAGAGCTCTACCAGAACTCCCAAAGTCAAGCAGCACAAAGAGAAAGTGCTCAGCTGAAAAGAAGAAGAAGAATAAAGTCTTTTTACAGGCTCACTGTCCTGACCCAGATGGACCAGGTTAGCTCTGTCTCCAAAAGATCTTGGAAGCTATGCGAGATCAGCCGCAGTTAGTATTTGGATGGGAGACCACCAAGAAAGTGCAGGGTCGCTCTGCAGACGCAGGCAATGGCAAACCACCTCTGAAAGTGTCTTGCCTTGAAAACCCTAAGGGGCCTCTGTAAATCAGCTGTGACTTGAGGGTGAAACAAAGAAACAGGCTTACTGTTGTGAGAAATGCATGGCGGGAAAACAATTCCATTGTCCTGAATTCCTGGAAAGAAGGCCAAGATATAAATGGGAGAATAGGGGAGGGACGGTGGCTCAGTGGTAGAGCATCTGCTTGGGAAGCAGAAGGTCCCAGGTTCAATCCCCGGCATCTCCAACTGAAAAGGGTTCAGGCATATTGGTGTGAAAAACCTCAGCCTGAGACCCTGGAGAGCCGCTGCCAGTCTGAGTAGACAATACTGACTTTGATGGACCGAGGGTCTGATTCAGTGTAAAGCAGCTTCATATGTTCAATACAAAAATATCTGAACAGTATGTGCCAGAGGATTGGCAACCAGAAGCCCCAAACTACATCTGGCCCACTGACAGTTGCTGCCTGCATTCTCTTCCCCGTTACCAATTTAGGCCTAGTTCTTGCTGAGAATCTCTGTCTGGGCTATACCACTTTGGATTGTAGCTGGGGTGCTGTATAGCAGTTTTACACGCACAGAGATATTGTCTTGGATCCTATGACACTGTTTGATGTAGTGGTTAAGTGTGCGGACTCTTATCTGGGAGAACCAGGTTTGATTCCCCATTCTTCCACTTGCAGCTGTTGGAATGGCCATGGCTCTTGCAGAGTTGTCCTTGAAAGGGCAGCTTCTATGAGAGCTCTTTCATCCCCACCTCACTGGGTGTCTGTTGTGAGGGAGGAAGATAAAGGAGATTGTGAACTGTTCTGAGACTCTGAGTGGAGGGCAGGATATAAATCCTATATCTTCTTCTTCTTCCCCTCACATTTCTCTCCTGCCTCTGCAGAGGTTTTTTCCTCCGTTGCAGTACTCACTTCCTCTGCTGCTAGCATTACTATATGCACAAGATCAATATTCTTCAAGGAACCCTCTCACCTTAAGAAGCGCTAGTGGCAGAGGAAGTGAGCACCACAGCAAAAGGAAAGCACCACAGCAGTTTCAGAGAAGCCCTGAGGGGAACAAACACCACAAGAACAAGCCTTCGTTGTTTGTTCATTCAGGGAGGGGGCATTCCAACGTGCCAATCCCACCAGTAGTCTGAAGCAGCATGGCTCCGACACACCTTTATCAACTTAGTGCAAAAGCTGTATGGAGCGAGGAGGAGGAAGAATTGCAGACTTATACACCACCCTTCTCTCTGAATCAGAGACTCGGAGCGGCTTACAGTCTCCTTCTTCCTGCACAACAGACACCCTGTGAGGTGGGTAGGGCTGAGAGAACTCTCCCAGAAGTTGCCCTTTCAAGGACAGTTCTGCGAGAGCTATGACTAACCCAAGGTCATTCCAGCAGCTGCAAGTGGAGGAGTGAAGAATCAAACCTGGTTCTCCCAGATAAAAGTCCACACACTTAACCACTATACCAAACTGGTTAGTAGAAACTAACAGCACTATTTATCTGGCCACTTGAAATGGGTGGGCTTTTATTTATTTATTTTATTCTATTTTTAGCCTGCCCTTCCTGTAGGACAGGCTCAGGGCGGGATCAATATGTTGACCCACCTCCCTAGTTATTCCCCTTCTCACACTGGTCCTCGTTGTGGACCAGGCCTAATAGTTCCAAAATTCTCTCCTTGTCATCAGCAAAGGTCCACCTGAGCACCTTCAAAGGGCGGCAGACAGCCATTCAGTTGCTTCTTGTTAAGGATCTGGGTTATTTTTAAAAGGTGTACCACAAGCTGGTTGGAAATGGCTCTCAGCATCGAAGAGGTTCCAGGCCGAAGGTCAAAAGGGGTAAACAAGACAACAAGTGTGAACAAGAGAAGCTTTTGAACACTGGGAAATCAAGCAGCTTCTGGGTCAAGGCTCCCCTTGATCTCCCAAAAACCACAGTCTCGGCTCAGTTAGACCACATCTGTGAGGAGGTGGCAAAGTTCACTACAATCAACATGTCAGATTCCCTTCCCAGGCGACCTGAAACTCCCATCAGTGTAAGAATGGAGACCGTCTCCCCCCCTGGATGCCTTCAGTTAGCCTGGCTTACTGAAGTCAAAGAAGAGAATGAATAAAAGAGGGAAACGAAAGAGACCTGGAGTGAAAGGGGTGATAGGATGTTAATCATTTCACAATGAAACTAATTCAGGACATGTTTCTAAAAAGTATGTCTATGAACACCCCCCCCCCAAAAAAAAAACCTGGTTTCAAGAAACAATAATAAACTCCAGATAACATGAACAAAGACTCCCAGAATATGTGACCCACAGGTTGTTCAAGTGTGGTTCTTTAGGGCTGCCAGTTCTGGGTTGGAAAATTCCTGGAGACTTGGGGACAGAGCCTAGCTTGGGAGAGGAGGGACCACAGCAAGATATAATCCCGTTAAGTCCAACTTCCAAAGCAGCCATTTGGGGAACCCTGAATAGGTGAAGAAATGGGGATAGTTAGGATTGCCAACCTCCAGGATGACAACTGTCATCCTGGAGGTTGGCAACCCTAATTATACCCATTCCTTCACCTATTCAGGGTTCACTGGGTACAATGGGGAAGACTGAAGGCGTTCCCATTGATCCTGCTTCCAGCTTCCATTTGCTGATGGATACAGTTTGCACAAAGCTAAAGAAGAAGAAGAAGATATTGGATTTATATCCCGCCCTTCACTCCGAAGAGTCTCAGAGCGGCTCACAATCTCCTTTACCTTCCTCCCCCACAACAGACACCCTGTGAGGTGGGTGGGGCTGGAGAGGGCTCTCACAGCAGCTGCCCTTTCAAGGACAACCTCTGCCAGAGCTATGGCTGACCCAAGGCCATGCTAGCAGGTGCAAGTGGAGGAGTGGGGAATCAAACCCGGTTCTCCCAGATAAGAGTCCGCACACTTAACCTCTACACCAAACCGGCTCTCCTGAACACATGTAGAATATGCGATCAAGTAATCTGGGGGGGGGGGGGGGGTATGGATAGTGCTAGAGATCAGGGGCAGGGGCAGGGGCAGTAGGTATGACTTGACTGAACCCTGTACTTCCATGTGTTCTTTTATACTAAATAAACCCTTCAAAATAACATTTCTTTCTTTTACTAAATATGGGCTTTCCAGCTGAACAACCTGACAATCCCAAATTTCATTCCTGATTGACCCAGAATTTAGATTTGACCCACTCGGGGGCACTGCCCAGTAAAGCTGTCACTCGAAAAAGAAGTTAGGAATTAATTTCATCAACCAGGTTTAAAATCAGCAAGACAAAAAGAAAGACATTTTAGAATGCCAGAGCTCTACTCGGATGGTGGGGGCCAAGAGGGGTAGCTGTTGGTTATGTGTTAATTCAGCTGATAAATTTGAGTTAGCCCACCACCACCACCAAGGAAGCACATGCTTAACTTTCCAGACGAAGTCAGAGGATCTCAAAATACACTTATTTAACATTGACTGGACTGTGCCTGCTTGCTTCAGAAAGCAAAATTGTTTTAATGCCGTGCCTATGACTTTTATTACCCATTCTTATTTTTACCAGGTGATTACTGGGGAATGCGTTTGTTGCTAGTCTCATCTAATAATTTTAAACTAAGATTTTTGTGATGTGTTTCTGCTCTTTCCCAACAGATATTACCCAGAGGAATGTGGGCTCAAGACTCATTAGGACATAGATCTGGGGAACCTGGGTTCAAATCCCCACTTTGCCATGGAAATTCACTGGGTGATTTTGGGCTGGTCAATATCTCTTAGCCTAACCTTCCTTACCAGTTGGTTGCTGTGAGGATAAAATGGAGCAGGGGCAAATGATGTTGTGTCTCCATTGGGGGGGAAAGTAAGGTATAAATAAACAAACATACACACACTTTTTATAGGTTCCCTGCCCATCTATTGACACCAATGTTCGCTCTAAGCTGTGAAGTCTTGTGAGCAAAAATTCTACTTTGTGAGCTACTGACATTGAAGTTGTGATATACTGCATAAATTAGTGTGCTCAGGGACCATCTTTCCTGAGCAGGCTGAGCTAAGACAAAAATGAGTGAGCCAGAGGCTAAAAAAACTGAGTTAGCTCACATGAACTCAGCTTAGAGGGAACACTGATTGACCTTGGGCCTATTTAACTCTAGCAGCTTCTGGCCTTTAAAAAAAACAGGCCTAATGACATAATGTTTCTAAATCCATGCAGTGCCTTATGAGGCCTTAAATCTGTCACTAGTCTAAGAAGGAAAAAAACGCTACAAAAAATTCTGAGGTTTTTTTTTTCTTTTCACCTCAAGAACTTCAGCATCTGTCAAACATCTTCATCCTCATTCCTACACAGAAAGGAAGGGAGCAAAATCAGGCAAAGTCCAATACTAGGAAAAGGTCCTCAAAAATCAAAAGCCCAGTTCAGCACACCACTTCCAATGTGGCCTAACAAGGCCTTGGCATAACTAGGCCTCACTACTGCCAGCTCTGTTCCTTAGCAACTGGGCTCACTCTAACTACTGAACTTCAGAGGGCTGTTTCATACTCTTTGCCTTAAGGGTGCAAATTAGCTGAGGCTCCGTGAAAGCCAAACCATGCAAAAATTCCCCCCTCCATAATGTTTGCCCCTCATGGAAAGGATTGCCAACTTTTTGTTTCAAAGAAAAAATTCCGAGTGCTTTGAGGGGGGGTGAGGAGTGCAGACTGACTTTGCGAAAAGAGAATTGTTTTTAAAACAGGGGTATGTTGTGTCTGAGAGGCAGCTTTCAAAATGAATTCACTGCCAGGCAGAGAGTGCTTTCGAGCATGTGAAGAATGCCTCCCCTGGAAGGTGCCAACTCTTTTCTTTTTAGAAAAACCACACATACACATACACACGTCATTAAATGAAGAAAGGAAATAAATTCAAAACCCCAATTCCCAGGCTTTCAGCCTTTCTGTCCTACCATGAAACAGTCCTAAGCAAGAAATTCTGGTCAAACCCACTGGCTCAACCAGCACCTAGCATAACACTGCTTGTTTTGATATTATTATTATTATTATTATTATTATTACTATTTATTAATTGCTGGGCATGTTGGCAACCCTGTCCATGGAGAGGGGGGAGGGTTCGCAGGCTACCAGCTGCTACTCACTGCGAGCCTGTAAGTCTGCATCATTTTATCAAACTCCTCATCAATTTTTTTATATTTCTCTTCCGTCTGTGGCGTCAACGTAAAGACATCATCCCCGTCGGGGCTTTCACACTCTCTATGCTTCTTGTTCAGCGCCTGTTACGTGGCCGGGGATGGGGGAAGGTGAGGGGAGGGTAGTTTGGATTGGGAGGGGAGAAATCAAACACACAAAAAAAGGAAAAGAAAAAAAAAAGAACAGATAATGAAGGATTTTCGGCCTGGGGTAGCACGTTTACTTACGCCGTAGCGCTTGAACAGTATATCAAGATCCTCGCTGGCTTTGCGATATTTGTCCTCCATCAGCGGGCTCTGGTCGATGGAGTCATCGCCGTCAGGTTCCGGGCTGTCACAGCCGTTAAAACCTTTCTTTCTTAATGTCTGAAAGCACAACCAGGAGAGGTTCAGGCCTGAAACTAAATCCAGAGCCAGAGAGGGAGAGAAAGCTGGAAAAGGAGCAACGTTATTACCACCAAAAGGTACAGCATTAAAACAGTAAGACTATATAAGTTGCGTAGAAGCTTTACATATTGTAGAGACTGTAACTTGCATTTCTTACTGTTGCTGTCTCTTTCAGGGGACACAATGCATTGAAACAGCCAACTATGATCTGTGGCAAGTCTGGAAATTAATTATCTTGACACCTTGAAAGGAAAAGAGGGATTGCAAGAACCTGAGGATTCCTTAAGCTTGTTCATAGGGTGGGAAACCATGACCTTCTGTCTCAAACAAGCCTGTGGTTAGTGCCAGCCAGGGCTTAAAAGACTATTATTGAGGACAGCTGGATGTCTCTTTTGTCAGTGACCACCATTAAGATCTTATCTGTCAAGAACAATGCTCTTTGGGGGATATACCAGGAGAGATGGTCCTGAGGATACGTGGGTTCCCGACTGTTAAGAACCTTGAAAGTTAGCACCAAAACCTTAAACCTTGTTACCAGCCTCCCCCCCTCATTCCATCCCAGCACTACAAGATCTGCTGGACTTGGACAATAGGTCACATCTGTGAGGCAGAAGCTGCCATCTTAATCTTTGTAATCTTAGATTTTATATTTGAAATTGGTTTTTTACTGTTTTTATGATGTAACTCGCCCTGAGCCTGTTCTACGGGAAGGCGGGCTAAAAGTCGAATAAAATAAATAAATTAAACCTGATCTGGTATTCCACCTGAAGTGGCAAAGCCAGCTCAAATGGAAGGCTA
Source organism: Heteronotia binoei (assembly GCF_032191835.1). Taxonomy (NCBI): domain Eukaryota; kingdom Metazoa; phylum Chordata; class Lepidosauria; order Squamata; family Gekkonidae; genus Heteronotia; species Heteronotia binoei. The sequence goes on from NC_083223.1 coordinate 255,607,583, forward strand.
TAATCTAGCCATAAATATCTACACAATGTGTAATTGGAGAATCTGAGGATTATAATAGCGGAGTTTGAGTTATATTTCCAGCATAACTGCTGCACTAGTTAGAGAAGACTGTACCTCTTTCTCTTTCAGGTCAGTTACAATTTATGAAAAAAGAGCAATTACACATTTCAGATGCATACTGGACGTGTATCATCAAGACCAAAAAAACCTCTCTCCTGTTAAATACTATGCCTACGAAATTTCTGTTCCACGTGTGGCAGCCAATTTGAAGACTGTCTTCCTCATCCACACTTAATCATTGTATTTTCAAAATACCAGAAGCAATTAGCCTGTATTATGGGATCATCACTTGCCAATTTCTTTTTAAAAGTCAAAGCTGCAACATTTCCTGGAAGTCTTGAGCGCTTTTTGTGCCAATGAGAAATTTAAAGGGGTGTGAGTAAAAAAAGGGGGGGGGGGCGCAAAGAGGAGGAAATTGGTCTTTTCCAAACAGGGTTAAGCATTTTACCTCAAAAGCCAAGCTGGAGATCCTCAGTGTGTGGAAATCAAAGAAAAACACCAGGGAATCTACTTTTTTGTCATTAACCTTAAAAATATGCAGTTTTGATGAGGTGGAATTTTTCAACACTCAGCACACTAAAATTATACAGGGAGGGAATGGATTTTTCTATGCTCCACCCCCCCCCCCCCCCGAAACATCCTTTCCTGCTGCTCTCTCCATTTTCAGCAAATGGATTTCCACAAAGCTTCGAACTGCCAACTGAACATCGCGCCAAAAGCAGAATTTAATGGTAGAATGGTAAGTAAAATCACAACAGCCAACATGGCTGGTCAGATATCATGTGGTTACGTTTTGACAATAGCTTATAATGCCATGGCCAAACACTTGCGTAGTGCTGCAAAATCCAGAACAAGGACATCAGAAACGTGGAGTGGGGTGCCAAAAAAGGAAAACTGGAAAAAGGAAGCCATTTTTTCAGCTTCAGGAGAGATGAAACTGGAAAGAAGCATGAGCAGTTTTCAGCCCAGCCATTTCAAAAGATCAAAAATTGTATTCATATCTCATCGACTTAAAGGCACCTCCAGTACGAAGTTTTCTTGCGCAAGAACATTTCTAACTGAACAATGTCTTGTTTGAGGCAAGCTTCCTTAGTTCTTTCCTATTTCTAATGTGCTTTTTAGGGGGGTGAGGGAGGAGAGACAGAGGGCAGTGATTGTTCTTAGAAATGAGGCTACACTCATTCTTCCCACAGGTGGAGAACAATAGGAGATCAAAGGTGACCGTTTTTTAAGGAATATTTCAAAGTGATGAACTCAGGCTTGGTTGGCAACCCCTTCTTCCTTAACAAGCTAAGGGTCTTTTCTCCAAGCTTTTCAACTATCCCCCGCCCCCAGCAAAGAATCAGCTGGCATCTCTCTTTCTCAGCAAGCTACCAAGAGGGCAGAGAACAGGAGTGTGGAAAGAAAAGCAAGGTGTTCAAACACCAGGGCTCAAAGAATGTGCACGTCCTCGTTATGGTCCCTCCAGCACAGGACCAATCTATGGCCAATTGCAAGGGGGCCTTACAAACAGAGCAAGAGTAATCGCCCAACCGTGGTTAACAATTTGCATTGCTGGAGGAAAGAGAACTGGACGACAGCTTCAAAACAGGCAACCCACAGAGCTCTGCCGGCAAAAGATTACCGTCTGCTGGGGGGGGGGGGGGGGTAATCAGCCCTGACCCGCATAGGCCGGTCTAGCCTGATCTTGTCAGATCTCAGAAGCTAAGCAGGGTCAGCCCTGGTTGGCATTTGGAAGGGAGACCACCAAGGAAGTACAGGGTCGTTATACAGAAGCAATGGCAAACCACCTCTGAACACCTCTTGCCTTGAAAACCCCACGGAGTCACAATAAATCAGCTGTGACTTGATGGCAGGGAAAAAAAAGATAATCAAGGTACCACCTCTTAGGCTACTACTGCCCAGGTTCAAGCAGGCACCTTTGTGGCCTCACCAGGTCCAAGGAGGCAGTACTGGACACCTCCCATGCTGCCGATGGTCAAGAGCAAGCCAAGACCCTGAAGTGCAATGACATCCACCCCCTTAGAAGGAGATGATATTGGATTTATACCCTGCCCTTCACTCTGAATCGCAGTCTCAGAGCAGCTTACAATCTCCTTTACCTTCCTCCCATGACGGACACCCTGCAAGATAGGTGGGGCTGAGAGAGCTCTCCCAAAAGCTGCCCTTTCAAGGATAGCTCTGCAAGAGCTATGGCTGACCCAAGGCTATTTCAGCAGCTGCAAGTGGAGGAGTGGGTAATCAAACTCGGTTCTCCCAGATAAGAGTTTGCACACTTAACCACTGCACCAAACGTATTGACAAAGGGAGCAGTAGACTCTCAAAACCTTATACCCTGGAAATCTCATTGGTCTGTGAGGTGCCACTGGACTTGAATCTCATTCATTAACTGTAAACTAGCATGGCTATCCACCTGGAACTACCCACCTTACTGTGTTGCCCCAAATCGTCATTTTGGTGGCTTACCCAGAGAACCAGCCATGCCCTCTAATGAGTTACTACACAGGAACACTAGGCCACCATCAGGATGAGCCATCATTGAAGATGGCAGAGAAGATAGGGATGATTGAAGATAAGACAGAGAAGACAGGGATGTTGTTGTCCCAGGTCTCATCATGGCACCACCCACCACAGACCACTGAGGTCCAGTTCGTAACTTCGACAAGACATTTTGTAGTATAGAGATTGTAACTCAACAGTAGGGGTTCATGGTTAAACAAAAATGATCTCAAGTTTAGTCAAGTTGATGGTGGGGGAAAAATCTCCCTTTGCCTGAGACCCAAACAAAACCTATGCTGTTGCATCCCGTCATTACCCATTCTTTCCTACCTTGTACCCCCTTCCAGTCATTACCCATTCTTTCCTACCTTGTACCCCCTTCCTTTCCCATCTCCCTCTGTGTGTAAAGTATTGTCAAGTATTGACTTATGGTGACCCTGTAGGGTTTTCAAGGCAAGAGATTAACACAGGTGGGTTTGCCACTGCCTGCCTCTGTGTCATGACCCTGGTATTCCTTGGTGATCATTCTCTTGCCCAACCCTGCTTAGCTTCCAAGATCTGATGAAATTGGGCCAGCCTGAATCATCCAAGTCAGGGTTTTGCAATATTAGTGGTCCGTGTTTGGCGAAATGATATTGTTCAGTGTTTTCGAGGCAAGAGACATTCAGAGGTGGTTTGCCGTTGCCTGCCTCTGTGTAGCAGCCCCAGACTTCCTTGGTGGCCTCCCATCCAAGTGCTAACTGGGGCCAATACTGCTAAGCTTCCAAGAGCTGACAAGATTGGGCTATCCTTGTCCATTTCCCTCTGCTCAACTGAAATTTAGACTGTAAGCTCATCAGAGCTGTGCTCACCTTCCGGGGGTGAGGTTTTTTTGTTCTCATTGCTGTAAAGAGCCATGTACCTCCATGATGGTACGTGAATTAATCATCTTAGTGCAACTTTCTCTACTGTCCTATGGGCATAGAGAGCAGCCAGCCCTTCAAAAGGCGAACCTTGGGCAACAAATAACGCCACCACCATGTGCAATGTGGGTTGCAGATTCCTGAGACCTTGCTAATCGTGCACATGGGCCTGCTGGGTCTCTGGGCAGCTTGCTTGGAGGCGGGGGAAGGGAGTCTGGGCTGGGTTGATCCAGCCCTTTCCAGCTGGCAGCCACTACAAACAACATGCTTCAACTACAGAAAAAAAACACAAAGTACTTTTATGTCGGTAACCGGAGGAGAGTGTCGACAGAAGGAAAAATTTTTTAAAAATAGTGGGATGGCATGCATTTCCTGCCTCCCTAACACACAGGGATTCTGGGATTCAGAGGCCATGGTTCAGCATAAACCGTAACAGCCTGGGTGATGCAGCAGATATGGGTCGACATGGGGAAGATCCAGATTCAAATCCCTGCTTAACCACAACACAGCAAATTCCAACACTTCAGCTTATTTGGTGTAGCCAGTTTGGTGTACTGGTTAAATGCGTGGACTCTTATCTGGGAGAACCGGATTTGACTCTGGTGTGACCTTGGGTCAGTCACAAGAGCAGAGCTTCTCAGAGCTGTTCCTCTCAAGAGAAGTTTCTGCCAGAGCTCTCTCAGCCCCACCTACCTCACAGGGTGTATGTTGTGAGGAGAGGAAGGGAAAGGAGAGTGTAAGCCGCTCTGATACTCCTTCAGGTAGTGAAAAATGGGGTATAAATCCAATTGTTTCTTTTTCTCCTCCTCCTCCTGTTCATCCTCCTCACTCACAAGGGGGTGAAACTCAAGACAAACTTAGGACAATCTATTTTCCAACTTTTAAAGAAAGGTTAGAGAGAACGATAATGTTTGAAACTTTCCTGACGGGTATTATCTGGCACTGTTAAGATCTACTGGGGAAATCGCAAGATCCTTGTCATAAATCGGGGCCAGTTCCAGATTTTTGGGGGCCCTGGGTAAAGAGTTGCCAAGGGGCTCCTTTCCCACTTACTCACCCCTGTCTCTGCATGTGAATCCCCCCTTGCCCTGCTCACAAGCCCTCCCTCTACCCATGCTCACAGCCACCTGCACTACCTTCAGCCCTTTCCCTGATGGCACCGGGCAGCATATGCAGCTAGACATATGGGTGACAAAGCATTCACAAGTGAGCAGGCAGGGAAATGGGATGTTGGGGGGAGATGGGTTTGGCTGCATTGGGTCCTGCCAGAAGTTCTGGTTCCTGGCAGCTGCCCACCTGAGAGTATGCTGAGATCAGCCCTGCATACAATACTGGCTTAATGAAACCATATCATAGGAGTTAGTGTCTGATGGCTGGCAACATTGAACCCTTTCCAGCTTTGGTGTGTGCCATCAGAACTCCCTCCTCCCATGTTGTCCACAGCGATAGAGTCCAACACAACCGTTCCAAAACCACAGAGTTTGATGGACCTAATTACTTAAACTGCAAGCTATCTGGGGCAGCAGCCCATCTTTTGAAGCTTATGGAACTCTGCAAAATGTCATGACAGCCTTATGTAAATAAAATGAACAGGCAAACTGAAGGCCACAGAGCTAGTTCCCAATATCATTTAGCAGAATCTGAAACATCAGCAGGACCACAAGGAAACCGGCAAGATACATAATCTGGCATGAGCTGCCCGGAACTTCAAAGCATGTGGTCATTGGTGTGGCCTCTTTAAGGGGACTTAACCTTCCTCATCTGATTACGGGAATGGGGAATTCTTTGCACTAATTGTGCATTCACTTTTGTTAGACGTGAAACCTTTGGAGTGAGCCGGCCTTTGTAGTTCTGAGAAGAGAACATGTCAAGGGAGAGGAGTTAAAATTCACTCCATAGGAAAGCAACCTCTATCCCACACAATGTTAGCAGACTTCCACAGTTCTTCTCTGCTGCCACAGACAAGAAACCGATACTCCGACATTCCAACGGGTTTTAGATTGCAAGAACACTTGAGACAAAATGCGACTCAGACAAAACGAGGCACGTAATTCTTTCCGCACGAGAGCCCATGGTTTGATTCCAGCACCGCTGAGTTTCACCGGTGATAAAACCATTGTTATTCCCATAAGTGGCTTGATCACATAAAACCAGTCCTAAATGGCAATGCAGGCTTCAGCAGGATGTAGGGACCATCCACAACACCTACAAGTGTGTGCTCATGCAGTTTTCCATGCCATACTGTTCAAATCCCTGTTGTACAATGATGCTCAATAAGCGATTTCCTTGGACTGGTTGTTTAACTTTCTGCCTAACCTAGCCCAGAGGTCTGATGTGAGGATAAAACAAGGAAGAGTAGGCTAGTCTATATGCCCTGCAGAGCCTTGTGCTCTTCTGACCAGCACTGATTTACAGTCCCCAGCCCAAGCAATGTCCATCTTGGGCTGAGATCAACTGAGATCAGGGCCCTGTAGGACTTGTTACAATCCCACAGGGCCTATAAAATGGAGCCATTCCACCAGGCCTCTGGCTGAGGCATCGGATGGTCCAACAACATCAGCCTCCCATGGCATTTGTATATTGACCGTTTCTGGGAGCAGTTGACCTGATCCGTCCTTATCCATCACCCCTTTCAGCATGGGGTCAGTGTATTTTAGTATGTAATTAATCAAACTGTTGGTTAGGAAACCCAGATTATCACTTGGATTATTTCATGTTTTTACTTCATATTTGACTTCTTAATGACTATTTAATGTTTTGAAGCGCTGCTGTATTGTGACATGAGGTGAGCCGCCTGCAGCCACAATAAACAAACAAGCATCCGGTTGATTGGTTTAAAACCCCTGTAAATGGCTGAGGGCATCTCAAAATGGGGGGTTGTGTACCTGTATTCCGCCAAGGTTACAAGAATGAATTAGGACACAGAAAATCCCCTTAAACCTGAATTCACTGCATGGCCTCAGGCAAACTGCTTTGAACCTGATGGAAAAACAAGATAGAAATCTGACCTCTCCATCTTTGAGCCTCACCTGTAATGTTGGAAAAGCAACCAGGCTGGCTTCCCTAAACAGCTGATTGATGTTTCTCTGAAAGGATCGACTTGTTTCATGGTTATGGTTTCAAACTGGCCTCTCCTTTTGATCTCTCTCCAACCTGCCTTTCTGTTGCTTGTTAATTTGAAGTATAAACACATCTGCTATGGATGTACACTCCACACATCTGATGAAGGGAGCTCTGACTTTCAAACACTTGCTCTGGAATACATCTTGTTTGTCTTGAAGAGGGCCACTAGACTTCTGTTTAACTTCCCTAAGCAACGTCCTTGTGTAGTTTACAGATATGCCAGGGCCTCAGGGCAGAGATAGATCCTTCCCAACACCTGTTACTTGAGACCTCCTGGGATCTGAAACCTGGAATCTTCTATTCATAAAGCATGCAACAAGCAAACTGGAAGTGGCTAAGGAGCATTCGAACAAGGGTAGTGGCCTCTACAAATCCTGCTTTCCCACCAGTTATGCCGGAGGCAGCTTACCAAACAAATATTTAACATGTATCATATTTTTAAAAAAATACAAACAGACAGCACTTAGCACAACTAGCAATCCACCCATAATTTATAATCCGATGGGAGAAGGGAGGTAAAATAAAAGCAGCTTCAACAAAAGTGGTAGAAGAAGTTCATAACATCACTGAAGCCAAAGTCCGGAGGGGGAAAAAATAATAAAATGGTCATCATCTGACTTCACTTCTCTGGGCTGACATGGGGGGTAGGGGGAGAGATAGAGGAAGAAAAGAGACCTTTTAACAGTGGAGCAAGAAGAGCATGGTTTTGACAAAAGTTCGAGAAACACCGATGTAAGCAAACAAGAAGCCGAAGCCAGGAAAGGACTCATTATTCTGAAGATAATTAATCATGGGCTACAGAAGGCTGCAAGGAATAATTCTCCAAATTACTACAGTCTAAGACTTTCCCCAAGCCAAAACAGGGAACTGGCCTGTGTTCCTCCTCTGGCAAGTGGAGAATGAAGAGTTAAAATGGCAATGCTTGCAATCTCCTGCGCTTTGGAAGTACATTCATTTTTTATCAGCCTTCCATTTGCTTGGCACTCAGCACAAGAAAGAAAAGCTTTACATTGTCGGGTAGATTTTCTTTTCCCCCTCCCTCCTGCCAGCCCTACATCTCAGAACAGAAAAATGGGCCAGAGCGAATCTCTGTAAATTATCTATGGAGAACAAGCAAGGCAGTCTCAACCTTTTCACGTGCCGCGCGTGAACGAGGCTGCGGTCTCTGCTCCAGAGAGATCTCCTCCTGGCTGTCGCTGACGTTGGCATGCTGATGAACACTGCTGAAGGGGAGGACCATCACAATGGGCAACCGTGCAGGGAAGTCAAGGGCAAAAGGTCACAGGTAACAAAGTGGGCCAAGAATTCTTTTCAAAAAGAGCCAGAGAATCTGAGGCTTGCTCACACTGTGTGTCCAACTGGGTAGGGAAAAGGCTTTACTTCAGTGGCAGAGCTTATGTTACCCATTGCTGAAGGCCCCAGGTTCAACCTCTGACACCTAACAATACTAATCTTGGTTAGCAGGGCTGGAGAAAAGCCCCTGAAGAGCCAGTGACAGCAGTTTGATGCCCTATAAAGGGAGTTTCATAGGACTTCTGAAATCTTGAAAGAGTCTGTAGCTTGATGCATGGGCACAGCTGAATCTCGTCAGGTCTCGGAATCTAAGAAGGGTCAGTATTTGTATGGGAGACCTCCACAGAAGGTTCTGCAGAAGAAGACAGTGGCAAACCACCTCTGCTTCTCTCCTGCCTCGAAAGCCCCTTGCTGGGGTCACCATATGTTGGCTGCAACTTGATGACATTCTACACACTTGGTAGCAGAGTACACACTTTGCTTGTGGATGATTGGTGCTCGAGAGGGGCAACGGTGTGAGAGCTTCTAGTGTCCTGACCCCACTGATGGATCTCCTGATGGCACTTGGGTTTTTTGGCCACTGTGTGACACAGAGTGTTGGACTGGATGGGCCACTGGCCTGATCCAACATGGCTTCTCTTATGTTCTTATGATTGTAGGTTTAATCCCTGGCATCTCCAATCAAACAGGAGAATCACCCACAACGTGGATTGCTTGGTAACACGCCTGCCTGTTGGAGAGACCTCTGTGCTTCCAAGATTCATCACTTTTGTAGCACCCTCTTCAAGGCCTCCCTGAGTACTTTTCTTCAAACCTGGTGCATGGATAATAGCATTAATAGGCTGTTCTTGGCCTCACAGAAAGGCCTTTGCTCCTGGAAATCAGGGGGCCAAATGCCAGTCTGACTAAAGCAGGCTGTCTAGGCCAGCAGTTTGAAAGTGACAGCTACACAAACTACCATGGAAGATCCACAGCATAGCAGTCAAGAAGAAGACGACTGCAGATTTATACCCTGCCCTTCTCTCTGAATCAAAGACTCAGAGCGGCTTACAATCTCCTATATCTTCTCCCCCCACAACAGACATCCTGTGAGGTGGGTGGGACTGAGAGGGCTCTCACAGCAGATGCTCTTTCAAGGACAACTCCTGCGAGAGCGATGGCTGACCCAAGGCCATTCCAGCAGCTGCAAGTGGAGGAGTGGGGAATCAAACCCGGTTCTCCCAGATAAGAGTCTGCACACTTAACCACTACACCAACTGGCTAGATGTCAAAAGCCCCAGGGTCAATCCCCTTTACTTTCAATTGAAACATTTCATTCAACAGAAAAGACCCCGAAGAACTGCTGCCAGTCATAACAGGTAACCCTGAGCAAGATGGACCAACAGCTTGACTCAGTGCACGACCATTACAGAGGAACTTAAAAGCTACCTTCGGCTCAACTTCTTCCATCTGAATCCAGTCATTCATAAGCTGCTAGGCAGAAGGACGGCCTGTTCATCGCGCACTGAAGTGCAGGGCAGCTTTTGAGGAGTATTACACAAACAGCTGGTGCGGAATAGGAGAGCCCAGATCTCCCCACGGCTGTGGATCACTGGCAACACGTTCCACCACTGTTCCCAGGTTTATGCTGCCTTTCACAGTTTTTCCGGTCAAATACAAATCCAGATGTCGGTTTTGACCTAGAAAGCTCTAAGCAGCTTTGGATCTACGGGCTGTAGAAAAATCTACCCCTGCCCTTACCTAGATCCCTAGATTGACCAAGAATGCCCTCTTAATACCATCATCCGTGTGCCACAAAACACTTCCGAGTCATGAAGCATCAACCATATGCTGCACCTGGGACAGACCCTATCTCCTTGTAAAACAACTGTCCCAAATATTGCCTGTTGGGAACACCCTGTACAATGTGGTTAGCGCGAGGCCAGGCTAGCCTGATCTTGTCAGATCTCAGAAACTAAGTAGGGTCAGCCGTGGCATTTGGAACAGAGGGCCACCTCAGAGGCAGAGTGGCAAACCACCTCTGAACATTTCTTGCCTGAAAACTGACTGGAATCGTCACAAGGCAGCTGTGACTTGATGGCACTTTCCACCAGAAGGAGGAGGAGGAGGAGAAGGCGGAAGAGATTGGATTTATACCCTGCCCTTTGCTAGCCAAAGGAGTCTCAGAGCGGCTTACAAATCTCTTTTCCTTTCCCCTCCCAAGAACAGACACCCCGTGAGGTAGGTGGGGCTGAGAGAGTTCTCCCAGATCTGCTCTTGAACATGACAACCTTTAAGAGAACTTGTGGCTGACCCAAGGTCACATCAGCACGGGTATGAGTGGGGAACCCAGTTCTCAAACCCAGTTCTTCCAGATAAGAGTCCACACACTTAACGACTACACCAAAGTGGCTGCAAGTTGCTAGAGTAGCCATTCTTCAAGGGTTTGATTGGACATGAACATTAAAGCGTCAGGCAGTGCCGAGTCTGCCATTTTGCACATTGCAGCTGCTGATGTATATTTGGAATTGATGTAGGTTGACTTTGGTTTTTCTAACAGACCCTCAGCCGATATAACCACTATCATCTTTGGACAGAGCTTTCAGTTTGCAAGACCTCAGCAAGGCTGTTAGACAAGACTTTTGTGAAGTCATTAATTCGTAGGGTCATAGGCAACTTGACAACACTTGGCACACATATCTTGGCTTTTACACCGTTGGACTGTAGGCTGCTTCATCCAGGCAGATGAGAGCATGCAATAAACGGAAAGGGTGTGTGGTTCCAGAGACGGTATCATTGGTATGAGAATATGGGTGTGTCCAAGCATGTCCCTATTTTTATCTGTGAAATATTGGAGGGTATTATTAGGTCTTGCCCTGACCTGGATAGCTAGCTCAATCTTGTCAGTTCTTGGAAGCTAAGGAGGGTCAGCCCTGATTAGTATTTAGATGGAAGACCACTGAGGAAGTCTGGGATTGCTATGCTAAGGCAGGCAATGGCAAACTGCCTATGAACATCTCTTGCCTTTGCAACACTATGGGGTTGGCATAAGTCAGCTGCAACTTGATGACACACTACAGATACATTGTTAGATCTTGCCATTAGCCTTCTGTGACTTGGGACTGCACTCTGGAACAACACAATGATTATACTATGACAAGGGAAGCTCAGCAGTGACAAACAAACCAACTTTCAGTTTGATGTAGTGGTTAAGTGTGCAGACTCTTATCTGGGAGAACCGGGTTTGATTCCCCACTCCTCCACTTGCAGCTGCTGGAATGGCCTTGGGTCAGCCGTAGCTCTCATGGGAGCTCTCATTGTCCTTGAAAGGGCAGCTGCTGTGAGAGTTCTCTCAGCCCCACCCATCTCACAGAGTGTCTGTTGTGGTGGGGGGGAGGTAAAGGAGATTGTGAGCCTCTCTGAGATTCAGAGTGAAGGGGAGGTATAAATCCAATATCATCATCTTCTTCTTTACAAAAGAAGAAAATATCTATTGTTTGAATCCGAACCATTGTACCACAAGCTCAAAGCAACATTCCCATTTTATCCTTATAACAAGCCATATGATGTAGGTTAACCTGGCAGAGACTAACTGGTCCATTAATAAGGCATCACAAGCTGGGATTCGAACCTGGGTCTCCCCAAGTACTAAGGCTCGTTCCTGTCCTCCAGCAACCAGCATTCAGAGTGATGCTGCTCTGAACACAAAGGTTCCATGTAGCTACCCTGGCTAGAATTTGGATGGGAGCGCTCCAAGGAATACCTGGGCTGCTATGCAGAGGCAGGCAATGGCAAACCGCCTCCGAATGTCTTTTGCCTTGAAGACCCTATACCCGATGGTAAGAAAGCAAAAAAAAGACTTGGCTAGAGCTCAGTGAGATTAGATCACAGGTCCATCAAGTTCAGTATCACAGGAAAGAGCAGAGATGGATTGTCATATAACAATAATAATAATAATAATAATAATAATAAATTTTATTTATATCCCGCCCTCCCCGCCTAGGCAGGCTCAGGGCGGCTGACAAGAGTTCGATAAAATTATACAATATAAAATATACAATATAAGGTAATTTAAAACAACATTTAAGTTATACATTGATTTAAAACAACAATCTAAAACCAGTTCCAAATGTCTGGAACAAGCGAAACCATCTTGCCTATTATCTACTCTGACAGCTAATGCTTCTCCAAGAACTCAAGCAGAGGAAGGGCTCTCCTCATATCTGTTAGCTGAGACCCCTTTCAGCTGGTGGTGATGCCAGGGACCGAATCGAATCTCTCACTGAGCTACGGTCCCCCTCGTGACATCATAATTCATTTGAAGCTGCCTTATATAGATTCAGGGCTCTGGTCAATCTAGCCCAGGACTGTCTATTTCAGCCTGCATCACAGGATTCTTTCCCAACCCCGAAGGTTTTGTTATTCATTCCTCACATTTTTAATCTTCCCTTCAAGAGCAGGGTCTAGGGAGATGAATCTCTCTTTGCTGCTATGCTACACTGGTTGCTAAATGTCAGGCCTTGTCCCACACCCTGCAATTAGCCCCTAAAGCTAAGAATCACAGTAGGCCATGAGACCAAAATTGAGCAAGCCATAAAAGCCACCTTGAGGCACTTACGATTCTCGCCCCCACAGAACCTGACAAGATGCAGAGGGGTAAAGGGGGAAAAAAATAAAACAGAATGCTGCCCAAATAAGGGGTAAACTGTGAAAAACAGCTGGTAACTTGGGAGTTTAATATCTTGGGGGGATTCAGCTGTAGGTGGAGCAAGTGGAAGTCTACTGAAGGGATTCAAAGATGAAAACCTAATTGGACTGCAGCAAACAAGGATGGGGGGTGGGAGAGATTCTTCAGCCACTCTTTGAACAACTCAAACAGAGTGTTGGACTGGGTGGCCATTGGCCTGATCCAACATGACTTCTCTTATGTTCTTAACTTTAGTTCTGGCTAAGATCCCACTGTGGGATGTCAGGAAGGGGTTATCTCTAAAGATCACACCATCTATAATGGTTAGTGGGAAAGGACATTGGCTTGATAAAGTATATAATTTCCCCAGCGACTCTGGAGGTTCATCTATTATCCAGTGAAGATGTTTTCTTGAACTGACCTTGGTGCAGTCTTTACACCAACCGTGCAAAGTAGGCACATGTTATTATTCCCACATTGTGGGGGGGGGGGGGAGGGCTGAAGCTGAATGAAAGAGAGTTAACTTGTCCAAGGCCACTCTTATAGATCACTGCAGAGGTAAAGATTCAAGTAGATCCTTCCTGATTCATAGCCAAGTATCCCAGCTCTCTAAATAAAGCTTACAGAAAATCAACAATATTTAGCATATCAATGCTTCATGTTTCCACTATGCACTGCAAACATGCCGTTATTTCAAGAACTCAAACAAGAGCTGGATGGATGGGATTTTGTATGCCCTGTTTTGTGGCAAGAGGTCAAATTGTGCCTTTGGTTTGCTGTGGTGGTTTTGCAAAACATGTTCTGGGAAACCCTCAAGGTTCCTTGGAAACTTCTCAGAAATCCCTCAATGAGCAGGTGGCTTAGGGAAGAGAAGTTTCCAGGGAAGGCATCTGATGGATCTTGGCAACTACACAGGTTTTGAGTTCACACAAAACCCTTATATTTTCATGAATCGCTTGAGTCCTCTTTTTATCTTTCCTTAACCTTCTGTCCATTAACTTTGCTTGGTATCACCCCCTACCAAATCCTTGTCTTATGGGAGAGAAAGAGAAAAAGAACCCATGATGGTTCAGTTCAGATATACTGCAAAATCACATTTCATTGTCTTTGTCCCGACAAAGTTGAGGACTACATCTCTGTAGTTGAGGACTGGGAACAAGCCAGGATTATGCCACTATCTCCACCTTAGCACATCATACAAAAATGAGATTGAGGCATAATTGTGGTTAATAAGCTAACTGCAAACCTTCCTTTTACATCCTAGTTTAATGGATGCTAAATAACCATTGTTAGCAGAGAGGCCCGCACATAGAAGATCCTGCTAACTACAGTTAACTAGCATGGTACAGGGGATACAGGTTCAAATCACCCTTGGAAGCTTGCTGGGTGCCCATGAGCCTGTCACACACTTGCAGCTTATCTTGCCTCACAGGGTTGTTGTGAGGATGAAATGGAAACAAGAATGATGTAAGCTACTTTGGGATGCCATTGGGGAGCAAGGTAGGGAATAAACGGCATAAATCAATCAAGCCAGGGGTTTGCATGTCTGCATATGCCTCGTTTTATAAACCTCTACCGTATTTCCCCCAGCACTTTGCTCTGAATTTAAAAAGCTGGAAATGATTTAGCCATCAGGTCTGTAGCAAACCAATGACAACATAATGATATATATTGTTTTTTCAATATTGCAAACAGGAAAAAAAATACATGGAGAGAACCTAAGTGAAAAGAACGCACCATGCATGAAAAAATGCATTTCCCCCCAGAACATTTCCCTCCCCCCTGCACCCCTTTACTGGCCTTGTATTCCACACCGTCTGGAGCAGATAAATTGAATGACTAAAGGTTCTGTGTGGCTTAATTTATGCTCTTGTAATGTCAATAATTACCCAGCCAACCCTTTCATTTGTCTAAATTTCCCCAAGCATAAAAGGGAGCTGCCCACACAGAGTTTTTCATTGAAAGGTGACAAAGCGGCTGTTACGGGCTCAGTTCTGTCCCACTCTCTGGAACGTGGCACATGCAGGAAGCGGAGCCTTTTGTGGCTTTGCAAAGTGGCTGCCGAAAGGAGAGGAGGAAAGCAGAGGGAGGGGAGCTGGGGGTGGATGGATACCTGGGAGGCTAAAGACTGAGATTGGCCAACCTCCATCTCCGGCTGTGTTTGTACTCCTGATTGCTCTCTGGCTTGCTTCCAGAATTGCTCCTAGAAGTCTGCTTTTTCACTGAAAGATCCACACTCTCACCAGAAATTAAACCAGATTAAGTTACCTCTGGAGGACAGAGAAGTCATGACATAATCCTAATCCTTTACTCATCATCCTGTTGGGGGGGGGACACAGTTATGAGAACCACAAAGGGTGACAATTCCCACCTTGTGGTGCCATTTCCCTGAAAGTGACCATCTAAGATCATTGGACAGCCTTGATTTGAACTCCTGCCACCCCTTAAATTCATCTGATCTGGTTTCTTTAGTTGCTGAATCACATCGAATTGGCACTGAGTACAGTGGTATATCGGCGGGAGACACTGCTGTACCTGCCAAAATTTCTTCCACCCAGTGAAAATATCACTTTAATTAAAACTGGGGGGAGGAACTGAATTTACAAAGGAAAGGTCTGTCGATAGCTATCGGATACAATTGCTAAATGGAATGTCAAAGTTCGAAGGCTATCTCTGGCAGGGGGGGAAACAAAACAGAAAGACCACTTGCTTAAAGAATTGGCCTCTGTTGGCCAAAGTGTAAGCTCATTTCCCCTGCATTCACTACCCCAGCAGCCCACCCCCCCACCCCGATCCCCAGAAACATCATTTCAGGAGTTATGAACCCACCTGGACAAGCAGCTGCAAAGCTGAGATGGGGGGAGGGCCACAGTGAGACAGGGGTAAAATGGCTCCAATTCCCTCTTTCATCAACAACCCCCTTCCCCCTCCCTCACTTCAGAACCCCAACCCACTCGGCTATTCATTCACACAGGTTCTGCAACCCCAGCGACAATCTGAAGGTCTAAAGGGACAGCAAGAGAAACCACTCCCTGTTCTACTGACACTTTGTAGAATACAAGCCTATAGAGTTTGTTGCCCTCGTACCCCAGATGTGGGTTCTTCCAATGACTGCTGTAGGAAATGGAAAGCTGGATTTTTTTATAAAGTTATACTATCAGATAACCTTTCAGGCATTACCACTAAATGGAACATTCAGGTGTTCCGTGCTCACAGATATCTGGGCTTTATTGGAGACTGTTGCGTACAATCTAGACACAGCACCAGAGTTTGGAGTGTTCTCATATCATGTGGCTTGCTAGAACGAGGGCCAGAGGAATGTGGGATGGGGTGAGGTGGGATGGGGGAATGCTCTTTACCTCAATGATATCTGCGTTGGTCCGGCTCTCGTGGGGTTCGTTGTACTCTGTGTACTTCAGAAGCACCTTGTCCATGTCAGTGCTGGCGTACTGGAACAGTTTGTTCGAATGGTTGAAAATGATCAGGGCAATCTCGCAGTCGCACAGGACGCTGAGTTCGTAGGCTTTCTTCATCAACCCAAACTTCCGTTTGGTGAACGTCACCTGCAGGAGAGCAGCCAAGGAAGCAAAAGACAGGGTCAGACTGATATGGCTCTCCACTAAACCAGTCGATTTGATTTATGGGTCAACTCAAAGATCTGGATGGCCCAATCTTGTCCGATCTCAGAAGCTAAGCAGCGTCAGCCCTTGTTAGCAAGGGTTTTTTTTGTAGCAGGAACTCCTTTGCATATTAGGCCACATACGTACCTATTATTATTATTATTTTATTTATATTCCACCCATTCGCCCATTTGGGGGCTCAGAGAGGCCCTGTAATAACAGCCCTAAGCTCTTGGATGACTGGCAACATCAGGGGTGTGTGGTCTAATATGCAAATGAGTTCCTACTACAAAAAAGCCCTGCTAGTTAGTATTTGGATGGGAGACCACAAGGAAGTCCAAGGTCACTACACAGAGGCAGGTGACGGCAAACCACCTCTGTTCATCTCTCATGAAAACACTATGGGGTTGCCATAAGTCAGCTGTGATTTGATGTCCAAAAAAAAGGCAGAAGGCTGAATGAAAAGGAGGTAAGATCAAATTTCAAAAATAATCAGGTTCAATCTGAATTCTCCCTTTTCAATTTCAAATTTGTTTTTTTTTCCCATATGGGAAATAAATCCACAAGTCTTAGTTTGGCACTGTTTCTCTTTTCTGCATGTTGAATTTCTCCACTGATGGCACAAAAATGGTGTAAAAAGAAAATGAAACAGATCATCAACAGCAGCTGCAAAACCCAACAATGCACAAAATCCAAAAGAAACAGGGACGACCGTATTGGCTCATCTCTAGTTTTTTGCCAGCATACAACAACAAAACATGGAAAGTACACAGAATGTTATGCCAACAGTCAAATTATAATAACACCTAAACACATATCATCAGCTTGGCAGTCAACCACACAAGACTCCAGAAATCTCTTGTGAAGTTTCTGTACAGAAAAATCTTGTTACTCTCAACATATTAGTAACCAGAGAGCAAAAACTTGAATATTATCCATAACATTGATCACCTGACCTGTGGGAACTATTTCCTAACACAAACCATAGCCTCCTCCATTTTTAGCCCACCTTTCCTCTCCAAGCACCTCAGGGTGGTATACCTGGTTCTCCCTCCCCCCGTTTTATCCTCACAACAGCCTGTAAGTCTAGTGAAATTGAGAGATGGCGATTGGCTTCAGGATCACATAGTGAGCTTCACAGCAGAGCGGGGATTTGAACCTGGGTCTACTTAGCCTTCATCTGAGGGTTTATTAGGAAAGGTACTGAGAATGAAATGGCCAGGAACTGAGAATGAAATGTTATACTGCAGCCTCCTCTGGAATACTGTGTACAGTTCTGGTCACCAAATCTCAAAAAAAGACACTGCAGAGCTGGAAAATGTGTAGAAGAGGGGCAACCAAATTGATGTTGCAGTTGAAGCACCTTCCCTATAAGGAAAAGCTAGAGTCTGGGACTTTTCAGTTGGGGGGTGGGTGGGCGGGAACATGATATGGGTTTATAAAATTATGCATGGAGTGAAGAGAGTTGACAAACAGAAAATTTTCTCCCTCCCTCAAAATACTAGAACTTGAGGGCATCCAATGAAACTGATGGTAGTACCGTAGTTCAGGACGTAAGCAAGGAAATATTTCTTTACACAGAGAGTGATTAAAATGTGGAATTTGCTGCCCAAGGCTGTAGCGACATCCACAGGAATAAACAGCTTTAAAAGGGAGTTAGGTAGATTCATGGAGGAGAAGTCTGTCAATGGCTACTAGCCGTGGTGACTGAGGGGGACCTCCACATTCAGAGGCACTAATCAGAACAGCGGCATCAAACACATTCCTGTTCTCAGCCCATGAAGGGGAAGTCCCAAGACTTTGTGACCTGCAAGCAGAAGATATGGACCACCTTCTCAAAGCTAACAGGTCTGGAGGAACAGTGTCTGCACAGAATACCATCTCTATTTCAAAGTAAGAAATATACCCTGCTGAGGTTCCTCCCCTCCCCTCCCCAAACCACACCTTCTCCAGGTTCTGTCTCCAAAATCTTCAGGTATTTCCCTGCCCAGATCTAGCAACCATAAATTTCCCTGTTGTCAACCCTGAGTGGCTGCCAGGTTCCTCACAGTGGTTCCTTTTCTCAGGCCCCCTTCCATATATGATGTGGCCCCACACATTCCCCGGCATTTTTTTTTTCTTGCTTGCCCAGTTGTAGAATGGATTTCCATACGGGCTGTGCAGAAAATGACAACTCTGCTGGTTTCTCATAGGATTGAAAAGATTGCTCTTCTTCAGTATGCTTTTTTATAAGGGCAATTTTTACACTGAAATGTATCTCTACTGGCAGGCAATTAATGTGTCCCCCCCCCCCAATACACACACACACACACACACACTTTCTTTGGAAAGCTGTGTGGTTCAATTTATATTTTTAATTATGTTCTGGGGCCTGTGCTTTTAAGCCACCATAGGCTATACAGGAGGAGGGGGATACAATTTTTTAAACAATAAATAGAAACGTCAGGGGATACATTACTACTTTAAAAAAACCTTTAAATTACTAGATTCAATATAGGGCAGGGGGGCAAGAGGATCAATGCACCTGTTACCTGGAATTACTTGACTTCTCCCATGCAAGAAGTAAAGGTTGCAGTAACATAAGAAGACCCCCTGCTTAGTCAGAGCAGTGGTCCATCTAGTCCAGCATCCTGTCTCACACAGTAGCCAACCAGTTTCTCTGGAGGTCCAACAACACAGCACAGAGGCCAAAGCATGCGCCAGATGTTGCCTCCTGGCTCTGGAATTCATAAGTTCCAAGATATGTTGAAAGAATTAAAACTCTCAGACTTAGTGCCTCTGAATATGGAGGTTCCCCTACATATGTTGATAGAATTAAAACTCTCAAACTTATTCCATGCCCACAATGAAACTGGCCACTGTGCTGTCGAAAGACAAAGAGAGTCCTACAGGAAGCCCCACGATAACCACCTTCTGGTTTAAGTATTCAAATGGCTCTCACATGGTTTAGTTGTCATTGTTAAAAAAGGTAAAGGTAGTCCCCCATGCAAGCACCAGTCCTTCCCAACTCTGGGGTGATGTTGCATCACATTTTCACGGCAGACTTTTTTATGAGCTGGTTTGCCATTGCCTTCCCCAGTCATCTACACTTTCCCCCCAGCAAGCTGGGTACTCATTTTGCCGACCTCAGAAGGATGGAAGGCTGAGTCAACCTTGAGTCGGCTACCTGAACCCAGCTTCTGCCTTATAAGGTAAGGTAAGAATGATTACTCCTGCACTGAGGCTGCAGGTTGCCTTGATTTAAGCCCATTTGATGCAGAAGTCCCCAACACGGTGCTCATGGGAGCCATGGCGCACGTCAGCACCTTTTCCTGGTGCCTGTCAATTGTTTTTAGAAAGTGGGAGTGGTCATGTGGGGCTCCTGCCCAGCAGGGCTTTTGAATGGCCAATGGCATTCTGTCTGGCTGTGCAGGTTAAAAAACCCAGTTGTTTCTGTGGGAGCTGCCCACATGTTTTAGTCTCCCCTGACTCCTCTTCCCCAGTGTATTTTTAAAATTACCCCACTGCCCCCCTGCACCTGAGCTTCCTTTGCAAGACGCTCCTGTGGCAGCCATTTTGCAGTTGCACCCACCACATCAGAATTGCAAAGGTGCGCCCTCAAAAAGGTTGGGAACCCCTGGCCTAGTACATGCATAGCAAAGATGAAATTAAAGCCAGAGGCTTCCCAGTTCATGAACATATGAAGCTGCCTTATACTGAATCAGACCTTT
Source organism: Heteronotia binoei (assembly GCF_032191835.1). Taxonomy (NCBI): domain Eukaryota; kingdom Metazoa; phylum Chordata; class Lepidosauria; order Squamata; family Gekkonidae; genus Heteronotia; species Heteronotia binoei. The sequence continues at coordinate 255,627,456 of NC_083223.1, forward strand.
GGTCCATCAAAGTCAGTATTGTCTTCTCAGACTGGCAGCGGCTCTCCAGGGTCTCAAGCTGAGGTTTTTCACACCTATTTGCCTGGACCCTTTTTTGGAGATGCCGGGGATTGAACCTGGGACCTTCTGCTTCCCAAGCAGATGCTCTACCACTGAGCCAGCATCCCTCCCCCTATATCCCTCCCCTTCATACCTTGGTGGCTTTGCTACTACCTTTCTAGGATAGTTTTATCCCACACTTGCTCCAGGTATCTTAGGGTGGCGTACATGTTACTCCTCTCCTCTAACTCACTCCCACTACAAGCTTGTAAGGTAGGTTAGAAAAAGGCAGGCTGGGCCCAAAATTACCCGTGAGTTTCATGGCCAACTGGAGAGTCTCCCTTGTTATAGGCACATGGCTCTAATCGCTACAGCTCTCTAGCTGTACCAGATCTTTGTTAGGCACCAGGAAGAGTCCTACTTGATTGTGCATGCTTTTAGCCATATTGACAGTGCAGTCCTAAGCAGAGTTATACCCTCTGAAACCCACTGACTTCAGTAGACCTAGAAGGATGCAACGTTGCTTAGGATTGCACTGATATAGGTTACCACTTTCTGAAATATGTAGTTTTTACGGCTGCCTTTTCCAATTGATGTCTTTGTGCCGAGCATTAACCATTTCCACTGACGCTGTTCCACACGAGTGAATTGGATGCTGACTTCAGTTCAACACAATCCACCCCACCCCCTTCGCTAAAACCACCTAAAACATAACCCGTAGGTAGAATTCAGAATGTCCACACAGCGATTTTGCCACAAAATATTTTTAAGATGTTAAAACTACTCATAAATTCACTCCAAGAGCTGACTGTGATGGGGCGGGGGGGAGAGACAGCGACACAATGGGAATGACCTCAAAGTCACTGGAAGCACGAAAGCCCCCAACTCACCAAGGAATCCAGCTCTGAGAAACCTTTTGCATTCCAATGAAAGTAGCTTTAACTCTTGAAAATCTCGTTGGTCTCTAAAATGCTGTTTTCTGTGATCTTAGGCAGATCATGAGAGGGAAGGCAGGAAGGGCTGCATCTATGCTTAGGTCTCGTGGCCCTTTCTTACACACCCAGGGAAATGCTGATCACCGTTTGGGGTCAGGAAGCAATTTACCTCCAGCCAGTTTGGCAAGAGATCCTGTAGGATGTTGTTGTTTGTTTGTTTTGCCATCTTCCGGGCATGGACTAGAGGTCACTGGTGGTGCGTAGAGGGAAGGCATTTGTGAACTTCCCGCATTGTACATTGTAGATGACCCAGGAGGACCCGTCCAACTCTATGATTCTATGCTACTGGACTCAAATCGAATTGTTCTACTGCCAGCCAGCACGGCTACCCTCTGAAACAATCTCTTGCATTTGTATCCCAGAGGCAGGAACTCGCTGCAAGGAAGATTTCTGGGATTCATTTGGACCCAGAAACAGATTCAAGCAAGACCTGACACCAAAGGTCCTTGAACAAGCAGCTTCAGAACATACGAGATGTCTTCCCAGCTGGCTCCCTTGGGCTCAGCTGTCAGCCGCATATGGACGTTGTTTCTAAGCCGCAGAGAGGGACCCTGGCACGTCCAAGACAGGAACGGCTCTCGTCTATTCTCCCGTTCTGCCCAAGAGCATTGTTTCTCCCACTTCCAAGGCAACACAGCTCTCTGGCCTACGCGGAGGAGGAGGAGGCCTCTTGTGCTGCATTGGAGACAGATGGAAGCTCGGCTGGGGACTCGGGTGAAATTTACCTCCCCTTTGATTCTGCAGAATGCAGCTTCCAACTGTGATAAGGGGCTGATTGTTTCTGTAGCATCTGCCCAACTGTGGAAATCAAGAAGTTTGGTGGATAAGAGGTAATTGACAACTGCGTGCAAGAAATAGGGGGGAGGGGGAGGAATCTACTTTCTACACTGCAGAGACCAACTGGAAGGATCAGGCAGTAAAGTATTACTCAGCTGATATCACTTCAAGTAGCATGGCAGAGAAGGAGTTACGTGTTTCACTTATCATACAGGCCCATCCATTTCCTTTTCGTGGAATACACTGAACTCTTTTGCCTGACACACCAGCATTCTGCATGCACAGAGTTCTTGTTGGGAAGCACCCATACACGGCATCCCAAAATCTGCAATCGGTAATGGCAAGGTCCAGGGAAAGCTTTACCATCCATACAATTCAACTGGCTCATTCGTGTTGCTGCCTACTCTCTTCCCTTTGCAGACAGTGGAATGCAAGAAGTTTCACTAAGCTGGATTGTTTGGAGATGGCTGAGGCTTTCCTGTCCCTATTCCCCAGGGCAGTCCCAACATTTTGATCCCTGTCCCTGAAAAACAAAATGTGCTACCTTTTTTATCCCTACCCTGGCAGTACCTCTTTCATGCTTTATTTCTTGCTCCTGTTGTTGTTCTCTGGGATTCAGCCCCCTCTCCCAGGGCTCTAGCAGCATGTGGGTAGGAATGGAAGGAACCTGATGCACATGAGCATTAAAGCACCCTGCAAGGCACACATGGCCATTTCAAACGCCACTGCTCCCAAGGTACATTGTGAAACAGTGACAGCAAATGCTAGGACACTGACGTTCCACTAGCATACCTTTATTCGAAAGAACAGTCACACTTTCTTGGCTTTTAAATTAATGGAGGATGGGATGCTGCAGAGTAAATGAGCACTGTACAGAGCAGAGCATTCAATTACTGGGCTGGGGAGGTGGGAAGACAGTCGAGCAATGCTTGGTATGACAACAGGGGTATTGCATGTACATTGCTTCTTTCTTCTGTGAAATGCTGGAAGGCACGCACTCTTTGCCATGGATTTTTCAAGACTCGCAGGTATGCTTGGCCAGCTAGATCCCTTGGGCTCCTGTCAGGTGCTCAGGTCCAAAGACTGACAAGAACCTAGAGCAAACAGGCAAATGGCAAGCAGGGCGGGTAGCCTGCCAGTACAGAGAGGATGGGATGGCCTTGTGGCTTCCATCAGCACTGACTTGCACAGACAGGAGATCAGCCAATTTGGGAATTTTGTAAACACAGAAAAAAGACTAGGACTGGTCCTTTTGGATCACCAGATTTCCAAGACCAGGGGGTTTGGGGGCTGCAAGTAATGGAGCCCCAGTCAAAGCAATCTGCTGTTCTGTCCCCCAACCTGCAGCTCCCACGGCACAAGGAATCCATGTCTGATCCACAGGGTTCAAGGGTGGTGTGGTGGATATTTGAGAATACCATCCAAACTCCCTCCTCCCCTCACCCCACCTGGGCAGGGCTGTCATATAACAACTTCTGCTCTGAGGCTGACTTCATAAACTTGTCCAAAAATTTCCCCACATCCCTCATCGCAAAGGGAGGGGGAACACCCTAAACTGGTGACCCCTTTTCTCCTCTCTGTCCTTGAGTAATGTCATCTCTAGCCAGCCATCCTTCTCAGGACTGATCCGGTCTCCCTCTTTGGCTCCTGACAACGCAGGGACAGGCTTGGTTGCCCTTATCTACGGACGTAGGCCACTTGATCCATGACAGGGCGCCACTTGCTTCTGCAGAGGGCACAGAGAACAGAAACCTGAGAATACTCAGAGGATTCACTCCTTATTGGACTGGGAGGTGCTGGCACAGACGGAGGGAGGGAGGGAGAGAGAGAGAAAGAGAGAGAGAGAGAAGACTTGCCGATGATTAAATGCCCAGATAATGAATTCCTGGCTAGGCTTTTCCACAGTGACAGCTGAGAAACCGTTCAGAGGAAATGTATTTTATAAAAAGTAATAGATCAACAAAGCAGCTCAGGAAGGAAGGGAGAGAGAGAATGCCCCAGGTTATCAGAGGATGCCACTAAGCCTGATCCACTGACCACACAGAGGCCTAGTCTATGCACCACAGCAGCGAGCAAGGCATTTCCCAGGCTGCTCTGCTTCAGACTGCAGAAGTCTGCATGTCTGAACGCAGCCCTGCTGAAAAGAAACTTGCTTGCATGTAGAAAGCTAGCATGCCAGGGAGAAGGGTTTGGCCTAAGGTTTCTCACTAGCATATTATCTCTCTATCTCTATCTCTCTCTCCACACACACACACACACACACAAATATAATGGGCATGGATCTCTTTCACAGAACAACCCTGAAACATATAAAACAAAACAGAGGAGTCCAGCGGCGGCTGAAAGACCAAGAGTTATTTCACCTTGAGTTTTCATGAGTCAGAGCTCCCTTCATCAAATGCAGAGATGAATCATACAAACTCCTACCCGCAGCCTCAAGCGGTAGAGTCCAAGTCTTACCACTCGATTCTGACGGATGTATGAACTGGCGCGTCTGCCCAAACCATTCTCCAGCCTGTCATTTACCACCTGAAAAGCTCTCCAAATTATTTACAAGCGGGACAAAGGGGGGGAATGAAAAAAACTATGGCAATAATCTACTATGTTTGATTCAAAACTATTCAAATGTTGCATGATCTTCTGTGTTCACTTTGTGCATCTGGCCAAGCTCCATGGGTTTTATTGTCCCCAATCAGTGACGCTTTTCAGTAACAGGAGAGAAATGGAAGTGAAACCTACAAAGCTGGGGAAGACCACCTGTGTCCAATGAAAGCCTATCATAGAGACAACACAAACCAGGGCTTTTTTTGAGCAGGAATGCACAGGAACACAGTTCTGGCTGGCTTGGCATCAGTGGGCATGGCCTAATATGCAAATTAATTCCTGCTGAGCTTTTTCTACAAAAAGCACCCTGACCCAAACTACGGTTTGCTGCTGCGAAAGCAGCTTAGAAGGAACTTCATGTTCTTTTGCACAAGCCTTCCTCCTCTTGCTCCCCACAAACCAATACATTCCCTTCTGGTTTTCAGCAAATGACAGCTTAAACCGTGGGTTGCATCTGCCCCACAAACAAGAGTACAAACTAGGAACACAGCGAGGCAGACAACATGGACCAGTGGGAAATCCGAGTTCAAATTCCCACTCCAGGTGACCTTGAGCCAGTCGGTTTCTGCAGCCCAACTTAACTTCCAGAGTTGTTGTGAGAATAAATTGGGAAAGGGGTGGACAAGGTATGGAATACTGAACTCCTTGGAAAATTGAGGAGGGGGGACTACATCTAAGGCAGCCAGTTTCCAGGTGAGGCTTAGAAAACACCTAGAATTACATCCGCTCTCCAGGTGACCGGGGGGGGGGGGGCTGCATACGTTTTGCCCTGGTTTGCAGGGCAAGAAAGAAACGCAGTTTAACCATTGAGATGTTAGCTATTCCAACTCTGAGAGTTAATAAACAAACTGTGGTTTCCCAAACCCCCAAAAGTACAAAACTTCTCTTCCCCCATGAAAGAGGAAAAGACGGGATCACACAAACAAGCTTAGGGCTCCTCCAAGTACCACCGCACCAATACTCCCTCTAAGCTGTGGAGTCCTGTGAGCAAAAATTCTGCATTGTGAGCTACTGGCATTACAGTTGTGAGCCACAGCATAAATTAGTTTTGCTCTGGGGCCATTTTTCCTGAGCTAAGAAAAAAATGTGTGAGCGGGAGGCTAAAAAACTGTGAGCTGGCTCACACTAACCCAGCTCAGGGGGAACACTGCACCAGACCCAGCTTGGCAGTGTATCTGGACCAAGTTGGAAAATCCAGGAATGCCGTTTTCTAAAAAAAAAGAGAGCACCTTTTCAGAGGTTCCACCTTGGAGAAAAGCAGCTTTCAGCTCTTCAGAGATCCTGCACAACCTAGTGCCTAAGAAACAGGCCCGAGTTGGGGAGGAGGCGAGTGGGGAGATGTACCCTGCCTGAGTCCCGGCTAGCAGCCCAGGCCTAGCTCGGCCTCCTTCAGCTTTCCACTAAGATCAGCTCCAGCCCAACTCTCCCCCTCCCCGCTAGGCCCAAAGCAGCTAACAAGATTGGGCTCTAATCGCCTCACCCCTTTGGAGTGCAGGGATGGCACACGACGCAGCTGTTCCCCGCCACGTGAGGGGGGGGGGAACTAAGCCGCCCGTCGTACTTTGTCTTCTGGGCTCGCTGCCTTGGAGCCGGCGGCAGTCACGTTGCTGGGGTCTCCGGCCTGCTCGGCTGCGGCGCATCGCATTATCTCAGGAGCAAGGCGAGGGTCAGCGGCGACCTCCCTCCCACCCTCCCCTGCTTCTTCCTCCTCCTCCTCCAGCCTGCCGACAGACGGCGAAAGGCGGCTGAGCCGTGCTGCGTGATGTTCCTGCTCTGCAGACCATCCACCGGCTGCGGGGCGGGGGGGGGGGGGGGGGGGGGCTTTAAGCCTTGTGTGGTTCTCCCCGCTGGCTCCCTTTGCAAAGGCGCAGGATTAAGCTGAGCTGCCCTGAGGAGAAAGCGCATGCTTGTGTCTCTGTGGCAGATGGGGGGGGGGATGTCTCTTAGGACAGGAGGGCACCAAATCAGCTCTCATGGCCGCTATTGCCTGTCACACAACTACGGTTGCCAACTTCCACGAGGTCTCCTGGGATTTCAATGGATCCCCAGGAGACAGAGACCAGTTGGCACCTGGGGGGCTTTTTTGCCACTGTGTGACACAGTGTTGGACTGGATGGGCCATTGGCCTGATCCAACATGGCTTCTCTTATGTTCACCTGAAGAAAATGGTTGCTTCGGAAGGCAGCTTCTGTGACATTGTACCCTACTGAAGTCCCTTCCCAAACCTCGCCCAACTCAGGCTCCACCACTGTTCCGTCTAAAGTGTGAGCTAGCTTGCAGGTTTTTAGCCATGGGCTCACACAATTTTGTCTTAGCTCAGGAAGGAGCCAATTTATGCAGTAGCCAAATTGCTCGCTCACAAATTTAATGCCAGTAGCTCACAAAGTAGAATTTTTGTTCACAGGACACCACAGTTTAGAGGGAACACTGAGCTCCACCCCCTAAGTCTCCAGGTATTTCCAAACCTGAGGCTGGCAACCCTATCTCTGGCTGTCTTGTTGCCCCCCTCCCAGCTCACCTCCAGCTCTCATCTCATCCTTTGTGAGAATATGAGACTAGCTTGGCTGGACCAGGCCAAGAATCCATCTTGTGCAGTATCCTGTTGCCAAGCAGCCAGCCAATAAGCCAAGCATCACGGGCTCTGCTGTCATTCAGCTTTTCATTGGTGCATGTTATGCAGAGGTAGACTGCCTTGGAAGCGAGAGGCTTCATTAAGATATCACGGCTAGTTGCCATTGACAGACTTCTCCTTCAGGGACAGAAAGAAGGCAATCTACACTTGCTCAGAAGCAGCTGGCCTGTTGTGTGTGGTTTTTTAAAAAAAAAAAACCCTTCCTTTTTACTAGGAAAACACTCTGCATATGATCAGATGCGCTTCGTCCCTTAGGTCAAAGCAATAACCTTATTTCCTTTCACAGATACACGCATGTCCTGCATGCCAGAAATTTTTATAAAGCCTGAGCTGGCACCCCTTCCTCTGTATCAGTTATCACCTTTCTCACATTCTTATCTTCTCTTCTATCCCTCACCATCTGCTTATCAGGCTCCCTCACAACGCCTTCCCCTGGTCACACTCCAAGCTCACCCTGAATTCCGCTTCAAAACCAGGCCAACTTGTCCTCTTATGCAGGCGAAGTTTAAGATCGCACGTCTTCTTCCCTAACAATATATTGCGATCACTGCTTGACAGAGTTAAGCCATGCATGTAAATTGGGGAGAGGAAGAAGGGGGAGAGTTGATCTCACAGCGACATGTTGCATTTTGATATGGAGAACATGAGCGACTGACTGCCTGAGACAACCAGTGCAGACATGCAAACGGCATAACATGAAGCTGAACCATAAAACTCTGTGGAGACCAAGGATTTATAGTTTGATCTTAAATAGTTACAACCGGGGATGGCCAAACTGTGGCTTGGGAGCCACATGTAGCTCTTTCACACATATTGTGCAGCTATCAGAGGTCAAGGAGCAACTTAATGTAGGCTTACTCCCTCAAGTAAGCATGCGTGGCATTAGGACCTAAGTCGGCCTCTGAGCACTTTACCCATAAGTAGGCAAATATTTCTGCAATGTGTGGGGAAGGAGAGGGAAACAGGCAGGCTTGCAAGCTCTTCTCTTCCACCACAGAGGTCATCCAGAAACCTAGAGTGGGGAAAGAGAGTGCAAGAGCCAAAGGAGCCACTAGAAGGAGGGACGGAATTAAAGAGGGTGTTGTAGGGTTCGCCCTTCGTTTCATAGCTATTGTAGAAGCTATATTTGCTAACCTTGGTGTCAAGGCAAAGCGAAATGCATAATAATGCAGATGGTGGTCAGTGATTTATATAGTACATGTGTGTTTCCTTCTCCTACTGGTGCCAAAAAATAATTCCCTAATCTTTACCTATGCTGGTCTTATGGGGACTGTTATTCCCAGCTTTTGTTTTTTAAAAAGTCTCCATCTAGCATGGTAATCTTGTAAAATGCATACATACATATTTTATCTTTCTGTGCAAAGAAAGTATTAAGTCTTTTAATAAAGGTGTAGTGTGTAATATTAGTTCACGTCTTATAGCTCTCAAACATCTGATGTTTATGCTATGTGGCTCTTGCGTCAAGCAAGTTTGGCCATCCCTGGTTATACCCTTCTAAATCCATTGAAGTTAGTCGGCTTAAGAAGAGTGTAACTCTGCTTAAGACTGCTCTGTAGGTCTCCTTGAATTCAATGAGACTTCTGAATAAACTGGAGGAAAACAACAGGATGCATTTGGGTTGTCTGGCCTGGGTTACATAAGAACATAAGAGAAGCCATGTTAGATCAGGCCAATGGCCCATCCAGTCCAACATTCTGTGTCACACAGCCGCCAAATACACATACACACACACACACACACACACACACACACTGTGGCTAATAGCCACTGATGGACCTCTGCTCCATATTTTTATCTAACCCCCTCTTGAAGGTGGCCATGCTTGTGGCCGCCACCACCTCCTGTGGCAGTGAATTCCACATGTTGATCACCCTTTGGGTGAAGAAGTACTTCCTTTTATCCGTTTTAACCTGTCTGCTCAGCAATTTCATCGAATGCCCACGAGTTCTTGTATTGTGAGAAAGGGAGAAAAGTACTTCTTTCTCTACTTTCTCCATCCCATGCATTATCTTGTAAACCTCTATCATGTCACCCCTCAGTCGACGTTTCTCCAAGCTAAAGAGCCCTAAGCGTTTCAACCTTTCTTCATAGGGAAGGTGTTCCAGCCCTTTAATCATTCTAGTTGCCCTTTTCTGAACTTTCTCCAATGCTATAATATCCTTTTTGAGGTGCGGCGACCAAAACTGCACACAGTACTCCAAATGAGACCGCACCATCGATTTATACAGGGACATTATGATACTGGCTGATTTGTTTTCAATTCCCTTCCTAATAATTCCCAGCATGGCGTTGGCCCTTTTTATTGCAAACGCACACTGTCTTGACATTTTCAGTGAATTATCTACCACGACCCCAAGATCTCTCTCATGGTCAGTCTCTGCCAGTTCACACCCCATCAACTTGTATTTGTAGCTGGGATTCTTGGCCCCAATGTGCATTATTTTGCACTTGGCCAGGTGTTGGGAAACACCTGGAGATGTTGGGGGTGGAGCATTGGATTTGGGGAGGGGAGGGACTCAGCAGGGTACAATGCCACAGAGTTCACCCTCCAAGGCAGCCATTTTCTCCAGAGTCCATTCTCTCTGTAGTCCGGAGAACAGATGCAATTCTAGGAGATCTCCAGCCACTACGTGGAGATTAATTATTATATGGCAGTGTGTGTGGAAAAGAAAATCCTAAGACTGCCTAGCAGTCAGAAGTTCTAGCTCTTTTAGCAATATGTACCACTAGGTGGCGAGCTAGACCAGTTTTTTAATGCAAAAGACATTTCAGAGGTGGTTTGCCATTGCTTGCCTCTGCATCGCAGCCCTGGTATTCCTTGGAGGTCGCCTTTGAAAATCCTAGCCCAGACTGACAAAGCTGGAGGTTGCCAACCACAGACACACACCAATGCATAACAATTGCTCTGGTCCAGCAGTTTTATTTTAACAGCAATAAAAGACAAGACAGTGGAAGGCAAAGAACTTACCGAACACAAATATAGCACCCCATCACAAACATTAACAAAATATACCTGAACCCACCTTATAGTGAATCAGGGATTCCATTCAGACATTACACAAAAGTGTGGTTTAATTTAAGTAGGGTTACTCTCTGATCACCTGGCCACTCTACAACTATGGTTGGTTGGTGGTGGAAAGTGCCCGCAAGCCTCAAGCTGACTTATACTGACTGCCACAGGGTCTAGTACAGGGGTCCCCAACCTTTTTGGGCCTGCGGGCACCTTTGGAATTGTCACAAGGTGGCGAGCACAACCACAAAACGGCTGTTGTAGGAAGTGGAGCCAAACACACAGAGGAAGCCCAAGTGCAGGGGACAAGAGCACCAGTTAAAAAAAAAAATAAACTAAGAAAGAGGAGTGTGTGGGTGTGAGAGGAAAAAACCAACACTGGTGGCAGCTGCAGCTGAAACAATATTTTAATCTACACAGCCAATCAGAAAACCTACTCGGCAGAAGTCATGAATGGCCCAACCCACTTTTTAAAAACACTTGATGGACACTGGGTGTCAGTGGGCACCATTTTGACGGCATTTTTATATGTCTATGCAGTGGACAAACTTCTATACAGAGATACTTGCCAAAAATTACCACAGAAAGACTCCCATCAGCTGAATGCTATTCCTTCATCCCACCCCCCACTGCAGCCCAAAATGAACCCCTGAAATGGGGGACCTCCTCACCCAAAGACAGCATGAAGGTAAAACAGAAGTTTACAGGCAAGAACGGGCAATCAGTAAAAATCCCCTCTTGTGTTCAGCAGAAAGGCTAGGCAGATCTAACACAATGTACCCCATATCAAATCTGAGATATGAGAGAGTACACAACATATGCTTCAATTGGCCCCAGGGACAGTTCCGGTCCCTGTCCTTGGTAAATTATTGCCTCTATTTTTATCATCTGGGGATGCCTTGTTAAGATAGCCATAGCATGAGCTGTCACCCAACAGTTTGGCTCCCTCCCCTGGATCTCCAGAAGTATAGATTGAGGACCTTTGAACTCTATCAGTATTTGATTGCATGGCATAGAGATGACGATTGCATATGGACTTGTAGATCTGCCAACATTGTTGTATTTTTGTATTTATGTCTGTCTTTCTTTTTTTTAACTTCATTTAGTTGCTAGATTTTAAGCTTTTTCCCCTTGTTCTTTTGAAAGAAACAAACAACAACAACAATAGATCTCCAAAAGTGATATCTCTGAGCAAGGAACAGAGATGTCGTGCGCGTCTACCACATGCCAACGCATGCGCATGAACCTTGAGGAACACGGTTCACAGCCTGCTGTTTCTCAGACTCTGCAAGCTGCCAAGATGCATTTTGAAAGGCTGATAATACGTTGTAGGACTTTTTCTGCTTTCCCAGTATAGCTTTAACCAAAAGAGCCATCCCCACCCTCCTGGCTTTTGGATCAGTGGAAGAACAGACTCGTGGAGTAAATAAAAACACAGCACGCAGCCAGGCAGAGAAGAGTCTTCAACAATGTGTAAATAGTGGGCAGAGATGGATATAAGAACTGCAGCGATTGAAATACATCCTTTTCGATGAGTTGCTAGCATGTTTATCCTTCAGGGTTCAGTTCCCAAATAGGGTGTCTAAAAAGTAAACCTCCAAACTGCATTGGTGGGGGGAGGAGAGAGAGACAGGATGATGCATCTTGTCTTAAGTATGCTACTGCCCCATATAGTATACAGCCTAGCATTTCATACTCTGTAGCTATTGATAATATCTTGTGCAACAATACATTTTTTCAGGGCTTCTTTTGTAGAAAAAGCCCAGCAGGAACTCATTTGCATATTAGGCCACACCCCTGGCATCACCGTTGTTTTGCATGTGGGGGTTTTAAGCCCACCAGGAACTTGTTTGCATATTAGGCCACACCCCCGACACTACCATTGTCCCACACAAAGCCCAGCAGGAACTCATTTGCATATTAGGCCACACACCCCTGACATCACCATTGTTTCACGCAGGGCTTTTGGGTAGAAAAAGCCCAGAAGGAACTAATTTGCATATTAGGCCACATCCCCTGAAGCCAAGCCAGCATTCCCATGTGTTCCTGTTCAAAAAAAGTCCTACATTTTTTCCCTAGTCTACATTCACAAACATCACTTTCATAGGTTTTAAATCAGTGGAGGACAGGCCATTGCTGAGTAATGCAGCAGGCAAAGAGGTGAGCCTCAGCTATGAGCCAAAGCACAATGGTCACAGGTCCATCTACAGAAGGATGCAGCAAATGACAAGATATTCTCAATCCTTCTTATGTCCAAGTGATGGAACCAGGCAGAAGTCATGCAGAGAAGAGCCACAGGGGCACACTGGCCTGACTCTGTGCCACAGAGGATTGACAAAGACACACCTGTTGCCGATGCAACTGGGCCCAATGCTGCAGGTTGGCTACCTGCAAAAATAAGGCCTGTGCAAGGAGCTAGCACAATGCAGACAAAACTTCCCTTGACTTTCTCAGAAAGTCATTAAAGTTCAATGAACTGAAGAGGAGGGTCCATTTGCACGTATTCCCCTTTCCACAGCAGACTCCTTCCCTTCCCCCTTAACTTGTTCTTCAAGCACCCCCCCTCCACCATCCTCTGCAGGGAGACCACTTCATAGAAAAGAAAGGATGAAGTGGGGAAGTTCCATTCTGGTGCTGGAAAATTAGGTCTGAACCAATGTTCCCTCTAAGCTGCAGAGTCTTGTGAGCAAAAATTCTACTTTGTGAACTACTGGCATTAAAGTTGTTTGAGCTACTGCATAAATTAGGGTGCTCTGGGGTCATCCTTCCTGAGCTAAGACAAAAATCTGTGAGCTGGAGGGTAAAAATCTGTGAGCTGGCTCACGCTAACTCAGCTTAGCAGGATCACTGGTCTGGTATGCAGAATTAATATAAGTTGTTTCCTCAGCTTCTCAGCAGAAAGGTAGTTAGTGTCTCCTCTTGCCCAGCTGGTCGTGCATGTGCACACACTCTCCCTGGTTCACCTGTGCCCCATTTCTCAATTACCTTGTGCTTCATCCAATTTCATTTCTTCAGCTGTCCAAAACCAGCAACCTTTGCCCTGGCACATATCCCCTTCACCTGTTCTGACCACTAGCTCTTTCACAGGCCTTGTTAAGCACCAGAAAAGGAGAAGAGAGGTGGGTGGGTGGGCTGCTGTAGTTGCCATAAGACACTTCTTATCCTCTCCCCTTCCCCCAAGTTCATGGCTCAGCAGTAGAGAGGGTGTTGCAAGCAGAAGGTTCCCCGGTCCAATCCCTGGCATCTCCAGTTAATGGGTATCAGGTGTTTGGAAAGACCTTTCTCTGCCGGATACTCTGCAGAACTGCTGTCGGTCAGAGTAGACCAAGCTGTGCTCAGTAAGGCAATCTAGGAGCCTGGAGCCCTGGGGCCTTCTGTTCTTATGCTAAAGATCCATCACAAATTCAATGCCATTAATCCATGGGAAGGTGAGGCATTCAAAACTCCACCCCCAATGCACTCTACCCCTTGCTTCCGCTGGGTATGCAAAGGATCCCTGAAATTGCTAAGTGCAAGATTCAGAACTTGGAAGCCAACCAGAATTTTGACAAGAATCAGTCTGAGATGCCAATAATCTTCACTGATAAAGCATCACAAAATCAAATGCTCTTTTGTTTTGCGGTCGAGTCACAAATGACTTATGGTGATGCTGTAGAGTTTTCAAGGCAAGAGACTCTTAGAGATTATTTGCTTTTGCCTGCCTGTGTGTGTGTCATGACCCCGATATGCCTTGGAAGTCTCCCATCCAAATGCTAGGCAGGGCCAACCCTACTTCGCTTCCGAGATCTGACAAGTTTGGGCTCACCTGGGCTGTCCCGGTCAGGGCAATGCTCATAATAGCCAGTGATTTAAACAAGTATTGAACCAGTCACAAGATCACAGAGTATTCCCACTGGAAGATTTTACCTGCAGACTGCAACAGTGGCTTGGAACCAGTGATTCCTCTAAGCTGTACCCCATTCCCTCGTCTGAAGAAATATGCATGCATACGAAAGCTTACATTCTGAATAAAACTTTGTTGGTCTTGAAGGTGCTACTTGACTCCTACTTTGTTCTACTGCTTCAGACCAACACTGCTGCCCACCTGGATCTACCCTATAAACTGAGTAAGCATGACTAGCTCACAGATTTTTACTCTCCGGCTCACACATTTTTGTCTTAGCTCAGGAAGGATAACCTCAGAGTACACTAATTTATGCAGCAGCTCACCACTTTAATGCCAGGAGCTCACAAAGTAGAATTTTTGCTCACAAGACTCTGCAGCTTAGAGGGAACATTGCTTGGGACACACATCTAGGCTGTGTACCACTTTAAACTGATGCATGGGACTAATACTGCTGAACATCCCTCCATACAAATAAAGCCCCTGCAAATAGAAAAACTACCAGTGAGAATGGTTCTAGCCTAGCATTTTCTCAGTCACGCTAGATTCCTATATGCAGAGATTTTAGTTTGCTAGCACCTTGTCTAAAGTGGGACAGCCCTGACAGGCCTATCTAAGTTAACATCATGCCTAGTGGAATGGTTTAGCTAGATATCAAGGCGCTGCAAAACTGGCCAGTTCCTTTTGCTCTTTCCGGCCTCATTATTGGCTCACCTCTTCCGTGTCACTCATTTTTCCTTGCAAAGATCATCAGGTCAGGGGTTCCGGATCTACATGCTTAAGAGTAATAGGAGATTCTCTTCCTCTCCTTGGCTTCTGTTGGCTGGAGATGCTAGGGCCTCCTGCATGCAAAGCTGTGAGCTACAGCCCCTCCCTTCAGGAACTGAATTAATTCATCAACTATCAATGGCTATCAGCTGCCACTTTGGTTGAATGGAACTTCCATGTCCAGAGGCAGTGTATCTCTAAATGCTAGTTGCTTGTAGAAAAGCAATACAGGAGAGTTTCTTATGGGTTTTCTGGAAGCAGCAGGGTGACCAGAGCTGGAAACAGAATGCTGGTCCCGATGGACCTTTGGTCTTTGAGCATTAGAATCATAGAGTTGGAAGGGATCCCCAATGTCATCTAGTCCAACACTCTGCACAATTCAGGAAAATCACAAATACCTCCCCCCAAGTTCACAGGATCAGCATTGATGTCAGATAGCCATCTAGCCTCTGTTTAACCTCCACGGAAGGAGAGCCCACTACCTCCTAAGGAAGCCTGTTCCACTGAGGCACCGCTCTAACTGTCAAGAAGTTCTTCCTAATGTTGAGTCGGAAGCTCTTCTGATTTAATTTCAACCCATTGGTTCTGGTCTGACTTTCTGGGGCAAAAGAAAACAATTCCACACCATCCTCGATATGACAGCCCTTCAAGTACATGAAGATGGTTATCATGTCACCTCTCAGCTGCTTCCCCTCTAGGCTAAACATGCCCAGCTCCTTCAACCTTTCTTCATAGGACATGGTTTCCAGACCCCTCACCAACTTCATTGCCCTCCTCTGGACCTGTTCCAGCTTTTCTATATCCTTCTTAAAATGTGGTGCCCAAAACTGAACACAATACTCCAGGTGAGGCCTAATCAGAGCAGAGTAAAGCAAAACCCTCACTTCATGCGATCTGGACACTATACTTCTGTTAATACAGCCCAAAATAGCCCACTTATTTTATTTACTTTATTTATATCCTGCCTTTCACCCTGTTTTATCTTCACAACAACCCTATGACATAGGTCAGGATGAGTGTGTGTGACTGGCCCAAGGGTCACCCAGCAAGCTTCCATGGCATGAGTGGGGATTCAAACCTGGATTTCCCAGATCTTAGTTCAACTTTTTAACCACTATACCATACTAGCTCTCACTTCTTATGCTTTTAAGGAATGTTAAAGGATTGTGGAGGTTCATTCTCTGTAGACCAGGCATTTTCAGATTTAACTTTTTTTATTTTATTTGGCTTGTGGGTGCATGTGGAAATAAAACCCCTATGAAAACAACGCTCAATCAGCTGAGTAGTTGATGCTTCATAACGGGCTGCTTCTCTCTTTCTGCAAATGGTGTAGAGCAGAATTGTTCAAGAGGGCTTTTCCTTAAAGGTAACAGAATAGCTCAGAAAGGCACTTTATTTGAGAGTCAGTTTGGTGTAGTGGTTAAGAACAGCAGACTCTAATCTGGGAGAACAAGGTTTGATTCCCTGCTCCTCCACATGCAGCCAGCTGGGTGACCCTGGGTCAGTCGCTGTTCTCTCAGAGCTCCCTCAGCCCCACCTATCTCACAGGGTGTCTGCTGTGGGGAGAGGAAGGGAAGGAGCTCTGAGACGCCAAGTGAAAGGCAGGGTATAAATCCAATCTCTTTTTTTGCCCTGTATAAGAAAAGATTGGATTTATATACCCTGCCTTTCACAGGCTATTAGGCCATCATGTTTAGGATGTTATCTGTTTGTTGCTTGCTTTCAGTTGATGACAGCGATGGGTACCATCTCATCCGGCACCCCCACCCCCTGCTTTTTCTCTACCTCGCTCACGATACGGCAACACAAACTGGAATTGTTACCGTCTCATGCTATTTTGGAATGTTTTAATTCTCTACTATTTAAATTGTTTGCGTTGTTCCATCTTATGAGTATCTGTACTGTTGTTCACTGCCCTAAGCCTTGCATACGCAGGGGAGGGTGGTCTGTAAATTCATTAATTAAATTGATTAATTAACTGAATGTCACCTAGCTATTGCTGCATTGTTTTCTACTCATGTAATGCCATTTTTTTCTGCATTATATCTGTGCTCAGTATCAAGCCTAATATGCCTATCCAGATTTTTGTAGTCCTAGTACATTGTTTATTACTGCCTCTGCTAGGGTTGCCAGACTGCAGGGTGCTATATGATTACGAAAAAAGAGCCTGACCCGTTAACTGACAATAATTCAAATGTACTGGAAATCATTCAAACGATATAATAAATGCTTATAGCAACTGAATCTTCCAAATACAAAAGTTCCTAGATGTTGAAAAAATGTCCAGTCCAATAAAGTTGTCCAATCCAATAAAGTGCTTGTGCTGCATGTATGTGTGCAAACACTCTTAATATTGGATTCCCCAAAACCACCTCTGACGTCATTCACTAGCTGGTCAGGACATTTCAGTCTACCTTCCTCATGGAGGGAATGGTAAGTAGTCCACACATTCGCATATCGCTCCAATGCATAACAGTCACATCGAGCACAGAACGTCTACTGAGGAGATTTCTATGCAACTCTTGTGATTCAGAATGGTGAAGATGTACAAAAAGAGGGCCGGAAAGAAAGCCTCTCACCCCCCATCCTTTTGAGATTCTCCTCCTTTCAACTGAGATCTTCAGAAAAAGTCACAAGACTGAAGCAACACAGGGGAGAAAGACGCCTCTCCTCTCCACAAGCAATCTCTCCCCCTGGAGATGCTTCTAAAAGAATTTTAAACGAGACAGGAAATGCGATCACAGACTTCCAGCATCTTATCGTGTTTGCTCATGTGCATTTGTTTTGGGAGGGGCTGGTACTCCACCGTAAAAGAGAGGAAGACAAGCTCCAGGCTTCAAACCCTGGCAACTCCAGCTAAAAGACGTCGCGAATCACAGGTAGGGAAGGGTCAGTGCCCGAGACCTTGTAGCTTCTACCAATCAGAGTCCCCAGCAGTGAATCAACAGTTTGAGTCAGCATGAAGCTATAGGTCAGCGGCAGCGTTCCCTCTAAGCCGAGTTAGTGTGAGCTAGCTCACAGATTTTTAGCCTCCGGCTCACACATTTTTGTCTTAACTCAGGAAAGATGACCCCAAAGCACGATAATTTATGCAGGAGCTCACAACTTTAATGCCAGCTCACAAAGTAGAATTTTTGCTCAGAAGACTCTGCAGCTTAAAGGGAACATAGCGGTGGTGCACCTCCTTTGCACATGGAGGGCCCCATGTTAAAATCTCTGCCATCTCCCTTAAAAGAACTTAAGTAGCACGCGTAATGTTGCCAGTCTCCAGGTGGGGCCAGGAGATCTCCTAGAGTTATAAATAACTATAGAGACCAGTCCATCTGCAAGAAATGGCAGCTTTGGAGGGTGGACTCTATGGAATTAACATCCCTGCTGACCATCCTCCACCACCCCATCAACCCTGCCGTTCCCAGGCTCTGCTCCCCAATCTCCAGGAATTTCCCACCCCAGAGCTGGCAACCCTAAGATGCACAAGACCTTTTGGCACCTGAGCTACAGCCAATCACAACAGAGCATACTGTGCTAGCTGTTTTCCATGGACCAATGATCTGACGTGATGCAAGAGATCCCCACATGAACCCACGGTGTCCCTTTGCCCTACTCAATGAATTGAGTTCACCTCTGCACCATAGTCTATGCAAACCCCAGCAAGGGGAGGGGGGGCATAAAGCAAAGAGAAAGATAAAAGGCTTTCCTCCGTTTGGGGCCAGGATTGGATTTAGTCAGGCCTACTCACCCTCATCTGGCAGTATTAACCTTTTAAGACTAAGTGGGTAATCAAATCTCCTGTGCCAGGCTGTAAGCCGTTTGCTCCAGGGGTCGAGAATTACTGTACGGTGCAGCACGGTGCGGCCCAGGGAGGACTTCTGGCTGCCTTGTGATGTGTTAAGGTACCAGCCGCCTCCCAGGCTGGCAGGCCAGGCCTCGACCGAACAGCGGCCTGATCTGCTATGGCAAATCCGCTCCTCAAATCCCTGTAATGTCATTAGGGGCTATTACTGGCTCAGCACCGTTGCGTTTGGCCCGAGTCTGACTTAACCCACTTCTCCCAACTTGCTGGAATACCACCAATTTGTGCCACCTGTGGAAAGGGCTGATCTGGCTCCATATCAAGGTTGCCAACCTCCAGGTACAGCCTGGAGATACCCCAGAATTGCAATTGACTTCCAGATTACAGAGATCTCTTCCCCTGGAGGAAACGGTTGCTTTGAAGGGTGGACTCTGTGGCATTATATCTGACTGAGGTCCCCTCCCCTCCTCAGGATCTGCCCCCAAATCTCCAGGAATTTTTCTACCCAAAGATGGCCAGCCTACTCCATACCACAGCACGGTTTCAGGTGGGTATCCAAGTTAGTGTGTAGCAGTAGAACAAAACTCGAGTCCAGCAGCGTCTTAAAGACCAACACATTTTTCCAGGATATGAGCTTTCATGAGTCAAAGCTCCACTTTGATTCATGAAAGCTTATACCCTGGAAAAATTGTGTTCGTCTTTAAGGTGCTCCACTTTGGCGCATGAAAGCTTATTCCCTGGAAAATTTTGTTGGTCTTTAAGGTGCTGCTGAACTCAAACTTTGTTCTACCAAGGCACACATTATTCCAGACCCAATTCATCTCTCCATGACAGTCCTGATGTCCTAGGGCCTATGCCGCAGAAGTCCACGTTCCCCAATTTTGCCTTTGGGGGAACGAATGTAAGTATCATTTTGCCAACCCAAATCATTTGCACAAGCTGCAGTCTCCAAATTTTAGCTTTCTTTTGGAGAATTGCTGGAAATTAAATCTCCAAGCCGGCTGGGGAGAAGGAACATTTAAACTTAGGCAAGTGAATAGGACTTGAGCATGGCCTCCAGGAAAACAGGTGTACTTTGCCAGGGCTCAAGAGTAATTTCAGAAAACACAGAGTCCTTCCTTTCAAGGTTGTATGCATGGGATTTAGCAGGGGGTAGGGGACACAACCTCAGGAGGGCACAGTGCCACACATTCCACCCTTCAAGGCAGCCATTTTCTCCAGGGGAACTGATCTCTGTCATCTGGAGATGAACTGTAATAGTGGGAGATCACCATCCTCCCCCTCCTGGAGACTGGGAACCCTAGCTCAAAAATACCATGTTTGGAAACTGTGCCTGAGCACTGAGATGCCATATACTACACTAGGGGTGGCCAAACTTGCTTAATGTAAGAGCCACATTGAACATCCATCAGGTATTTGAGCACTGCAAGACATGAACATCAGATGTTTGAAAGCCACAAGACAGGGAGGGAAGAAATGAAGGTAGGAAGGGAAATAGATGGAAGAGGGAGGGGAGAGGGGGAAAGAAAGCAACTTTAAATGCCACCGGCTGGCATTAAATGCCACCAGCTGGCTTGGAGAAGCAATTGAAAGAGAGAAATGCCTTCTCCAAACTGGCCAGTGGGGCGGTGGGGGCTTCAAGAGCCACACAATATGTGTGAAAGAGCCACACGTGGCTCTTGAGCCATAGTACTCCTGTACTACACACCCTACCATTTTTTTATTTTACACTTGTGGTGGAGGCTCATAATAAAACATGGGACAATTTTGCAGGGTTTTTTCCACCTCTGGTAAATTTTCACCCAAAAGAATAAGATATATCCTATTTGCTGTTAAACCTGCGCAGGATCGTTTACTGCAAAGATAATGAATAGAACACGCATAGCAGGTAGACAAATTTATATAACTCTTCATCTGATCCAAATAATTCATACCAGTTTCCTTAAAGGCTCTATAAAAAAAGGAACCTAGCCAGAATACTTTGCAGAATGTTTCCAGTCATGTAGGGATGCCAGCCTCCTGATGGACCTGGAGATTTCCAGAAATTACAGCTCATCTCCAAATGAGTTCCTCTGGAGAACATGGATGCTTTGGAGGGTGGACACTATGACATTGTACCCCACTGAGGGCCCTGTCTTCCTCAAGATCCTTCCCTAAATCTCCAGGAGTTTCCCTACCTGGCGCTGGCAACCATACCCCCCCCCCCCTACACACACAGCAGTGGCAGGGGGACATGGCTACTGAGAGCCGGCCACTTGCAAAGTCTCCCGCTCCAAATACTGCAAAAAAACAGGCTACCAAGATTTGCACAAAGGCACCAGGTCCTTCAGTTTCCTGACAAAAGCCTTTCCTTCCCACCATCCTTCATTCACAATCCTGAGACTTTGCTAAGCGATTAGACACAGCAGCTCAACAGAAAGAGTCAGAAAAGCAACATTTTTTAAAAAACTGGACTTGGACTGGTGCGTTGGCACAGCTGCCTTCTTTTCCTTTCCTGGAGGATTCTAGAACCTGGGCTCAGTCAACCCCTCCCCAAGAAACAATATGGGTTGCAAAATATTTTCCATTCACTTTTTACAACTCCAAATAACTGTGGAAAGATATACATTAAAACCTGTCTTTGGCATCCGGCACTGGTATTCATGTGTTACCAAAACTCTGCAGCCCCAATAAAAGTTCTCCCAGTTTTCTTAATAATCATTAATGGGCTGTTTTCTCCTAGTTTCAGAAACAAATAACGCTTTGAACAACTGGGATACTTTCAATCGATTTCTTTTTGTTTCTCCCCCCTGCTCAACCCCCTTACCAAGTGGATATTTTAATAGGGAAAACTTGCACGTTCTTCTGTTGTTCCAATAAACAGCAAGAAAATGAGCCAACAGAGCTTGCTTGGCATTGTTCATTATACCTAGTGCTGCATTTGAAGTCCAGTGCATCGGATGGGGTGGGTGGAAATTAGGCAACCATAAGATTTAAAAATATATATGGAAATACAAATACCAATTACAAAAGACTAGAATTCTATTCCAAAACCCCCACCAATTTTTGGCTTTTTTTTAAGCAGGAGCGCACAGGAACACAGTTCTGGCTGGCTTGGCATCAGGGGATGTGGCCTAATATTCAAATGAGTTAATGTTGGGCTTTTTCTACAAAAAAAAGCCCCATGTGAAACAATAGTGATGTCAGGGGCCCAATATGCAAATGAGTTCCTACTAGGCTTTTTCTACAAAAGAAGACCTGGTTACATACATAAATGTAACCAAAAATGAATGGATTCTGATGGACAGTTTTTAATATTTACAATTTGATTAACATTTTTGGCATGTAATTTTAGCTTTCTTGTAACTGATATTTACATTTCTCGCTCTCTCTCTGTTATTTTACATCTATTTTTTTAGCCATTTTGGTTACCTGGTTTGAAATTTTTCTCCCCTCCTCCTTTTTTATTTGTTTCCATGGGTGGGAATTATCCAGAAAATGGGGTACAGTGAATGAGAGAATCTATTTGACCAGCAATATGAAGATAATACACCAGCCTACCCTAAAAAGCTGTTATAAAAAAAACAGGTAAGGGTTTTAACCTCTTTTTCAAAATCGCATGTAATGTAAAAATACTCTCTGTGACACCGGAGAGCCCCTGCTAGTCTGAAGAGACAATACTTGATGGGGCAAGAGTCTGGTTTGGTATAAGGGAGCTTCATATTTACATATGTAAGATATGGTGATGCCCCCTGTCTCAAAGAGCTTTTTAAAAGGGGGACTCTAAGCAAATTCACAGAGAAGGAAAAGTCTACCAATCATTATTAGCCATTGTGGCTAACTGAAACTTCCTTGTTTAGAGTAAGAGTACAGTAACACCTTTAAGACTAACAAAATTTGTGGCAGAGGCCCTGACCAGGATAGCCCCAGCAAGCCCGATCTCCTCAGATCTTGGAAGCTAAGCAGGGTTGATTCTAGGAAGTACTTAGATGGGACACCTTGGAATACCAGCAGTCAGGAGCAGGCTTTATTCAGCCACCTCCCTGAATATCCTCCAGGCCCCCATCAGGGGTCAGCTACCAGAGGTCACCATGACTTCCGGGTGCACACACTCACACATGCACATATAAATACAAAAATACCAACCCTCCAAAAAATACTGTGACAGGGCATAAGCTTTTGTGACTCAACGCTCACGTCTTCAGATACCCCTGTGTGAGGAGAAAGATACTTTGTCAATGAGCTTGACAACCCCAAGATCAGCTGGAAAGAAGGCCGTGTCATATCTGACAATTACAAACAAGGCATTTTTAGTGGTGGCACCTCTCTTTTAAACAGGGCTGCCAAAAGCCTATACCGTGAATAAAACTCCGTTGGTCTTAAACGTGGCACTGGACTCAGTCAATAATTTTTATCTGTGAGCCTCCTCAAGCAAAAGTCTAGAGAGGTGGCATATAATTTCACTGAATAAATAGATCTGTTGTTTCTAAACTGCCTTGAGCACCAACTGATGGAAAGGGGAAGTATACTAAGCCTTTAAATAAAGTAAGACACCTATACACAGGAGAAGAATGTGGGTCCATAGTGGGGGGAAAACATTCCTCCATGAACATAAGGAGAGGAAAATACCTGATTCTATGACCTCCTGGGGAAAAACTTAATCAAAATACCTGATGCTAACGTCGGCACTTGTTCCTGCAAACGTAGCATCCGTCGCTTCTCTCCCTCCCTCCATTTTTGCTAACCTGGGGGGAGGGGAGGGATTATTTTTCAGGGAGGGCA
This sequence comes from Heteronotia binoei, assembly GCF_032191835.1. Lineage (NCBI taxonomy): Eukaryota > Metazoa > Chordata > Lepidosauria > Squamata > Gekkonidae > Heteronotia > Heteronotia binoei. The sequence continues at coordinate 255,650,718 of NC_083223.1, forward strand.
TTTTAATTTCTCATTATGATATTCGCAGCTCTCTCGCTCTCTCAGGTGTTTATTGAAGCAACCTCGGTCTGCAGCAAGAGACTGTTGCCAAGAGAACAGACCTGCTGGGTAGCTGGAAATCCTAACTAGGCCATCTGTCACGATGGGTTAATTTTAAGACCTCGCAACCTTGAGGGTGGTTCCCTGAAGGGTAGGAAAATATTTGCTGCAGAAAATTCGCCCTGCTCGCCAGAACGATCCCTTTGCTGGTAACAAAACTGCGGGGACCTGAGACTGTATTAATGGAATTAGCCGCACACAGGAGGGTGAGGAAGAGGGGAGGTGTTCTTATGCCTAATAGAAGTTGGACTTTTACCTCACAAAATATTGGGAGGCTTTCTGAAACAGTCCTGAAAAGCCCAGAGTTCTCTTTTTTTAAAAAAGACATGCAAGTTCCAGGCCGTCATGACTGCAGAAAGAATATAGATAAGGAAGCCACTTCACAAAGCTACAGTCTCAGCTATATTGTCTGTCCCTCTTTTAGCCAACTGTTTTAACCAGTTCACTTAGCATCCTTGATTTATAATGTGCCTGTCCCAAGCAGCTGAGGTGAGTCATGCTAGTCATTAGATCCCAGTCACACTAACTAAATGTTGCTTATCCCTATCCATCCAGCAGCCCACAAAAGCACTGGCCATATTTGGTTATCACAGCAAACCTCCATCTGTCCACAATGGGCAAGAACATAGCTCCTAGACCCTCTGCCAGGCCATGGGCCTTGAAAAACTATCCAACTGTGCTGAACCCTTGAAGTAAGCCAAGCAATTTATTCTTGTGTCTTCCTGATATGACCCCCCCTCACCACTTTCATCATGGTGCCTGGACCATGCCCCTACCCTCTGGAACCAGCTCCCCTGAAGAGGTTTGGGCCCTATTAAGGTTTCCGCAGGGCATGCAAGGTTGCCTTGCTTCATGCAGCATTTAATTAATCAAGAGTATGGGCGAGTGGGCTGGCTACCCAGGTTGGTTTCCAGAGCTGATGACTGGTTGGTATTTTCAACAAGAATCTGTTTCACTGCATTTATAGGTTTTATTATCTATTGAAATTTAAATGCCGTGAGCCACCCTGAATCCTCTGTTGAGGACAGTGTGAGTTATATATCAAAGAAATAAATGTTTCCCAATTTGTATGGTTGTAAGAGTGAATCAGAGATAACCTGTTCTACTCTGTTTCGACTAGCTGATGACCACCCCGATCCATAAACCTCATATGCAGCATCCATCTGTATACATGGAACTGCATGATAGGATCTCAACACTTCCCCATGTAGAACAAATTCAGGGATGGAATACAAGGCTCTTTTTTGTAAGCTCTTGGAGGACTGGCTACATCAGGGGTGTGTGGCCTAATATGCAAAGGAGCTCCTGCTAGAATTCCACCCGAGAACAATCAGTAGTGAATGGAAACTGGGGGAGGGGACAGAATGTGGCATAAATACAGAAGGGGCAGAGGGCCAGTTTCACAAAGCGGAAGGGGAGGGGTGTGGCTCAGTGACAGAAAATCTGCTTCACAAGCAGAAGGTCCAGAGTTCAATCCCCAGTGTCTCCAGTTAAAAGGATGCAACAGTAGGTGATGGGAAAAACCTCTGCCTGAGACCCTGGAGAGTCGCCACCAGTCTGAATAGGCAACACCAACCTTGATGGACCAAGGGTCTGATTCAGTCTAAGGCAGCTTCATGTGTTCCTGAAATGTGGTAGTTAAAGTCTACAGAAACCTAACAGGGATTAAATTCTTATACTGAAATGCAGTGGGTGGATATATGTGACAGTCCTTTTCAGCAACGGCACAAATGGAACATCCACCCCAGGGAAGTTTGCTCAGACCTTTCCCCGTTGGCATTTAGATGTCAGGCGTGGCTTGTTTTATTCCAGAGGGCACTTAATGTATTTGAGGCGTTATTCTGGGTCGTGGTTTTCCATTGGGCTGTGCTCTTTTTTAAAATCTCTATGCAAAAGACTAAATGGCACAAACTGGACATCAAAAAAAAGGGCAACATCCAGGAACCCAGTAGGAAAACATTTCAGCCTCTCAAGCTGCTCTGCAGCCAAACTAAATATCTACGTTCTTCCAAGGAAAAAAGTTTGAAAGAGAGAACCCAACCTGAAATTGCTCAATCATGAAGCTTGATAATCATCCCATTAGGGCCCAACAAAGATTCTGGACTCCTGTCACACAGCAGGTATTAAATTAGCTTAGTAGGTCCAACATGATCGCATAATGTCCCTGTTATGGTATGTTATGTCCCTGTTATGGTCACTGTTGCTCTTGTATACATCTGAGCTTTGCATAGAAACGCCATGCGCCAGATCTCTTGATATCAATGGCTTTGACCCCTCTAATTGTGACTATCTGATGAGTGTGCACCTGCCAACTAAGGAGACATACTTCATACATTGCATGAAATGAACCCTAGGTCAAAAAAACCTCCTGCCACAACTAATCTGTTAAGCCTTTAAAAGATGCCACAAGATTCCTTTTTTTGTTGTTGTTGTTCTGTGAATTTCAGCTATGATGCTTATTGCTCTTAATCCTCTGGCCAGTGTTCATTATTGTTACTCAATGTCTGTAGTACCCTGACCTGGATGGCCCAGTCTTCCCCCATCTCTCTCGGAAGCTAAGCAGAGGCAGGCAAAACTATTCCTGTTTGCCTCTTGTCTTGAAAACGCAAAGGGGTTGCCATAAATTAGCTGTGCCTCGGTGCTGCTTTCCACCACAGCCCACAGTGGTTTTCACACTTATTGTGAGACATCATGAAGACTCTTTTGCAAACACCCAAGGTTCACATTTTGCGGCTGGGCCCTGAGAATGCCACCAGGGCTTAATCATCTCCCCAAGTTTCTCAAAGTAGAAGATGAGAAACCAGTCTTGCTTCGCACAAAGCTCCACACTGTACAGAATGAAGCAATAAGTGGAGGGATAGAATTCTGGACCAAATTCCTAAAGACTGAAGGTGGTGGTGAGATAGGGTGTTACATATTTTAAACCCTCCACATGTAAAAACATAGTTTTTACCCACAGATTAGCAAATCAGGGCTGCATTAAATCAGTTGCACACTCTCTCTCTCGTGTGCTATCTACGTTGTTTGTTTTTTAATACGTGGAAGGAAAGGAAGACAAATGTTACTCTGAGAGCCAGTGTGATGTAGTGCGTAGAGTGCTGCCTAGGATCTTGGAGACCTGGGTTTCAATCCCCACTCTGTCCCAGAAGTGGGACAGTCGCATTCTCTTATCCAATTCACAGGGCTCTTGTGAGGACACAATGGAAGAGGGGTGCATGATATTGGAAAAAGTTTTGAGCCCCCACTAGGAAGAAAAGTGGATTATACTTATATTACAGACGCATTTGCCAGGACCACTGAGAAAAAAAACAACCCAAGAAATGTCCAGACTAAAGCAAAGATTATTTCATTGCAGCAATCCTTTGGAACTATTTCCTGACTGCAGCAGTTGAGCAATGTAAATAGATTTCCCCCCGAGAAGTGGCAGAATCAACCCACAAAGCACACTTCCTACACAAAACATTAAGACAGAAACAGCTCAAGATGCCCTGAAAACCCATACCAATTCACCAAAGGGATGGGGGGTTCTAGCTGTTTTTCCCCAAAGCTAGAGCATGTGTCCTACTTTCCCCTATTCTCGAACCCAGCTGCTGGCATCTGTCCAAGCTCCCTGGTTGGTGACTCACAAAATATGGTATCTCTGGATACTTGACCTTCTTCCTCTTGTTCCGCTCGGTATACTGTTTACCAGCTAGTCTTTGGAAGCCCTTAAATACTCAATGCATGGTCCCCCAGGGTCGGCAAAGTGTCCTGTATTTTAATAAAATCTCCTTATTTCTATAGCCAGCAGTACCTGACAGTCATCAAGAATGAAATTTAGATTAGGGTCACAGGAGCGTACTTTAAATCAAGATGGTCTGTGGAAATAATCAGCACAAATTCAGGGCACAATGTTGTCATAGTGTTAAGGCCAGGAGTTGTTTTGTAGAAAAATAGGTAGTGGAGCTCATCCAGGGATTGTTATGCATCTGCACATACTATTCAATGGACAAGGAGGTGGAACTCTCAGAAAGAGGCGGAACTCTCAGAAAGGTTCAGGAGCTGCACTCCTGTGAGCTCCCACTGAATCCGAGGCCTCGTTAAGGCCAACCAGGGCAGACTGGTCTGGAGCAGAGAATCTTCGGGGGTGGACTGTTGCTCCCCAAACTACCCCCTCTTCCTTTGGAAAAAAAATTGCTGTTCTCCTGGGCCAGATTGCTATATCACAGGACTTGAACAGAAATTACCTGGACTTTTTAGCAATCTTCTCATAGTCTCTAGGGGCACAAGTAATATCTCAGGGCACGCATCAAGGGAACAAGCTATTTCCTACACTGCTTGAGAGATTTTTCCTCTTTGCTCCTCTATTGCTCTTCATCAAGCTCTGCCCTCAAAGAATCAGATCAGGTTGTTCTGCTGATACCAGGCACCATTCAGTTCTCCCCCATCCTCACTAGGTCCCACCTGCTGATCTACATATGAAACTATCTCATGTCTGGCCATTGGTTGACTTGAGATCCTCTGTCCATGTCTGCTTTCCATTACCATGCCTGCCTGCAGAGGTGAGGTAGGTAAGAATCACAGACAGGGCTTTTTTAGTGGTGGCACCCTGCCTTTATTATATTGCTTCTACCTGGTGATGGGGAGAGGCAACATATCAGCTTTCTAAATTCATGTCGTTTAGTATTTTTTACTGGAATTAGTTTTCAGGTTTCCCAATTCTTGAGATCCTTTAAACTAGAGATGCTCGGGATTGAACCTGACTTTTCATATGCAAAGCAAGGGGCTCCCATTCAGCCAAATCTCCTCCTCAGGATCCTCCCCACTAGCTCTTATGCTCTTAAATCTCCAGGTCTAATTGTTTATTTTTAGTTCTTTATACCCCATTTTTCTCCCTAATGAAGGCAAAGTGGCTTAAATCATAGGTCTCCCATTCTCCATGTTATGCTAACACCTCCGTGAATTAAGCTAAGCTGAGTGACAGTCACCAGGTGAACTTGGACTTGTCACCTTCCATGTTGGAGTGGGGATTTGAACCTGGATTTCCTAAATCTTTGTGCAACACTAAGAGCCAGTTTGGTATAGTAGTTAAGAGCATGGACTCTAATCCAGGAGAACTGGGTTTGATTCCCCACTCCTCCACATGCAGCTGCTGGTGTGACCTTAGGCCAGTCACAGTTCACTCAAGAGCAGTTCTTGAAAGAGCTCTCTCAGCCCCATCTACCTCATAGGGTGTCTGTTGTGAGGAGAGGAAGGGAAGGAGACTGTAAGCCACTCTGAGCGAAGGGTGGGGTATAAATCCAGTCTCCTCTTCTTCTTCATTACACCTTACTGGTGGGACCCTCAAAAGAACTGCAAGTGTTCCCAAAACAGCTCCCCCAATCCAGAATCTGGTACTATACTTCTCCTGAACAACCCACAAAGAATCTCTCAAAAAGTACATGCTTCACTTTTCAGTCAGGAAAGCAAGAGATCAAAACCAAATACAAGGTGTTATTTAGAGGCTTTTGTGCAACTGCCAAAGGAGGCCATGGTGAGGCAAGGGGAAAGAATCCTGAGGTGCTTGTTCAGGCAACTTACCTGCCGGTTCCTTTCATCCGTGATCCTCTGGATTTGGATCTTTTTCCTCCCCATGTTCTGTGGAGATCCTCACGGCACGAGGAGAATTGTGTGGGGTTTTTTTTAATTTCCAAAAATTAAAAAAAAGAAAACCCTTGTATTTCAAAGCGCTGTCATTAAAAGTCCTCGCTTTCTTTTTCTTTTTTTTTTTAAAAAGGTAGAAAACTACAAAAAAAACAAAACAAAAAAGATCCGAGGTCTCTTCTTCAGTTCATGATATCCTGCTTCATCTGTGTCACTCCAACAGCATCAGAACGGTGTGAATCTTAAAAGGCCTGTAGGGGGGAAAGGAGGGGAAAGAATGAAACATTGTCAAGCATAAAATAAAATTGTTCTTCTACCTTATGCAATTCTGCAGGGCCTGTAAGGCAGAGATGCTCTGCCAGGCTTTTGGTTGCAGAGAGTGGACATCTTAGCTAGCACCCTTCTCTGCTCTCTAGGTGCGTTTTCCCTCCTCCCCTTTCCTGCAAAATAGCCAGCAGTCTGAACTTGAATTAATTATCTCCATCTGATTTTGAAATGCTTTAAAATATCAATTGTTTTATTTGTATGTTTTCTTATGGATTTGTACATCACCTAGAGCCCTGCAGTAACAGAGATTGGGTGATTCATTAACAACAACAACAACAATGTGTATACAACAACAACAACGTGTATCCGGGGTGCCTAAGTATTAATTTCTTTTCCCCCAGTGCAGCTTATAACATTGCTCTTCCCTCCTCAATTTTATCCTCAAAACAACAACCTTCTGAGGTAGTTTCAGAAGGCAGCCATGTTGGTTTGCATTATAAGCTTTCAAGAGTCAAAGCGGCCTTCATCAGGTATCTGAGAAAAGAAGTTTCAACAGACAAAAGTTTCTATCCCAAAAATCTTATTGTTCTCTGAGGTGCGACTGGACTCAAATCTGACTGTTCTTGTGAGATAGGTTATGCTGAGAGAAAATGACAGGCCCCAAATCACCCAACAACCTACCACAGCAGGCTGGTGATTCAAGCCTAGGTCTCCCAGATCCTAGACTGACATGCCAGTCACTTCACCACTCTGCCTATGTCTATCCATCACAATTCTGCCCGATAAAAAGCTTCCCCCGCCACACACGGTATTCTGTTATTGTTTTTAGAAATGCGTATCCCCAGTCACAACTGACACATGAGGTCTCATTCTCACTGAAGTGATCGACTTGCATCTAGACTGTATTATTTCAACTTGCTTGTGGGAAGAAATACTCCTCCATGCCAAAAAAAGAAAACAAATATTTCCACCCACACAGAGATCTAGTGGGTCGAGATGAAGGCTAGGATAGACCCTTTCCACCTGATATGCTACTTTTCTGACAGCACAGCATTTATTTCTGCATAGAGGAACCTTCCTTCCATCCTTCATGTTATCCTTCCTCGCCTCTTCAGATCTCTTGGGGAAATGTCTTGTGAGGAACACAGCACCAAGGCAGCTGCTTTTAAATTCAGACAACTGTGACAACTGAGTCACAGAGCTGCATTGTTATATACCTATGAAAAGAGTGGCCATTTCATATACTGTAAAAATCATCCAGCTACCACATGTTGCTTGCTATGATGTCCCTAGTAGGGTTGCCAAGTCCAATCAAAGAAAAACCTGGGGACTTTGGGGGGCGGAGCCAGGAGACTTTGGGGGTGGAGCCAGGAGACATTGGGGGTGGAGCCAGGAACAAGGATGTGACAAGCATAATTGAACCCCAAGGGAGTTCTGGCCATCACATTTAAAGGGACAGCACACCTTTTTAAATGCCTTTCTTCCATAGGAAATAATTAAGGATAGGGGCACCATCTTTTGGGGCTCATAGAATTGGACCCTCTGGTCCAATCATTTTGAAACTTGGGGAGTATTCTGGGGAGAGGCACTAGATGCTATACTAAAAATGTGGTGCCTCTATCTCAAAAAATAGCCCCCCCCAGAGCCCCCAATACCCACGGATCAATTCCCTATTATTCCCTATGGGAATCGTTCTCCATAGGGAATAAAGGGGGGGAGGGCCTCCAAACCAGGGAATCCCCTGCCCCCTTCCTCTCTCACACACACAAATACTTACTGGGTCTTCTTCCTGCAGAACTTCACTTGCTGTGAAAACGAAAGCAAAAGAAAGGGAGGGGCCGTTCTCCATGGAAACTGTTACCGACCCTTTCCAATGAAGCCCTTCCTGTTTCCTGCGCAGCCTTAAAGGGGCGCACACTTTACAAACAGATCGGGAGCTCTACAACAACATGATGCCTACCCGTATGTTCTCTCCCCCCCCCCCCCGCTTCCGGATTTTTGGAGAGCGGGGGAGGAGGCTGCAATTTCAGGGGTTCCCTGCCAGGGCGGGGGTTTGGGAAGCCTAGTCCCTATTAATACACAAGAGCCATACCTCCTACTGTAAAGTGAGTTCCGTCAGTTCTTAAGTAAGCAGCAACAGTTTATTCAAGAAGAAACAGTCACAAACAACACAAGCAACTCATCTCAATATATACACTGTGGTCAAGTAAAGCACGCTCCCGTTAGTTAGCAGCAATCCCTCCTATTGGTCTCTCCAGGAACCTTCATTTGCATTTCACGGAAGAAATGCCTCGCATCCCAATTGGCTGGTTCTAAGAGAAAGGCCAATCAGAATGTAGGCATCAGAATCCTGGAGAGTAATGGAAGCATGCTTCAGGCTTGAGCATAATACCCTAGTGAGAACTATAACACATAACAAGGACCAGATCTACATATTTTTGAGAGGGGAGGGCAACATTAAAAAATTCTGTATTATGGGCCCATAGAACAGAATGGACTCCATGCCCAATTGGCGCCCCCCTCTGGTGGCGCCCAGGCACGCGCCCCCTCTGCTCCCCCCTAGATCCAGCCCTGTACATAACACCCTCCTCCTTTAAAAAAAAAAGGTCTTTGGATCTTTGCAAAATCTATATCAAGGGTTATATTTTATTGCTGATTTTATACCAGGTTAACCATCATAGCCTTTTCCATAGAATCCTAGGAAATATAGGATTCTGCCAACTTTCTGGCACAGGTTTGTCCATTTCCTCTCCTCATTACAGCCCCCTCCCACAAGAACTTTCTCCATGCTCCTCTCATGAATCCTGGCCGAGCCTTTTTGGTAGTTAAAAGGCAATCTTCTCTATCACCAGTAGGAAAGCTTGGTTGGATCCAACCTATAGTGTAGTGAAGGTACGGAACGTTCTGTTAAAACCCATTTACAGCCAAAACAGATCAGCGGATTCTGGAAGATCTCACTCCAGTGTTATCTTTAACCAAAAAACAAAAAAACACTACAATCACCACCCATTTTAGATCAGAACTATGCAGAAAGTGCAGGCCCAAAGCTTCCAGCCCCAAACAACTGCACAATCTAAAATACTCACCCCCCCCACACACACACGGTTTTGGAATGACAAAATCTTTATTTAAATATCTGTGGTCTCCTTTTTCCCTCCCATCCCAGGGACTCTTACAATATGAAATGTTCGCAATACAGGTTCAGTGGAGCCACACAACCCAGTGCATTCTTGAAGCTGAAGAACCCCAAGGTTGCCACAGGCTGGTGGTTCTTCTCCCACCACTGCTTACAAAGGACCATAAGCTACAAGGGACCTCAGTGGGGTACACTGCCAGAGTCCACCCTCCAAAGCATCCATTTTTTCCAGAGGAATTGACCTCTGTAGTCTGGAGATGAGGTGTAATTCTAGGGGATCTCCAGGCCCCACCTGGAGGCTGGCATCCCTACCTGCCCCCTCACCCAGCAACCGAAACTTAGTCTGGCATGTCACAAAGCTAGAGTCCAGCGGCAAGACCAACATGGTTTTATTCACGGCGTGAGCTTTCGGGTGCACGCGCACTTCATCGGACAATGAAATTGGATTAGGAAAAGCAGTCGTGCATGTGGAGGGTGAGTAGTAAATTAGCATGCAAATGGTGAACATGCTTTTAAACAGATAAAAAGAACAACAAGCTGGGTTAAAGCTGCTATTGGACTCTAAGCTTGGTTTATGGTTAACATCTATTTGGGTTCAACTGGGAGGCACGGGGTGGAATAACATAGGTAATAAATATGTCAGAATTGGATATTTGAGGTACCCTTAATGGTACGGCTGCTCATCTTGACCTGGCATGTCACCATAACTCTCCTCCTTAAATCACAGGATGCTGCAATAAAACTGCAAGGGGTCACAAGACTTCTGTTTGTCTTTGATGCAACAATGCAGCCACACACACTCCCCACCCACCATGCATGTGGGTTTTAGCAGGGGCTAATTTTGAAAAATTTCTATCCCATTCTAACAAAGGCAGAAAGCAACCTATCAATAAACAAAAACCATTAAAATGCACAATGCATTTTTTTAAAAAAAATGAAAGCAGCAAAGGGACAAGTCAAAAGCATCACATTGTTGTCTCTTCAGCAGTGTTAAGCCAACTTCCGGAAGCCAATAGATTGGAAGCTTCCCTTCAACACACATACACATAGATATCTTAAGGAAAACTTTCCACTGGCCGCACTTTGTCTCAGAATGGCCTCCAAAACAGCGGGTGCCGTAAACAGGAAAAGCTCATTATACACCTGGGTAAGCGCAGGGACAAAACAGCCATAACAACTGACTCATTTTCCCCTTTTTTGCAGTTCTTTCAAAAAAACCCAAAAGAGCAGATTTTTAAGTAATAGTAGTAAGCGATGAAGCTGATTAAGCCACTGACTTTAGCCTGAGATAAGGAACAGAGTTCCATCTTGACTTCCTTCCTGCACAGAATCTCTGGTTTTTTTTCAGTCGTCTTCTATAAATGTTCTCTGCCTCTCTGAACAGAGTCTGGCTTCGTGGCCCTTTTGAGGACCGGTGGCTACCTCAAGCCACTGGAATGAGCCTCACGCCCAAGCCTGTCCAGGGTGGGGCTAGAATACTTGACATTTCTGTCTCTCTGGCCAGATTCGAGACTCCACAGTTTGGACACTTGGAGCTGGGTGGGGGAAAACGTTACTTGGGATGGCATGAGAGCCAGGAATCTCCTTGCATAGTTTCCTAGAAGTGGGGCAGAGATGACAGTCAGGGCAGCAGGAAGGGAGAGAGTTAATCATATCCCCCTGCACAGAAGCAAAATCATTCCCACAGAGTTACAATTTGCCCCAGGAAAAGGGGGGGAAAGGGGAGGGAGAGAACAATTTGCCCCACATAGAGAAAAAGGGCATAGAAGAAAAAACTTCACCTCACCCCCAACAGTGAGTGATACAGCCCTTATCCAAATCAGAGGCCCCTGCAGCTGCTTTTAAGTTAAAAAACAATAACAAAACGTGGATCATGGCTTTGCTCTCTCTTATGAGACAGAAAAGCCACAGTCATTTGGCAGATTTCACGTCTGAAGGGGGTATTGTATTCTGCTGACAAAGAACAATATCTTAGTCCTTTCTTATATCCTATTCTATCAGATTTGCTTTGGATCAGGAGTGGGGGAGAATCAACAGCAGCTGAATGCTCAGTTTTTGCCCAAAATACTCAGGAGGGGATTTAAAAAATATATCAGATGCTGTTAGATGCAGAAACATCTTGCACGTGCTTGAAAACATACATATAAACAATGAAAAAAAAAATCAGTGGTGGGACTTGCCCTCTACACGCATACAACCTGAGCAGCAAATGTGAGAAATTCTGGGTCTTTAAAACCTCATCAGTTTCATTTCTACAGTAAAGAGGTTTAAGGAGGACTTTCGGCAGGTGTGCATGTGAGCAGGTTGCCTATGGGTTTCACAGCTGCTCTGTCACCGTGTTGGTACACAGATCTTCCTTTGGTTCAGCCGCAGCAAGGGCTACAAAACACAGCTGTGAAACAGAGAGACCTGAGAGAGCAAGAAGCTTCCCCAGTGGAGAGGTGAAACCATCAAGAGGTTTCAGAGACTGGCTCCTCGAGGTCTCTACACTGAGGACAGAGAGGGCAGAATCAGCTGTGAGCTTTCTAGGACCAGTGGCTGGATGTTAGAAGGCCAATAAAAAGAGGCAAGGTGGAGTAGAGCATCTGATGGGGAAAAGGGGAGTGTGCAGATGCATACATGCGCATGAGAAATTGTGCAGAACTCTTTGGAGATTGTGGTTCTCCGTGACACAACTGAACACAGCAGCAGGATTTAATGCCAAAATATCACCCTCATGAGAAGGGCAGAAAGGGTTGCATTGGTTTAGTTCTCATGGCCAATACTCACTCTAAGCTGTGTTGTCTTGTGAGCAAAAATTCTACTTTGTGAGCTACTGGCATCGAAGTTGTGAGCTAATGCACAAATTAGTTTGCTCTGGGGCCATTTTTCCTGAGCTAAGACAAAAATGTGTGAGCTGGAGGCTAAAAAATTGTGAGCTAACTCACGCTAAGTCAGCTTAGAGGGAACAATGCTCATGGCCCATTCTTACACGCCCATCCCAATTGCCACTTCGGGGTCAGGAAGCAATTTTTCTCCAGGCCAATTTGGCCAGGGATCCTGGAGGGGGGGTTTTTTTGCATGGGGGGTGGGCCAGGGATCCTGGAGGTTTTGTTTGTTTTTGGTCAGGGATCCTGGAGGTTTGGGGGGGGGGGTTGGCCATCTTCTGGGCATGGAGCAGGGGTCACTGGGGATGTGAGGGGAGGTATTTGAGCAAGGGGTTGGATTAGGTGACCCTAGAGGTCACTTCCAACTCTATGATTCTGTTATTCTATTCTGTGATTCTAAAAGGTTTGCTCACCCTGTTAAACTCCACCCAGACCTGCTAAGAGGTTTCAGGGCAGCTGAAACAGAAGCAACTTCTGTGTTGAGTGCTGAGCACAATGATTCATTCTGATCTGCTTGCTTCCCACCTGCTCAACGTGTACATTATAGAGATGTACATTCGGTCTCACACTAATGGAATAACTAAGCGCAAGTCAGAGAAAGAAAGAGTCTCCATCCCTTGGGAGGTGACATACAGTTCCTAAAAGTTTTGCCCAAATTGGATGGAAACCAAAGAAAACTCAGGGACTAGAGTACTGCATATATATATATATATATATATATATATATATATATATATATATATATATATATATATATATATATATATATATATATATATATATATATATATATATATATATATATATATATATATATATATATATATATTTAATACAAAGCCCCCTCAGAATTGCGTACTGGGAATACTGAAAGCTGATTGCTGGCCAAAAATGCATGCACACCTGTTTTCTTTTGCAGATGTTTCATGCGGGTAATGAGGAGAAGCGAAGAGGACCCACATTGCCTCATAGACCCCACCCTTGACAAATCCTGATCAGCGCCTCCATCTCAGTCAGACACTGCTCTGAAATTTCACGTGCTGCATCTCACACAACACTGAAGTCTGCCTTGGCTGCTCACTGGAACAGAAGCATTGGGGGAGGCGGTTCAAAGCAAGCTTTTGTGGCAGGGAAATGCCAGGCCTGGGCACAGCAACTGGAAGGGAGCACCAGTGTAGAGGCTGAACCTATGGCAGCACCGTGGCTTCCAGAAGCCAGCAAAGCTTGAGGGCATGATCTGTTTCAGTCACCCACAGATCTGCTCTTCAGTAGCACAAAGCCCCCTCTTGCAGCAGTGAATGCAAGCAACTATCAATCACAAAAACTAATCGTGAGAGGGGAGAGGCTGAGGCTCAGTGACAGAGCATCTGCTTGGTGTGCAGAAGGTCCCAGGTTCAACCCTAGCATCTCCAGTTGGAAGGACGCAGTAATAGGGTGATGTCCAATCCCCTGACTTGAAAACTGCAGAACGCTGCAGCGTGGTTGTTAATGGGGCTTCCTCAATGGGAGCACATTCAACCATGCTGAGAGAGCTGCGCTGGCTGCCTACGGTGTACCAAGTCCGTTTCAAAGTCCTGGTATTGACCTTTAAAGCCCTATATGACCGAGAACCTACCTATGGACCTCCTTTCCCCCTATGTTCCCCAGAGAGCACTGCGTTCGGGAACTCAAAATCTGCTGTCCATCCCTGGACCAAGGGAGGCCAGATTAAGCTCTACACGGGCTAGGGCCTTCTCAGTGGCAGCACCAATGCTATGGAATGCTCTCTCAAAGGCCGTAAGAGCCCTGCAGGATCTCTCCCAGTTCCGCAGGGAGAGAACTGAACTCTGAAACTGAACTCTGTCAACAGGCCTATAAAAACTAATGTGAGAGAAAGCTGCCTCTTATATGCTGCTGAGTTTTACTATCAAAAGGACCACTAACAGACAATCAGAAGAGCTGTGACATCACAAATAATCTGATCAGCCTATGTTGAAATTCTTGCACAGCACCAAATACTTTTAAAATTGTTGCTATTAAGTTGTATTGTTTTATAATTGTAACTGAAATTGTGGTTTTAATATGGCTGTTAGCCGCCCTGAGTCCGCTTGCGGAGTGGGCAGCATATAAATTTAAGGTAAATAAATAAAGTGTCTGAGATCCTAGAGAGCTGCTGCTAGTGCAAGTAAGCATTACTGACTTTGACGGACCGATGGCCTAATTTGGTACAAATCAGCTTCATGTGTCCCAAAGAGCCAGAAGTCAGCAGGGAAAGTTAAATTTCATGCCCACATTTCCAGCAGCCTCTGAAATATTCCCAAGAAGGCTGGAGGCAATGCTCTCAAAGCTGCACGCCTGCCCAAAGCAACTGCTTTGCAAAAGAAAAAGGCCTGTATCTGCACAACTGCAAGTCTGATCACATCAGAAGAACTGTGCAGGATCAGACCAATGGGCCATACAATCCAGCATACATCTCTCACACACACACACAATGGCCTCTAGAAAGTCCTGCAAGCAAGGAAAGAAGGCAACAGACCTCCTCTGTTGTTTTATTCCAGTTATCTGGTATACAGATACACTGCCTTGGAGCATGGAAGTTCCATGGAGCTGTAAGGCCTATTAAATCTAAGTATTCTTGCCACACAAAACCAGGGAATCAGTCCAATTAAGGTCTCAAAGAAACTAACCAGGTATTTCCAGGAAACTCACAAGTGGAGTATGGATCCAATGCCCCTTCCTTACTGACAGGTATTGAGAGGTAGGCTGCCTCTGTCTATGGAGATTCTAACTATCTATCATGGCTAATAGGATATAATCGTTTCCTCCTTCGGTGTAGTGGCTAAGTGTGCGGACTCTTATCTGGGAGAACGTGGTTTGATTCCCCCACTCGCAGCTGCTGGAATGGCCTTGGATCAGCTATAGCTCTTGCTGAGCTGTCCTTGAAAGGGCAGCTTCTGGGAGAGCTCTCTCAGCCCCACCTACCTCATAAGGTGTTTGTTGTGGGGGAGGAATGTAAAGGAGATTGTAAGCTGCTCTGAAACTGCGATTCAGAGTGAAGGGCAGGGTATAAATCCAATATCATCATCATCTTTTTCTAGGAGAATGTCTCTAATTACATTTCAAAGCCACTAGAAAGTATATTACTTATTTCTACACACAAACATTTTGATTTTCAAAAATGTCCAGCCTTCCACACAAAGCTCTCCTCAGGTGAATTACGAAATGTAAAATGAAATAAAAATAAACAAATACCCATGGTAAATTCATGAGAACACAATCACAGGTGCATGAGAAAACACACATGGATGCCAGGAAACAGCAGAAATATATTTGTATGTGAATCAATCCCTGGAATTTCCAATTAAAAGGATTAGATAACAGGTGATGTGAAAGACCTCAACCTGAGACCCCAGAGAGCCGCTGCCAGTCAGAGGAGATAATAACTGACCTTGATGGACCATGGAACTGACTGGCATAGCACAGCTGCATGTATCCACATTCAGTGAACTTTGTTATGCAATCCCCAGCGGAACACAAGTACAATCAAAGCTGCCTACTCTGAAATCCATATCATTGCCCGATTGCCAAAGCCCCTTATGCATTAGGAAATCTGAAAAATCTGCATGTATCTAGAATGACAGATAAAAGAATGATCCTCATCCATTATCTGTCTTTGTTTTGCTGATTATTGCTTAATTTCTTTACAGATTCATAATAGCTTGGTTCAAGGATAACCTGAAACCATGGCTTAGTTAAACCATAATCACCATGGGCATGTTAAACCGGGATTTAAAACCATGGGTTGAAGTAGATTCATTAACTACCAACAGTCTTAACATAACTATATTCAGGGCTTTTTCTACAAAAAGGAACTTATTTGCATATTAGGCCACATCCTCTGACATCACCGGAAGTGATGTCACCTGTTCAGTAGGTTACATTCCACATATTGACACAAACAGTACAGTGCCATCAGCTGCATTTCATGGACATGTGTTCTCACGCAGCCCAATGAGAGACCATTTTGCACCCATGGCCAGAGAGAGAGAGAGCTATGTGCAGTGGAGTGGGCAGCTGCAGGCCCAGCTTCTCCCAGGAGGGGGCGCTCATGGGCAGCTCCGCATCTCTTGCCAACCCCATTGGAGGCAAGAAGCAGCAGAGAGGACAGACCACACAGTGTTGGAGAGCATGACTGCCTAGTGCCTTCCCTCTGCTGGAGACCTTTTTTTTGAGCCAGAGCCCTGACCAAGCCAGCTGGAACTGCCTGCCTGTGCGTTCCTGCTTTAAAACAGAAAGCCCTGACTATATTGACATACAAAGGCAGACCTCTCGACTCCTTCCCCGGTGCCATCCTGACTGTAATGCAGAATGGGATACTATCCAGGTTTCTGCAGGGGAAGCAGTGGGGCCAGAGAGGGCATAAAGAAACCAGCTTTTGTTGAGGCCAGCCAGGATTTGAGGGATCTGAATCCTGGCTTCACAAACTAACCAGAGTTAAAATAAACCATGGTTTCACGTTATGCCAGAACTCAGTCAATGTCTATATTAATGGGCTTTTTAAAAAAAGTATAATGTGATTAACTTCCCAGCATCCCCACCTAGTAAATGACTAATGCTTCTAGAGCCAAGAGGCTATGGGAATAACAGGAGATTAAACAGGTCCATGGTTCAAAATTCACCTGGTGTCAGTAACTCATAAGGTAGCCTTTTGGCAATCCACTCCCTCTCAGCCAAGAGCAAAATGAGAAGGGTGGGAGGGACATTATGAAAACTATGTATGAAAAACTGGATCACAGCTATTTTTGTAATTCTAAGTGTGAGCTCTTTAACTTTTTTGTCGCATCCTGCCTTTTTTTCCTTTGTAATTTCATTTCTACCAACTGGTTGATATTTTATGTGTTACAGATATATGATTTAAATGTCCCCCTTTTCCTCTATGATTTGCTGATACAAATAACAGTCTACAATAACTATACAGCAATGAGACTGTAACAGAAACTATCCTGAATAAAATATCGAAAGTGTCTTAATTAGCTGGCAGAGCATCAATTATTATACTTCACTGTTTCATGCATTGAATTTTTATACCTAATGGTCATACCTCACTGTATTGTGAACTGTATATAGGGACTATTTTCACTAATTGCACTGTACTGTTTGCCCAGTATATATTAACATTTGGTTTGTACTCAGTTAAGTATATTAGGCTTTTTGTTCCCTTTGTTTGGCCTCTGGTGCTCGGTGCCTTTTGTGGTTTCCTACAGAGGTCCCCCCCGTTTTCACTCAAAATGCATCTGTGTCACATAAACTCACATGGTAGCCCTTTGAAAATCCATTCTCTGTCAACCTTAACACACCACACACAAAATGGGGAGGAGGGAAAGCAATGTCCTACTGTGGAGAGTGTTTACAAAGATTAAAAGTATATGCAGATAGACTCAGGTGGGTGGCCGTGGTGGTCTGAAGCAATAAAAGAAAGTTTGAGTCCAGCGGCACTTTTAAGACCAACAAAATTTAATTTGGGGTATAAGCACACAAAAGAGCCAGTTTGGTGTAGTGGTTAAATGCATGGACTCTTATCTGGGAGAACCGGGTTTGATTCACCACTCCTCCACTTGCACCTGCTAGAATGGCCTTGGGTCAGCCATAGCTCTTGCTTGAAGGGCAGCTTCTGTGTGAGCTCTCTCAGCCCCACCTACCTCACAGGGTGTCTGGTGTGGGGGATGAAGATAAAGGAGATTGTGAGCTGCTCTAAGACTCTGAGATTCAGAGTGGAAGGCAGGATATAAATCCAATATCATCATCTTCTTAAAAAAAAAAAAAAGCTTATACCCAGAATTAAAATTTGTTGGTCCAAAAGGTGCCACTAGACTCAAACTTTGTTCTAAAGTATATAAAGCTGTTTGAAATGCTGCACAAATGCCAGTTATCACTAGTCCAATTCACGTTGTAGCAAACGCAAGTACATCCCACACGTATGTGCATACACCTTTGCTTGTAAGAATGAATCGATACTCATTCACTTCACAAATTAAAGTATGGGCCAGTACCTGGTCTTAAGATCACACCTTCAACTGTACATGAGAAAGGGGGCTGGTGGAAGGAATTACAGTTCCTATGAGGCAATGAGAGAGAGAACACACTGGCTCATCTTATCTTCTTCTAGACCAGGGGTGGCCAAACTGTACCTCATGAGCCACTTGCAGCTCTTTCACACATATTGTACTGCTCCCAGAAGTCAAGGAGGAACTTCATGCAGGCTTACCCTCAAGTAAGCATGCACAGCATCAGGACCTCAGTCAGCCTCTGAGTGCTGACCCGCAGGTAGGTGATCATTTCCACCATGTGTGAAGTGGGGAAGGAGGGGGAAATATTCAGGCTTGCAAGCTCCTCTCCTCCACCACAGAGGACACTCAGAGACCTAGAGTGGGGAAAGAGAGTGCAAAAGCCAAGGGAGTCACTGGAAGGAGGGAGAGAATTAAAGGAGGTGATGCATGGTTCCACCTTAGTTTCATAGCTCTTGAAGGAGCTGCATTTACTAATGTTGGTGACAAGGCAAAGAGAGATGCATAATGATGCAAACTGTGGTCAGTGATTTATATGGTACATATATGTTTTCTTCTCCCACTGGTGTCAAAAAATAATTCCTAACCTTTCCCTATGCTGGTCTTATGGGGACTGTTATTTCCAGCTTTTGTTATTAAAATAAAAGTCTCCTTCTAGCATGGCCATGTTGTAAAGAGCATTCATTTTATCTTTTTGTACAAAGAAAATATTATGAATTTAAATGTCTTGCGGCTCTCAAACATCTGCTGTTTATTCTATATGGTTCTTACATTAAGCACTTTTGGCCACTGTTCTAGTCAGTAGCAAGGGGATGCGGCTCAGTGGTACAGCCTCAGCTTTGCATGCAGAAGGTCTCAGGTTTAGTCTCCAGCACCTCCAGTTAAAAGGAGCAGGCAGTAGATGATGTGGCCCTGGATGTCAAAGACCCTGGAGAGCTGCTACCAGTCTGACTGCATAATATTGCCCTTGATGGACCAGGGTCTGATTCAATATAAAGCAGCTTGATGTATATTCATATGTCAGAATTACTCAACTTGCATATAAAGAAAAACCAAGCGTATACTGTACACAAATTGTATATGTGTTCACTTTAACTTGTGCACAGGGCTACTATTGGAAGAGGTGGGTGAGAAACAGCAAAGGACATTACACTTTGTAAGTTACCAATGATTTTGATTTATTGAGTACACTTTTATCCCACCCAATCCTTCAAAGATTCATAGCAACGTACATAATTTTCCCTCTCCCATTTTACCTTCACAGCCGCCCTGCAAGGGAGGTTAGGCCTAGAACGAGCATGATCAATCCAAGGTCACCCAGTGAGCTTCCAGGCAGAGTTAGCATTTGAAGGCCAGGTCTCTTTCACCTACTCTAACAACCACACAGACTGCAGGTATGTGTGACACATTTTTTTTGGGGGGGGGGGTGTTAAAAGGGGGATGCAGGGCCAGCCCTAGATTATCTGGCACCTGAGACAAGGCTAACTTCAGTTGCTCCCCCTGCACTGATAACATCACCAAGTCACACGGGGGGCACCCAATTTGGCTCCCCCAGAAGGCTGGCGCCCTAGGCAATTGCTTAGTTTGCCTAGTAGAAGGGCCGGCCCTGAGGGGTGAAGTAACCATTAAGGAAAGAGACAGATAGTGCAGACACAGACGTAATACTGCCCTGGCACAGCTCAGAGAGTCCCTTTTACTTCCATCTTCACCAGTTGCAAAAAATATCCATGCCATGCACTTTACAGACAGTCCCCTCCTACCCTTCACCTGCTAAGTGCACCAGTGCAAATTGCTTAATGGGATCTGGATCCCAAATGGCTTTATCCAACAGACTGCGACAGCCGTTGAACTCTAGTGCTTCCACCATGGAAGAATCTGCTTTCTTCAGCCCAGCAGGCAAGGCCTATCTCTTCCCCTCCCTCCCTCTCAGATTCGCAGAGAGACAGGAGGTGCCAAAAAAGAATAGGATGCTAGCATCCTGGATGCATGGATACAGATGGAGTGGTCTCCATGGTAACTATTACCATGCAACAGTTCCTTGGATTCCCTCCTCCCTTTCCCCCCTCAGTTCAGTTCACTGAGTGGAGAAAGAATTGGAGGATGGAAAGTGATTTTGGGGGTGGGGAGAGCAAAAGTTTTAATCAGGTCAGAAGCTACTTCTTGGATAGCGTTTAACTGCTCAGAGAAGCAGAAGGCTTGACTGTCAGGGGCTTTTAGTGGGTATTCCACAAACTGCACAATGCAAACATGGGATTTATGTGGCTTTCTGTACAAGTTCAGCCTCCAAGGAACCTTTGCTTGCTCTCAAGCTTCTAGCCCTTATGGTGGCAAAGACAGGCCAGGAAACTTGCAAGTGACAACCTGGTGAAGTTGTAGGCAACCCAAAGGGAACTGAACAAAATTTCCAGAGTAGGGTTTTCAGATTCAGCACTCGCTTCTTCCTTAGAGCCAAAAAGTCACAAAAAATGGATACAAGTCTAATTAGACGTATATGGGAGAGGGCTGTGGCTCAGTTGCAGAGCATCTGCTTGGCACGCAGAAGGTCCCAGGTTCTATCCCTGGCATCTCCAGTTAAAAGGACCAGGCAGTAGGTGATGTGAAAGACCTCAGCCTAAGGCCCTGGAGAGCCACCACCAGTCTGAGTAGGCAATACCCATTTTGGCAGCCTAGGGGTCTGATTCAGTATAAAGCAGCTTCCTGTGTTCCATATTCCTAAAGAACTTGGCAAATAACCAAAATACACACTGATCTCCAAATAACATTAAACCACCCCTTTCCTCATTCAGTACTATAGGATGAAACTTATCAGGCACAAAATTGCCTCCGCCCTCTTCAAGCACAATGACTCACCAAGGAGGACCAGAAGCAAAACAAAGACAGCGACACCTTAAAGACTCTTGTCAGGCATGCAAGTTTTCATGAGTTGGAGCTTACTTCAGCAGATGAAAGAAATGGTGACTATCAGTTGACAGCACTGAGATACTATTGGGGGGGTGCATGGGATGCAGCCGAAGCTGTGGTTAAATTGCACATGTGCAGTTTACTACTACTGCCATTATCAGGTCTTTTTTTGTCAGCAGGAACTCCTTTGCATATCAGGCCACACAGCCCGGATGTAGCCAATCCTCCTAGAGCTTACAGTAGGACCTGCACTAAGAGCCCTGTAAGCTCTTGGAGGATTGGCTACATCAGGGGTCTGTGGCCTAATATGCAAAGTTTTAAATTTTTAAATGGGGTCGGACGGTGGCTCAGTGGTAGAGCATCTGCTTGGTAAGCAGAAGGTCCCAGGTTCAATCTCCAGCATCTCCAACTAAAAAGGGTCCAGGCAAATAGGCATGAAAAACCTCAGCTTGAGCTCCTGGAGAGCCGCTGCCAATCTGAGTAGACAATACTGACTTTGATGGACTGAGGGTCTGATTCAGTATAAGGCAGCTTCAAATATGTTCAAAGGAGTTCCAGCTACAAAATTAAAACTAGAATTTTTAAAAGGGGGGGGGCAACCTAAGAGGGGGGTTTTGTTTTTGTGGTTTTTCCCATTTTGAGCTACCAGGGCATTATACTAGGGGGGGAGGAAACTGACAAAGCTTTTTATGGGGGGAAAGGGAAGGAAGGTGCTGCCGATTATAACCACTGCTGCCCTCAACCAAAAACCTGGCTCCGGAATATCTCTGCCTTACAGGCCTTGCAGAATTGCATGAGATCCCGCAAAGCTCTGATATCATTTGACAGAGAGTTCCAACAGGTTGGGGCCAGGACTGGAAAGGTTGAGGACAGCCGGACCTTTCTAGGGCCAGGGATCACCAGTAAGTTTTTATCAGTAGGAGCTCAGAATTAATAGAGGCTCAATAACCAATACGTTATTATCTGACAACCTGTCAAGGCCCATGGTATTAGCATGATAGATCTGGTGACTCAGGATCCGTGATAAGTGGCAACCTGAAAGATTATGGGTGAAGCAGTGAGACTCTTGATGGAAGCTGGAAATCACAAGTTCCGCAGGGTTGCAGATTCCAGCTTGGGGAAATTCCTGGAGATCCAGAGGCAGTGCCTGGGGAGAGGAAGGAGCCCCATATGACCTGCCACTGATCCGTGCAATCCGGAAACTGATCTATGCAGTCCAGAAATGAACTGAAATCTCAGGAGAATTCCAGGCCCCACCTCCATATCGTTAAACTCTAAGGCTGAGTATCCCAGCTGCAGTTTATTGCCTTTTCAAGCCCTACTACTGGCTGTTTGACATGGTTTTGACTGGTCAGACCAATAAAATACCGGCTGGTTAGCAACTGGGTAAGCACGTTCTCTCCAGCTGGTCTCCTGCAGAGGAAGGCGTTACCTGTAGTAGGCAAGCCGGTAGCCATTATCCGGGCCTTCAATGTAGTATTTGTGACCGGCTCGGTGGTTGGCTCAAAGTGGCAAAAAGGAAGCCTGACAGGTTCCTTTGAGAGCCAGGCAAGGGACTTGCTGGCGAATGGCAAAGAATTCTCTCCTCGAAAACTATTATGCAGAAAGTATGATTATCCCAGCAATTAGCAGGCAAGTCAATTACATACAAGCAGGTGCTCGTTAGCGCTGCGCCTTGTAATTCATACCCAACTCCCAATAAATTGCCTCAAATTGAAGAGGGGGGAGAAGGGTTTGCTTTCTGGAGAGTGGATTTTTTTTTTAAAAAAAAAAAGACAAGTGGAGAGAATTAAATGGTGAGAAAGCACCCTGGGCTGGAAGACCAAAAGCCAGAAGAATATGACAAATGCAGGTGCTGTTCTTGCAGCAACTGGCCTGGAAGAATTGTGCGAATGCAACCCTGGCCAACTGGAAGTAAAGCAGAAAACCCCCTTCCTCTGTGACCACTCAGACCTGGAGCACAAATCCATTCGGTGCAATTCCCCTATCCTGTCCCGGATGCTTTGCCACTGGCACCACCCTTCTGATCTGGTTCCCCTTCTTCTTATCTAGAGATGAAGTTGCCATTTTAAGAAAGCGAGGTGAGGTGCAATCTTGGCCCCCAACTTTGAGAACTGTCGGCTAGGCTCTCCTGCTGGCAGAAGGCAGCCCGAGCCACCCTGCCGTTAGCAAGCAGGTACCGCCAGCAGGAAGTCGAAATGATTAAAAAAAAAATACAGGATGGATTCCATCGGGTCCCCTGAGGAATTTTTTTTTTGAAAGAGACAGAGAAAGAGATGAGAGAAGAGATACATATATAATATTCTCCTGACCCAGATTGAAGTATTCCCTGGAGAATATCAGATGCCAGCTGCAGTTCCATGAGCCTTGCCAAGTTAGACACCATCTGGGGTTGGGAGCAATCCATGATGCAGCTCGTTTTTAAAAATAAATAGGAAAGAGGAATAAAATTGGGCAGCTGAAAGAAAGAACCCCCTTATTTCCTCCTGGTCTCCCTCTTCTCACCCTTTCAGCTCGGCACAATCTCTTGTCTTTTTTCCCTTTCCTGTTCCCATGCTTGGAACAGCTGCTGCCTCGTACTTCTTCAGGCAGTTTCCCCTTTCACGTCCATCCCCACTGGATTTCTGTATTTTAATCTAGACCCACACACAACTCGTGACCCACCCTGCCAAGCAGAAGGGATGCCTCTATGACTGGTAAAGCAGTAGGCAGACTTCTGGATTGGCCACCTGCTGCTGGCCTTCTGTTCTGACTCGTTCGGTCGGGTTTGTACTGCTGCTCATCTTTCCATCTTGTCTTCATTGTGAGCTCCGGACGGGCTGCTCTCAAACAAGCTGGACCTTTGGTCCAAAAATGGCATGCCTGCTCACCTATGGGGAGGAGAACTTACACACAAGTGAGCAGACAACCAACCCCCAAGGGAAGCGGGAAAAACATTGTTTTTAATAACCTAAAGCAGGAACTTTTTTATTCGAGAAGTGGGATATGGCTCAGTGCTGCGGCATCCACTTTGCTTTCAACAGGTTCCATCCCCAGCAGCTCCAGTTAAAACAATCAGGTAACATTTAATGAAAAAGACTTTTTATCTCAGGATAGCCATTTCCAGTCAGGATGGACAGCACCGACCTGGGTAAACCAATGGGTTGACTCAGTATTCAGCAGCTTCATGAGTGCATGTTAACTATAGGATTCGCCAGGGCTTTTTTTGAAAAAGCCCAGCAGGAACTCATTTGCATATTCGGCCACAACCCCTGATGCTAAGCCAGCCAGAACTGTGTTCCTCTGCATTCCTGCTCAAAAAAACCCCTAGCTTTCACACAACCATATGCAACCTCAAAACCCAGGGGAGTGGGAGTAGCTGTCTTCATCTGCCTTCCCTAATCCCACCCCCCTTTTCAAGTACAAAATGATTATTATTAATCCATACCCTAGCCTCCAAGGAGGGGATAAATTTAAACATAGAGCATTTCATTCAAGCATATGCAAGAAGCCAGGTACCATAGCAACAATTTAGAGGGGACAAATGCCTGTATATGTAGAGAATTTTCAAGTTGAACAAAACACACTACTAAATTCACATTGCAGCAAGAGGGAGGCTCTTTTTCTCTCCCAACACATGTGGGGAGAGAAACAGAGATGAATTGAAGAAGGGTCTTTTTGGCCAAAATCTCCTTTTCTTCATCTGGTTTCCTTCAGAAAGCTAAACCAGATTATTTCATCAGAAACTGTAACCAATGATCTCGTCAATTTCACAACAGCTCACCACACACAGACAAAGGAAAAAATCTGGGGGAAGCTAACCTTTCACCACTTTTTAGCCACCCTGATTGTATCAACAAATGAGCAATTAATCTCTGCTGTGTGGTTTTGGAGACGTACAAGAGAAGGGACTGATTCTTTTCTTCCTCCCCCCCTCCCCTTTCAAATTATTTTCCTGTGGATGTTTGGTTTCTAGTAATACCCCAAATCAGGGCTTTTCTTCAAGCAGAAGCGCACAGGAACACAATTCCAGCTGGCTTGGCATCAGGGAGTGTGGCCTAATATGTAAATGAGTTCCTGCTGGGCTTTTTCTACAAAAAAAAGCCCTGCACGAAACAATGGTGATGTAGGGGGTGTGGCCTAATATGCAAATAACTACCTGCTGGTTTTTTACTACAAACAAAGCCCCACCCAAAATAATTCTCAGCATTGTAATCTCCATCTGTGACAAAGGACCACCATCCCCAGAACCTGAAATTCAAAGCTATACTACCTTTGACCATGGAGGCTCCTTTTTAGTTTACAACTATTACTTAATTTATAGTTTCAGAGAGCAGCCATATTGATCTGGTATAAAAGAGCTGGATTAGAGTCCCTTAGCACCTTACAGCCTGACACAATTTTGAGGGTACAAACTTTTGAGAGTCAAAGCTCTCAAAGATTTCAGGTTTTCACGGCTGGTGACATCATTAGGGTTTGTGGAATCTTTCGGGATCAAGTGCCGTGTTCTACTGGAGAAAGTTTTCCTTCCAGACGTTTCGTTCTCAGCTGCGGAGAACATCCTCAGTGGCGTTGCAGCCGGAGCAGGCGCTCTGACCTTCTTGGCTGCTGTGCATTGAGTGGGGCCAGGGCTGCCGGAGAGCTGCTATTTGTAGGCTGGAGGGGGTGTGATGAAAGGGCAATTGGTTTGTGGATGTCAAAGCTCTCTTCGTTGTATGACAAAGGGAGTGTTGACTCCTGAAAGCTTATACCCTGAAAACCTTGGGCTCTACAGTGCTATGGGACTCAAATCTAATTGAATTTTCAGTCCACCTCTCTCATTGAGACTCATGGTGGATGAACAGCAATTAAGTCAGATGGCAAAGACCTTCAACAAGCAATGCAATAGGACTACAGAGTTACAGAATTAGAAAACAATGCAAACAAAAAAAAATCTGTCTAAGGCAACAAAAACTGCTTGAGGCATGACATACCATCATGAAGAAAAGAGGTGATGAAAACAGAGGTCACTGGAATAAAAAGAGAGGCAGTGTATACAATAAACATTGCAACAGACTGGCCCTTACAGAAGAGACTTCAGAAGGCAACTCTGAGCTGGAAAATACCCAAAGAACTTGGGGGTAGAGCCAGGGTAGTTTGGGGTTAGGGAAAGGGAAGGACTTTAGGGTATAAACACCATAGATTCCTTCCTGAGACGCAGTTTGGTGTCATGGTTAAGAGCAGCAGACTCTGATCTGGAGTACCGGGCTTGATTCCCCACTCGTCCTCCACGTAAAGCTAGCTGGGTGACTTTGGGTCAGCCACAGCTCTCAGAGCTCTCTCAACCCCACCTACCTCACATCACAAGGTGGCTGTTATAGGGAGAGAAAGGGAAGGTGATTGTAAGCTGCTCCAAGACTCCTTTGGGTAGTGAAGGGCTGGGTATAAAACCAAACCACCATCATCTTCATCTTCTTCCTCCAAAGCAGCCATTTTCTCCAAGGAAACTGATTCCTATTAGCTGGAGACCAGTTGTAACTCTGGTAGCTCTCCAGCCACCACCTGGAGGTTGGCAACGCTACTGGATAGAGAGGTGTTTGGGAAAGGGCCCAGTCTCAGTGGGGTATAATGTCAGAGAGCCCACCCTTCAAGATAGCCATTTTCTCCAGGGGAACTGATCTCTGCCACATGGAGATCAGGTCTAATTCCGGGAGATCTCCAAGCCCCACTTAGAGGCTGGAACCCTAGAAGGCTTTGTTTGGGCTTGTAGTGATGTAAAGCTGGAAAGTGGGGCTTCCTAAGAAACTAACAGCACCATCACTCCATGGGGGAACCAGTAGATTTTGTCTTCCCAAGGACAGCCGCTCTTCACAAACCCCCTGTGCATTCCCAAGCACAGACAACAGCTGTTGGTAGGCCTGTCCTCCACAAATTTGTCCAGTCCCATAATAGAGCCATCAAAAGGCCTGAAAGGATCAAGATAAACATCCCGATTTCCTCTAGGTTGTACTACATCAGACTACAGGAGAGAAATTACATGTCTAAACACTCGCCTGTCAAAACAAAAATCTCCAGGCAGGCAATAAATATATCACGGTTTTAAACCTAGTTGTTTTTTTTTTGGCAAGCTATTTCCTTACATGCAGCGGGTCTCCCTGTCCCTCCACTCGTGCAGCCTTCCTGAAGTGGTACAAAGCTGTTCCACTGGATTCTACTGCAGGGATAAACAAGGACTTTGTTAACCGCCATCACAGCTTCTCATGCCATTTGTCAGTCCTGCCTCACAGGGTTGTTTTTTTAGAGTTTGCTGAGATAATTATTTATTAATTTCTTTTAAGCTGCCCTGAAAGGGTTATCAGGTGCGGCCTGGAGTTCTGGAATTACAACTGATCTCCAGTCTATAGACATGAGCTTCTCCGGAGAAAAGGGTGGACTCTATGGCCCCTCAGCTCTGCTGAGTCCCCTCCCCTCCCCAAACTCCTCAGGCTCCACCTCCAAATCTCCAGGAATTCCCCAGCCCAAAGTTGGCAACCCCACTGCCCGATCTCCCAGAAGATCACGTCCACCACAATTTTATCCTCACACCCGCCTTCTAAGCATTTTAGACACAGAGACTGACCCTTCAAGATAGGACAGGTGGCAATTTACATTACATCTCCTTGGGCCTGGTCCAACATTATGATCTCTACCCCCTGCTGAGCGCTCAAGTACCGATAGCTCTTTCAAGGCTGCTATTATTAATTATTTTCAACCCCTCCGACACACTTCTCTGACACAGCAGTGTGACCTACAAGGGGCTTTTACTGGAAGTGGGCTCTCGAGAGGCGAAAGGCCTCAGAACGCAGGCCGGCCCGCCGTTCCACCTCTTCCGCATCGAGGGGTGGCTGCCAGCAGGCAATGAGATTACATGGCATCAGCAATTCTGGGAAGGAGGGATGTCTTGCCGGAGTGCCTGCCTGGAGCAAAGCAAGGCCAAGCGAGTAGATTTTCTCAGCCCTGCACTAGGCCAGGAAAATGTAAAAGCAGGCCGGAGGGAGCAGAGGCGAGGGAAGAGAGAGAAATATGGTTTATAGTCTCCAGGCTTACAAAGGCCTGCAAGTAATTATGAAGAGTAATTTCCCAAGGAAACAAGGGCTTTCGAGCTCCTTCAAAGGGAGCAGCAGAGAGTAAGGAAACTATCAAGCCTTATTACAGAGGAGGGTCGGTTGGTCTATGGAAGCTGTTTTCCTCCTCCAGCTTTGACACAGAAAAGGCCAAACCAGTACAATGCCATGTTAAGCATGGAAAAACCAGCACAAACACGTTGTTGAGGCCATCTATACCATTGTTTTTAATGACAGTGGCTAGGAAGATGCTTCCAGGTGACACACAAGCAGGACGTCAAGAGAACAGACCTCCTCCCCTGTTTGTTTTGTTAATGTTTGACACTTGATAACTAGGAGTGTACACTGCCTCTAAATGTGGAGGCTTCTTTTTTCTCCACAAACAGATGAGTGTTTACATGTTCTCCTACATGGATTGGTCTAATTCCCTTTTCAAACCATCTAAGCAGTGGCTAATTGCCCAGTGGCAGGAAGTGCCATAAGGTAATCACATTCGAGTTCTTTTTGTTACCTATCTTTCCCTTACTGTCCATTAATTTCTCCTGGGTCACTCTAGTTCGAACATCTTGCTCCTCCCCATAATGCTTTTCACTCCAAATCTTTCACAATTTTCTGTATTTCTATCCTATTTCCTACCCACCATTTTCCACTGTCTTTTTTTTCTAAATTAAAAAGGCCCATCTATTTTGTTCTTCTTTCGTAGAGAAGACCCTCTCCGACAATCATTTTGATCACTGTTTCCCACACCTTTCCCAGCCCTACAACATCCTTTTGTAGACAGAAATGTAACAAAATTCTAATACCACAACTTAAAATGCATATTCTTGTACACAACTGAAGGCTGGTTTTTTTTTCCCCCCTTGAAAGCCAGCATGATGCAGTGGTTAGACTGACAGACTAGGAACTGGGAGACTCAAGTTTCGATTCCCCACTCTGCCATGGAAGTCTGTTGGGTAATCGTGGGCCAGTGACTCTTAGCCTGATCCTACCTCAAAGGATTGTTGTTGAGAGGATAAAGTGGAGGGGAGAACAATACTGTATGCTGTTTCAGGTTCTCCAATGGGGAGAAAAGCAAGATATAAAAATCTAAAACGGACAAATATTTCAAACAAATGGGACTTATGTCATAACAAGGCTCAACTCCCAACATTTTGTTCAACAATAAAAAGATGAATTTGTATAAGCACCTTCACAGAATTCAGGCTTTTCCAGGGCTTCCTATGCAATACCACAGCAAGATGATCAGGCAACCTTAACTAAAGGTAAGCATAAGGACATAAGAACTTGAGAAGCCATGTTGGATCAGGCCAATGGCCCATCCAGTTCAACACTTTGTGTCACACGGTGGCCAAAAAACTAGGTGCCATCAGGAGGTTCATCAGTGGGACCAGGACACTAGAAGCCTTCCCACTGTTGCCCCCACAAAGCACCAAGTATACAGAGCATCATTTGCCCCAGACAGAGAGTTCCATCTATACCTTGTTGCTAATAGTCACTGATGGACCTCTGCTCCATATGTTTATCCAATCCCCTCTTGAAGCCATCTATGCTTGAGGCTGCCACCACCTCCTGTGGCAGTGAATTCCATGTATTAATCACCCTTTGGGTGAAGAAGTACTTCCTTTTATCCATTCTAACCTGACTGCTCAGCAATTTCAGAGTAGGGTTTGGTCATTGCGTAGATGTGAGACATCCTGTTAACTGCCTTCAGGCCCATGATGAAAGGAAAGTATAGAAGTGCCCTGTTGTTAGCCTTCCAGAGTCACTCATTGACCATTATGAAAGACAAGATGCTGGACTGAATGGACCACTGATCTGATCCAGCAAGGCTGATCTTATTAAATGAAACAGATGTAGAAGGTACACAGTTCAGTGTGTGGATGCTGAACTGCTTATAATTGCAATCATTTTGGCAATAATCTATAGAAGGGGCAACAGAGGTTGGAAAACTACAGATTTTAGTAAAACTAGCATCACTGTGTAAGACAGAGGGAACAAATAATAACTGATAAATGCATTTTTAAAGACAAGATTTCTCAGCTTCTGGAGCGTTAACCTAGGGACATCTTGATGCTGTGAATACATAAAACCAAGAACATAAACTATTTCGAGTATCACGAGCCTGCTTATGTGTTAATTGTACCTCTAAATCAACAATAGTTTTAATTGCAGATACTGTATTTTCCAAGTCTAAAAAGCAATTACCGGTATTTGTTTACTTAATTCATACCTCACCCTTCTCCCCAATGGGGGCCTAAAGAAGCCTACATCTCTCCTCCATTTTTATGCCCACAACAACCCTGAAAGGTAGGCCAGGCTGAGGAGTGGGTGAATGGCCCAAGGTCTTCCAGCAAGCTTCCATGGCAAAGTGGAGATTTCAGCTTGGGTCTTCCAGATCCCAGTCCAACATTCTCACCACTACACTACACTGGCTCTTCAGACCCATTATATTGCCTCAGTTCTTAAAACTGCTATACATGGGAGGCTGGGATTGCAAACTTAAAAACTGCTTCCTGTGAGTAAGCCCCACAGAACAAAACTCAATGTAAAGGTCACTCTCTTTCTTGGGAGTAAGCCTCATGCAATCAAATGGCACTTCTGAGTAGATGTGGGTTGTTCCCTAGGAAGCTAAGACACAAGCATGGCTTACTTAATATCAAAGTGGACAGCCTGATCCCCTCGTCTGATGAAGTGTGCTTAGAGAGCACACAAAAGCTTACATTCCGAATAAAACTTGGTTGGTCTTAAAAGTGCAGCTTGACTTCTGCTTTGTTCAATTACTTAATATCAGCGCACCTAGTCTAAGGTTGGCCTCCCACTAGGGGAAGAAGAAGTCTCCCACTAGACCCCTCCTTGCCGGCTGCCACTCCAAGCAACAATACCGTGATTTTTTTTTTTTGAAAAAGCGATGCTGGCACTGCATACAACTTAATGTCACATCCAGGGGAAACCCGGAAATGATATCGTTATTGCTCTAGGAATTGCCAGAAACTCTATGGTTTTGCCATGCAGTTTCTGGCAGTGTCTGATGTGAAAGATGTCACTTCCAGGTTTTCCAGGAAATTATGTCATACACCAGAGGTTTTTTTGTAGCAGGAACTCCTTTGAATATTAGGCTACACAGCCCTGATATGGCCTATCCTCCTGAAGCTTACAGTAGGCCCGTACTAAGAGCCCTGAAAGCTCTTGGAGGACTGGCTACATCAGGGGTGTATGGTCTAATATGCAAAGGAGTTCCCACCACAAAAGAATAAAGCCCTGTCATACACCCTGCTGTATTCACAACCCCATGCCCCCAAACCCCAAGCTCCCACACACCCTGACAACCTTAACTTAGCCTGAACTGGAGACCACCTAGATGACAGCTCATTCTTTGCTCCGCTTTTGCTAGGGCAAATGAATGGAAAATGAAATTAAACAAGAGTTACAGGGAACAGAGTGAGCACGTACAGTGAACTTATTTGCTTCTTGCCCCCGAGAAGTCAACACTGCCTTCCTCCTCATCCATCAAAGGTACTGGCACCAGGTGACTCCCTTCCCCACAACCAACCTGAACAAAAATATCCAAATGAAGAGAGGTGAGAGAGACAGAGACCATTAAGCTCCCGGCTTCAGCCCATACCCCTCTCGGCACCCTGCAGGGCATAAAACAACCAAGCGCCAGCTCTCAGCATGGAAGGTGGTGCCATCAGTTAACTTCCTGTCACTATTGTCATTGGGAAAATTCAGATTCCTGGTAATGAGGGGGTTCGGCGTGACAGATGAGAGCTATCCTCATTAAAAAAATTACCCAAAACGAAAATGAATACCTCTGCTCCCCCCCAGGTTACTTTTCCCATCCTGGACTGGATTGTGTTCTCCAATCCACACAGCGGTGGTGGTGGATGTGGGTGTAAGTGCATTTCCCCACCAAGAAGTGAGAACAGAGGAACTGTATTTGCGGCGATTTTATCAGATGCCTTCTTGAGGAAGCATTACGCCAGAGCCTCAGAGAATCTGGATTTTGAGGCTGCCTATTCCAACAACAGATCTGGAGGCGAGGGGGAGAGGAGGAAACTATTGTTAGCTATGAGCTACACAGCAAAGTGAAGGGTTATTCCCAGCAGAATGGGGGCCAGATTCAGATTAGGGGAAGAGAGAGATAAGAAAGAAAAAAAAAGGGGGGGGAGCCAGATCAAATAAGGCTGGACTGAGGCAGGCAAACATGCAGGGGCTTCATGGGGGAAAGTTACGTACATTCCAGGATGACAGGTTTGAATTGAAATGCCAAGCTATTCTTTGCTTGGCTTGAAGAACTGTGGAATTCACTGCCACAGGAGGTGGTGGCGGCTGCAAGCATTAACAGCTTCAAGAGGGGATTGGATAAGCATATGGAGCAGAGCTGCATCAGTGGCTACTAGTCACAGCGTATTGTTGGAACTCTCTGTCCGGGGCAGTGATGCTCTGTATTCTTGGTGCTTGGGGGGGGGGGGCACAGTGGAAGGGCTTCTAGCCCCACTGGTGGACCTCCTGATGGCACTTGGGTTTTTTGGCCACTGTGTGACACAGAATGTTGAACTGGAATGGCCACCGGCCTGATCCAACATGGCTTCTCTTATGTTCTGCTATGTATTATTTGATTTTTCACATATATTAAGACATTTTAATAGTTGTAAGTTGCCATGAGACCCCCAGGGTGAGAGGCAACTAAAAAAAAAATCTAATAAATCAATAAATTCTGCTATCAGTCCTGTCCCTGTTTCTATGTCGTTTAATAGACTACACTTATGAGTCACTGGACTCAATAAAATAAATCTCCTTGTAAACGCCAAGTAGCATATCAGGGATAGAATCAGGCTCATCCCTTCTGCCCGACAAGCTAGTTTTCCATAGGCAGAGGATTTCTGTTAAAAGCTGAGCATTCAGATATTTTATTTAATCCCTCACTTCCTGCCTGAAATGGTTATATTACTGGGATAAATAGAGCCGTGCTATCAGACCAGTGGTATCTCTAGTCCAACATCCTGTCTCGCTCTGTGGCCAGCCAGTTCCTCTGGAGGGTCAATGGGGAACAGAGGCCATTCCCTGATGTTGCTACCTAGCACAGGTATTCAGAGGCTGACTGTCTCTGAACGAAAGGCTCTCTTTAGTTGTCATGGCCAGTAGCCACTGATAGACCTATCCTCCATGAATCTAATTCCCCCTTTTAAAGTTTTTGACTGTTAAAGCAGTAAGATAAGTGTAGGGGTTGGTAAGACAGTAAGGGGCTGTTCAGACACACAGTATAATCAGTTGTCGCTGCTGCTTCATACCGGATTAAAAGTGGCTGATCAAACAGCAACATCTGCCTCCCGGTATTAACTCGTAGTACCCCCCCCCAAAAAAAAAAATCCTTCTCGGAACCGGAGTATTTTGTTACCTGCTCCTTTGCGGTGTTTTTTGAGTTCTCCGGTTTCACCTCGTAGTTTCCCCGTCTGGATAGTTCTCGACCAGCTTCCGAATGTCTGAAGGCTGTCCCGGAGCAAAAGGAGCCTCAGACATCCAGTTTACGGTAGCCATTTTTTTTACTACTTAGCGATATGCGCATAACTGCATAACCTATTTGCATGCAACTGTGCACATAATGCGCATAAAAGTGGAGGGAAAAAGAACTGCATGGTGCCTTCGTGTGGAAGGCAGAAGACGGTTTTCACCGCAGAGTGATTCGAATTGCAGTATGGCAGTCTGATCGATAATATCCGGAACAAAGATATTCAGAACAGAACTGGGTCAGTTTAACACGGACTCAACACACTGTGTGAACAGGGCCTAAGTACAGATTCCCCCCCCCTCCAGTTTTCATTCCCCCCACCCACAGTTTCAAAACTTCCAGAAACTTTACAGTTTTGTCCAAGATCCGATGCAAAGGCAACCATGTTGCAGGGATGTTTTCAGAAGATGATTGTTGTTCCAAAAAAAAAGTAATAGGTTGAAACTCAGGCATCTCCAGTTAAAAGGATCTCAGTTAACAGGTTTTGGGAAAGACTTTTCTCCCCTTGAGAAACCTGCAAAGCTACTGGCTGTCCTAGGAGACAAGGCTAAGTTACACTGACCAATGAGCTGCAACTTCACATCTAGTTGATGCAGGACAGATAAAGAGGACAATCTACTTGAATGGGAGCTGCAGGGAATATTTATGGTGGTGATAGCAGGAAGCACTACCAAGTCACAGCTGGCTTATAACAACCCCCCACAGAGTTTTCAAGGCATGAGACGAACAGAGTTGGCTTGCCATTGCCTGCCTCTACATAATGACCATGGACTTCCTTGGTGGCTTCCCATATAAACACAGACCATGGTCCCATATAAATACTAACCCTGCTTAGCTTCAAGATACTAACCCTGCTTAGCTTCTGACAAGATCTTGCTACCCTGAACCATCCAGGACAGAGATTGTCATACTATCCTTAAAAAAAAAATTTTTTTAAGCTGAGTTGTATGATCCATCATACAAGATAGGTCCGACAATCAACAAAGCAGAAACAGGCACATGACCTGAAACTGGCTATGTTTCAACGCCAAAAAGCTGAATAAAGAACTTGAGCCTAATCAAGGGGTCCCCAACATGGGATGTTTAGAAGTGGGTGGGGCTAGGTAAGGTTTTTGTCCAGAAAGGTTTCTAAACAACTGTTGGAAATTTGATTTAGCTGTGCAGATTTTTTTTTTTTTTACGATACTTTGGCAGCAGATGCCACCACAGCACAAGGACCTGCACTGTTAAGCTGTGGCAATCATTTTGTGCCTCTGCCTCCTGTGGAAGCCATTTTTTGTTGCACCCACTATGCCATGTCAGACTTCCAAATGTGCCTGCAGGCTCAATTTTGGGGGACTCCCAGCCTAATCCATTTCAGCGGGGAAGCACATCATCCAATACTTAAGCCTGATTTTTTTCAAAGGTGATGCTGACAAGGCACCAGCACTTAGTGGGGCGACTTTGCCATGGCTGGGTGTTTCATACTAAACCGAGCTGCTACTTATGCAAACAGCGTAATTACCACACCAGCGCAATGCTCACCCAGGCGACCACTCTCTCGCATCCTATCTGAGGTGCAGCGACTTGTTTTTTGCCTAGGGAGTAGCCTGCTTCACGCAAGTTCCCATAAGGGTGTCAAAGCACACAAGGAAGTGATTATTGCCTTACATGTGTTGCTTTTAAAAAAAATAAAAACAGTCCCAAGACTTTGTCCTGGAAAGGGGACAAGCACAAGGGTTTTTGTAAAAGAGCTGACTTATAACAACCCCCCCCATAGAGTTTTCAAGGCATGAGACGAACAGAGGTGGTGTGGAATGTGGAGTGGTCTGATAGAGCCTGATCTCTGAACTTTGTCTTTTTTTTAATGTCGTCACAGCCGACTTATAACAACCCAGTAGGGTTTTCGAGGCAAGAAACATTCAGAGGTGCTTTGCCATTGCCTGCCTCTGTGTTGCAACCCTGGAATTCCTCAGCAGTCCCCCATCCGAATACTGGCCAGAACTGATACTGCTTGGCTTCCAAGATCTAACAAGACTGGGCTAGCCTAGGCCATCCAAACCAGAAGTTGAGCAGGGTCAAAAATTGGACAGGAGACCACCAAGGAAGGCTCTGCAGAGGGCGGCAATGACAAACCACCTCTGCTGCTCATATGTCTGGATTGCCATGGGTCATCTGAGACTCGATGGCAGGGCTTTTTTTGTAGCAGGAACTCCTTTGCATATTAGGCCACACACCCCTGATGTAGCCAATCCTCCTGCAGCTTACAAGGCTCTAAGTACAGGGACTACTGTAAACTCCAGGACAGTTGGCTACATGGGGGTGTGTGCCCTAATATGCAAAGGAGTTCCTGCTACAAAAAAGCCCTGCTTGATGGCATTTATATATATGTCCACAAATTCCTAAGGAAACTGTATCAACCTCCCGGAACCAGTCCTAGCCCATCTTATCTCCTTGAACCCAAGGCAGTTCACAACGCAGTGCTCAGGTTCCAAAGACACAAATTATGGACAGCCCAATTAACAAAATTAAAATGTGGTTTAAAACACACCTTAAGCAGTCAAAATTTAAACCACACAAGAATCAAACACACCCAAGAGTCAAGCGAGCACAGCTAAATCTGCTGAGATCATTCGCCCTCCACCAAACACACTCTGGAATAAGACAACCTTTCTAAAGGCAGCCAAGAAAGGTTGCCTGCTCTTTCAGGCCATTCCGCAGGACAGGCCCACCCTGGGAAAACCCTGTGATCTCACTGTAGTTGTATGGGCAATTGAAAGTAAGGGCACCTTAAGCTGAAGGCTATCTGCAGAACATTACTGGGACAGGGAAATATCCAGGGAGATGTAGTTTGGTAAGTGTGAATGAAGAAGGACCCCTGAATAATTAATGAATACCTCAATAATAATAAATAATGGCAAATATGGTTGTTCCTTCAAAAGAGAATGTCTGATGCAACATTTAGAGTGACTGTTAAGAGGCCCCTCAGAGGAGCTTCTGCTAAACTGTTAAAACCAGACAGGCTAAGGTTGTGAATCCAAGATAGCAGGGGCCCCGCAGAGAAGGAGCTTCTTGCTGATAACACAGAGGGACAGAACAGGGGAAAACTACAAGAAATTACTGGAAGGAAAGCAGGAGGTGGAGCATTTGAATTAGATAAGAGGGGGCTTGTCTGCTTGTTTTGGGGATGAATAAAAATGGTCAGAAGGCTGATGATTTTAACTTAGTCATTATGCTGACAAGTTCTACTTTGATGTCAAAGTAAAATACCTCGCTTCAAACCAAGCTTCGTTAGCTTGTAGGGCTTCGTTATTTACCTGCTACATGAAAGCCCAAGGGCCATGATGGGCTTTAGAGGTAATAACCAGCATTTATTTATTTACTTACTTACTTTAGATTTTTATCCCGCCCTCTCCGCAAGTGGACTCCGCAAGCATGCTGGATTGGCTTTAAAGATTATAACCAGCACGCTGGATTGGGCCTGGAACCAGACAGCCAATGCAGTAGATGCAGCATGGGATTTGAAGAAGAGTTGGTGTTTATATCCTGCTTTTCTCTACCCTAAGAAGAATTGGATTTTATACCCCACTTTTCACTACCTGAAGGAATCTCAGAGTGACTTACAATTTACAATAGCCACCCTGTGAGGTAGGCAGAGCCAAGAGACTTATGAGAGAACAGCTTGGGGAGCACTGTGACTGACTCAAGGTTACCCGCCAGCTGACTGCATGTGGAGGAGTGGGGTATCAAACCTGGTTCTCCAGATTAGAGTCTGCCACTCTTAACAACTACATCACACTGGCTGAAAGTGGCTGACCCCTTGCCAACACATTTTGTAGCAATGGAAACTTCCAAGCAGTCTTCAAAAGTCAGTTCCAGGTAGCCAGTGGTACAGTAGCTCAAACTGGAGGTTACAGTAGCCTGGACCAAGGAAGCAGAATTTAGATAAGAATCTGGAAAACTGAGAAAACCATACATTTTTATTGCCCCTCAACACAAACTTTGGGGAGCTGGGGTGGAAACAGAATAAAGAATCATCTGGGACTTTAATGGGAATCCAAAATGCAAACAAAGCTGTGCTCAGCACTCCCGAAAGGGGCCGTAAACCCAGCGCTGAATGAGACCCCGGCCACATTCTGAGCATTCGAAAGGAGAGGGATAACCTTGTTAAGACTCCTATAGCAAAATAAAACAGAAATTTATTCTAAAGGGCAGAAATGGAAGGAAAATATAAGAGACACACATCTTAGCAAAGAGTAGAGACTCTAACCCATAAATCAGGCTGAGACCATAGGGCCATCCTGTCATTGCTTCATTCTTTTGCGAAGGAGGAGGAGGAGGAGATTGGATTTATACCCCACCCTTCACTAGCCAAAGGAGTCTCGAAGTGGCTTACAATCTCCTTTCCCTTCTCGTCCCCACAACAGACACCCTATGAGGTAGGTGGGACTGAGAGAGCTCTCCCAGAACTGCCCTTGAGCAGAACAGCCCTGAGAGAATTTGCGGCTGACCCAAGGTCACATCAGCAGGCGTATGTGGAGGAGGAGGGAGGAATCAAACCCGGTTCTCCCAGATAAGAGTCCACGCACTTAACCATTACACCAAACTGGCTTTCCATGCAACTACTGGACTGCAGC
Source organism: Heteronotia binoei (assembly GCF_032191835.1). NCBI lineage: Eukaryota > Metazoa > Chordata > Lepidosauria > Squamata > Gekkonidae > Heteronotia > Heteronotia binoei. The sequence goes on from NC_083223.1 coordinate 255,688,840, forward strand.
ACTAACATCCTGTTGAAAAAGAAGGAAGCAGCCTTTATTTGTGAACCGAAGAAGACCATCAGGGATGAAAGAGAAGGTCGGCAAGGAGGAGAAGGACAGCGTGGCAGGGGAACTCCTTGGCTAATCAGGACACCTATCCCTCCTGGGGCCTGTGCAATTCCCCCCCCCACACACACACACACCAGACGGGCAGCAAAGCAGCCTTTTGTGTACATGGCAGAATCTGTTGCTGGCTCTTAAACAGCAGCTGAAAATGCAAAACAAAAATTAGGACAGCTGGTGATCAGCTGCAGCCACTCACTCACAAGGAACTCATTCTGCACAGACACAAATGCAATGGTTTAAAACAAAAAATAAAAATAAAAAGGCAGATATGCTGCTCATGGGCCTGTCTAGTGCTCATGGCAAGACAAGGTTCTGCAGACCCACCCCCCCCATGCCTGCAAATAACCCAGAAGCCAACGTAGCCTTAGGTCAGGACTCTCTTGGTATATGCTTCTGTGCCTGTGTGTATGCTGCAATTCCACACCAACTGGGCTTGCTCTAGAGGCTTTGGCACTGCGTAGGGTCAACTGCCCCCACAGTACCCCCATCTTCACCCTGCATGGAACATTCCAGAAGGTCTAAAGCTGCAGGAAAAAGCTTTTTTTTTTTCATGCACAAAGCTCCAGCTTTAGTCTCCAGTTAATGCGTTTCAGACAGTCTTTGTCTGAAGTACTAGAGATCCAATGCCAGTCGGGAAGGAACCAAGGCTCAACAGCAGAGCAAACACATGCAGATTGGTCCAGGTTGGCATCTGCAACCAAAGGATCTCATAAGAGCCCTGCTACGTCAGACCAGTGGTCCATCTAGTCATAAGGACATAAGAAGAGGCTGCTGGATCAAACCAGGGGTCCATCTAGTCCAGCGTCCTGTCTCACACAGTGGCCAAGCAGTTCCTCTGGATGACCAACAACAACAACAGGGCAGAGAGGCCGAGGCTTTCCCCTGATGTTGCCTGCTGGTTCTGAGATTCAGTGGAGGTTCCATTCTGAGATTCAGTGGAGGTTCCACTCAGTGGAGGTTCCACTCATTCACCATGGCTAGTAACCATTGACAGACCACTCCTCCATGAATCTATCAAACCCCTTTTTAAAGCTGTTTATTTCCTGTGGCAGCAAATTCCACATTTTAATCACTCTCTGTGTAAACTAATGTGTTCTTCTGTCTGTCCTGAAACTACTGCCCGTCAGCTTCATTGGATGCCCTTGAGTTCTACTATTTTGGGAGAAAAATTTATCTGTCAAGTCTCTCTACCCCATGCATAATTTTATATACTTCTATCATGTCCCCCCTTAGCCATCTCTTTTCTAACCTGAAAAGTCCCAAACTCTTTCCTCAGAGGGAAAATGATCCAGCCCCCTATTCATCGTGGTTGCCATCCAGCATCCTGTCTCCCAGAGTAGCCAACCAGTTCCTCTGGAAGGCCAGTAACAAAGCGTAGAGGCTGAGGCCTTCCCCTGATATTGTCTCCTGGCTCTGGAATTCAGAGGTCTGCCTTTGGTCACCATGGCTACTGGCCACTGACAGACCTATCTTTCCACCACTAATCATTCCCTTTTAAGGCAGGGCTAAGAAGGCCCTGTACTCAGGAAAGCTGCTGCCACTAAACAGTATCAGACTGTCAACACACAGGAGAATTTTCAGCTTCAGTGCCTCACCTCTTCTAGCACAGGAGGGGCCCACTGCTCCAAATCCCAGAGCAGGAACCACGCATAAGCACAGAAAAACATAACCCTGGGTACAGAATCTTGCAGACACACCTCCATCAATTTCATCACCCCCACCGCTTGCCGCCCCCTCACAAAATCATATGTCTCCTCGGTTCACAAAAAAAAAAAGTCCCAAACCAACCTTCTCTCGATGCATCTGTTTCCCCCTCGGCAAACCTCCCAACCCCATTTGCTCAAATGAAACGCAAGCCCATGTTCAAAGAAGAAGAAAAAAAAAAAGTGTCAAGAGGAAGACAACCGCAAAGGAATCCTGGTACGCAGCTTCGTTAAAATACTCGTAAATAACAAGGTGGGCCACGGCGAAGGTTTACTTCCTGCTTGCTTGCACAGAAAGTCTCAAGTTGTTTTTTGTGGCAGTGATGCAAAGCGACTGAGCAAAATCAAAGGGGGGGGGTGTTTCTCAGCAGATCAACTGCTTTGGCTCCATTGGGCAGGGTCTTCCGCCATCTCAGAACGACCTTTCATCAACTTTCTACAGGCCCCCCAGCAGAATTACACCTTTCTAAGCCCGCTGATTTTGGAGTGTCAGCTCTGCTTAGGATTGCGCGGTTAAAGATGCTTTCATGAAGACCACAGCACCAGCAGCACAATCAGGATAGAACCCAGATCCAGGGTTACATCTTGCCTATTGAAGACGCACGGATTAGCAAATGGCATGCATCCACGCATGTGGGTTTACTAGTTGTTTCCTCCTTACACACGCAGAAACTATTTAAAACAAACTCCTATCAGTTTATACTTTGGAGGGAAAAAAACTATTTCAAACATAACATGTTCGGAACACCCCATTAGGCTAGCCTGATCTCATCAGGTTTTGGAAGCAAAGCAGCAAGGACGTTCAGGGTTGCTAAACAGAGGCAGCCTATGGCAAACCACTTCTGAAGCCTCTTGCCTTGAAAACCCACTGGGATCGCCATGAACCAGCCGTGACTTGAAGGCACTTTCTACCACCGCCACAATTCTCATGCCAATGAGATCACTGCTCTAAAAACTTCACACACACACACACTCTACACAATATCCTTGGCTCTTCTCTGCCTTCTGCATACTTGTACTCATTTACTCTGGAAGAGCTGTGTTTATTTGTTTAGATATTTAAAACTGCTTTTCTCCTCAGCAGTGACCCAACACACTTTATGACTTCATTCCCCCTCGTCCGTTTTACCACCACGACAACCACCCTGTAGGGCAGATCAGGTTGAAAGGGAGTGATTGGTTCAAGGTCACCTGCAGAGTGAGGATTTGAACCTGGTACTCCCAGGTTCTAGTCTGACAGTCTAACCCGCTACAGCACAGCGAAGAATACCACAGCACGCAGTCGACAAAAAGAGATCTGTCCAACAAACATTTACGCCGCAATAAATGTATTAGTCTTTGAAGCTGTACAAGATGTTTGGGTTGGTTTTTAGGAGAATAGACTCAGGACAGACAAAAGAACTTCTTTGTACAATTCTCAAGTAACGTACGAAATTCGTTGCCACAACAACAAGTGATAGCCACAAGTTTAGATGGCATTAAAGGGGACTAGATAAAATCATAAAAATGGAGGGGGGGGATAAATGGAACCTCTGTGTTTAGAGGCAGTACACCTTAGAGTGCCAAATGCCAAGTGGAAAATATACAAGGGGGACTGTCACTTGTTTTGTTTGAGGACTTTCCAGAAGCCTCTGCTGGAAACAGGGCAACAGATCAGACAGACAACTGGTCTGGATCTAGCAAGGCAAGATCCAGGCCAGGGATGAGAACCCAGATGTGATCCCAAAAGTTTACAAAATTCTCAGAAATCTTTCCTCAAGGAGTTCCCCCCTGATCTAACAACCGTCTCAGAATAGCACAAGCAGGAAAACAAGCCCTACCCCCACCAACACGCCTCCAGAATCTATTTTGGGAATTCCAAAAAAAACCCGGAATGAGTATTAATATCAACAGGAAAACAGTACAATAAAGAAAGTGTGGCCAATGGCAGCCTGAGATCCCTGGTTTCATTCCAAGGTCCCCCCCCCCCCCCCGCTCAGATCTAATCTGGGGAGCTGGGCCAGGCCGTTTGGGTACCGGTTCCAAAAAGCCATAACACCATCCGTTTCTTTAAAAAGAAACAAGCCCTCCGCAGTTGTTGGGTTACGTTCAAGCAGCGCCTGTCCTTTAGAAGGCGGAGGAAAGGGGGGGGGGGAGATGAAGAAGAGTTGCTAATTTTAACTCTCCGGTGGAAAGAGTGAAACTGTACTTACGGGAGACAGGATGGCTGTGTCCTTTTCCACGTATACACAAGACCCTGGATGTCAGAAAGGAAACTGGGAGTGCGAGAGGTAGGAGGGAGAGGAGAAAGACTTCTGTGCCCCCTCCCCACACCTCCCCCGTTTCCTCTCACCGCCTGAACAAATGTCCCTAAAATGTCACAGGCAGTGACGGCCCCTGAGGATCACGACAGCCTCACTCCCCCACTACACTCCTCCCCCCATTCCCCCACGAATATATCCCTGTTCACCGTCCAGCCGATCCGTTCTTTTGCCCAAACACCATCCTGGGATGACAAGCAGAAACCCTCGGCCTGGCTAAAGGGCAGGAACAGATGCAAAACTCACCGGGCAGGGGAGGGGGGTGTTAAGCCAGTGCAGTGGCGGGCGTGAGGGGGGTGGAGAAGGGCCGGGTGGCTGCTTAGAAGCAGCTGCCCGAGGAGCCAGCCAGCCGCCTGGGCTCACTTCCTTTGTGGCCAAAAGAAGCTGTGGCCATTGCTGGAAAGAGGGGGGGGAGGGTGTGTATGGGCAAAGAGGGGGGGCGAGGAATCCGGCCGCCCCCCCTGCTCTGGCAGGACAGACACCAAAGTGATCTTGACATTTCAGACTGGAAAATCCTTTGGCATGGGTCCCCTTGGGGCTGAGTCTTGCTGAGCACTTTGTACTCTGACGCACAAACCCCGAGCTTCGGGCACTGCTGCTCCATGCCACAAAAACACTGGGATTCCGTAGGTTGCGTAAAATCGTGCAAATGGGTCTCTCGCGTTTTGGTGTAACTCAGTTTGAAACTTTTTAACTTGACTTTCCAGTATCGATCCAAACATGGGGAGAGGCAAGGAAGTTACCCGGTCTGTAACTGCTGAAAATCTTATTCAAACTATCCCCTTGAGGGAGGCGGTTGTCCACAGACTTCAAGCAGGTCTCCCCCAGGTATTTTGAAGCTACAGCTCTAAGGCATAGAAACTTGAGTTGGGTTTCAAGTAATACTCCTTCTAAACTGTGGAGTCTTGTGAACAAAAAATCTACTTTGTAAGCTACTGGCATTTAAGTTGTGAGCTAGTGGATAAATTACGTTTGCTCTGGGGCCATTTTTCCTGAGCTAAGACAAAAATGTGTGAGCTGGAGGCTAAAAAACTGTGAGTTACCTCACACTAACTAGAGGGAACATTGGTTTCAAGTGATAGTAAAGATTCTCAGAAAGATGAGTTCTACTCCCCATTACTGTATATCCTTCAGTTTTCCTGGGGCACAAAGGAGAGAGATACACACACATAACACCCACTAAGGTTGCTAGCTGTGGGATGGGAAATTCCTGGAGATCTGGGGGTGCAGCTTGGGGGGGTCATTTGAGGAGGGGAGGAACCTCAGTGAACCTCAATGTCAGGTGATGGAGACTCAAAGACTGTATTCATTTGAGACAATGTAATACTTTTATTGGAAACTCATAGCTTGAAACAGAAATTGAGACTAATACCTTGGCAGGGGTGTTTCTGGGTCTTATGGAATCTACATCAAAGCAACTTCTAAGCAAAGACATTATTCTCAAAACAACAGGGAGTGAAGGTGCAAACTTTCACACGAGAGCCTCTGCTTATCTCCTAGCCTCTGGGAAGATGCTGGCCAGAGGCGGTATCTATTAACGGTCCCATTCCTTTGCTCCCGTCACAACCTAAACAAAGTTAACACTTCAAATGTTTCCTTTGATATGCATGGTAACTACAATCTCACAAAGGCTAGGGGTTAGTATAGAAAAGTCCATTTGGTTAGTATTTTATAATTTCAGTACGATAGAGTTACAGAGCCTGACATACTGCCCCCCCTAAGCTCATGCTCGGGGTTTGTCTGGGTGCAGTAGGTAAAATCTTTTTAAAAGAAGAGGTGCCCTTAGATCAGTTGACTTAACCCACTCGTCGCAAGAGGGGGGGAAGTATTTCCATCGGACTAGGAAATGCAATGTTCCCCGCTTGAGCTTCGCATCCAATATCTCTTGCACTTCATGATGACTCTGACCCCTCATTTGAATAGGGGTGGGCGTCATAGGGCATGGATGCCAATAAGTAGCTCCAGGATCTTTTTTCAGAAGACTGCAATGGAAAACAGGGTGAATTTTACTAAAAAAAATTGGTAATTCTAATTCAACAGTCACTGTATTTATTATTCTTTTTATTTTGAATGGTCCCAAATACTTGTAGGCTAGCTTCCTGGATGACTGTGGTAGAGGCAGATTCTTGGTTGAGAGGAATACAGTATCTCCCACCTTGAAGTCCCACTCGGGCGAGTGTTTTTTTGTCGAAATGTGCCTTGTAATCCTTTTTGGCTGCTTCTAGATTCTCTTGAATTAATTCCCACCCTTTGGCCAGTGATTCCCACCATTGCTGACACGATGTGGGGGAACCGGTGGTGTTAGTCACTGGTAGATTAGGAAAAGGCTTCCCTTCATATCCATTCACAATTTGGAAAGGGGTGGTCTTTGTTGAACTATGTAGGCTATTGTTGTAGCCATATTCTGCAAACGGTAATAGTTCCACCCAATTGTCTTGTTGATAGTTAATAAAACACCTTAGGTATTGCTCGAGAAGAGAGTTCACATGTTCTGTCTGTCCGTCCGTTTGCGGGTGGTAGGCAGAACTCAGTCCCTGCTCGATCTCTGTCAATTTTCAAAACTCCCGCCAGAAGTTGGCAACAAACTGCGGGCCGCGGTCACTAATGACCTTGTCTGGGAACGAGTTTAGTTTCACAATGTGTTGGAAGAACAGCCTCACTAGTTTTTTAGCTGTAGGGAGTTGTTTGCACGGTATGAAGTGGGCTTGTTTTGAAAACGAGTCCACCACCACTAGAATCACTGTCCATCCCTGTGATGCTGGTAGTTCGACTATAAAGTCCATAGATACCACTGACCATGGCCGTCCTGCTGTGGGGGTCGGGCGGAGTAAACCTGGGGTTTTCCCTCCCCTCCTTTTGGCCATTATGCAGGTGGGGCATGATGTTACAAATTCTGAAATATCCTTTTTCATTTGTGGCCACCAGAACTGTCAGCTCACTCGGTGGAGCATTTTCACGTAGCCAAAATGCCCGGCCAATTTGCTGCTATGACAGTGCTGCAGTACTTCCTGGCGGAGGCTTTTGGGAATGTATAGTTTCCCTTCCCGATACTAAAATCATCCTTCTCCCTTCACCAGCCCTTCCAGCCGCTCCTCCCCTTCTTTCTCTGTTTCTATGATTAATTCATTCCTCCCCCCCCCATGGTTTGGGTTTCCCGGTCTTTTTCCCTGACCGAGTGGTCACGCCCCCAGCAACGTTAGAAGGCGGGATGAGTGAACCTATGGTCTCCTCCTGCTGGCTCTCGTGTTGTGGTAGCCGAGAGAGGGCGTCAGCTAAAAAGTTCTTTGAGTCCAGTATGCGTCGTAACGATAAATCAAATTTGGCGAAAAACCCCGCCCACCTAATCTGTTTGGCGGTTAATTTTCGGCGCGCTTTGAGCGCTTCTAGGTTTTTGTGATCTGTCCATATTTCAAATGGTACTCTGGCTCCTTCCAGCCAGGACTGCCAGATTTTTAGGGCGAATGTCACTGCGAATGCTTCTTTGTCCCAAACTGACCAATTATGTTGTTCATTGGAAAATTTTTTGGTTATATAGGCGCATGGTCTTAATCTGCCCTCTGAGTCTTTTTGCATCAATATTGCTCCGACGGCTACATTGGAAGCGTCACATTGCACCATGAAGGGTTTCAGTTCATTGGGGTGCGCTAAGATTGGTTCACTAGTGAACAGTTGTTTTAACTTTTCAAATGCTTTCTGGCACTTGGGGGACCATGCTAGTTTCACGCTTGGTTTTTTCGCCTCTGGTCCCCGCCCCTTAGTTTTTAACAAGTCTGTTAGTGGCAACATCACTTTACTAAATCCCTCTATGAACCCCCGGTAAAAATTTGCGAATCCGAGGAAAGATTGTAGCTGTCTACGTGTTCTCTACGTGAGAGCCAGTTTGGTGTAGTGGTTAAGTGTGTGGACTCTTATCTGGGAGAACCGGGTTTGATTCCCCACTCCTCCACTTGCACCTGCTGGAATGGCCTTGGGTCAGCCATAGCTCTGGCAGAAGTTGTCCTTGAAAGGGCAGCTGCTGGGAGAGCCCTCTCAGCCCCACCCACCTCACAGGGTGTTTGTTGTGGGGGAGGAAGGTAAAGGAGATTGTGAGCCGCTCTGAGACTCTTCGGAGTGGAGGGCGGGATATAAATCCAATATCTTCTTCTTCTTCTTCTTCTCGGGGGTTCCCAATCTAGTACTGCTTGTATTTTCACCGGGTCCATGGCTAAGCCTTTTCCCGACACTCTGAACCCCAAGTAGTCTAGCTCTTTTTGATGAAATTCACACTTTGACAACTTAGCATAAAGTTTGTGCTCGAGTAGGGTGTTGAGCACTTTCCTCACCAACTGGGTATGTGGGAGGGTAGATCCTTTGAGTAGATAATGATGTCATCCAGGTACACCACCACCCCTTTGTACAGGTACTTCCTCAGTACTTCATTAATAAAGTTCATAAACACTCCCAGGGCTCCCTGTAGTCCAAATGGCATTACTAGGTACTCGAATTGTCCAAGGGGGTGTTGAATGCCGTCTTCCATTCGTCCCCTTCCTTAATTCTGACTCTGAAGTAAGCGTCCCTCAGGTCTAATTTTGTAAAAATGCACCCCTCTGATACTGTGCTTAATAAGTCTTTGATTAGGGGGATGGGATAAGCTGGTCGGATGAACCCCCTGTTTAAGTTTTTGTCCAAGAATTTTCTCAGCTCCGCTTTCTCTGCCCATCCCATCGAGTACAGTTTTGCTTTGGGTAGTTCTTGCCACGGGATGAGTTCAATAGCACAGTCTGTACTTCTGTGGGGGGGGGGAGTTCATCTGCTTCCTTCTCGCTAAACACTTTACATAAGTCTCGGTATTCTTTCGGGATGGACTGTACCTCTTCTATGGCTAAGCATAGTCTCTCATTCTGAGGGGGAGGCGAGGGGCCCCATTCTACTGACCAGTGGTGATGGATGCACTTTTTGCTGTCAAAGTCTATAGTTTGCTCTGCCCACTGGATGTTTGGTTGATGTCTCGCCAGCCACCCTACCCCCACTGCTACGTCGAAGGATGAGGAAGGGGCAATTACAAACACTTCCATGTCCCAGTGTTCTTTGCTTCCTACCGGGAAGAACTGGGTTTCTTCTATGCATGGTTCGCCCTTCATTACTGTCCCGTCCATCTGTTCAAATTGCAACGGATGGGGTAGGGGTGTCCTGGCTAACCCTAGTGCTTTGACTAGTCTTGGGGTGATGATATTCTCTAGTACACCCGGAGTCGATTAGCGCTTGGGTGTGCATAAAACGCTTGGAATTTGGATTTAACAACGTTAAAGGGACTAAGAATAGTGCTCCCGATATTCTCACCTGCAAGTGGCGCCAACCTGCCTTTCAGCACCGCTTAGGGCAGGTCGTGCTCGTTTCCCGACAGCTCGGCTTCCTTCTCCAACTTGTTCCCCCTGGTAAAATCCTCATCAAGCACCGCCGATAGTGCGGTGCTGCCCCAACTGGGCTCCTTCGGTCTCCCCAGGGTCTTCTTTGCCTTGGGACCTGTTGTCTTCGGTGCAGGGGGGGAGGCTTGAGGTTTCTCCAGGCATTCCCTGACCAGGTGCCCCGGGTCGCCAAATCAATAGCATCTGCAGGTGGCAGACCCTTTTGCGGAGCTGCTCAGCGTTGTTGGTTTTTTGGACTCAGTCTTTGCCCCTGACCGAGCCTCACGCCCCCCTCTCACTGTCGCTGCAGGGCCACCCTATCCATATTGGTTTCCACTTCGCCTGCCAGTTGCACCCACCCCACCAGCGTGTTTGGTCGTGCCTGGTGGAGGGCCCGATCCAGGAGGGTGGATTTGAGACCGCTCTGGTAGGCCTCGATCTTCATCACTTCGTTCCATCCCCTCACCCGGGCGCAGTGGGTCTGGAATTCCGCCGTGTACTCTCTCACCGAGCAGGTTCCTTGCTTCAGGTCTTTCAGCGCGTTGAGAGCCCGAGCCTCTCGGAGGGGGTCCTTGTATTGGCGCAGCATGGCTTGTAGAAAGGCATGCACACTTCCCAGCTCCGGGCTTCTTGATTCATACAAACTCACGTACCATCTTCGGACTGCTCCCGTGAGTTTCGATCCCAAATAATCCATCCGGTTCGGTTCGTCCGGGAAACTGGCCCCCCAGTAGTGCATGTAGCTTGTGGCCTCTACTTCTTCTGGGTCCCTGTCGAACTTGAGGTCCAGCTCACGGGGTTTCCCTGGTTCTCGAAGTGCGGGACCTCCGGGAGGGGGTGCCGGTGGCGCTGGGGCTCCTCCGCCTCCGCCAGGATTCAAAGATTGCAGCGGCGCGGGTGTCCCCAATCCTCGGGGTTGCCGGCGTTCCATCTCCCATAGTGCCTGCAGGCGGTCGATCTGCCTCCCCACCTCCCAGGCAACTGCCTGGGTGTTGCTCTGGATCTCGCTTCGGAGGTCCCTCGCCAGCCCTTTCATCTGGGTTTTCACCTTCCCAAAGATTTTCTCTTCTAGGCGGGCCGCTTCATCTTCTTTCCCCAGAGCCCCGGCTCCTTCGTCCTCGTCCTCCAAGTCGGGTAGGCGCACGCGGGATGCATCGACCTCTTCTCCCGGCTCTCCTGTCTCGGGCTTGGTGAGGAGGGTCTCATGTCGGGCTGGGGCTTCGTCCATCAAGGTGGTGGATGTCCTCAGCTTCCACTGCTGTGGGCTGATGAATAGGGTTTGGGTGTAGGACGGGGATTCGATTCCCATAGCTCGCCTATGTCCAAGGACGTGCCCCGGAAGAGTCTTCTGTTCCCCTGGAGGTTCTCCGTTATCCGGAACTTTTTCAGGAGAGCCAGTTTGGTGTAGTGGTTAAGTGTGCGGACTCTTATCTGGGAGAACCGGGTTTGATTCCCCACTCCTCCACTTGCACCTGCTAGCATGGTCTTGGGTCAGCCATAGCTCTGGCAGAAGTTGTCCTTGAAAGGGCAGCTGCTGTGAGAGCCCTCTCCAGCCCCACCCACCTCACAGGGTGTTTGTTGTGGGGGAGGAAGGTAAAGGAGATTGTGAGCCGCTCTGAGACTCTTCGGAGTGGAGGGCGGGATATAAATCCAATATCTTCTTCATCTTCTTCTTCTTCTGCCATTCGACTTCAAAGTAGCCAGTTCAGATAAACCCCTTTTAAAAGATGATTAGTCTAAAAATGTCAGGCGATGGAGACTCAAGACTGTATTCATTTGAGACAATGTAATACTTTTATTGGAAACTCATAGCTTGAAACAGAAATTGAGACTAATACCTTGGCAGGGGTGTTTCTGGGTTTTATGGAATCTACATCAAAGCAACTTCTAAACAAAGACATTATTCTCAAGACAACAGGGAGTGAAGGTGCAAACTTTCACACGAGAGCCTCTGCTTATCTCCTAGCCTCTGGGAAGATGCTGGCCAGCAGCGGTATCTATTAACGGTCACATTCCTTTGCTCCCTTCACAACCTAAACAAAGTTAACATTTCAAACGTTTCCTTTGATATGCATGGCAACTACTATCTCACAAAGGCTAGGGGTTAGTATAGAAAAGTCCATTTGGTTAGTATTTTATAATTTCAGTACGATAGAGTTACAGAGCCTGACACTCATGCTGTTGAGTCCACCTTCCAGAGCCATTTTCTCCAGGGGAATTGAACTCTATGGTCTGGAAATGAGTCGTAATTCCAGGATATCTCCAGGTCCCACCTGGAGGTTGGCAACCCCAATCCCTCTGACTTCCCACAGAGGAAGTAGGGATGTCCTTCTGACACTGCTCAAGATTTTTCACCCTCTCCCACACCCTTCAGTGTTCCCTCCAAGCTGAGTTAGTGTGAACTAGCTCACAGATTTTTAGTCTCCAGCTCACACATTTTTGTCTTAGCTCAGGAAGGATGAAGTCAGAGCACACTAATTTATGCAGTAGCTCACAACTTTAATGCCAGTAGCTCACAAAGTAGAATTTTTGCTCACAAGACTCTGCAGCTTAGAGGGGACATTGACCCCCCTTATGCTTACTCTATACAAATGACTTGGTAAGAAGCTCATCTCTGAGCCATGAGGCTGCTGCTGTCTGCTTCTGTGGGTTTGAGGTATATTTTTGACAACCCACGTGCGCTACAAATATGTTGGAAATACTTCTCAGCAGCTGCAGCGTGTGAAATAGCAGTCTGGGCGCTGCAGCATGTGCACACGCATGCGTTGGCAAAAATGTGTGCTAGAGAGACAAGATGCATCCATCTGTCTCAGAGATTTGTCTTCGAGCATCCCTTGGGAGGGAAGTAAACCCTGAAGAATGCTAACAACTTAACATTAACAAAGTCTTAATAAGATGTCCCCCAAAGGCAAAGACAAGGACGGTGATTTACATGGAACGGAGACCAGAAAAACAGAGCCTGTTGCTGGCAAACAGGGACAGAAGGGAATGTGTGCACCAATCAAGTACAAAAAGTACATGTGCATCTTTTTCTATCACGTTATAATACAGGGCTACAAACCAGGCGTGTCTGTCTACCATGTGTTTGGATACATCTATCCAACGGCAAGAAGTGAAAATTAAACGATGGACTAGATCAGTGATGTCAAACTCATTTATTATGAAGGCCGGATCTGACATAAATGAGACCTTGTCAGGCCAGGCCATGTCGGGCTGGGCCATATGTGTACTTATTTAAGATAAGGTGGCAGAGATATAAACTTTTTAAAGGGCACAGACAAACACAATTAAAGGTTTTTGTTTTTTTAAAATCTGTAAAATAAAACATGCTTAAAACATTAGAACTCATTGGTCTTAAAGGTTCTTTCTTTGTATTTCTCCCATGGGATCCAGGGAACTGGGCAAAGGAAGCTCTGGCTCTTTCCTTCCCTCCCTAGGGGACAAGGAGGGGGAGGAGCCTCAGCCAATAGAGGAAAACAGGCTTGGCTCAGTAGCTCTGCTTTGCAACTGAGAGAGCCTGGCAAAACAAGCTCTGTCTCTCCCCCCGCTTCCTCCCCAAGGGAAGAGCCTCAGCCAATGGAGAAAACAGAGGTGTGAGGGACCTGGCGAAACAAGCTGTGATGCAGAATGAAGTAAGAGAGAGGGAGAAGGAAGCAGATGACAGCCAGTTGCTCAGGGGCCTGATAGGAGCCCTCTGGGAGCCTGATTCAGCCCCCGGGCCACATATTTGACACACCTGGACTAGATGGTTCATTAGTGTGATCAAGCAGGGCACCTCTTATCGGCATAAGTATTTCTATATTACTTTTGGTGTACAAAGCCCTTCAAACATTATTGTGCAGCAATCCTTACACCAGCAACACTGTACAGTAGGCTGGTATTATTAACCCCATGTGCTCTGAAGCATCATATCCAACCCCTGGGCATTCTATTCTGCCCTTTTCTTCTGCAGTTTCACCACAAATCATCTATACAAGTCTTAGCTTATGAAAATACCCATAAGACCTGGAAACGTCCCCTTTCACATCCCCACCCATATTTTAAATGAAAGCTTGGTCCTATGTGCACAATGCCACATCCTGTGTTTTTCCAGCATTTCCAGTGAATCCCAGCACACAAAGTCCTGAAAGCATTCGGCCTCGTTCACAAACGCCCATTTGGGAAAATAACAGCCCAGAAAGGAAGTGAGCATTCTGCCGCTGTCAAGGAAGCAGGATGGAGACCACAACTCTGACCCACAATCTCTCTCCAGGAAGCTCCATTAGATGTGGGCAGACTGAACAAGCCACCTACGTCTTCCTTTAGAGGGCATCGGCCCAGGAATACAAGGTGCACATCTGCATCGATCACGGGATGCCTGCACAGGTCTTGAACGGAGTGCGAGAACAAAAGCCGAAGCATTCCTACTAGATGTGGTGCTACTGGACCTCTGGTCCCAGTGCAAGGTCAGTTAATACATTCAGGCAGGGCTTTTTTTGTAGCAGGAACTTCTTTGCATATTAGGCCACACATCCCTGATGTAGCCAATCCTCCAGGAGCTTACAGGGCTCTTCTTACAGGGCCTCCTGTAAGCTCCAGGAGGATTGGCTACATCAGGGGGATGTGGCCTAATATGCAAAGGAGTTCCAGCTACAAAAAAAGCCCTAGACCACAGCTTCCTTCTGTGAGTCTCTGGGGTCTTTCGCCAAGCAGGGCATGCATGCTATTTCTTAATATATCCTTTCTGCCACAATATTATCACACTTTCTTTCTTTGGTATTTTTGCCTTTTTATGAGTGTGCACGTGAGTGTATATACAGTGAAGTCATGGCAACCTCTGGTGACTGACCCCTACTGGTGGCCTGGAGGATATTCAGGGAGGTGGCTGAATAAAACCTATCCCCATCTGCCGTCTGCTGGTATTCAGGGCTATTTTGGGAGGAAAAGCCCAGCAGGAACTTATTTGCATACTAGGCCACACCATGCCACCATTGTTTCATACAGGGCTTTTTTGTAGAAAAAGCCAGCAGGAACTCATCTGCATATTAGGCCACACCCCCTGACACTAAGCCAGCCGGTACTGCATTCCTGTGCATTCCTGCTCAAAAAAACCCCCAAACCCTGCTGGTATTCCTTTGGAGGTCTCGCATCCAAGGTAGCCCAAAACGTTAATCCTGGAGATGCCCCTCCCCAAGAAGCAGAGTATAAGTGGGGGAACATAAGAGAAGCCATGTTGGATCAGGCCAATGGCCCATCCAGTCCAACACTCTCTGCCACACAGTGGCCAGAAAAACCAGGCACCATCAGGAGATCCATCAGAGGGGCCAGGACACTATAAGTCCTCCCACTATGCCCCCCTCCAAGCACCAAGAATACAGAGCACAACTGACCCAGACAGAGAGCTCCAACAATACGCTATGGCTAATAGCCACTGATGGACCTCTGCTCCATATTCCCATTCCCCTCTTGAAGCTGGCTATGCTTGTAGCCACTGTCAACTTCTGTGGCAGTGAATTCCGTGTCTTAATCACCCTTTGGGTAAAGAAGTATTTTCTTTTATCAGTTCTAACCCGACCGCTCAGCGATTTCAACGAATGTCCACAAGTTCTCGTATTGTGAGAAAGGGAGAAAAATACTTCTTTCTTTACCTTCTCTATCCCATGCATAATCTTGTAAACCTCAATCATGTCACCCCTCAGTCGACTTCATGGATGGAAAAAAATATCTAGCTTTTAAATCAATCATTGCTTATATCCCACACTTCTTCAGAGACCTTCTCCTTTTATTTAATTAAATTACCTTGTTGGGTTTTGTTTTGTTTTTTAAAAAAACACACTGTTCTTCTAAGGAGTTCAAGGCTGTATACTTCTAGAAAACAAACATTTTTCCCCTGACTCCACTTCACAAAAATCAGGACAACGGCTACTCTGGTAATTGTTGAAAAATGTGCTTTATATGATGCTGTCTTATTTTCTCTCCCCTCCGCCCCCCCCCCCTTCAAATCTCACATCAAAACCCACTGTTCCCATTAAGCTTTTTGCACAACTCCCAAACAACAAAGCCAACTGGACAAAACCCATCATCTTCCCTCTGCCCGTTCCCCTCCCAGTTCTGCTCTTGTCCCTGTTTGTATTTCAAGATTGTAACCCCCCTCTTGCAGCCATCCATGTACTAATCAGGGCTGACCATGCTTAGCTTCTAAGTAAGGTCACCAGTTCCCAGGTGGTACCTGGGGATCTCCTGCTATGAGGGGTGGAATTCTAGCAGGAGCTCCTTTGCATATTAGGCCACACACTCTGATGTAGCCAATCCTCCAAGAGCTTACAAAAAAGAGCCTTGTAAGCTCTTGAAAGATTGGCTACATCAGGGGTGTGTGGCCTAATATGCAAAGGAGCTCCTACTAGAATTCCACCCCTGCCTGCTATTCCAATTGATCTGCAGACTACACAAGACCAGTTCCCCTGAAGAAAACAGCTGCTTTGGAGGGTGAACTCTACGGCATTATTTCCTGCAGAGGCACTTCCCTTCCACAAACCCCGCCCTCCCCAGGTGCCACCCCCCAAAAATCTCTAGGTATTTTCCAGTCCAGAGCTAGTAACCCTTCTTCCGACAACATTAGGCTAGCCTAGACCATTCAGGTAATGGAGAAATATGTAAGTGATACAATCACTAACTGCAGAGTGACAAATCTTTACTGTTGTATGTGTGAGAAAGACGAGGGGGATCTGGGTACCAATCCCCACTCGGCCAAGAAGTTCCTTGGGCAAACTTAGGCCTCTCTCTCTCACTCAGTGCTTTGGCCCTTTTCTCCTACAAAGTCAGGATCAAATTAACTGCACTGTTGAATAAGCCAATTTGTCCTTCAAATCTAAATACTTTTCACATTGCACCTATTTAAGAAATTACTGCAACCCCCCATTTCTCCGAAATTAACTCAAATGCCCATACTTCTAGTGCAGGAGCCAATTTTTTTAAAAAAAAAATATTATCTTTCCTTGTATTGATTTTTTGAGCGGCAGAATGTACATTACACAAAACCAAGAACCTTTATTAAATTAAAAAGCGGGAGGAAGAACAGCCTTCCTAGTGTTTCACACACCACAATATCATTACAGGCAGCAATGACCTGAACACTTTACAGTAAGAGCAATGAAACATGGATATCAATTATGAGGCAAAGAATACATAGACATGAAGCTCTCCTGTTTACGCCTCTAAAATTCTCCCTTTGCTTGCTTTTATTTCTCATTACTGCTGTGAACATCTGCCTTAATTTTTCACGTGAAAGACAAACTATAAACGAAATAAAGAAAGAACTAAGCATACTTTTAAGTTGATCTCAAGCAAGCAAGATTGCGCCAGGAGGAGCTCTTTTTGGATTCATGTCTTGGATTTATTTATGATTTGGATTGATATATATGTGCATAAATATGCACATGCAGTATGTAAAATTATGAGGTTGCTGAATGGCACTTTTTTTCTTGTATGAATCACATTTTGTAAATATATTTTTCACAGAGTGGTTTTGATTTATTTACAAGATCTAGGGCTTTCTCGGTGGCAGCACCAGAACTCTGGAACACCCTCCCAGAAGCTATAAGGGCCCTGCGGGATTTGTCAGCGTTCCGCAGGGCCTGTAAGACCGAACTGTTTAAACAGGCTTTTGTGGTTGATTGAAAATGGGCTGCCACCGGACATCCCACAGAATGCTGGCGAGCATAGGCAGAAGTCAATACCGCCTAGATTGGACTGAGACAGCGCTAATAGTTTTAAATTGATAAGTAAATTATGGTTTTATATGTTTTATTGAATTGATTGTTTTTATGATGTTCTGAGTCCGCTTGCGGAGAGGGCGGGATATAAATGCAAAGTAATAAATAAATAAATAAATAAAATTTATTTAAGAGGGAACATTGGCCAGGACAGTATTTTGTTGTAGAACCAAGCTTGAGTCCAGTGGTGACTTCAAGACCAACTAAGTTTTATTCTGGGTGTAAGCTTTTTGAAGAAGTGTGCATGCACATGACAGCTTATATCCAGAATTAAATGTTGTTGGTCATAAAGGTACCCCTGGACTCAGACTTCATTCTGCAGCTTCAGATCAATACAGCTACCACCCAAAAGCAGTTTGTTGTGTTCTCCACCCCCATCCCCTTCCAGCTTATTCCGTTCAAGACAGCATTGGACAGCAATGGCAAAGGATAGAACATGGGTGTCAAACTCATTTGTTATGAGGGCCAGATCTGACATAAATGAGACCTTCTTGGGCTACCTTCCAACCTGACTCCACTGTGTGTATCTTCATCTAGCTCTGCAAACATATCCCATCTCCACTATACTATACTATACTCCACTACACTATAATCTGGCTTTGCACACAAACATGCATGTGATAGGCATGGACGCTGGAAGCCTGGGGAAATTTAATTTTCCCAAAACTTAACCATGTGTATGCCCTGTCCCCTGACAGCCTCTCACCTTTCTATGACCTAAGAAAATATCTCTCCATAGCCTCTTATCTCAATAGGCATGAAGGGGGGGGGGGGGGGGTGGAGACAACAATTTCTCTCTTTTCTGTTTTATCATAATCAAGACTTGAAAACTTTGACAGGGCTGACAACTTCATTTTGTTGGTTTTGCTCCTCTGCCATTCAGAAGGCTCAAAGGCTGTGTTCATCCTCTGCCTGTGAAATGCAAATAGCAAGCTCTTGCAGTCTCAGATCAGAGTCAACATATGAGGAAACTGGATTAACCTTCCAGCACTACTCTTTTATTTATTTACTAAATTAGCAATGCCGCCTTTCTGCGCTATCAGCGCCACCAAGGCAACTAACAGTTAAAGCATCATAAAAACACTTAAAACTGGGGGGGGGGGGGGTTGTAGCAGGAACTCCTTGGCTTATTAGGCCACACCCCCTGATGTAGCCAATCCTCCAAGAGCTTACAGGGCTCTTCTTACAGGGCCTACTGTAAGTTCTTGGAGGATTGGCTACATCAGGGGTATGTGGCCTAATATGCAAAAGAGTTCCTGCTTCAAAAAAAGCCCTGTAACAAGACACACACATTAATAGTGCATACATCAGCAATTAAAACACAGGAAGGAGGGATCATTGAGGGGATGCCAGATAAAACACAAAAAAATCTTCACCCACTGGCAAAAGCCACAAACAAAAGGAGAGCGATATCCCTGGGGAGAGGGTGCCAAAGATTGGGTGCCATGCCTAAGAAGCCCTCTCAGTTAAGAGTTGCCAACTTCCAGGTAGTACCTGGAGATCTCCTGCTATTATAATTTATCTTCAGTCAATCCTGGTGAAAATGGCTGCTTTGAAGGGTAGACTTGTACTCTGCTAAGGTCCCTCCCCTCCCCAAACCCCACCCTCCCCAAGCTCCACACCCAAAATACCCCAGTATTTCTCAACCCAGAGCTAGCAGCCCTGCCCTCTCTCAGTTTCTCATTTATCCAATTGCACATTGTGAGGGAACCTGAAGCAGGATTGTGGAAGATGACCTTAATAGTCAGGTAGGTTTGTAGAGGAGAATATGGTCTGTCAGCTACGCTGGTTCCAAGCTACACTGGGTTCTAAAGGTCAACACTGGCACTTTGAATTGGGTTGGGAAAGAAACTGGAAGCCAGTGTAGATGGACCTGGACCATCAAGACTAGAGTGATACGATCCCTGTGACCCACTCGAGTCAACATCCTGACGGCAGCATTCTGCATTAATTGACGTTTCAGAGCACTTTTCAAGGGCAGCCCCAAATAGTTTGAATGGCAGCAATCTATTCTAGATGTTACCAGGGCATGCACCCTTCTGATCAGGAAAGACTGCAGCTGGCTAACCAATCAATGCCAGTAAACAGCAGCAACTCAAGGTGGAACAGCACAGGCGCACGGCTCCCCTGCAGCCGCTTTCACCGGTATCTCCCTTGTCATGGAGGCAAGGGGGGGAGGGGCATTCCAGCGCCCTCCCGGGGCTCACACCGGCACACTTACCAGGGCCACGCCCCAGGCAGCCACCTGGTTTGCCTAATCCAAGTGCCAGCCCTGCTGATAAAAGCCACTCCTTACTGCAGCTGCCACCTGCTTGTCCAGCAGCTGGACCACTGGATTGGCAGTAGGCCCATATCCAGAAGTGCCCCCAAGTTATGGACCTGTTCCTTCAAGGCGAATGCACTTTAATTCCTGAGTCATGCCTTCCATTCACCAGTAGCACTTCCATCTTGTTGGAATTGAGCTTCAAATTTATTAGCCCACATCTGCCGCAGAACTGTCTTCAACTTTGAAAGGATGAGGGGAGAACACAGAGATTAACCAAACCCTGAAGGGAGGAAGGGATATGTATTTACGACTGGGGGAATGACACTGGAGGATGATTTGCACATACCCCTCCCATGCATGAGACACCCCCAATCTGAATCAGCAGCTCCCACAGCTGCTATTTAATAGCTTTAAAATGCTCTAGAGATCAACCAGGGTGTCTTCCGGCATTTTATCTGGTTTGATTCCCAAGAGTATCTCTATAGGGTAGCACCTTCCCTCCAGCTAAAAAAAGAAACAGAAGTCACCTGCCTCTCTTGCTGGGACCTGAGACTGCACATCCATCATTCCTATAGAGTTAAGGATTATTCCAATGTCCATTAAAATCAACAACATTCTTCTCTGAGAGAGAGAGAGAGACAAACAGACAGAAAGAGAGAGCTAGAGAGAGAGAGAGAGAGCTAGAGAGAGAGCTAGAGAGAGAGCTAGAGAGAGAGAGAGAGAGAGAGAGAGAGAGAGATGATAGATAGATAGATAGATAGATAGATAGATAGATAGATAGATAGATAGATAGATAGATAGATAGATAGATAGATAGATAGATAGATAGATAGATAGATGATAGCTAGATAGATGATAGCTAGATAGATGATAGCTAGATAGATGATAGATAGATAGATGATAGATAGATAGATGATAGATAGATAGATAGATAGATAGATAGATAGATAGATAGATAGATAGATAGATAGATAGATAGATAGATAGATAGATAGATAGATAGATAGATAGATAGATAGATAGATAGATTTGTGTGCCCCTTACCCTGTATGCTGGGTCACTGCATCTTCGGCACTCTTTATAAGGTGATTGGTACACAGCTGCTATCAGTTGAACTAGGAAAAAGAAGAAAGGGAAAATAAGACTGATAATAATCCCAGCTAGAAACACGCTCTGGTAACCCCTAATGTTTCCATGCAGATGCCCTAGATTATCCTGGTTCATCCTGCAAAGAGGGAGTTAACTTTTATCCTCAAAGTAATTTAGACAAGAGTTTGACTGGGGGGAAACGCTTAAGAACTGCGGTAGAGCACCTGCTTTGCCAGCCAAAGGTCTCAGGTTCAGTTCCTGGGAACTTCAGTTAAAGAATCTTGAGTAGTAGAAGCGAGATCTTTCTCTTCTAGAGACCCATGAGAGCTGCTGCCAGTCAGAAAAGATGGCAGGACCAAGCCAAATAATCTGGAGGTCCAACTTCAAAAGGAAGCTTCCTATGTTCATGCAAGCATAGATCTGACAGGTTGGAATTCACCAACGTATACCCCGCTGGCTAAAATGGAAACCTTCATCTCAAGGGAGGGGATCAAGTATGTTGGAGTGATCCTACTTTGCATAGATTACAGCTATTGCTTTCAGCAGAACCCCCCCCACCCCCGCCATCACCTAGTGGGGTAGTCTAAAAACATATCCAACAAATGCACACTCTAATTCACACATGTAAAAAGGTTCCAAGTCTTCCTTCATACTGGATCAAAACCAGATCCACCCAGTACAGCATTCTTTCAATAATCCCACCACTAAGGTGTCTGCTGAGAAACTAGCCAGCGATCCACGGGCAGCCTGCAGTCCAATTCATGACAACCCTAGGATGGATGACATAAACTATTGCATCCTGCCTTACTCTACATGATGAGCACAAAGGGAAGTTCCTGGGCCTTTTTTGTAGCAGGAACTCCTTTGCATATTAAGTCACATCCCCCTGATGCAGCCAGTCCTCCGAGAGTTTACAGTAGGCCCTGTAATAACCTGTAAACTCTTGGAAGATTGGCTATATCAGGGGTGTGTGACCTAATATGCAAAGGAGTTCCTGCTACAAAAAAAAGCCCCAGGGAGTTCTAAACCAGAGTACAAAAGAAATCAATGACACACCCATGCAGAGTCCATCTGATAGGCAGTCAATACTCAAGCATCGAGCAACATCTGAATGCAGACTGTAAAGCTGCATGTGTACAAGCACGGCTTGTGGCCGAGCTCCCTCCTTGCACAAAGGATCCCAATTAGAAACATGTTCCCATTCCCCATAATGTTTGCACGCATGTGCACCACACCATCCTGAGAAGGACAGTATATACATGTTTTTTGAGGGGCGGCAAAATTAAAAAAAGATGCCCCCTTGTGGGCCCATAAAATAGAATGGACTCCATACCCGATTTGGTGCCCCCCCTCCAGCAGCGCCCAGGGCAAGTGCCCCTCTGCTCCCCCCTAGATCCAGCCCTGATCCTGAGCTTGTTCCCCACCTTCGAAACCAAGCAGAGTTCTAAACCTGGATGAAAGCTCAGTCTACAACCCCATCTTGGTGGAAGGAAGATGCAATTTCATCCGCTAGTCTCAGGCAGACTCGGGTCTTTCCCAACCTCCTGTTAACTCAAGATATACATGACTGAACCCAGGACCCCCGGGTACGCAATGCATGCATCTCAGCCACTTAGCCACAATCTGTCAACATGCCCTGGGGCCACAAAAAGCTCATTCCACTATAAATCTACATAGCCCTTTGAGATGGCGCAAGGCCCTCAGTTGCTTTTTTGTGGGATTGCCAGTTCCTTGGTTGAAGCGGCCCTCCATGGATTTTGCAACTGCACCAGCATGCGTACACACACACACACATCAAAGCAACCAACAAATTTCTCCAGCGTCAGTCCTTGAAGTGTTAGGGCTCCCTTCCCACAGATGCTTTAGCTGCAGTTTCCCCGGTTTCTGAAGCAAGCAAGTAATCTGCTTAACTCTAATTGATAAGGCAGGGGAAGGTGAAGTGACAACTCTAATCCGACTTGTCAAGTAGAAGGTGACAGAGAATTAACCCCACATGGCCTTGTGCGTGTGTGTGTGTGTATATGTGCGGTTTTGCTGGTTTATAGTCCAAATCCTGCATGAAGTTCAATAATTTTCAAAATAAATTTTACGCAGTTCATAATAGTGATCCCCTGAAGTTGGGGGGAGGGGAGGGAGAAAAAGCAAGAAATCTGCAAATCCCCCATTGCAACAGCCAATCCATAAACATGCCCCTTGCCAACCACTCCAACCTCCTTCACACCACCTCACACTTGGTACAACTCAGGTTAACCAAGGCCACGCTAGGCCAGCTGTTCCCTTCCCAGTGGGGGCAGGAGAAGGCTGGTGCTGACCAAGTGGAAGCCGATTAACACCCTTATCTCTGCAGACAGCCAATTAAAATGGCAGGTTACACCCCCAACACCCACCCCTTTTCCTGCCAGAACACTGTCTGATTCCAGTTTTGTTCAGACTGGCACAGGGAAGTTGCCAACCTCCAGGTAGGGACTGGAGATCCCTCCAGGTTACAGTTTCTCTCCAGACAACTTCCCTCCAGAGAAAATGGCGGCTTTGCAAAGTGGAACCTATGGCATTATACCTTGCTGAGGTCCCTCTCCAATCCCCAAACTCCAGCTCCACTCCCAAATCTTCAGGGATTTCCCAGAGTTGGGAATCCTTCAGACACAAGAAGAATAATTCTGCCTTCATTTTCTGGTATATACTGTCTAGGTTCCAAAGGGCTACAAAGGTTTATGCAAGAGGCTTGCAAAAGCCCATGGGATTTTTAAAGCAACTAAATTTCCCTCTCCGCCCTCTTCAGTCCCCAAATCACAAACTACACTTGAAAAACTTCTGGCTTCAAAATAGCAGTCTGATACATAAATGTATTGCATATGGGGGGTAGGGGAGAGAATGAGCATAAAACCTTCCGGACTTCACAAAACTAATTCTGTAATCCTGTAATCCTGTAATTCTGTAAGTTTGTTCAGAAAAAATACATGCCACCCCCCCCCCGCAGAGATATGCTAGAGGAGTTTCACAAAAACAGAACACAACAAAATTATTTTAAAAACCAGCATTAAAACATTAAAATTAATATCCCATTCACAGCTATTAAAAACAGCCAGAGGATAAAAACAGCACCAAACATTTCACTACCAAAAAATGTCTCTTTGTGCCAAAAGAAAGTGTGTGTTTCCCATCATATCTTCCTGCTGTTTTACAACTTTGAAAACAAAACCGGACCAGCTACTGCAGAATAAAATGAGACTGTAAGAGCCCTGCTGGATCAGGCCAGTGGTCCACCTAGTGAGTCGAACTTCCTGTCTCACTCAATGGACAATCAGTTCCTCTGGAGCAGGGGTGTCAAACATGCGGCCCAGGGCTCGAATTAGGCCCCCAAAGGGCTCCTCTCAGGCCCCCGAGCAACTGGCCCTTGGCTGCTTCCTTCTCCCTCTCTCTTGCTTCCTTCTGCATCACAGCTTGCTTTGCCAGGCTTGCTCAATTGCACAGGAGCTACAGAGCAAAGTCTCCATTTTCTCCATTGGCTGAGGCTCCTCTCTTGGGCAGGAAGGGGAGAGAGAGAGTTTGCTTTGCCAGGCTCTCTCAATTGCACAGCAGAACTACTGAGTCAAGTCTCTCTTCCTTATGTTGGCTGAGGCTTCTCTCCCTCCTGGTCTCCTGGGGAAGGAAGGAAAGAGCCAGAGCTTCCTTTACAAGCCGAGAGAGAGAGAGAGAGAGAGAGAGAGAGAGAGAGAGGATCCCAAGGGAAAAATACAAAGAAAGCACCTTTAAGACAAACAACTGCTAATGTTTTAAGTTTAAAAAAACTTTAGTCATACTGGTGTCCTTTAAAAAGCTTACATCTCTGCTACTTAATCTTAAATAGGTACACACATGGCCCACCCCGACACAGCCCGGCCTGGCCTGACAAGGTCTCATTTATGTCAGATCCGACCCTCATAACAAATGAGTTTGACACCCCTGGCATAGAGGGGCCTGGGCCTTTCTCTGATGTTGCCTCCTGGCTCTGGGACTCAGAGACTTAATGGGTGGAGATCAACTTTTAGCAGTGTGTAACGGGGCCCTCTGACATTGATCTGCTATGGGGGCATTACCAGGATGTCCATCTTTATCCGACTTTAAGAAGAAACCTCAGGGGATGGCCTTTGTCTCTATGCCTTGGCGATTTTTACCCTCTAGGCTAGACACAGTGTAAAACACCATGCTGCACAAGATGGGCCACTGGGCTGGTCCTACAGGGCTCTTCTGATGATCATTACTAAAAGATCAAATGGCATGGAGATTTGAACCCGCATCTAACATTCCCTCTATTATTCTAACATTGACTTCAACTTTAAATTTGCATGCAGCCAGCCAGGTCAGAAGCAATGCTCCCCCTAAACCAGGGGTAGTCAAACTGTAGCTTGGGAGCCACATGCGGCTTTCACACATATTGTGTGTCTCCTGATGCCCCTACCACCCCCATCAGCCAGCTTGGAGAAGCCATTTGTCTCTTTAAATCACTTCTCCAAGCCAAGCCAGCTGGTGGCTTGGAGAATCATTTAAAGTTAAAGTTGCTTTCTTTCCACCTCTACCTCCCCCTTCCCCATTTATTTCCTCCCTTCCTCAAACATCTGACGTCCATGTCTTGCTGCAGCTCTCAAACATCTGACTTGATTTTATTTGGCTCTTACATTAAGTAAGTTTGGCCACCCTTGCTCTAAACTGTGGAGTCTTGTGAGCAAAAATTCTACTTTGTGAGCTAATGGCATTAAAGCTGTGAGCTACCTTGTAAATTAGTCTGCTCTAGAGCCATTTTTCCCGAGGTAAGCCAAAAATGTGTGAGCTGGAGGCTAAAAAACTGTGAGCTAGCCCACACTAACTCAGCTTAGAGGGAACATTGGTCAGAAGAGATGGAGAAAGAGAAGGGGTGGGATGTGCAATGAAAAGGGGATGCAGCAAACTTCGTTGTGTTGCAACAGTGTTCAGGCCTGGCCTGACTGAGCAAGCCATCTGAAGAGCAGGTCCAGGCAGCAACTGACTGTTAGAACCACCAGTTTCGCTCTCACTGATCAACTTCCTTATTGCAGCGGGAGAGAGAGAAGTGAAACCAACAGATGGAGGGATGCTGGAAGGCCAAGAGGTGATGATGGTTGGGGGGACGGGAATAATCAACATTTGGGGGTGGCCGCAAAGCAACAGCGGTCAGGGCCTCTATTCACAGCTTGAAGCAGCAGCGTTTCAGGCTGCACAAGCCCAAATTCCCTGTTCGAGGCAGCTGTCAAAAAAGGAATAGGAGTGCCCCCATCACCACCGCAGTTCCTTTGCTTAGCATCTGGTCACTCCACTGACATCAAGCGGAAGGCGTGGGAGGTCAGAGGACTTCACAGGAAGCCTTCAAACAAGCAGGTCAAAAGTCACAATGCACCACAACATTTTCAATACCACTGCTTTGCATTTGAAACATTTTAAAAACATGGTGCATGCATTTTCTTTCTGTAACCCATAGAACAACCCTGTAAAAGAAGCCAGGATTATCATTTCTGTATATCAGACAGTAAACATCTTACCTACAGTGACCTAGCAAGTTCATGACAGAGTCAAGATTCAAATGAATTACTTCCCAATCAGAGATGCCAGCCTCCAGGTGGGACCTGGAGATCTCCTGGAATTACAGCTCCATCTCCAGACTACAGAGATCAGTTCTTGTGGGGGAAATGAATGTTTTTGGAGGGTGGACTCCATCAGAGCCGGTGCCAGGCTTCCTGCAGCCCTCTTGGGAGGGCCCCAGGAGCAGCCACTGCCCTCCCTGCACCAGTGAAAGGTCCCACCTAAGGTTGCTTAATGGGCGCTCCAGCCCTAAACTCTATGGTATTTTAGCCCACTAAGGTACCTGTCCTCCACAGGCTCTATCCCAAATCTCGAGGAGTTTCTCGACCTGGATCTGGCAATTCTCCCCCCACCCCAAATCCCTTGCCAGAGGCCAAGGGGGCCCTGACAACCCTATTCAAGACGAGCAGCTGAATTAGTCTACAGCTGCAGAATAAAACAGGAGACTGGAATCTATTTTCCAGTAGGTAGCCCTGTTGGTCTAAAACAGCACAATGTCTGAGTCCAATGGCACCTTTAAGGCCAACAAAGTTTTATTTGGATATAAGCTTTTTCTTCAGAGGGGTGCATGCACATGAAAGCTGATACCCAGACTAAAATGCTGTTGGTCTTAAAAGTGCCACTGGATTCAGACTTACCATTGGAAACAACTTAACAAAATTTACCTCAGCATAAGCATTCATGAGTCAGAGCTCACTTCATCAGATGCATGGGAGTAGAAATCCATCTGGCTAATTTATACACATACGGGGTCTCGTTTTGAACCAGCCTCTGTGTAACATGCCCAACACACACACACACACACACATTTTTGTTAGTGTATATCAACTCACAAAAGCTTAAAAACTGGAATGAATTTTGTTAGTTTTCAGCACTTCTGTTTTATTTCCAGCTCATAGCTCAACCTCTTACACCAGTTCTTTATGCAAGTACAGAATGGTCCTTTTTTTGTTTAGTTTTTTTTCTGCATACATTTAAAAATCCTCTTCTGCTTACCACAGGGAGAGATAACCTATCCAGACACTTGAATCTCACCCCTCCGTATACGAGAAATCCCATTTAGTTGTGCTTCTCAGGTCGCTGCTCAAATACATCCAAACTTCTCTCAACCATAAGGGCAAGAAACTTTTTTTTTTTTTTAAAGGGTCAGGATTTTGCTAGGCAGCAGAATTTTGTACCGAGACACATTCTGAACTTTTTCAGCACTTCATGGCATAGGTACGGACCTGCCTACAATCCTTCAGGCCCACAGTCATTTACCCCAACTAAGAGTTGGGTCACTTTATGCATAATAAAACTGAGTGGTGCATCACCTGTGGCCTGGAACGTGAGAGAGGAAAAGACAGCAATTCTGAATCATGCACAGCATCATTTGTGTGCTCCACAGAGCCATAATTGAGCAATTACATGATTTTTGCACACTGAGATAATTTGGGGAACAGTCCATAAGTGAGTCCTAGAAGAACCCAGGCTCTCCTGGGATGCGTACCACTTCTGGCCCCAGGTTAAGTCCAAAAAGTGTCCCATACCCTAGTTGGGAAATTCCTGGAGATTTGTGCATGGCACCTAGGGAGGGACTTTGGTGGGGTACAAAGCGATATAGTCCACCCTCTACATCAGTCCTTTTCTCCAAGGGAAAAAGGGTTGTCAGCCTCCAGCTGGTAGCTGGAGATTCCTCCAGAATTACGACTGATTTCCAGACAGCAGAGCTCGGCTCCCCTGGAGAAAAAGGCTGCTTTGGAGGGTGGATGCTATGGCACTATACCCCACTGAGCTCTCTCCTCTTCCCAAACCTCACCCTCCTCAGGCTCCTCCTCCAAAATCTCCAGATATTTCCACAGCCCAGCAGGCAACCCTAAATGATCTCCTTAGTGTGCAGATTAGCTGTAATTCTGGGAGATCTCCACACCCCACCTGGAGTCTGGCAATTGTACCATATGCACACAAAAATCCATCCACATCTGGAAACATAAGAAGCCATCCTTTCTGTCCAGGATTTGAATCAGGAACCTCAAGGGCAAGGCTGAGCCTGTGACTTAACCCAGTGATCTATCTAGACTGCGCACCCTACACACTGGAAAAGAGAGCAGGAATGCAGCATCTACATCTGTGATTGGCCAGCACTGTGAAACGTTTGGATTGGTCCGGCTTGGTATACAGCCTAAGATTCTTGCCTAGTAAGCTGAGCTGAGCAGTCCCTTCCATCTACTTGTTCCTTAAAACCCAGCCCCCATCCCCCACTCTGGCCACCGCACAAATGAACAGAGACCCATCCCAAGTCCACATCTGGATAACCCAGACAGGGTCCAACAGTGTCAGAAGCAACGAGGCAGCCCTGGCTCATTCGCAGGCCTCGCTCATGCCCCACTCAGCGTTACCCTCCAAATTCTTGGCTAAAAATTCTGACCTACTTACTGGCAATATTGCAAAGGCATGAATGATTTAGGAGCCTCTGGCTAATCGCATGCCAAGGTAGGCTGCAGTGTTATATAATACAGTAGTTATCCTCCATGCAACGGCACCTACAGGGAAGAGGAGAGCACGCGCAGCAGTTAACGGGTCTGTTTGCTGGTCCACAGCCGCTCGGTTTACAGATGGCCAGTTCCCATGTTGGCGAAAGGTCACACACACGCAAAACAGCAGGCTAATTTGGAGTATTCCCAAAAGGTCTGAAGGCACCTGAAGGAAACCTCCTTTCTCTGCTTATTTTGTCAGGTTAAAAAAGCCTGAAAGCAGCTGGGGTCCCAGGTACTGACAGGGTAACAGCCCTGTAAATCAAAACAACATATGAAGATAGACCACATTCTGAAAAGCAGAGGGTCTTTTCATGCGGCAATTTTCCAGGTTAGGGTGCTGATCCACTACGGTTTTTCTCCAAGTTTCCTCACATCCTCATTTTTTCCATTTGCCATTTTTTTGTGTGTGTGTTTTCCTGGTCATTTTGCTGTGGGTTTTTTTTTTCAAACTACCTCCGAGTTGAGAAAACAGGGGAGGGAAAATGACAATAAACCACAGGAGGGCAACAAACAAGGAGAGAACAACTTCTGCAGGTAGGCAAACAAGTCACAGCAAAACATCTATGTGAAGAGACCCAAATGTGTGGATTTTGCAAGCTCTAGAAAAGAGAACAAGTTAACTTGCATGATTTCTCCTTTGTGCTAAGCCATGGGGGGGGGGGGGACACAAAGAACTATGCAATTCCCCCACATACACACACCTTATCTATTGGGAGTTTTACTCATCCCTGCTCTACCTTCAGAGATTTCACCCAACATTGTTTATATACTTTGAAACCTCCTCTCACACCCATGAGGACTAGAAACCTGCTCTCGTTTCTATTAAAGCGGAAACTCTATGGTGGGTGAATTGTTTTGTGTTTCTGTAGGAAGTTTTTCTTGATTGCCATGACCATTGGCTGAGCAAACCCACCCTGGAAACGAAACCCAACAGATTCAGGCAAAACTAACTTGACAATCCTATTGGGGCAGGAAACACCTGGTCTTCAGGACATCCTCCCCTCCCTTTTTGCTTTCAAAGTGGGAGAGCTGGCAGGTGAGAGTATCAAGCCAGTGTTTTAAGGCCAGGTGTTAAGACTACTGATGTGCAAAATATCCAGCGGGGGTACTGGTGTGGAACCAATAGCAACAGCCAGGCAGGTCCAGCTGAGCACAAGCCAGATCCTTTTCCAGAGACGGTCAAAGAGAACTAGGGAAGAGGAGAGCGAGGCTAAATATCCTATTCACACACACAGACACACACCTGCCTTTCTCATGAGTCAGCAGCTCCTTAGCCTACACTGAAACTTCCACGAGGCCGCCTCACGCCCCACGCCTCCCACGCAAAACACATCGCTTTCAAGTTGACTGACAGCGCAGCCTGTCATGCTCCCCATGGAAACCAAACACACACGCTCTCATTTGTCTGCCCCCCCTCCCCCACACTTTAAAAATAATAATAATAATAAGTCTGTGGCAGTAACTCTCTTGGTTCTGACAACACACAGTGGCAAGTTATAAGTCACCCTCCCAGCGAGTAATTAAGCCACAGTGAATCAAGCAAGAGGCTTCTAACCTTCCGGGTGGGGCACACACAGCTGAAACATGGCCAAAGGGGACCACCCAAGTCGGCTTATTCATCTCCTCACGTGCCCAGCGCCGAGGTCATTTCAGCTACTGGGGTTTTTTTTCTTTTAAAAGAGGGGAGGGGGGAGCGAAAGATTTCAAAGCCTAGGCCCAAAGGCACTCCAACGGGTGAGGCAGCTGCATGGTGTGTGGCACTCCTGGGGAAGGGAGCCGATGCCTCAAAAATGAGCCGGGCCTGTTTGATTCACCTCACGGCTCCCCAACCAACTCTATAATCATCACTGCGCCATGCATCAAAGCACACTTGCCACAACTGCTGACCATTACCGGGTATAAACACAGCAGTGAAGAAGTGGGTGGGGTGGAGGGGCAGACATATGAGCTCTTTTCCCAGCACCACAGCACTTTCCCCCACTTGTCACCAAAGGTACCCTTGGATTTCATGCTACGTTTGAGCCGGCAAATGTTCCTAATTCTGTAGGGACTGTCGTGTTTGGTATAATGGTTAAGTGTGTGGACTCTTATCTGGGAGAACTGGGTTTGATTCCTCACTCCTCCACTTGTAGCTGCTGGAATGGCCTTGGATCAGCCACAGCTATCACAGAGCTTGTCCTTGAAAGGGCAGCTTCTGAGAGAGCTCTCTCAGTCCCACCTACCTCACAGGGTGTCTGTTGTGGGGAGGAAGATAAAGGAGATTGTGAGCCACTCTGAGACTCTGAGTGGAGGGCAGAATACAAATCCAATGTCGTCTTATTCTTATTCCTCCTGTTCCACATAAATCTTTGAACTTTTGAGGAAACTGGGAAGAGGGGGCTTATAAAAACCACACTCACATTCATGAGCACCCCCAAGAATTATTTGGGTTTCAGCTTCTTGGTGCAAGCCTTAATCATCTTGATTCCAGTGCAAGACACAAAATGCCAAAGCCCTGGCTAGTGGCTGAGTAGTATACCTTTTACAGCGACAGTCATCATGTGATTAAGTTATTAAGCTTTTTTAAAAGGAAGGTGTTGTGATCAGTTTCCCCTACATACCTAACTGCTTCAGGAAGCCAAGTGCAGACCTAACTATTACAAAGTAAATAAATGCAGCAGGTACTGACTAGGCCTCAGGGTCTGACCTGTATTCAAAGTTTTTAGCCCCCTCTTTGGGGTCCCCAGAGGCAAGAATAACCCCTCACCATAAGGAACCAGAATGAAGCAGGCTTGGTAGTTCTGCTGTTTGCTCCAAGGCCCCAGACACCATTAAGAATGTGTAATGGTTACAACTTCAGACAATGAGCTGGGATTACCAACTTCAAGGAGGGATTACAATTGATCTTCAGATTATGAAGCCCAGGTCTCCTGCAGAAAGTGGCTGCTGCAAAGGCTGGACTCTACGGCATCACATCTCTATTGAGCTCCCTCACCTCCCCAAATTCCACCCTCCCCAGGCCAGACATCTCTCCCAAATCGCAAGGAATTTCCCAAGGCAGACCTGGAAACTCTACTGTGAGCTGGGAAACCCAAGGTCAAATCCCCGTCCAGCCTTGAAACATACAGGAGGATCTTATGGGCTACTGGCTCTCTCTCTTTCAGTCTAACAGGCTGCCAGTTACATACCGGGTCCGATACAAAGTGCTGGTTATTACCTTTAAAGCCCTATATGGCCGGGGACCTGCCAACCTGAGGGACCGTCTCTCCCCATATGAGCCCCAAAGAGCACTGAGGTCAGCTGGGAAGAATATGCTGACTATCCCTCGGCCAAAGGAGGCAAAATTACAGAGTACACGGGCACGGGCCTTCTCTGTTATAGCCCCGTGCCTTTGGAATCAACTTCCGGAGGAAGTACGGGCCCTGCGGAATTTGGACCAATTCCGCAGGGCCTGTAAGACCATTCTTTTCAAGCAGGCTTTTGTAGACGTTGATAGGTTGGCTATTTAATCCACCAACGATTTATCTAGTGACCCCTGCCATAATATAAGTGTACAGAATAACATCAGGAAGATCACCGCCGTTTAAACTATGGAACGACCCAGACAGTTGGAACTGGTTTTTAGATCGTTGTTTTAAATTAATGTATAATTTAAATGTTGTTTTAAATCACCTTATATTGTATATTGTATAATTTTATTGAACTGTTGTTAGCCGCCCTGAGCCTGCCTAGGCGGGGAGGGCGGGATATAAATAAAATTTATTATTATTACTAATCTACCTCACAGGGTTATTGGAAGAATGAAACAGAAGAGGACAGAACCATGAATGTTACT
Organism: Heteronotia binoei; assembly: GCF_032191835.1. Classification (NCBI taxonomy): domain Eukaryota; kingdom Metazoa; phylum Chordata; class Lepidosauria; order Squamata; family Gekkonidae; genus Heteronotia; species Heteronotia binoei. The sequence continues at coordinate 255,721,339 of NC_083223.1, forward strand.
TTGAGCTAGGGATGCCAGCCTCCAGGTGAGACCTAGGGATCTCCCAGAATTACAGCTCATCTGAGATCAATTCCCCTGAAGAGATGCTTTGAAGGGCGAACCCTATGGCCTTGCACCCCACTGCGGTCCCTGTCTTCCCCAGGTTCCATCCCCAAACCTCCAGGAGTTTTCCAGCCTGGATCCGGCAACCCTACCCCATCATCCCTGACAGGTGGCTGAGGGAACTGACAACCTTATCTCGAGCTTAATTGAGGAAGGGTAGGACAAAAATGTGAGTGACAAACAAACCATCTCCTGATTTCCCAGATACCACCCTATAGCAACCTGGTTCCACTCTCTCTTTCACATGGTTAGGAGTGGACTTCAAGAGTTCTAGCAATCTGACATTCAATAGGTAGATAACAGCCTCTAGCAATCAGGCAGCAGAGAACAGAGTCAGGACTCAAAATATCATTCTTCTTTACCCTTAAATGTTCAGATCACCCTAGAGAACAAACAGATGAACCAGCAGAGCCGGTAAAAATAATGTGTGAATCTGCAACGACAAGGACAGACACAAGACCAATGTAGCCATAAAGGACTGACTCTTCATATTCACATTTCTTGGGGGGAGAGCAGAGAAACATTGAGTGCTTTAGATGTGCTTTGGTGCTAAAGCCCTAACTTGGGCATAGCGGAAGGGAGGCATTACAACCCACGCCGTTTATTCTGGTCTCTTCTCTTGCTGCCTTGTTATATTTATCCCCACTTCCTCAACTTCTAAGGCCTGCGGGGGGGGGGGGGAATAATTAATTTCCCCCAGATTCCTGTTGACATCATTCTTGCAATAAGGCTTGCCTCATTCAGGCCAGCAGCGGAGCATCTGCTTTGCATACACAAGATCCCAGATTCAACCCCCAACATCTCTGGTTAAAAGGAATTCGTGCTTGCGATGGGGCAAGAGAAGACTTTTGCCAGAAACCTTGGAATGCCACTGACAGTCAAAGGAGGCACTATGGGGTTAGACAGGCCAATGGTCTGACTCAGTATAAGCCTCAGTCTTGGGATCATATGTTCATGTGGTACGCTGGAGGACAGAATACTATGATAGGCCTCTAATTTCATTTTTTTTAAAAAAGAAGAGGAGAACAAGACAATCAATGAGGCACCCAAAAATTCAGTTCAAGTCTAATTTTTTTGTGTGACTCGTTGATTCAGGACCAGCTTTTCATACAACCTGTTACCACTTCTTACAAATCATGGCAGGCAGTTACAGATTTTAGGGTACCCAGACAAGATGCCTAAAGAGGCCTCCCATTTACCCTCCTTGTGTAAAGAACCAGACCCCATTTCTCACCCCCAACCTAAGAAACTGAGGAATTTCCCCTAGTCGCTATGGTGAAAACCACAGAGAGGCAGCCTAGAGAGTCGCTTGGCAGTTACATCACATCTTCCCCGAACTTCATCATCCCCAAAGACTCCCAGCATTTGCTGGGGCAGTGCTGGGAATGCCACCTCTAAACCAGACTGAACTGACAATGTGTGCATAAAGTGCCATCAAGTCGTAATTAATTTATTGCAAACCCATAGGGTCAGGACTTTTTTTTTAGCAGGAACTCCTTTGCATATTAGGCCACATACCACTGACGTAACCAATCCTTCAAGAGCTTGCAGGGCTCTTATTACAGGGCCTACTGTAAGCTCCTGGAAGATCGACTACATCATGGGTATGTGGTCTAACACGCAAAGGAGTTCCTGCTACAAAAAAAAAGCCCTGCATAGGGTTTTCAAGGCAAGGGACTTTCAGAGATGGTTAGCCATTGCCTTCCCCTAAATAGCAAGCCTGGGGTTCTTTGGTGGTTTCCCACTCAAATACTAACCAGGACCAACCAATCGCGCTTCGCTTCTGAGATTGGGCTAGACTGGGCCACCTAGGTCCAGGCTATGCAAACATACCACACACTTATTTCCATGATGCTTATGCCAAACACTCAGAACTGTTCACACTTCCATGAGTAGCACAGCAAGTAGATTAGGGATTGTTCTGGATACCAGATTTACAGCTGCTCTTCTCATAGTGAGACTGAGAAATGACCAGATCATGAGGTCACAACACATCTGGTTAGTTCAAAAGAATCAATGCTTGGGGGGGGGGGGGAATCAGCCCCTCTTTGGCCTTCACAGAATAGAATCATAGAGTTGGAAGGGACCTCCAGGGTCATCTAGTCCAACCCCCTACACCAGGGGTGGCCAACGGTAGCTCTCCAGATGTTTTTTGCCTACAACTCCCATCAGCCGCAGTCAGCATGCCCTACACAATGCAGGAAATTCACAAATACCTCCCCCCACACACATATATCCTGCAGTGACCCCTGCTCCATGCCCAGAAAAACATCCAGGATCCCATGCCAAACCCACCTCGAAAAAAATTGCTGACTGACCCCAAAGTGGCAATCAGCATTTCCCTGGGTGTGTAAGAAACGGCCACGAGAACTAAGTACTGATGTAACCCTTCCTGCCCTCCTCCTCATGATCTGCCTAATTCACAGAATCAGCATTGCTGTCAGATGGCCATCTAGTCTATGTTTGAAAACCTCCAAAGAAGAAGAACCCACCACCTCCCAAGGAAGCCTCTTTCACTGAAGAACCACTCTTAACTGCCAGGAAGTTCTTCCTAATGTTCAGCTGGAAACTCTTTTGATTTAATTTCAGCCCATTCATTCTGGTCTGACCTTCTGGGGCAACAGAAAACAATTCTGCACCATCCTCTATATGACAATCCTTCAAGTACTTCAACATGACAATCGTATCACCTCTCAGTCATCTCTTCTCCAGGCTAAACATACCCAGCTCCTTCAAACTTTCCTTGTAGGACTAGGTCTCCTGAGTCACTATTTACCTAGCCTCCCTAGCCCTCTTCCAACCAACCATATGTGACCTCTTCTGTCCTTGAGACCACTCAAGAGGTTCTCCCTGCCTAGTCTTTTCTTTCTTTCCTGCTCACATCTGCACCTTCTGTCAAGCTGACATGATTAACCCTCTTCCCTCCACTGTGTCTCGGACTACAAAAGCCTATCACTTGCCCATAGCATTCAAACCATACCCACCAGAGCCAAGCCACCGCCTACTTACACAGCCCCAAAATGGCTCCCAATACTTGGTGTTATGATCTGAGTTTGCTTGAATATGAGGGTTTTTTGGGGGGACGGAGGGAGGGAGAGAAGGAGACAGACAGACAGACAGAAACTGCAAGGAACTAACCATGGCTCAGTAAAGGCATATCACTCGAACCACGGTTGCTATGTTAACCAGAGTTTAGACTCTAACCACTGTTTGAGTTTCCAGTCATCTGCCATGGCTTTCAGACTGTTCACCAGATTCCCTTTCTCAGCCTCTCAGAACTCAGACTCACAAATTCATTCCTGTCTCCATGGTGCAGCAGCCTCCGCAGGCCAAGCAACAGCCATAATTATGATCCAGCAGTTCAAACATGATAGTAAACCACAGTTATCACCGGCGAGGGTATGCAAAAACCCATTTCAAGCCACAGTTTCTAATTCCAATTTGCCAGCACACTGCAAACAGATGAGGCATTTAACCCATTCAGCTTCATTTACCTGGAAGGGGGTCTCCTATGATGTGAACTCATCCCATGAGAAAGTGAGACAAGCTACACACTCTCTGTGAAGACGAGATGCATAGTGGAAGGCCTGTGTGCAAGAATTCCTTGAGGATATGCCTCCAGTCACTGGGTGCAGCCATAGCGATGGAGCTTCTGCTTTGCATGCAGAAAGTCCCAAGTTCAATCCTTGGCATCTCCAGTTTAAAAAGATCAAGTAAAGAGTGATGTGAAAGGTCTCCATCTGAGACCCTGGAGAGCTGCTGCCAGTCAGACAACACTGATCTTGACAGACCAATGGTCAGGCTCAGTAAAGGGGAGTGGCACGTGTTCACTGAAAACCTATTCTGCTTCTGCACAGTCATATCACAGGTTGCTTTCCCTACCTATCTAGCACAGGGGTCCCCAACCTATTCATGCCTTTGGGCAGCTTTTGAATTCTGACACAGACTGGTGGGCACAGCCACAAAATGGCTGCTGCAGGAGGTGGCACCAACCAAAAAATGGCTGCAGCAGGAAGTGGAGCTACAGACACAGGCGAAGCCCAACTGCAGGGGAGAAGAGGGGTAAAAAAAATACACTGGGAAAGAAGAGTGTGAGAAAACAAACATACATTGTGATGGCAGCTCCCTTGAGACAGTGCTATTTTTAATCTGCATAGCCAATTGAATCTTCACAGCCAATCAGAAGCCCCTCTGGGCAAGAGCCCTATTAGCCCCCAACCACTTTCTAAAAACACTTTGTGGGCACTACGGAAAGTTTTGGCGGGCTCTATGACAACCACGGACATCAGGTTGGGGATCCTTGGTCTAGTACATTTCTCCCTCCTCCTCTAGGGAGTTCAGGGCAGCGCACCTGGCTTTCCCTTTCACTTGTTTTATTTTCAAAATAATCCTGTGAGTTAGGTTCGGCTGAGAGTCACACACAGCTGGGTCCAAGATCACCCAGAAAGTTTTCATGGCAGAGTGTGGATCTGAACCCAGGTACTCCCTGGTTATTCTAGAACAGAGTGGCCAGACTGGCTCTTTCACACATATTGTGTGGCTTTCGAAGCCCCCATCGGCCAGCTTGGAGAAGGCATCTGTCTCTTTAAATAACTTCTCCAAGTCAAACCAGTTGGCGTCTTAGAGAATGCATTTCAAGTTGAAGTTGTTTTCTTTCCACCTCCACCTCCCTCCCCCATCTATTTTCCTCTCTCCCTTCCTTACAGCTCTCAAAAAATTGACGTTTATTCTGTGTGGCTCTTACATTAAGCGGGTTTGGCCACCCCTGTTCTAGAATGTGACGGAGCATCAGAAGATGATGTGTGTGTGCCCAGTGCAGACCTCTGCAGTGAGGCAGAGGCATATTTGATGTGAATCATACGGCTTCAAGCCGTTTCTCGTGCCCTGCTTGGCCTCCGCACTCCTGAGCTTCAATGACAGGGTGATGCCTTTCCAAATGAGACTTTTTTCCCACATCCTTCTTCTTCTTTTCCTATATTTAACCTTGGCTCCCTGCCATCGTATACTCTACAGTCCTGGAAAAGGGGTCAGAACTTTCTGCAGGCATGCACCAATCTGAGGAATGCAGCAAAACTTTCTCAGCCAGAGGCTGGGGAGGGGGAGGGAAAACGAGACCAGACAGACTGTGGAGGTTTTCCAAGATAAGCGTGGAGAAAGTAGGGGCTGGTTACTCAGCCCACCTGGTTGGGGAAACAAACGTACATTCCCTTCTCTCCTTTATTTTGGCTGTGTGGGTTAGAGATATGAACCTGCAAATTAAGCTGCCTTGTACCAAGTCAGACTGTGCCCACCGCAACTGGCAGATACAAAAATACCTAAGAACTCTTTTGTTGGATCAGACCAGGGGTCCACCCAGTCCTGCATTCTGCCTTACAGAGCAGCCAACCAGTTTGCCCTGGAGGGCCAACACAGAGGGCAGAGAGGCCAAGGCCTGCCCCTGCAGTTGCCAACTAGCTCTGGTATTAACTGTCTCTGAATGGAGAGGTTCCCCCAGCCAGAGTCTCAGGCCAAGAATGGCCCTCTGCTGCTGAGATCTCCGAGACTGACCCAAGCAAATGTGTTCTACCACTGAGCCCCCACCCTTCCCTGTATCTTTTGTATGGCCCTGACCTGGATAGCTCAGGCTAGCCCAATCTTGTCAGATCTTGGAATCTAAGCAGGGTTGATCTTGGCTAGTATTGGGAAGGGCGACTTCCAAGGAATACCAAGGTCATGACACAAAGGCAAGCAATAGCAAACCACTGCTGAAACATCTCTTGTCTTAAAGACAAGTCTAGCTTCCCACCTACTGGTACATAACATTAAAAGACACACAACTTCTGGCTGCCAGACCAACTTAGGATCTCCCAGCTATTCTACACACAATGTCATATGATAATGAATTGCCTTTTGCATGTACACAAGGGACACCAAGTTGCCCATCACTACCCTTTCTGGCCACTTAGAAAGTGGGTAGGGCTTTTACCCAGTGAGGCTTCTGGCGGCCATAGGAGATTTTTATTAGCTGGGCAGATTTTTTTTAAATGCCACTTTGGCAGTAGCTGCCCCTACAGCACAAGGATCTTCTCTGTATCACTGAAGCAGCAGCCATTTTGTGGCTCCACCCACCACACTATGTGAGAGTTTCAAAGGCTAAAAAAAGTTAGGGACACCCAAAGTACACCTAGGAACACAGTATGTAAGGAAAGACCCTAAATCTACGTTGAAACAATGGACTGGTATGCCCTGAAAACAGATCCACAGAAAAGTTATCAAAGTTAAAATTACTGACACGATTATAATGGAATACAGTGAGAGCCAAGTGGCACCTTTTAAGATCCACAAAGTTTTATTCAAGATATGAGCTTTCATGTGCAAGCACACTTCTTGCACACGAAAGCTCATACCTTAATAAAACTTTGTGGATCTTAAAAGGTGCCACTGGACTCTTAACTTTATTCTGCTGCTTCAGACAAACATGGCTACCCACCTGGATCTACCAACTATAATGGTAATTTATGTCACAATGATTAGTGAGGGGTGGGGACAGGTAATCTCCTTTCCTTTTTACAAAAGTTACCCAGCCTGGTCACCCAGACTCTATAGCTGCTCACTACTGGCGAGCAAGCAATAGCTTTCATAAACCTGAGAGCAGCGTTACTCACTTCCCAAACTACAGATGTCGGTCTGTAACTGAAAAGGCTCAATCTGTAACACACATCTGTACTATCTGAATGATGGGGGAGGGGGAGGCAGGAGGAGCTCCTTTGAAAACCATCTGATTAAAGAGCATCATACAGCTAAGATAAGAGAATCTCTTTCCTGCCTGGCACCACTTCTCAGATTTTCGTCCAAAGTGTCTGAATTTAGACCAGCTTGAGCGACACTGCTGTGGTGGATTACAGCTACTGTGAAGCGCCTTTTATGTATGCAAGGAAAAGGGTTACAAGGGCTCTTGAAGGAACAGAGATGCTGAATCAGAAGCCTCCTGTGTATCTTTGTACAATTAAAAGCTCCATGTGTGAAATTGGAAAGCTGCATCCCTCGAGTAACTCAATCCAGCCACCAGATCGGCATCACACAAGGGAACGGTGTTCTTCGTCACCTCCTCCATTTATATCAAACCTGGCACAGTACTCGCCTCCCTGGATAAAGCCTGGAATCGTCTAATACAATTATTATTCATTATAATAATCATAAAACAGGGCTCCAAGCAAGCAGTATTTCCTGAATAGATAGCGAACAGAAGAAGCAGAGGTTTAGAGGGAGGATTCAGGAACCTAAATCCCTGCCAGAATGCAGATTTAGAATGCAATCAATGATCCTTCTTTCTCTCTTTCCCTGCCTCAGCTTCTTGTCTGTAAACTAGAACATACTAATTACTTATTTAACAACATTTACATCCAGCCTTTCTGCCCTCACAAGGTCCACCAAAGCAACTAACAAATTAAAACATATTTTTTAAAATTACATTTTAACATTATTTGAACCACACACACCCCAAAATCATTTTTTAAAAAATTAAAAAGAGCACTAAAATAAATACAAAGACATAAAAACAACAACTGAACATTGGTCAGGAAGCAGAGATTCACTGGAGGAATGTCAAACAAAAGAGAAGTATTCACCCAGTAGCAAAAGACAGGAACCAAAGGGGACAGACAAATATCCCTGGGGAGAGAGTTCCAGAGCTTTGGCACGACACCAAATGATATTAAAAGAGTCATGAAAGAGCCTAAAGCTCATTGTACAATTGCAGCTGTTACAGAGAGATCATCAACTATTCATTTATTTCTTTCATTGGGTAAGGAGGTAATGCAGATTACTTTTGCAAACCTAAGATGATTTCATTTCCCATTTTTGTTTTAGAGCGCAGCTTGTCTCACTCACTTGAGCCACCTGATTTGTTTTATTGAAACCAACTGGTTCAAACCAACTGGCTGTTTGCAGGGGCAGCAAAGCACACAGTTTGTAAGCAAAAGGTCCCAGGTTCAAGCTTAATGTCTCCAGTTATGCCATCTCTAGGATACCACCTCCAGTAAAAGACCCATTTCTACCTGAGGCCCTGGAGAAAAACGGCCAGACTAACAAAAATTCACTGTGCAGGTTCTGAGTTTAATCCTACTATCTAGGGCATTTTCCACATGGGGACAGGCATGTGTCATTTCTCCACTGCTGCTGCAGCCATAAGAGCAGCCCAGCAGAAATGGAACTTCCACATGGCAGGTTTCCCTATCAATTCCCTGCCTCAGTCTCCCAGAAACAACTACCCTCACACACATATCCCACTAGGTAACTAGGGCTTTTCCTGTTTGCTTTTATGGAATGTTTTTATATTGATATACTCTTTTATGGAAAGTTTTTATATTGCTATACTGTTATAACAATCTGTTTAATCAATCCCTTGAATTACCAGTTTTCATTCTTAAAATAGTTAAGTCTCTAGCCACTTTTGTTGCGGAGATAAAAACCTTTCCTCTTAAATCTCCACAATAAAAGGAACTAGAGATTCACTATTTTAAGAATGAAAGCTGGTAATTCATATAACTTGTTCCACAGGTCATTATACTGCTCCATCAATGTAAGGAGATTCAGTTGCTGATTTTTAAAAAGCCCCCCAAGTGGCAGGGAGAGGAAAATGGCTACTATGTGTGGAGGACTGGGAAAAACCGAATTTTCCTGCTTGCATGGCAGGCTTTGCCATCATCTTTCCCAAAACTGGGAAACCCTGCAATATGCACAGATACCAAGAAAAAAATCCCAGCAGCTGAACCCGAGGCAAATAACCCAGGCGGAAACAGCACACATTTCCACCCCAATTTTCCTCCAAGGTAACCTTTGCGTCAAACTTTATGTCAGAATTGAGATTTGATGCCAGGTTACCCAGATACTAGTTCAAAACTCTAGCCACTAAACCACGATGGCCCTGGAGGAAGTAAACTAATACTCCCATCTCATTACATCTTTGTCAGACAAATGGACCGTCGAGACCTGCACCTTTTCTGTTTCCACACTTAACAGCTGCAATCAGAAGCAAAGTGACACTGTAATCCCAAACATGAAATGCCAGATTTTTTTGAGAAGCAAACCCTCAGTAGGATCCGTTTCTTTCTCTGGAAATATCAAAGCCTTTTCTGGATTAGAGTTGGCAAACCTGTCAAACTTTGACCACAACCAAAGCCAAGAATTAATTATGCTGCCATTCAGTGGCGAGATCAGGAGCAGGAGCTTTTTAATTCCATGCCACCCCCAGGCCTGCAGCAGCTGTGGGGGGCATCACAAAGCTTTTACAGTTGGCTTCCTTCTACAGCTGCAAACATCCAATACAAGGAGCCCAGCAGAGGTATCCTGAACAGCGTGACACTTTCTCCGCCCAGTGTGTTTAGGTGCTGCAGCTCTGTTTCAGATTGCATCATTGGTCTGCTAAGCACAACTGTATTTAAAAAAAATTTTTTTGACATCACTGCTGTTACTTTGTTGGATTCCTGCTAATAGTCTCTCTCCTCACCCCCCTCTTTCATACTGTGTAACTGTAGGCTGACCCTGGAGTTCTAGGATAAAAGCCAAGAAGGAGAATCATCCAGTGTATCATTTGCATTGATTGAAACCTTACCTAACATTGTTAAAAGTCATGATAATTCATTACAGTATTTTTTAAAAGTTAATTTCATTGGGTTGGAGAGATCCATTTCGCTAATGGCAGTGTTTTTTGCCCTGGCAACGAGAAGCCGTCCCTTGACATCAATGCCTCATATTGGTTACAGGGTCAGTCTAAAACTCCCCAAGTTCAAATCCCAGCTATGCCATGGAAATTCACCGGGAACTTTGACACTCAAAAGCTTATTATACCCCCAAAGTCAAACTGGTCTCTAAGGTGATACTGGACTCAAATCTAGCTGGGTGGGTGAGCCTTGGATTAAGCTCTTTCCCTCAGCCTAACCTACCTCACATAAGAATATAAGAGAAGCCATGTTGGATCAGGCCAATGGCCCATCCAGTCCAACACTCTGTGTCACACAGTGGCCAAAAAAACCAGGTGCCATCAGGAGATCCACCAGTGGGGCCAGGACACTAGAAGTCCTCCCACTGTTCCGCGTCCCCCCCCCCCCCACAGCAAGGTACAGAGCATCACAGGGTTGTTGTTAGGATAAAATAGAGGAGGGAAGAAAGCTGGAAGCTGGTCCCCACTGGGGGAAAAGGTAGGATATTAAATAACTAAACGAACAACAAGGATCCACACGCTACAACATCACATTTCACTAACAGTTCACTAATTTTTTTTGCAGTCTATATCAGTCCCAAAACTGTTGGTTATTAAAGCTTTTAAAAAATGACTGTGGTTCTAAATAAAGCATTTTCAAAGTTCTTGACCCATCAAATACCCAACCTTATGGAATATCTCCCCATTTCTCTCAGATTTAGATTCTGGAAAGAGCCTTTATACCCACAGAAATCACCTAATGCTGACTCTTGCTCCCTGAAAGTCACCCCTAGATAATGAACTTACAGGAAGATGCTAATGAAGGATTAGCCAGACACCAAGTAAAATGATTAACAGTTCAAACACTTTTGATACAGTGGGTCAGACCAGAAATCTGAAAGCACCAGAAGACACAAACACAAAGCTCCCTTACACTGAATCAGCGCTTGGGTCCACCAAGGTCAGTATTGTCTACTCCAGGGGTGGCCAGACTTGCTTAACAACAGAATAAAGGTCAGATGTTTGAGAGCCGCAAGACATGAACATCGGATATTTGCGAGCGGAGGGAGGGAGGGAGGGAGGGAGGAAGGAAGGAAGGAAGGAAGGAAGGAAGGAAGGAAGGAAGGAAGGAAGGAAGGAAGGAAGGAAGGAAGGAAGGAAGGAAGGAGGGAGGGAGGGAGGGAGGGAGGGAGGGAGGGAGGGAGGGAGGGAAGGAAGGAAGGAAGGAAGGAAGGAAGGAAGGAAGGAAGGAAGGAAGGAAGGAAGGAAGGAAGGAAGGAAGGAAGGAAGGAAGGAAGGAAGGAAGGAAGGAAGGAAGGAAGGAAGGAAGGAAGACAGTTGGAGGGAGAAGGGAGCAAGAGATGGAAAGAAAGCAACTTTACTTTTAAATACATTCTCCAAGCCATTGGCTGGCTTGGCTCAGAGAAATTATTTAAAGAGACAAATGTCTTCTCCAAGCTGGCCAGTGGGGCAGTGAGGTCTTCAACAGCCACACAATATGTGTGAAAGAGCAACATGTGGCTTCTGAGCCACAGTTTGGCTACCCCTGGTCTACTCAGACTGACAGCAGATCCCCAGGGTCTCAGCTAAAGGTCTTTCCCATCACATACTACCTGGTTCCTTTTTAACTGGAGATGCCAGGGATTGAACCAGGGTCCTTCTGCATTCAAAGCAAAGGCTCTTCCCCTGAGCCAGAGCCCCTCATAGACAACGGCCCAGTATGGCTCCCATGACCAAAAGCCTTCTCTTCAGCTTTGAAAGATAGCTCTGGTGAGGGGTAACCACTGGAAGGCCAAGCTGCAGTTTCAAGATTCCTCAGCCATGGATTCTGGAGGTGGCCCTTGGCAACACATTCGATGTTCACCCTCAGCTCAGCCATCTGCAATTCGGAGATAATTACTAGTCTACTTTACAAGGCTGTTGTATTACAACACAGATCATGGATCTGGAGCGCTTTCAACACAGTATGCCACTCTGTACGTATGGAGTATAATATTATTCAGATGCAGTACCAGTTACAACCCTACAGTCGCCAAGCATTTGGTCCATATCATAAGGCAAAAATCAAAAAAGAAAAGATGCAAATTTTATGGTGAAACATGTAACAGTGTGGGGAAGCTGTAAGCCATCAGGCTGCACGGAATTCTTTGTTCTGAAGAGTCCCCAACCTTTGTAAGCCTGTGGCCACCATTGTGATTCAGACACAGAGTGGTGGACGCAGCCACAAAATGGCTTCTACAGGAAGTGGAGCTGGTCATACAGTGACTGCTGCAGTTTACTCTCAGTTACACAGTGAAGATCCTTGTGCTGTGGTGCTAGCTGCTGCCAAAGAGCTACATTTTAAAAAAAGCTGCCCAGCCCATGAAATGTCTAATGGCCAGTCAGAAGCTCTGCCAGGCAAAAGCTGCAACTGGCTCTGCCCACTTTCAAAAAAACAATGAGTGGATGCCAGGAAAAGTTCTGGCAGGCACTATGGCACTCATGGGCACCACATTAGGGACTCCTGGCTTACACAGCTGCACACCAAGGGAGAAAAAAAATACAATGTTGGGCAGAACTAGTAGCTCCTCCACCTCAATACTGGGGCCAGATCAGAGCTACAACCTCGTGCCAAGGGACATACAACTGCTCGGTCTCTGAAGCAAACAGTTTACTGAGTAACATGCAAAGGGCTATTTGGAGAATCGGGATGTCTTTACAAGCTCTTCTTCAGTAGTCAAAATTCCTCACTTACATCCACTCTCAAATTCCCATAACAACTCAACAGGACAGAATTTTAGAGTAGAATGAATTGCCTAGCAGATGCAGCTGTGAAGCCCTGTTTCCAATAACCACCAGCTAAATGGCTCAAGGAAGATCACAAGTAAGGCCAGTCAGCAGCAATCTGCAATATTAGCCTCCAGAAATCAAAGATACACTGCCTCTAATCATGGATGCTTGTCATAGCAAACATCCAGCGACAAGCCTCAGCCATTTTTACATTCTAACTAAGCTAGCAGCATCTTGTAGGGGTGAATTCTCCAATTTCATCCTGTGTAAGTACAGCTTAAACCCGCCACTCCAATCAAGAACAGGCAAGGGGTTCCCCATGTACACCTATTACATCATTCCTAAAACTGCACTCCCTTACCACATGTTTTCTACCCCACCCTTTTAGGTTGTCATTTCTGAACTGGAAAACCCCAAAACACTAGTCCTTGTTACTGAGACAGTTTTGCCAAAACAGTATACAACATGTCACACGGGACTGCCCCACAGATGTATAGAACTTTGTCCTGATGTCTGTAGATTTGCTTTATTTTCACTCTCTTTGATAAAAGTAGTACTCAAATAATGGGGGAGTAGGATTGCCAACTCTGGGCTGGTAGAAATTTCTGGAGATTTGGGGGTGGATCCAAGGGAGGATCAGGTGTGGGGAGGAGTATAACTCAGTGGAGGATAGGGTTGCCAAGTCCCTCCCCCACTGCAGCGGAGGACTTGCTCCTCGTGCGCGGCATAATGACGTCACCCAGAAGTGACGTTATCATGCCGGGGATATTGCACCGGAAGTGCTCTAGAACTCACACTAAAGACTCTATGATATCATAGAGTTTTACCACGATTCCTAGAGCGTCACACCAGAAACACTCTTAGGATTTCACAGTAAAACTCTATGGTACCATAGAGTATTAAGTACAAGTTCTAGAACATCCCTGGCATTATGTCACTTCTGGGTGATGTCATCGTGCCAGGGATGGCGCGTGCCAATGGGGCTCTGCAGGGGCAGGGATCCCCCCAGTGACACTTGGCAGCCCTAGTAGGGTATAATGTCACAGAGTCCACCTTCCAAAGCAGCCATTTTCTCTAGGGGACTTGGTCTATCATCTGGAGATGAGATATCATTCCAAGAGATCTCTAGGCCCACCTGGAGGTTGGTAACCATGGGGGAGGCACCCTTCATTAATTATGTCCAAGCCCCACTCCTAATTGCTTTCTAAAAGTCATAGCAGGGGGGTGTCATAAAGAAGGCAAGAGGCCGTATAATTCAAAGCACAGGTAGACCAGTTTGACCAGGTCCCTATCTTGGCTATTAAACTGCATACATTTCCTACCGTTTTAAAAAAGAGACCCAGGTGTCTCACCCAAAGCAGAAATAGGTTGTTCAGAACCTCTAACTCCCACAAGCCCTTCAAAACACACATCCACACCCTTCCAGCCTACACTGCTGTAAAACTAACAGGTGCAACCAAAACGGAGGAGGGAGACAAAGTTGGAAGCATCTGCCTTTAAGAACAAATCCAGCGAAGACGCCTGGAGACCGTCCAGCTGTTTACCCGGTGACGCAAATGGGTGTAGAAATAATTATCTCGGCTGTTGTTGTCTTATTTTTTTTACACAGGCATCTCCCCCCCTTTTTTTTATCAAATCAAGATCCAGAACAGCCTGTTCCTCCTTCACTCCCACCAACCCCACAACAAAAACAGAAATAAAAGCCCGAGATAGCCAGATGCAAAAATACAAATTGCTAGGAATTTAAGATTCTAATCTCATCAGTCAAGAGGCATTAAAGACCAAAAGCAATATCAGCTTTGGAGGATGGATTCCTAGAAGAGAAATTTAGCATTCTGAGGCTACTGGAAAACTCCATAACTCTTCAAATCATCAGACGACAGCCATAAGCCTCAACATTTATATTGTGCTTCCTGTCCTCACAATGATTCACATATTATCACAGTACAAAAGAACATTAGAATCACAGAGCTGGTAGGGGCCATACAGGTCCTCTCGTTCAACCCTCGGCTCAATGCAGGATCGGCATAAACTCTATGCTAGAGCATCTCTGAGAAGTGTTTGTCCAGTCTCTGCTAAAAGACTGCCAATGAAGAGGAGCTTAACACCTCCCTAGGGAGCTGATTCCACTGTTGAACAATTCTTACTATAAAAAAGTTTTTTCCTAATACTCATCCGGTACCTTCCAGCTCCTAATGCAGACCCATTATTGCAAGTCCTCTCCTCTGCTGCCAACAGGAACAGCTCCCTGCCCTTTTCTAAGTGACAGCCCTTCAAATACTTCAAAAGAGTAATCTTGTCCCCCTCAGCCTCCTCTTCTCCAGACTGAACATTCCCAAGTCCCTCAGCCTTTCCTTGTAGGGCTTGGCCTCCAGGCCCCTGAGCAACCCTGTTGCTCTCCTCTGCACCCACTCTATTCTGTCCACATCCTTCTTAAGGCCTCCAGAACTGCACACAATACTCCAGGTGTGACCTGACCAATAAATTAAGAAGAGCCCTGCTGGATCAGACCAGTGATCCATCTAGTCCAACCTCATGTCTTACTAAGTGGCCTCAAACAGTTCCTTTGGAGTGTCAACAACAAGGCACAGAGGCTGAGGCCTTTCCCTGATATTGCCTCCTGGCCCTGGGATTCAGAGTCTGACTGCCTCAGAACAAGATGGTTCTCCTCAGCCACCATGACTAGTAGCTACTGATAGATCTGTCCTCCATAAATCTATTACAATCCCATGAATCTATTACAAATTGACTGGCAGTGAATTCCACTTTTTAATCACTCTCTGCATAAAGTAACCCATACAACAACTTGTAAATTAGGCCAGTACATCCTCATCCTCACAGTGCGAACAGGAACACGAATGGAGGGGGAAATCCCTTGCTTAAAGCCACCCAGTGAATTTGCAGCCCCTCAGAAAACAGGTCTCACAATGCGATCATAAGCAGAGTTATACCCTTCCAGGTCCAATGGAGTCAATGGGTTTAGAAGGCCGTATCCCTGTTTAGGACTGCTCTGTCATTTACTCTGCTATTCCACTTGCAGATGACACTGGAACTACCCCCACTCTCAATTAGAAACCACTATGTTACAGCAGACTGCGGTCTTCAAGTGTGGAGAAATCAGCAACATGACTTCTTATCACCACAGAGACAGAGAAACGCTATTCTCTCTCAGCTTACACCAGCAGCTAATAGCCTCCAAGATTTCACAGCCAAAATTAGGAACAAGCTTCTAACACCTCGATTTTCATACCAACAATCACACCCTGCCACTCTTACACATTGCTGAACGTTCTACTCCACCTGCTATGAGCTTTACTGAGCCACGGTTGTGTTCTGCCAATTTAAAAGCTGAGGGAATTATGGTTAATGATATGATATACATTGGGGAGGGAATTGCTCTACATGATGTCATCAACCGTTCGCCACCACAGGGTGTGAAATGGCTCCGTGCTTGTGCATATATGTTGACAAGGCTGCACACTAAAGAAAAGATACCTCCATTCCCCACTCTGAAACGTCACTTCTAGACACCATAGGGAAGAAACGGGATGATTTATTTTAGAGGGTTTTCCCGAGTGAACAACTACTGTTTTCCGACAGATGTTTTCCACACTGTTGAGAAAGACTGGACTATCTTTTGGTGCAGAATTTTCCTTTTTTATTATAAAAAGACTGCCAATGAAGGGGGGCTATCAACATTTTGTATTGCAATGCGTTTATGGCTGTTAGCGCAATCTGCCTTTAATAAAGACAGGCAAGATGGGATATAATTTTTAACAGGGCTTTTTTTGGGAAGTAGGAACTCCTTTGCATATTAGGCCATATAATCTGATGCAGCCAATCCTCCAAGAACTTAAAGTAGGCCCTGTACTAAGCCCTGTGATTGACTACACCAGGGGTGTGTGGCCTAATATGGAAAGGAGTTCCTGCTAAAATAAAAAGCCCTGATTTAAAAAAAAAACTATTTAAAAATTACTCATTAAAGGTTAACACATTAACAAAAACGTTCAAAGGAATCATACAAAAATATAGAGGAAAAATAGGGAGATTAATGTAAATTAACAGAAACTAAGAAATAGAGTCTGTCTGGTAAACAGGGAAAAATTATGTGCCACCTAAGACATGTAATGCATAATTCTGATGTGTTGGACATTGGGTCTCAGGAAGAAAGGTTTCAGGAACCGCAGTCCAGGCTGAGGGCCATGGTTCAGGTAGAGTATCTGCACCTATTCAGAATGTTCCAGGTGCAATCTCAGCATTGGCAGATCATGTGGAAGGCCTCATCCTGAACTCTGGAAGGCTACCGCTTGTTAGAACAGACAATACTAGCCTTGATGGGCCAAGGTCTGGCTGAGTATAACACAGCTTCATGTGTTCTATGGCCTCCTGAGATTTGGCATTCCCCACACTTACCAGCTAGGAGAGGAAGGATATAGATGGGGGTCACAGCAAACTATAAGGATAGGATATAGCTGAAAAAACCTGAACCATAGTGAACTATAAGGATAGGGTGTAGCTGACAAGACCTGAACCTTAGTGTCCAAAAAGTATCAAGGTGTGGCCCTCAATCTTCTCCTTCTAGGAACAATTTCCCAATACTAGGCTAAATTGCCACTTCATAAATACATTTATCCAGAGATATGTGTACACATACACAACCCACTCCAAATCAGATTTCACCATCACATCTGAGCTACCAGCAATTTGATGCACCTCACCAATGAGTGAACCAGCTGGAAGAAGTTGCTTTCCAATGCATTAGAGTAATCTAAGCCATCTCTGAGAAATACCACCATGAAGAAACTCTCCTTGAAGGTCCTCTGCAGATTTGCCAGGGAAGATTCCTCCCAATACACACAAAATGTTTTTGAAGTAAAATCAAGCACTTTCCCTGAGAATGTCCCAGCTTCCTGAAATCCTTCCCGTTTACCTCAGGATTCCTCAGCCAGCAGCCATACTATATCAATAACACTGCCAGGTCTCAAGATTTTGTCTTTGAGACTCTAGTTTCCAGGATCATTCTCCAAGCTTCAGTGCAGCCCCCATACTTGATGGCTTCTTATTAGGCTAATTCTTCACACCCGCAGGTGATATTTAGTGCATATGTAAAATGCATTTCAGCTCTTTGTGCCAGATCGTTGCCTCCCATTTGCAATTTACATTTAGTGAGAAGTTGATTTACACTTTTTAAAAAAAAAAGGTTTTATTTTTGGCAGAAAAAATGAATAAACCAGATCTTCAAGGCCGAATCACTGTAACTACACACATTCATGTGATACAGTTCCTAGTTGTCCGTGTAGAAGTACTAAATTTAATACTTTCAGATGGGTAGCCGTGTTGGTCTTAAAAGTGCCACTGGACTCAAGCTTTGTTCTATCGCTTCAGACCAACATGGCTGCCTACCTGGATCGATTTTCATGGAAGGCACCATATTAAGCCTCATGGAATGGAATTCCATCAACCTGACAAAGACACTTGCACAGGTACAGGCTGATATTTACTTTCTTGGTCTTGAAGGTGCCACTGGACTCAAACTTTGTTCTAAAATTAATACTGCTATTCAATGTAGATTTACTAACCAGTTTAGGAAATTCTTGGAGATTTAAAGTTGGTGCAGGGAGCTCACCAGGGATGTGATGCCGTTTCCATTTAGAGCCATTTATCAATGCTTGAAGACCAACAGGTTGTAAGCATACAAAAGGATGTGATGCCATAAAGTCTGCCCTCTGTGCCATTTCCTCCAGGGAAGCTTTCTGTAGTCTGGAAATTAGTTGTAATTTCAGGGGATTGGCAACCTTAATTCAAAGTGACACCACCAGGTTTAGTGCCATGACATCACCAAGCCCTATTCCCAGATGTCTCAGGGATAATTGGAATATATATTAGCTATCATGTGTAATAACCAATAGACGTATCATCCATCTAAGCTCACTACATACTGTGGCAGTGAATCCTACACATTCATGATGTGTCACATCAAGTACACTCTTTTGTCTGTTCTGAATATACAGGGGAGGTTAATGATAAGACTATCTGCATGCAAAAAAGACATTCTGCCACAAGGGTGCCCAACTCCAGGCTGTGGAGTTCCTAGAGATATGGGGCAGAGCCTGGTGAAAGTGGAGTTTGCGGAGGGGAGGGCCCTCAGCAGAGTATAATGCCACAGAATCCACCCTTCAAAGCAGCCATTTTCTCTGGGGTAACAATCTCTTTGGTCTCGTGATCAGTTGTAATTCCAGATCTCCAGGCCCCACCTGGAGTTTGGCAACCTATAGTCTCTCAACTTCACTGGCTTCCCACAAGCTCCAGGATCATAGGTAGGATTGCCAATCCCCAGGTCCCAGTGGTGTGTCCCCCAGTTTTGCAGGCTCCGCCCCACCACCAGCCAGCCACCATGCGCCTTTAAACCTCACCAGGCTTAAAAGACACTTACAACTGTTTGTGTTTTGGAGTGTGTGTGCGCCTTTAAAACTCAGGAGGAGGAAAACAGGGTGTGAGGTGAGCAGGCAGAGCCACCAGTATGTGAAACTGTGAGAAAGGCAGAGAGCAGAGTCCCTCTGTTTTGCATTCGCTTCAGAAGTAACTTCTATAGTAAAATGGATAGGAAAGAGTTAGCTAGAACCCAATTTTGGAATGGAGGAAAACTGCACTCCCTAGGCTGCTCCTCCTTTCCTTTTCCTGTCTGAAGAAGCTGGTTTAAATACAGCAGATTGTTATATTCAGCAAGTCCTGTGAGTAAATTGCCCCTGTGAAATCACGGAAGTGTGGGCTTACAAACTCTGTTTATTTTGGCTGCTTTGTGAGTGTGTGTGCATGTGTGTCCCTTTAAAAAAAGCTATGCTTGGAAATGCTCCAAAGCTTGACAAGGGGACTTGTGGGGGTATGACAAATTTCACTTTCATTTAGTGGAAGTGCTGCTGCCAGGATAGGCAAAAAAAAATGAGAAATGAAGACTGTATTCAGGGAAACTTCATTGCTGTGTTTTTATTTTACGCCAGTTTGGTGTAGTGGTAAAGTGTGCGGAATCTTATCTGGGAGTACCGGGTTTGATTCCCCGCTCCTCCACTTGCACCTCCTAGCATGGCTTTGGGTCAGCCATAGCTCTGGCAGAGGTTGTCCTTGAAAGGGCAGGTGCTGTGAGAGCCCTCTCAGCCCCACCCACCTCACAGGGTGTCTGTTGTGGGGGAGGAAGGTAAAGGAGATTGTGAGCCGCTCAGAGACTCTTCAGAGTGGAGGGCAGGATATAAATCCAATATCATCTTCTATATTCTTATTTATTTAGGGAATGGGGAAGTCTCCTGATTCTATCCCAAAGTCTCCAGATATTTCCTGAGTCGGACCTGGCAATCCTAATCGTAGGGAAAGGAGAAAATATTCTCACTATCCACTTTCTCCATATCATGCATAACTTTAAATAAACTTCTTATCATGTCTTCCTCCTCAATGTCATGTTCCTAAACTGAAAAGCCTCCAACCTTTTAGCTTGTCACTGAAGGGAAGAGGCTGCAACCATTATTTCGGTTGCCTTTTTTTGTACCTTTCTCAGTTCTGCAATAATAATTTTTGAGATACACACAAACATTGGTCACCTATTTCTATACCTCCTAAGAGAATGCACTTGAAGTTATTCCCCTGCTCTATCAGAAGCCTGTCCTGTTCCTAGCTCTTCACCACAAGATCCCACCCATGAATCCCTTCATTCCATTTCAGCCTTTCAAAGCATTAGGTCACACAGGGAGAAAGAGCTGGCCAACCCAGTTAGGGTTGCTATTTTAACCTTTTTTTAAAAAACCAAAACATGAAGACTCATCGCTTCTCTCAAAGCCTATAAATGCATGTTTGTGCTTCACTTGTCCTAAATTTGGGCAGGAGCAATAATAAAACCTCTTGGTTACTAGAGGAATGGCTTGGTTGCCATGACAACCCATTAGGCCTCATCTGAAACCAGGGTTTTGCACTGCCTTGGGCAGGCTAGCAGGTGACCTTGAGAAGTTTTAAGTTTTTCCCAAGAATCCTGCTAAAAATTTGGCTCAACATGTCATCCAAGAGATAACTGGTCTTTTTTCTTTTCTTTTTTTTTTTAGGGGGGGGACACAAACAACTATGAGTTAATACAGCTCGATGCATCAATTTCAAGATGAAAAGAGAAAACACTGTTTTTTTCTGCTTCTTGAAAGTCTTCTGACTAACAGGAGGGGAAGGAGAGAGAATCATGATCTTAAAAGGAGCTTGAGAAAAACAGCAAAACAGAAAAATAAGTCAGATTTATGAGCACCACTTGAAGTAAAATGTCAGGACTCTTGAAGCCTCTATCACAGAGGACAGAAGACAGGATTTAATGGACCGCAAGCCAATTTCTGGTAGACTACTCAGTGTTTGCTAGTTGTTGGGGTTCTGGACTAGGTGGACCTTCATCTGATTCTGCAAGGCAACTTTTATG
The DNA here is from genome assembly GCF_032191835.1 of Heteronotia binoei. Lineage (NCBI taxonomy): Eukaryota > Metazoa > Chordata > Lepidosauria > Squamata > Gekkonidae > Heteronotia > Heteronotia binoei. Next base: position 255,742,329 of record NC_083223.1, read on the forward strand.
TTCTTGAACAAGTTAGCATCAGGATAACTGAGTAAACGCATTTGAAATACCCCTATTATAGAGTGGCCAACTTCCAGGTGGCATCTGGAGAACTCCGGCATCAGGCCTTGTTTTGGGCAGGAGCTCATAGGAGTGGAGCTCTGGAACCTCTAAACTCTATTGTGCTCCTTCTTTCTTACCCCACCCCCCCAAAAATACTTGCTTCTGTATTCCATTGTTCAAACCCCCTGTGAGAATTTTGCTGAACTCTAAGATCTGACAAACTTTCTAATACCCCCCCCCCCAAAAAAAAAAATTGGGAAAATAACCAAAACATATAAAGCAGACAGATGGAAATCATCATGCCACTGTGACCACATTGGAGAAAGTAATTTAAAAGTATGATGCGAGTCAGGTTTTATTATGATAATTCTAATTCAAGAAGCATTTTAAGGTAGATGCTGAGCTGATATAATTTAGTCCACCTTCTGGTGATGTCAGGGGTGTGTGGAATATGCAAATGAGTTATGCTAATGAGCTCCCGCACCTCTTTTTCTATGAAATGACCCCTGCCTGCTATTATAATTGATCTCCACGTGACCAAGATCTGTTCCCCTTGAGAAAATGGTTGCTTTGCAAAGTGGAGTCTATGACACTAAACCTCACTGAAGTCTCTCCGCTTCCCAAACCTCACCTTCCCCAACCTTGACCCCCAAATCTCCAATTTTATCCATGAATTTCTTAACAAATAATTGGCAACTCTATGCTATGATCATATCAAAGATAATTATCCTTTCTGCTGTATTTGTTTACTCTAGCCTTCTGCTGATGTTAAAGTCAAGAGGGTGATGCTGTTTGGTTAAAGGAAAGTGTAATTCTGCCCTACCACATGTCAACAACAGTTCATAATATACTTCAGTACCAGTAGGCTGTGCATTGCACAGCACATAGGTGATGATGCACACATATTTACACGCAGGTGCTCAAGTCAGAAGATGCATTCAGAATGAACTTCTACAGACCCTGAAAAGAGAACTGAATTCTGAAATCCAGTGACACCAGCAACTAGTAATAGTTTTAACAAGGCATTTCTATAGACAAATAATACCCTATGACCGCTGTGACAATGATTTACCAGAGCCAAGTACCAAAAAATAGGGGCTGTCCCTGGTAAATAGAGATTGTTGGACTGCACAAGATTAATTAAGCCACAATTTTATCCAGGTGTGCAGCTGCCAGAGACTGAAACACCCAACTTGGGGGAGGAGGGGCAGGAATCAGCAGAATTGTTCTTGCTGATAGTGCTCATGCATAAGCTACCTGAGTTACAAGCATTCTGGGTTCTAATTTCTGATATCCCAACCCTTTTGGTCTATTTTGTTCAGATTTCCCACTATGCTTTTTCACAACTAAATGTGGTTGGTGTTGTGCACTTTCAATTAGATGCCTAATCAAACGCACATCCCTGTTTGTAAACCCCTGGCTAGATTGTGCATTGGTTAGCACACCGAGCTGCCAACAACATTGGTTTCCCAATAGAAAATAAATCAGATTGAATCAGACAGAAGGTGGCCTCAGGATAACCATCTGAATGACAACATCCGCATCGGAAATCAAACTCGCCAGATTACTGTCAGCATCGCTAGCTGGCATAGTGGTTAACAGCACAATAGACATTCAAATCTCAGTTCAGCCATGTGGTCATTGGGTGATATTTGGAAAGCTATTTTCTCTTAGCTCACATTTTTAACGTGGATAACTAATGGTAACCTGCCCTTACAGGGTTGCTGTGAAATTTGCATATGAGAAGCACATCACGAGAATCCACTTTATACTGAGAAGAAGGTATCATTGAGCCGCAACAGTTTCATGGTGATCTCTTTTCATAGGGTTTTCAATACAAAAAGACAGAGGCGGTTTGCCATTGCCTTCCTCTGCATAGCAATCCATGTCTTCCTTGCTGATCTCCCATCCAAATACTGACTGTGGGCAGCCTTCAAAAGCCAGGGACAAACTGGACAAATCAGGCTGCGATATTGGCGAAGACCACTGGTTTATGAAGGTCAGTATTGCCTACTCTGACTGGCAGCAGATCTCCAAGGTCTCAGGCAGAGGTCCTTCACGTCATCTGTTATTTGATCCTTTTAACTGGAGAGCCAGGAACCGAACATAGAATTTTCTTCATGCTAATAAATCATCCATCACTGCTCCCCAGCATCTCCATAGGTATTTACAGCTTCAACAGTACTTCCTAAATATCGCCATTACTATTGCTCCGTGAAGTGTTCTAATCCAATACTAAACACTCAGTCACAAGAGATTAGCAACATTTCCATAAAATGGAAATCTACTGGAGAGGTTAGATTGTTCTGCTGTTTCCTGAAAGGGGGGGAGGGGAAGAAACCCATCACAAAAACAATAACAATAACATTAATTTTAAAAATTCCCTCCCATTTTATTTCCTCAGGGACCAAATATAAACACAAGTGAAGTTAGAGGGAATCAAATCAACAGAGTTGGGTGCTTGCCATCCACAACAGCAGCTCTGGGGGCGTGGAGCAAAAAAGTATTTATTTTGGGGAACTGCGCCATCCACAAAACAGAGAGGCAACTTAGAACGATCTTTAAAAACTGCAAGAAAGACTTCAAACCCAGGCTTTTAGTGAGAAACAAGTCCTACCTGCTTTCCATTTATCCTAACCAATAAGCGCAGATTGGGCAGAATACTGCCTGCACATTTTGCCTCTTACCTCTGGACTGGTATTCATTCTTTTGTTAGATAAAAGCTGGTGCTCTAGGGCAGCTATTGATCCAAATAAGAGGTGTGCACAGAATCCAAACAGGAAACATTATTCCCCTACAATGGGAAATGCCTAATTTACAAAAGCCCCTATTGACTTGTTAGGGGAATGGCAACTATGCAGAGGGTAAAAAAGACTCCCGGGCTTGAACTTCAAACTTCACCATCCAAACCTGAGATTTTGCCTTGTGAGGTTCTCAGGAAAGCACACACTTGGACCTTGGAACCCTTTCTGTTTCTGAACAAACAGAAGCCCTCCTGTGAGAGGCAGATAGTATGAAACTGCCCCCATGGATTTAAGCCCATCTCAAGGTGTTAATCCTTCTCCTGAAGACCACAAGGAGGAAGCCTTGCTGGCCCTGATCTGGCAGAACGGCAGCACACAAATCTTGAAAATAAATAAAATAAACCTTACACCCCAAGACAGCACTTTTGTATGTAAGGTTGCCAACCCCCAGGTGGGGCCTCCTAGAATTACAGCTGATTTCCAGGCCAGAGACCAGTTCCCCTGCAGGAAATGCAGCTTCAGAGGGCAGGTGGTATGGAATCACATCCCTGCAGAGTTCCTTCCCCTCTCTAAACACCATGGCCAAATTTCCAAGATTTCCGTTGTCAGAACCAACTATGGCCTATTTGCACAGCCATCCAATGAGCTCTGGAAGATGAGCAATGATCCTAACCTGGATTTTCCCACACCTCAATACAACATTCCAGCCAGTTCACTTGCCATCACTCTAGCACAGAGGTAGCCTGTGTGCTTGTGCCAATAGTTGCACACCAGACCACTTTCCTTGGCACTTCAGAACACGTCTCCACCCAAGCAATCAACTCAGTTGAACAAAGGTGTTGGCGGCACTGTGGGGACAGCGGTGCAGGAGAAAGCAACAATCATGGTTTAGGCCTGTCATTCCCCCACCTCCAGACCTGTACACCCATCAGTCAAGATGAAACCTGAGTAGGAAATGCCAGGCTACGGGTGGGACCTGGGGATCCCCCAAGATTACATCTTATCTCCAGATGACAGAGATCAAATCCCCTGGGGAAAATGGATGCTTTGGAGGGTGGGTTCTATGGCCTTGTACCCCACTGAGGTCCCTGTGTCCCCCTCAGGCTCCACCTCCAAATCTCCAGGAGGCTCCAAACATGGCTCTGGCAACGCTAATCCCAAGACACTGGCCACACTGGGGCCTGGCTTTCTTCAAATGTGTCTGGCTAAGTACTGCCCTTGTCTCCCGCCTATCATTTTCTTTGTCAGCACACTGACCCTCTTTACAGAAGCAGCTGCATTTGTTTTGGCACTTGGGTTAAAAAGGTTGCTTGCCTCTGCACTATCCCCTCAAAAGAGGGAGAAAAGAAAGCTTACTGAGAAGAGAAGGGGAAAAAACTACGCCAGAGCACATGGACATAGGTGATGGATGCAGGATAATGACATCTGCATACATTTAATTTAATAACCCCTGACTGTAATCCTCCTCAAGGAGCAGAGTCAAACTGGGGCTGGCCCTTTCATGAGGCAAACCAAGGCCTGGGAGTTGAGCATATTCAGATGGCAAAAGTGTTCAAATTATTTTGTGCCTCAGCCTTTCTAATGTCTTTGGCAGGTTCTGAGGAGATTTAAAAAGAAAAACTTGAGAGAAAACCCACTTCTGATTGTAATACCTTCCCCAAAGGATACTGAAGGAAAAAGGATTTATTATTTTGGTATGGTGGTTAAGTGTGCCGTAGTTGGTGTAGCTGTAGTTGGTGTAGCTGTTAAGTGTGTGGACTCTCTGGGAGAACTGAGTTGGACTCCTCACTCCTCCATTTGCCGCTGCTGAAATGGCCTTGAGTTAGCCATAGCTCTCACAAGAGTTGTCCTTGAAAGGGCAGATTCTGGGAGAGCTCTCTCAGCCCCACCTACCTCACAGGCTGTCTGTTATGCGGGAAGAAGATAAAGGAGATTGTAAGCCACTCTGAGACTCTGATTCAGAGAGAAGGGTGGTATATAAACCGACGGTCTTTTATTTTTATATGTGTGTGTGTGTGTGTCTATCTGTTTGTGTAAAAAAACCCTGGCTTGTGAAATGATACTATTTTCATAACTTTTGCTAAGTACCATGTGAAGAATTGGCGGCCCATTCTTCCCTCTTCACACTTTTACTGCCAGATGACCCAATAATAATAAAAAAATCCTACGATTTGTCTGAATATTTTTTTTAAAAGAGTTGCCATGGGAACTGTAAGGATGCTAAGTAATCAGCCTCTGAAATTCTAGCACTGAAGATGATGGAAAGGGGAAAGACAGTAACTAGAGAGGGGGGTGGGAGTGGAAATCAGATAATTTTACTTAAATTACCAACATCTCAAAAAGGAAGGAAACAGCTATTGCAATTTCTAAAAGACAGATAGTGCTGGGGGGGGGGGGGCGGAGAGGAGAGGGATACATTCTGCTGCTTTCATTTCCCAACATGTCTGTAAAGAAAAGCCGTTTTTCCGCATCTCTGAAGCAAGCAAAGTTGTCTATGGTTGGGCAACCAGCAGCCTAGATTCCATTGGGATTCTAATTCTAGCTCCCAACAGCCACTGGAGGGGTGACCTTACCCAAGGTCATTCACTGCTTCCTCCAAGCCTCAGTTTACAAGCTCAGAAGGTGTACCTGTCACCATGGCCCTAACCTTCCCTCCCTCTTCAACAGCTCCAAGGCCTGTGACTACAACACTTACATAAGTCAGTGAGTGCTCCCTATTATTGATTATATTCTCCTTAAAGGGTGCCTGCCAGCTCACTCTGAAAGACACCAAGGTCAAGCCAGGGTAGCCATACAACCCCAAAGCACTTCAGACTAAGCAAAGCTCGCCAGCTCTTGAAAGAGGTCAACCTTCTCCCAGAGCAATCTGTATCCTAAGGCAGGGTGCGTGGCTCCAGCAGCAGGAACACTGTCAGTTCCTTAGAGTCTGCCAGATTGGCAGAGTGGGAAAAACTGGCTCTCCCACACCCAAAATGTCCAGATCTGGGGCCGACAAATGCCCAGCACCAGAGTGTGCTAGAAGAGTTCCCACACAGTGCCGGAAAAGCTTCTGAAATCAGACACACACCTCTCCCTTTCTCTCTCCTCAGAAATGCATTCCCGAGAGAACTGTTTGCAAGCAATAAGAAATAAGTTCGTTAACTAATTAAAGGCTCCAGAAACCCCAAAGCACCCATCGCAAAAGTAGGCCTCTCACAATTCAGTCTCTTTAGCCACGATGATCACGTCAATTGTTTCTGCTAACAGAAAAGCAAAAGGATTACCTTCCCACTTGTGGTGTCTTATGACCCACTGTTCTAACTCTACCAATAAGGAAGCGTGCCCAGTTCAGGGACTCACGCAGAAACACACAGGAGGCTGCCACTGCCTCCCTGAATGATTTACCATTTGGGCCAGACCTCCTTCCAATCAGTCTTCAAAGGCAGATGTGCAACTGAATGATCTAATCACTCCAGATGAATAGAGAAAGATGAAGGAATTTGCTTCTGAAAGATAGAAGGCTGAGAGTTACATTCCTTCATGAGCCCAAATAATGGAACTCACTTCCTCCACATTCACACACAGAGCTCACACAGAAATCCACAGAATGGTCTGAAGGCAGGCAATTATTACCCTTGTGTACTCCAAGTACCGTATGCTCTCAATTTCAATCCCAAAACAAACACGTATTAACTGAAGGTTGGGGGACACCACCACTTTTCCTGCTCATGCATAGCCTTATCCCAGCACAGGAGGGTAATTTTAAAATACCCCCGAAGATACTTCCTTAATCACTCTGTGAGTCCAAAAATAAATTTAGAACATTCCAATCCCTCACACACAGACGGTCCACCCCATTCTACAGAACTGTGTGACAGCTACCTGCTTGCAACCAGTAACAACAATACATTGACATTTATGTAATTCCACAGAATGCTCTAAGTCAGAGGTGGCCAAACCGTGGCTCGGGAGCCCCCGTTGCCCGGCTTGGAGAAGCCATTTCTCTCTTTAAACCCCTTATCCAAGACAAGGCAACCATCAGCTTGGAAAATTCATTTAAAGTTGCCTTCTTTCCACCTCTCCCTCCCTCATCTTCCTTCCTTCCTTGCAGCTCTCTAATATCTTATGTTTATTCTATGTGGCTCTTATGTTAAGCAAGTTTGGAAACCCCTGCTCTAAGTCCTTCATGAGCATTATCTTGTTTCTGTCCATACAACAATCCTGCAAAGCAAGACAGTGTCCTTACCCCTCCAAGGAGAGCTGGGTGTGTGTGTGTGCGTGTATGGGTTATTGCTAAAGCATCTGCTATGCATGCAGAAGGTCCCAGGTTCAACCCCAGCATCTACAGTGGAAAGGATCACGTAGCAGGTGATGTGAAAGACTTCTGCCTGAGACCTTGGGGAGCTGTGTCAGTCCGATTAGACAATACTGACCTTGATGGACCAAGAAGAAAATGTTATTGGATTTATATCCCACCCTTCACTCTGAATCTCTCAGTCCAAGAGCGGCTCACATTCTCCTTTATCTTCCTCCCCCACAACAAACACCCTGTGAGTTAGGTGGGGCTGAGAGAGCTCTCACAGAAGCTGCCCTTTTCAAGGACAAGCTCTGCGACAGCCATCGCTGACCCAAGGCCATTCCAACAGCTGCAAGTGGAGGAGTGGGGAATCAAACCCGGTTCTCCCAGATAAGAGTATGTGCACTTAACCACTACATCAAACTGGCCTGCATAAGGCTTACCCTTACCTGTATCTCCCTATTCAACAGCCTGTCAACAGTAGCTCTGCTGTGTACCCCATGGTCATCAGACGTTTGGTGGGGATAGTGCCTTCGCAACAATGCCCCAGCAAGGATTACCAACCTCCAGGTAGGTCCTGGAAATCTCCTGAAATCATGACTGATCTCCAAACTACAGAGATCAGTTCCCCTGAAGAAAACAGCTGCTTTGAAAGGTGGACTCCATAGGATTATACCCTGCTGAGGTCTCTCCCCTCCCCAAGGCACAGGCTCCACCCATAAATCTCCATGAATATCCCAACCTGGACTGGGCAACCTTACACAAAGCTTGTGGAACTCCTTGCCCCAGGAGGTTCAACTGGTTCCCTTCTTGCTAGCCTATAGGTGCCAGGTCCAGACACGGCTATGTCAGTATGCTTGTCTTTTCAGTTTACATTTAATTTTATAAAAGAATAAAATAAAACAAAGGGGCACTCAGTAAGAAGAGGGGGTATTCAAACCAAGGTGCTTCCTGATTCATGGTTCAGTCTCTCAGCCACCACATTAAGCCAAGCCAATCTAATCCTCTCCCTCTTCTGAAACTGAATAAAGACTGCCCAGTGTGTCACACCTACACTGAGTGACTCAGCAACGGCAGTGCTTTATGGACCAAAAGTTAGTAGCTCTTTCCCTCCCCCTTGTCCTTCCTATAAGCTCATGTGGCATCTGCTTTTCCCAACGTTTTGAGGGTGCCAGATTCATCCCACTATGGCATGCAGATATCTCCGTTTGTGCCTTTTGAAATTCTCCATGATACATTAATACAAATACATTTTTAAAAAGGGAAACATTTCAAACCCAGGTGCCCCAAATCAAATTTGAACCAGAATACGGATTGCTGCGGATTGATTTACGTCTGTGATCGACCCAGCAAACGAAATAAAAGTTGATTCTTCTTTTTTAAATAAAAATGGAAAGGGCAAGCGTCCAGCAGGGAAGAAGAGGTCACGGTTCTCACAGATGAGGCTGAACCCACTGGTAGCCTGGTGCCAATTCCACCATCTCCCTCCCCCCGCCTGGGAATTTTCAGAGGGCCTCAGCTGGTAATGTAAATTAGTGACTTAATGCATCAAAATTTCCAGTCAACCTGGGTTCTGTGAGAAGCCGTTTTTATGGATATGATATGCAGAGCCTCATGAGAGAACCTTCTTATGCATGCAAGTCATAGACTCCCAGCCAGCAAAACATGCCAAACACCACAGCCTTACAATCCCAAAAAAACTGCCAGCCCAGCAAGAATCAGCACCGAAGTTGAAATTTACAGAAAGCAGCTTGCTGCAGTCGATAGGCCATTTCTCAGATCACCACACTAACCCCATTGCTTCTGCATCTTCAGAGCTGGCCCTGCTCAGAGCACCACCTTTGCCATCGGAGGTTCAGGTGATTGTGGGCCACATGGACCAGAGGCTGATTGCTTGGTATGCATGCCAAAGTCCCAGGTTCAATCCCCAGCCTCCCTGGTGGTGGTGGTTGTTTTGGGGGGACGGGGGTAAGAATCAAAACTAGCACCTGATGAGAAACTCATTTTTCTGCCTTTTGGGAAAATAGAAAATACAAGGCTGGATGAAATATAAAAACACAGAACTCGAAGGCACCCCAAGGGTCACCAATCTGCTACACAACGCAAGAATCTTCCCTTCCCTCCACTATAATTAGAAAAAGGTTAAAAACCTTGCTCTACACCAAGTAGCTGGAGAGCCTCATGGCACAAAGTGGTAAGCTGCAGTACTGCAGTCCAAGCTCTGCTCACTACCTGAGTTCGATCCTGGAAGAAACAAGGTTCAGGTAGCCGGCTCAAGGTTGACTCAGCCTTTCATCCTTCCAAGGTCGGTAAAATGAGCACCCAGCTTGCTGGGGGGAAAGTGTAGATGAGTGGGGAAAGCAATGGCAAAACCACCCCGTAAAAAGTCTGCTGTGAAAACATCATGAAAGTTACATCACCCCAAGGGATGCACAGGGGACTACCTTTACCTTTATACCAAGCAGAAGGTTAAAAGCCTCCAGGATCCTTGGGCCAATTTGGTCTCAAGGAAAATTCCTTCCTGATCCCACAGTGGCAACTGGCATTACCCTGGGCATATAAGAAAGGGCTACAAGAGCTGAGCCCTAGCTCATCCCTTCCTGCCCTCCCTCTCACGATCTGCCTAAATTCATAGAATCAGCATTGCTGACAGATGGCCAAAACAATGGTTTGACTCAATATAAGATCGCTTCATATGCACAACATATGAAGATCTTCCCGGGTGCACAGAGGCCTGTTTCCAACTGGAACCACACAGGGAAAGGTCTTACCTCTGTGCCATTTTCTCAACCTGAAAGGGCCCCAATTTTAATTCCTCATTTGAAAAACTTAAAACGTAACCAATTCGAAAATATAAGTTTCCTAAACAGGAACTTCCTGGCACCACTTCAGGTCAGGAAACTGTAACCAGGATTGCCAAGTCCAGCTCGGAAAATTCCTGGAGATCTGGGGATACAGCCTGCAGGGGGCAGTGTTTGGGGAGCAGAGTAAACTCATCAGAGACCCGATGCCATACAGTCCACCCTCTGAAGCTGCCATTTCCTCCAGGGGACATTACTTTGGTAGCCAGGAGGTCAGCTGTAATTCCTGGTGAATCCCCAAGTCCCACCTGGAGGCTGGCAACCCTAACCGACACAGGCGAGGGATGCTCAAACCCACTCTCCCCACACACTGTGGTCCTAATCTGAATCATCCTCCCATGCACCTAGGAAATTAAGTTATTTCAGAATTGTTACAAGAATGAGAGTGGGAAAGCACATATCTCACTCTAGGCTCCTGGAAAGGCCAACTTAAAAACCTACTTATAAATGAATACAAGAGTGAAGCAAGTGTGTAAATCTCTCCTATTGGAAATCAAAATGCTCTCTGGAAATGCTAAACAATCAGCTGGATCTTTTAAAATTATCTGTAACCTCCTCAGAGCATTTAATCAGGACGTGGGGGTATAAATGTAATAAATAAAAAAATTACAAAGTAGGATGCAAAGAACACACACACATCCTAACTCCACACTGGGAAACTGCTATCCCCAGTTCAAGAAGCCAACTGTGTGGGTCACACGACAAGCAATGACCCCACCACGGCTGGTGCTACTGATCACAGCAGGGTCAGACTCTATTTGAAGTTGTTGGGGATCTGACTCTGGATTTTTAGCTTCCTTTTCAGTGTCTCCTGCACAAAATAATAAAACCAGGGAGGGGGCCAGAATCAGAGGGGAAATGCCACCCTCAGCTAGTCTTGAGAACTTTCAGTCTTTGGTCAGGCTTTGGCCAGGTTCATTGATACCCTGCCTTTCTCTCCAGTGGGGACCCAAAGTGGTTTACAGCATTCTCCTCTCCTCCATTTTATCTTCTTGTGCGTAGGGTTGTCAACTTCCAGGTGATGGCTGGAGATCTCCTGCTATTACAACTGATCTCCCGGTGACAGAGATCAGTTCTCCTGCAGAAAATGGCCGCTTTTGAAGGTGTTCTCTTTGGCATTATATCCCATTCAAGTCCCTCTCCTCCCCAAGCCCTGCCCTCCTCAAGCTCTGCCCCCAGATCCCCAGGTATTTCCCAACCTGGAGCTGGAAGCCCTACTTGGCAGGTAGATTAGGCTGAGAGAGTATGAGTGGCCTAGCAAGCTTCCATAGCAGAGTAGGGATTCAAATCTGGGTCTCCCAGGTGCCATTCCAACACTCCAACGTAGGGTTCCCAGGTCCAACTCAGGAAATATCTAGGGACTTTGAGGGTGAAGCCAGGAGACTTTCCCATTCCCTAAATAAAAATACAGCAGTGCAGTTTCCCTGAATGAATACAGTCTTTATTTCCTCAACCTCATTTTTTTGCCTACCCTGGCAGCCACACTTCCACTAAATGAAAGTGAAATTTGTCATACCCCCACAAGTCCTCTTATAAGGCTTTAGAAGCATTTTTAAAGGGACACACACACACTCACAAAACAACCAAAATGTTTAATAATTGTTTTTATATTTTATCCTATTGGTCACAATAATGTGATTGTGTGACCCTTAATTTGTGAGCTGCCCTGAGCCTGCCTTTGGCGGGGAGGGCGGGATATAAATTAAACAAACAAATAAATAAAATAAACAGAATTTGCAAGCCCACACTTTAGTGATCTCACTATGGCAATTTACTCACAGGAGTCTCTGTATTTCAACCAGCTTCTTCAGGGAGGAACAGGAAAGAAGAGCAGTCTAGGGGGTGAAGTTTTCCTCCATCCCGTAATTGGGTTCTAGCTAACTCGTTCCTATCCATTTCACTATTGAAATGACTTCTGAAGCTAATGTAAAACAGAGGAACTCTGCTCTTTGCCTTTCTCACAGTTTCACACAGTGGTGGCTCTGCTTGCTCACCCCACTCCCTGTTTTCCTGCTGCTGAGATTTAAAGGCACACACACACTCCAAAACAGTTGCAAGTATCTTCTAAGCCCAGCAAGGTTTAAAGGCACATGGTGGCTGTTGGAGTGGGGCTTTCCCCTGTCTGCCAGATGGCTGGTGATGGGGAGAAGCCTGCAAAACTGGGGGGGAGGGGGCTGTTGGAGCCCGGGGACTGGCAAGGCTATTGCCACCTCTGGGTTGAGAAATTCTTGGTGAGCCAAGGGAGGGTGGGGTTTGGTTTGGGTGGTACCTCAGTAGGTCATAAGGCCATAAAGTCCACCCTCTAAAGCAGCTGTTTTCTCCAAGGGAACTGATTTTTGTTGTCTGGAGATCAGTGGTAATTCTGGGAGATCTCCTAGCCCCACCTGGAGGCTGGCAAACCTATGATAATCTAACCACTACACTGGCTCTCCAATCTGTTGCTATTCAACCAGACTTTACTCAGGCCTCCCACCACCCTTTATCTTCTAGGCTCCTCCCCTTAAGGGAGACTCTAAAATTTCAACCTGCTGTGTCTCAAACCCCTTTTTTGATGATGATGATGATGATGAAGAATTAGATTTATATCCTGCCCTATACTCAGAATCTCAGTCTCAGAGCGGTCACAATCTCCTTTACCTTCCCCCTCCCCAACAGACACCCTGTGAGGTAGGTGGGGCTGAGAGAGTTCTCACAGAAGCTGCTTTTTCAAGGACAACTCCTGCAAGAGCTATGGCTGACCCAAGGCTATTCCAGCAGCTGCAAGTGGAGGAATGAGGTGGATCAGTGGGGAATCAAACCTAATTCTTCCAGATAAGAGTCTGCGCACTTAACCACTACACCAAACTGGCTCCGAGACCAAGCAGTTGTTCCTTCTGTTTCTCGTTGCATCCCCAGTAAGAGAGGTACAAAAAGAGAACTCCTATGTGACTCTGACCCTTCACTTGTTTCTCAGTACAGTACTCTTCCTGGTTATTGGTTTCCATTTCCTGTCCTTGTCTCTCTTGGGCTGCTGCCCATGGTCCCAGCCTCAACACTCATGAAGTCACAAGTTTGTCTCCCCATCACATGGCTCTAATATGACTTCCAGTCACATGTTCAATGCGCTGAGAGTCTGGAAAGGATGAAGACCACTGCTCCAGGGAACTCTATGTACTGGCAGCAGAAGGGAAAAGTTTCCTCAGGGCAGTGCTATCTACTGCCAAACACCACAATGGCTCCAGTGATGATCACCAAGCATATATTCAAGGCCCCAAGTGGCTCAGTGTGCTTAAAGCGCTTTCATCTTTTCTGAGCCAATCAATGATCATCTAGGCTGTACCACTTCACATGGCAGATTCACGCGGCTGGATGTTCTCTACAAAATAAACATCCCTGCATGTAGAACATTAGCACATCAGGGAGAAAACAAAGCTAGACCCTTCTCACTGACATTGAGCTTTATTAAAATGTTTCAGTGTCACCTTTTCAAAGCCATGGATAGCTTACAAAAATATAACACAGTAATTCAAAAGCATAAAAACAACCACACGCTCATAAAACACCGCCTCCTTCAATAAAAGTAACCTTTAGCACCTAGATTTCTCTGTGCAGGGAACTGTTTGAACAGAGGATCTGTTAGAGATGAATCCAAAACATGCAAATCCCCACCCACATTCTGGTACAGCCCTGACACCATTTGACTATCTCTGCAACAACTAAGCTCAAGTCACCGCTATGATAGGACAGGGAGGGGAAAGTATTCACAACAACTGGCTTGCCTGGAAAAGAGGCAGGGGAGGGAATTTAAAAAACAGTACAAATCCCAGACTCCCACACTAACCACAGAAAGCACCACAGCCCATCTAAAACTGAGATTAATGTCAAATTAAGAAAACCTTGGGATTGTTGACTTCAGACCTTCCCAGTGGTGGCTCTCATGTTTACGATGCCTGTCAGAAATCTCAAGAGCTGTGGGAGTAATCACGAGATTTTGAGCATCACTGCATTTGGCTTGTGGCTGCAGTACCTTCATGGCCCTCTGACACAATGTTGACTAGTACCAGGCCTCATTTTGGCAGGAGCTCACAGGAGCGGAGCTCCGGAACCTCAAGTTTTTATTGTGTTCTTTCTTTCTTAACCCCCCCCCCACACACACACACACACACACACACTTATTTCAGGGCTTCATTGTCCCGGTGAGAATTTCCCTGGATTCTAAGATTTGACAAACTTTCTAATATTTCCCCTCACAAAAAAAATGGGAAAATAACCAAAACATATAAAGTGGACAGATGGCTTTCTAGGGCCACATAGGAGAAAGTAATTTAAAAAGTATGATGGGAGTAAGATTTTATTAGGGCCACATAAAAAGGTAAAGGTAGTCCCCTGTGCAACCAGCAGTTGTTTTCGACTCTGGGGTGACGTTGCTTTCACAACATTTTCACGGCAGACTTCTTTGGTTTGCCATTGCCTTCCCCGGTCATTACACTTTCCCCCCAGCAAGCTGGGTATTCATTTTACCGACCTTGGAAGAATGGAAGGCTGAGTCAACCTTGAGCCAGCTACCTGAAACAGCTTTCGCTGGGATCGAACTCAGGTTGTGAGCAGAGGGCTCCAACTGCAGTACTGCAGCTTTACCGCTCTGCGCCACGGGCTCTTATTAGGGCCACATAGGAGAAAATAATTTTAAAAGTATGATGGGAGTAAGGTTTTATTAGGACAATTATAATCGAAGAAGCATTTTAAGGTAGATGCAGAGTTGATATAATTTAGTACATCTTCCAGTGATGTCCGGGGTGTGTGCCATATGCAAATGAGTTGTGCTAATGAGCTCCGACACTTCTTTTTCTACAAAACGGCACCTGTCAACTACCAACAAAATGCGATTCTTGGAAGCGTAAGAAGGAGCACCAAAAATTTCAAGAAACCCCCAATTCCAAGTTTACGCTTCCCATGCCAGCAAGTCTTCTTTGTGACACTCATAATTCCAAAGGGGAAGAAGTGCTAAAACACAAACTCACAAAGGAACACAAACCCACAAAGGAACTGTTTGCACAAGACGGCAGCCTTGGCTAAATGGTAATTCATTCTCGGATTCCAAACTACCATGGCTGTTTGCAGTCAAGTCATTCCCAGTGTCCCCTAGGTAAGAAGAGAGGACGGAAACTGCAAAATATTTGCAGGGAACACATCCTTTCACTTCAAACTCTCCTCACTGCTCATCAGAGGAAATCCAATTTTCCTCTTCCTGACATCACCCTCAAGCAGGAGTAACCTGTATAATAAGAAAAAGACAAACAGGTCCCAGACATTTTCCAAGACATGGGGAGGTGGAGCTTTGTTTCTTAACTCAAGGCCAGATCTTGAGTCAGGCTAGCTACACACACGTAAAGGAGCAATTACAGCAGAGAATATCGTAATCTAGCCTTCAAACCATGGAGTGATAACAACTGACCAAGAAGCACACAGAGGAAAAGCACAGAACTTAAGGTCCAAAGCTTCAGTCCCAGAATTTGGGCATTCAAAACCAGGACAATCTTACAGCACATAAGTCTTCATTATTATTTTTTTACATTGCTAGCTGCCTTGCGGTCCTTGTAAGAGCAGAAAGTGTAGGGTTGCCAGCCTCCAGGTGGGGTCTGGAGGTCTCTTAAACTTCCAACTGATCTCCAGACTATGTTAATTGTTTATTTATTTAAAACATTTATTCCACTTCTGGAGAAAATGGCTGCTTTGGAAGACAGACAGCATGGCATTATATCCTACTGAGGTGTCTCCCCTCCCTAAATCCCAGTCTCCAAGGCTCCACCCCCAAATCTCCAAGTATTTTCAACATGGAGTTGCTAACCCTAGCAGCAAAGCAGGATACAAATGTTATATTTGAAATAAATAAATACTTCCAATATTCCACCCACTCGTCTTTGTAAACATAAGGACTAGGAACACCGGGGGGGGGGGGGGGGTGCTGCTTAAATGCCCAACAATTGGGGTTTCCCTAAAGAATCTTTTCGTTTCTTCCATTCCGCTTTCTGCATCCTTTCAGATGTTGTAAGCAGGAAGTAGGTTTGTCAAACTGGGATAGGGTTGCCAGGTCCAGTTCAAGAAATATCTGGGGAATCTGAGGGTGGAGCCAGAGAGTTTGGGGGTGGAGCCAGGAGCAAGGTTTTGACAAGCACAACTGAACAACTTCTGGCCATCACATTTAAAGGGATCATGTGCCTTTTAAACGCCTCCCCTCCATTTGGAAATAATGAAGGATAGGGGCACCTTCTTTTGGGGCTCACAGAACTGGATCCCCTGGTCCAATCTTTTTTAAACTTGGGAGGTGTTTTGAGGAGAGGCACCAGATGCTATGCTGAAAATGTGGTGCCTCTATTTCAAAAAGCAGCCCCCTCCCAGACACCCACGGATTGATTCTCCATTATACCCTATATCTCCATAGGGTATAATGGAGTGCCAGCCAACATTTCCCTCCCTTCCTCCCTGCTTTCTGATTACCCTAAAGTGAGGGGAGGACCTCCAAACCAGAGGATTTCCTACCCCCAACTGGGAATTGGCAACCCTACTAATGGGAAGCTGTAATGTTTCCTTTGTCCTTGTCTAAATGTAGATCATAAGCTCTTCGAGGCTAAGGGCTGCTTTAGATAGCTTTAATACGGGACAAGAGGAAAGCACGGAGAACTGACCTACTAATGGAAAGTTAAATGGAACCTCCATGTTCAGAGGCAGTACAACTTTAGACAGCAGGGATGAGGGGCAAAACAACTGCCTACTTGCCATGCTTGAGGGCTTTCTAGGGGCGTGATCTGGTTGCTCTTAGAAACAGTATGCTGATCCAACAGGCCGTACTTAGATCCTTTCCATAAGAATCTGCTATTAGTCTTATAGCTGAATGAAACCTCCACAAACAGAGGCAATGTACATCCACTGGCCCTCCACTTCTAGCAAACTATCAGAGACAGCCACCACCATCACGTCAGAAATGGGAGCTTTTCAGGGACACCTGGCTGTCCCCCTTGGAAACAGGATGCTGGGCTAGAAAGACATTTGGACTGATCCAGCACAGTTCTTCTTATGTCATTTTGTTTTTATTAGGGTTTGTAGAATCTTTTGGGCTCCAGTGCCATGTTCTACTGGAGAAACTTTCTCCAGTAGAACACGCCACTTGAGCCCGAAAGATTCTACAAACCCTAATGAACATATGAAGCTGCCTTATACTGAATCAGACCCTGGGTCCATCAAAGTCAGTATTGTCTTCTCAGACTGGCAGCAGCTCTCCAGGGTCTCAAGCTGAGGATTTTCACACCTATTTGCCTGGACCCTTTTTTGGAGATGCCAGGGATTGAACCTGGGACCTTCTGCTTCCCAAGCAGATGCTCAACCACTGAGCCACAGTTCCTCCCCAATGATGTTAACAGCCGTGAAAACCTGAAATCTTTGATATCATTTTGTTTTGTTTTGGCTTGCACTCCTGTGCATAGTTCCACGCATATGGAAAATGCTGCATAACTATTATTTCAATTATTAATACTCCGAAGAAGACCGAATTGCAATTAGAATCTTAAAACTTCTACCTCATGATCTTGCAGTGCCCTCTTTAATTCTGTTTTGCTTGATTTTTTGGCTTACATGGCCTCGCAAAGCAGCTGCTGGGAGCCTTTCTGGTCATGGAGCATTTCACAGCTTATAAAAAGGGGTTAAATTAATGATTAGGAGGCACTTTAATAAAATGGCCAAGCCATTGCTGAAAGGTCACTCATAACTACTGGTGTTCTTATAATAACTATCTATTCAGGCTGATGCTTAGCTCCAAAACACCCTTTATTAACCCCCTTTCCAAAAGAGTTATATAATGCACGCTTGTAATAAAAGACTCATTGGCACCCTTTTACAGCTTCCTCAGCCTCAAAAGGCCCCTGCCTCAATGTAAACACAGCAGAAAGGAGCTGCATGGCATTGGTCTCAGAAGCTGATTTATAAAGAGACCGGGCTGCCTTGAAAGAGACAGCCGCTGGTATTAGAATTGCTATGAAGCCTGGTGACAAAAGGTTGCCGTCTGAACCACATGCCCCAGTTTTGCTCAGATTCTGGGTAAACCAGACCAGATTCCCGCATCCTGTTTTCCTTTCCAAGCCTGTCTCTAGCCCTTGCAGATTCTAAGACACAAAACAACGTAAAATTGCAGTTACAAGATAAAATTAATAACAAAATCAGCCAAATCTAGCCTTCCATTGTTCTTCCCAATGAGAAAGGCCACAGCTCTGACAAACGCACCAATTATATTTCTACCCGACACACTTTGCTGTTTACTGAGAGGGATTTTGATAGTTACTAGGAGCTAGGGCTGCCATGTCTGTGTTGGAAAATACCTGGAGACTTTGGGGGTGGATCCGGGAGATGGTGGGGTTTGGGGAGGGGAAGAGCCTCAGCAGGCTCCAGTGCCATAGAGTCTGTCTTTCAAAGCAGCCATTTTCTTCAGGGGAGCTGATCTCTGCCAGCTGGAGATCAGTTGTAAAAGTGGGAGATCCCCAGGCCCCACCTGGAGGTTGGCATGTCTGGGCCCCACAAACAGTGCTGGTCCTGGGCTGAAATCACATCTTAAACAAAAAGGTATTGAACAACCCACTAGCTTCTAGCTTCAGTGTCTCATCTGTAAAATGGGAATATTATTCATGACCTACCTTGCAGGGGGTGCTGGAAAACTGGATGACATAAGGTCTGTAAATCATTCTGAATGCTAGAAGTGTTATGTAATGAATAGAGCCATTAATTTTGAGTAGTTAAGTTGTAAATATGTTAATTCAGGCAATTAAAGCTCTTTGTGTCGAAGATTCTATGTTCCAGCTGAGAAACCCAACAGTCTTGCTAGACTACTCTATGCTTCGTTCTAGTTTAAAAGCAAAGACAGCATTTGTTTTTTGATTATTATTTTTTGCTTAAGGATATGTTTTTTAAAAATTGACTTCTATTACTGACTGTTCAAAATTAATTTCTTCAGTTGCAACAAAAGGTAGGCTGTCCAATGTGTGACTCTTAGGGGTCATGGACATACTTCCAAACACACATGCCCTTGAGACAAGATATATCTTTCTCTCTTCTACCCCTCCTTCAGAGACTTCTAGAAGGGACTAAAACCTGAAAAGTTGGTAGGCAGTGCATTCAGGACAGGCAAAAGAAAGTAACTTCTCCACACAACGTGTCATTATCTTATGGAATTCACTGCCACAAGATATGGCTAACAGATTAGATGGCTTTTTAAAGGATTAGAGTCAGCAATTCACAGATGCCTAAAAGCCTCAGTGAATACTGTAAACATATATCACCTGTTACATGTTTACCTCACCCTTCCACCAAAGAGCAGTGTACTCTCATTTCCCTTTTTACCCTCACAACAATCCTGTCAGGTAGTGTCAGGCTGAGAGAAAACATCTGACTCAAGGTCATCCAATGATGACTGAGCAAAGAGTTTGAACCCAGGCCTTTCTACTCCAACCACATCGCCTACCTTGACTCTATATTAAGTAATAAGCAAACAGCAATCTAAGGACTGTGGGTTTTCCATAGACAGACCTCAAAGGGGATAGGGCATGAGGGCAGCCTTGAGAAACGGGACAATTCAGTGATGCGTACAGTATAGGGGAACTTCACTGTTAAACCGGAAAGACCTACGAGTTCAAGCAACCATCTTCGTGTTTCAGGACGCTTCACAATGGCAGGCCAAACTTATCACCATTTGCCATCCCACCTCCCCCAAATCACTACCTAGCAAGGAAACTCCAGACAAGAGACTCAACCAAACTTTCCCATTTGGAGAGGCAGAATAATGTAGTGTCCAAGTATAAAACTAAGACCAGGCCCAGGCAGGCTTCAAATCCACATTTTGATACAAAGTTCACAGGATGATCCTGGGTCAGTTATTGTCTTTCAGCTTGATCTCTATCCCACAGGGTTGCTGTGAAGATAAAATGGGGGGGGGGGGGGGCAACATGAATGCCACATTTTGAAGGGGGATCAATTTAAAAAAAAAAGCTAGTAAAACAAATAAGTTCTAGCTTCTTCCCGCTTACAGGAAACTCTGATATTACATTTGAAAGGCCTGCCTGCTGTTGAGTTAAACCCACCACACACTCTTAATATAAGCTATTTCACAAAGGCAATCACATACAGACTTTAAACTGTTAACTGCATACTAAAAAGATAAATGGGTTCAGCCTAACCTACCTCACAAGGTTGTTGTGAGGATAAAATGGAGGAGAGCAGAAGAACGTATGGCACTTTGAGGCCCCCTTTGTGGAGAAAGATGGAAAATAAATAAAGTAAATATATAATCCTAATTTTTTAAAAAATTAAAAGAAATCTGCTTATTTTTAAGCCACAATGCTTTAACTTGTCAAGCTGCATACAAATTTGCTATTATATTGCGGGTGATGTCATCCTAACTACTTAGAGGGTAGGGCTGGTTGGTTACCAAAGAATTCTCACTACTACTACTAGACAATATTACTGGACCGAGAATGGTGGACTGGGTGTGAGGAAGGCTGAGTTCGAATCCCCCTTCCTTCACGAAACTTACTGGCCCAGCTAAGACATCTGCTAACCACCATTTACAAACCAAACCAATGGTTTGAGCTTCCAAACAGACAAAGAAACCCTATCTTGGAGCCTCTCAGATTATCAAAATCACTCCTGAGAGGAAGTGACAGTCGTCTGTGCAGCTTGTCAATTCAGACATCACAATAATACCATTATTAGTACAAACCACCATTTGCAAACACACTTCAGAACCCGGTTTTCAGGTCAGTTACAAACCACTGTCAGTCATCTTGGTCATCACACCATGCCATTGCAATGCAATGCAGGGCCAGTGTTGTAGAAGTTAAAGGGTTATAACAGGCAGTTCGTCTCTGAATCCCAGTACTAGGAGGCACTCTGTGCCTTTCAGCTGGCCCTCTAGATCACCTTGCTGGCCTCTGTAAGGAATGGGATTCTGGAATGGATGGACCACTGCTCTGATCTAGCAGGGCTTTTCTTATGTTGGACTATGATCAGAGAGGCCCTAGTTCAAATCCACACCGCCCCATGACATTCACTGGGCATCTATGAGCAAGTCACTTTTTCTGAGCCTAACCTACCTCACAGGATTGTTGTGAGGATAAAACAAGAGGAGAGGATCACATACTCTGCCCCAAACAACTTAGAAAAGGACAGATTTCTAATTTAAAAAAAAAAAATAGTTACGCACACTTTAAACAAGGTTTAATACAGTGCCTTAACCAGGTCAGATGTATAACACACCTCATTTTAAAATTTTAAAAAACAGACTCCAGTTTGCACATAAAACAGGATTAAAAACAACAAATCACAGTTTGCCAGTTCTTCCAAAACATACTATGATTTGCTTGCCAGCTCCAGGTTGTGAAATATCAGGAGATTTTGGGGGTGGAGCCCAAGTATCACAGGGTTTGGAGAAGAATGTCATAGAGTCCAACTTCCAAAGCAGTCATTTTCTTCAGGTGAACTGATCTCTGTGTTCAGTTGTAATTGTAGGAGATCACTACCTGGAGGTTGAGAATCCTATTTGTTTGGGATGTGGAAGTCTTTTTTTCTGGAGCTGCACAAGAATGTTTAAGGATTATTCCACTAATAATTACATAAAAGCGGCTGTCTCTCAATCTAACCTCCCTGACAGGACTAGTGTGAAAATAATCTACATACATTAACCTGAGTTTCTTGGTGGACAGACCATGGTGAGGAACCTGGGTTATTGGTCACTAGATCTTGCCAAAGATGCACCCCAAACCTGCTTCATTTATTTTCTTTATCCCCGGCAGAGCCCTCAGCTGGGACATTTAGTCAGGCATTTCACCAACAAATCTTACTGCTGCCTGCCCAGGCTACAACCGCACCAGGAAGCAAAGACTCCGAAAAACATTCAATAAAAGCAGTCGGATGGATGTCTTCACAACAACATTGCCCATTGTGCCAAACCAAGCGAGCTCCTACGTATATTTTACAACCAATTCTTTGATGCTGACAATAAAACAGCGGGGAAAGGAAACAGGAAGAGGAGCACAAGAGAACAAGAGGAAGCCAAAGCCCAGAGCTCAGGTTTAGAGAGACAAGAGGCAGGCCTGCCATCAAATCTTGCAGATGGAAGGAAGAATCGAGAGATAAAGACAACAGCAGATTTGACGCCCAAGACAAAAAAAAAAAGACAGACAGCAACAGACATCCCAGCAGGAAACCCAAACGCTCCCGATTTAGAGTTATACCAAGTTTATATTTTAAAAACCACATTTGCAGCTAAAGCATCTCTTGTATAAACAAGAACTGTGCTCACTCAGGAACAGAGGAGCCAGCCAAAATTGGCTTACCTGCCTTAAGGACAAATGAATTGCTTGCTTGTCGGAGTGAGAATAGGAACAAAGCATTTTTAGACTCTGTTTATATTCCTTCACCAAGGATTTGGCCAATAGGGAATAATGGGACTCAGAAGAAGGAGGCCCAAATTCAAATTGCTCTACTCGCATCCTCAGCAGGTCACTAGCTTCATTCAGATGCCACATCAAACCCTGTTATACGGCAACTTGCTTCGAGCATATGAAACTATCATGATGCTACTGTTAAAAACAAGGTGCCGGTCTAGACAGACCACTGGTCTGATCCAGGAGGCCTCTTCTTATGTCCTTATCAAGAACCTGTGGCTCAGTGGTAGGGCACCAGCTTTGCATACAAAAGGTCTCAGGTTCAATCCCCAGCATCTTCAGTTCCGATAGAAGGCGATGTGAAGGACCTCTACCTGAGACCTCACACAGCCACTGCCTGTCAGAGTAGACAACGTTGATGCAGAGAGACCAATGGTTTGACACAAAGTACAGGCAGGTCCATGGTGTTTATGCGCTCTTAAGCTGTGTACTCTGCCTGCTCTGACAGCCAGATGCTTCCCTCAAGGTCTCAAACAGAAGAGGAGGCCTGTCCCTGTTCTACTCCTTGAGATACGTCAATGGGAGCATCCAGAATTGAACTTGAGACCTTCTGTATGCAAATCTTGCATTCCATCACAGAGTTAGACCCTTCTGGAGCTTCTTGAGTCTCCAAAACAAGTCACCCTAATACAAAATGTATTGGTTAATCATTCATCTTTTCCCCAAGGAACCCTGGAAACTGTATTAGTAAGAGTAAGGAATAAAGAGCTGGCGTGGCACAGTGAATGGAGTGTCAGACAAGGATTTGAGAAGCCCAGTTAAAATCCCCACTCTGCCATGGAAACTGGCTGAGTAACCTTGGGCCAGTCACACACTCTCAGCCTCAACAACCTCACAGGCTTGTTGTGAAGATTAAATGGAGGAGAGGAGAACAACATCGTGCTTTGAGTTGCCCACAGGGGAGAATAACAACAACAACAACAAAAATACAGTACCCCTCCTACCATCCATAATCAGAAACCCAAATTCCCAGGACCTGGTAGGAAAATCCATGACTGGTACACTAATATACAATCAGGTGTGTTTTGAAAACAGCACAAATTTAACTGAGCAGGGCTAGCCCTAGACTGTCTGACACCTTAGGCAAGGCTAACTTCTAGCACACCCCCTGCACTGATAACATCACCGAATCACATGGGGGGAGGGTGCCCAATTTGGTGCCCCCAGAAGGCCTGCGCCCTAGGCAATCATCTAGTTTGCCTAGTGGCAGGGCCAGCCTTGTAACTGAGGCAGGTAAACTGTCAAGTGCTTGGGGGAGGGGGAACAGTGGGAGGGCTTCTAGTGTCCTGGCCCCACTGGTGGACCTCCTGATGGCATTTGGGGGGTTTTTTGGCCGCTGTGTGACACAAAGTGTTGGACTGGATGGGCCATTGGCCTGATCCAACATGGCTTCTCTTATGTAAGCGACTGACCCAAAGTATAGAATCATCAAGTTGGAAGGGACCTTCAGAGTCACCATCAGGGTAATCCAGCAAGCTTCCACAGCAGTGTCAGGATTTGAACCTGGGTCTCTGTCTACCAGCTCTCTTGATCTGGATCAAGCCTCACCTCAACCATAAACTCCCTGGGGGGCCTAAAGTGAGCCTCTCTCTCTCAGCCTCCCATCTGCTACATGGGGATAATAATACCGGCCTACTTTACAAGGCTAAGGTGTGGGATTACTGTACATGATGTACAAGTGCTTTGAACAATGGACGTTCAATATGAATGCTGAGTCGCATTTCCAGAATCCTGAAGGAAAACATGAATGGGAAGGGAACTGCACAACGTGTCAAACAACTGAACAATTAACTGTGTAATTAAACATATTTAAGATGCTTTGCGGCGTCACTCACTCAAGTTGGATCTCCATCAGCAAAAGAAGAATGAAGCAGGAACGTCCACAGGCAAGTTTGAATGGGCTATGTCGCTTCAGACTGGCCCTGGGAGATACCATTTTTTCGACTCCTTGTCTATGTAAAAGTCAGTGTGGTGTAGTTGTTAGAGGGCTGGGCCAGGAATAGAGAGAGGCAGGTTCAAATGCCTGCTCTGTCAGGGAAGCTCGCTGGGTGACCTTGGACCAGTCACATACTCTCAGCCTAACCTACCTAGCCAGGTAGCTGCTGTGAGGATAAAAGGGAGGAGAGGGTGACAATGTAAGATGCTTCAGGTCTGATTGGGGAGAAGGGGGGAGGGTAGACTCACGTACAATAAATAAATAAAAACTGGAAGAAAGTTACTTTTGAGTGGGCTCTCCCTACTGCAAGGGACTGTTCTGCAAAACATGCACCCCAAAATGTGATAAGAACATAAGAGAGGCCATGTTGGATCAGGCCGAAGGCCATGCAGTCCAACACTCTGTCACATAGTGGCCAAAAAACCAGGTGCCATCAGGTGGTCCATCAGTGCGGCCAGGACACTAGAAGCCCTCCCACTGTTGTCCTCCCCAAGAACCCAGAATACAGAGCATCACTAGCCCCAGACAGAGAGTTCCATCTATACCCTGCGGCTAATAGCCACTGATGGACCTCTGCTCTGCATGTTTATCCAATCTCCTCTTGAAGCCATCTATGCATGTAGCTGTCACCACCAGCTGTGATCCCTCCCATCATTCTACGACCTCATTCTGCAAACAACAGGTATCAAATCTCCCTTTCTCAAGTATCAGCATGGTTACTTCCCCCTGAGCTGGAGCCCTGAATCTGGGTATAAAGGTAAAGGTAGTCCCTGTGCAAGTACTGAATCATTACTATGTACAGCTCAATATAACCTATTTATAGATGGTTGGGGAGACTTACAGTAGGACAGAAGCACACCATGGGCTCTGAAGAAGGTGAGCCAAAAGTACTTCAGTTGGTTACGATGCTTCCAGAGATCTGTAATTTTGGCCTACTCACATGGTCCAGGACACGCAACAACTGTTCCAATCTTGTCAGATCTCAGAAGTTAAGCAGCGTTGGCCCTGGCTGGTATTTGGACGGAAGACTTCCAAGGAATACCAGAATTGGGACATGGGGGCAGACAATGGCCGACCCACCTCTGAACATCTCTTGCCTTGAAAACCCCACGGGGTCACCATAAGTCAGCTGTAGATAGATCCAAGTGGGCAGCCGTTGGTCTGAAGCAGTGGAACAAAATAGGAGTCAAGTTGCACCTTTAAGACCAACGAAGTTTTATTCAGAATGTAAGCATTCGTGTGCTCTACGCACACTGACCAAGTGTGCTTAGAGCACACAAAAGCTTACATTCTGAATACGTTGGTCTTAAAGGTGCAACTTGACTCCTACATAAGTCAGCTGTGTGACTTGATGGCACTTTCCACCACCAAAAACCAAGAAGCCTACTCTGGGGGTGGGGGGGGGGGAGAGAAGAAGAAGCGTACTCTGGAATGGTTAAAAGATTTCCAGGCCTCCTGGGGAAATGAAATTTGGTACATGTGAGGTGCAAAACAAAATAAATCTGAAAGTGTAGCATTTGACCATCTAAGAGTCTAAACTGAGGGTAGGGATTTTCTCTCGTAAGTTAGGTCAGCACACCGGAGCAAAGTAGGGTTCAAATGGTGGCCTGGAGGAACTCAGTTGTACTTTTCTACACCTGAACAAAGGGGGGGGGGCAGGGAGACATCAGTAGCAGCCAGGAATGTGCACCTAAGCAGAAAGTCTTCTCAAGTTACTACTGCGTTTAAATACAGACAGAAACACACAGCAGCCTTGGGGGCTGTTTCCCCTTTCACACACCTGAATCCGTTTCAGTTTGGCCAAAGGCACCTCCAGTTACAGCCAGGAACATGAACGCTAAGTGTGTGCAGAAGGCAAGCTCTGGTTACTGCTGGGGTGGGGGTGAGAATACTGTATGTGCCCAGAAACGCAGCAATTGTTCAGAGATAGACAGATAATAAGAACCGAAGGAGGACTGGACACCAGAGACAAATGACAGCTGACCGAGTAACAATTTGTGCTTGTGGAGTGTGTTTGTGTGTGCAAGAGAGCCCCAAACACCCAAGGGAAATGAGTATAGGCAGACAACACAGAGAGGAAACAGTTTGAAAACAAAAACACGCAGACAACATCAGACCAAGGGGAGCGTGTGAGTGTGTTATCTGTATTTGCGCAAGCACATGACAGAGACAGCAGACGGAAAGGGGAGGCAGACAACACCACGCATAAGGGAAACAGAGCAAGAGAAACAGAGTGTGTGTGCACACAACTGTAGACATATTGGCTACAAAGCAGGCCCCGGTTTCCATCGTTCAGCTCCCGAGACATGAGACAATCGCTCAGCCTTTTCAAAGCCCGGCCTCCCCCATCACAGCAAATCCTGTTGCCACAACAAGCAGTCCTCAAAATATTATTTCGCTCCCTGCTGTCACCCTCAACGGTGCTGGCACCCAGCAGGACAAGCCGACCATGTTCTTCGACCAACCCCTGCCTTCCAAAAAGACCCTCCTAAGAGATAAAAACACCTTAACGCTTGAGGGGAAAAGAATCTGACGCCCCCAGGGAAGAGATCTCTCTCAGAACAGTCCCCTTCTAACACCCTCTTCGGCCTGGCGCCTGGTTCCAGCTGCTGGCAAATGGCAGAATGTTCTCTGTCATCCACCCACAATCCCCCACAACTACCTTCTCTTTAACTAGAGAAGGAACAAGTCATCAGTCTCTCTAACTAGAGAAGGATGTAAAGAGCCATCAGTCTCCACAACAGGCACTGGGACGGGGCAGCCACGCTCCGGAATCTCTGTTTATCAAGACAAACACACCCCATTGACAACCAAATATTGTCATCTCGGTCGTCCGCAGCCCCATCTGCACTGTATAAACCACATGCGTCACCCTCACCTGAAAGGAGGCACCTCTGGAAATATTGCTTACACAGAGACTATATTTCATTAGTTGGTTTTTAAATGCCAGGAACCAAGTCATGGGCTCTGTCAGCCATCAAAGTAAATGTCATTGGGAGCGGGAGGCGGGGGGGGGGGGGTTCCAGTGGGGAGCAGCCATAGCTTCCTGGGCATAATGGTCAGGGCTCATCAAAATGCCCTGGTCATCTCCCAGAAGGCGAGTTACCACCAACCCCCCTCCAAAGTAACAAAACTTTTACAGAACCAACAAATAACAGTGGGATAACCTGCAAATCATCAGAGTCACACTGAACCCTTCATTCTGGCCCCTGCTCTGTATAAAACAGATGTTTGCACAATTGTACAACCAGAGAAACAGGAGAGAGAAAAAGGGACCGATTCAAAGCTACAAATTAAATCAAGTGATGTATAATTGCTTCAGAGATCAGCCAGCCAAGTTTTCCTGTATAGGAGTCAAGCCTCTGTATGCAGCTTTGGAATGCCTTCTTCATTAAAAATTGCAGTCATTTGCATAGGCTTCCCCCTCCTCATAAATGCCCAAAACTCTTATTTCGGTCATTATTGCAACAGCTCTGTAAGGTAGACTGATATGAAGATTTCTGGATCAAAGTAAGGGCCAGTGCAGCCCAGAATCTAGTTTACCAACAACAGCCAGCCAGATGTTCATAGACAAGGCCTGAATCTGCTAAATACATTAAAAAGGCAACAGTCACTTCCCCCAGTCACCCCCTCCCCAAACCAGAAGGTACACTGCCTTGAACTATGGTGTCTCTATTTGGCTGTCCATTAAAAATATACAAAAGAACCGAAAAATTAGGACAGATGGCGGGGGGAGTCTGACCTGACAACAGATATCTCGTCAGCGGACAAAATGAGATTTGAACAGAAGGCTTCTGGGCTCCCACTCCATTACATAAGATAAAATGTTCAGGACTTGTAATGTTTTTAAGGAACGGGCCTGGAGACAACGCTATAAGCTACCAGCAAATACGCATGCCTCAGTCAATACCTACAGCCCAAGCTGATCTGTATTTCCTCTGCAGCTGTGTTCTCATTTCGCTACAGGACAGGCCGCCTCTGAAACAATATTTTCAGCCCGCCTGGTTAACGGCCTGACCCATTCTGACAGCTCAACAGCACCATCCGCACACACACTTAGCCCCCCCCCCCATATTATTTGGAAACAGCGGTTTGAGTGCCAAAATCAGAAGCCCTTTTTCTTTCACTCTCTAACCGCTCCTTTCCCTGACGTCTCAAAGCAAACAGGTTGCCAGTCATCTTTCCTGCCTCCCAAACACACAACAAAACTGACAGCCAGCATCCTTATCAGGAGCCAGAGAAAACAGGACACAAAGGCGGGATCCAGGAGATCTGGATTCGAGTGTCACCTGCTTTCCAGCCTCAGTTGCCCATCTGTCAAATGGGAACAACCAAGCCCTCCAAAGTCAACTTGCCTGTTTCTAAAAGCACAGCAGGACACTTTCCATAAGGAAACAATAACTGGCTTTTTGCTCTCAGGATGCTCTCTCTGACGATTCCGCCCCCCCCCACACCGCACATACACATACACACTGATCCCCAAAACCCCACACATCTGGACTATTCCTACCAGCTACTAAGCCGCATCCAGACCCCAAGTTTTCCTCTGCACTTCTCATCCTCTGATTTCCCAGGCTAGCTAAAGTGCTAACTCCCACCCACCCACTTATTTCCTGGCCATCCTCTTTCTCATGCCTTCTCCAGCTTTTCCCAAGCCCTGCTGCTCAAGACAGGTCCATAAATCACTCCCCCCCTCAGTCTTCCTTCATCTACAAATGCCATTCTCTACAGCTATGAAATCACAGGCGCCCCCACCCCATCTTTCTTCCCCAGTTCACATCCACTGACTCCGTGGGACTGATCTTCCAAAGCAGCTGTTCCCTCCCAACCTTTCTGCTCTCCTGGGATCACCTACAGTCCCTCAGCCTGCCTAAGATTCTCCAAGATCCATCCCCTGGAAAACTCTGAGAGCAGGAGCACTCCTCCCCACCCTCTCCAACAATTCGCCCTCTCCCCGTCACTCTCTAAAGTTCCTTTCTCTTCCCTGACACCCTAAAATTAAGCCTCCCCCTCTCCAATCAAACCACCCCAAACCTGCAGGCTTCCCTCCCCCACAGCAAGATACTTGATCTAATACTTGGCATCACTCAGTTGGATGTCTGTGCCCCTTTTCCAGTACACTTTCTCACCCCCCCCCTTTCCACAAACACGCGCCTTCCTCTCCAGTGTACAGTTCTTTTACTCAATATGCCCCCCTAGACGTGTAGTTTCCCCACCCCCTTTTGAAAACCGCTCCTTTGCTGTGTTTTGCCTTGCCTCTTTGTAATCAGTGACCTCCCCCCGTCAAAAAAAAAAAGAAAAAAAGAGCCCCCTTGGCTTTCTGCTTCTTCCTGATCCATTCCCCCCCCTCTTTCCCTGCACCATTTTGGTAACTAGTTTTGTTTTGGAAACAAACAAACAAACAATGACAAGCGGAACTCGAAGAGCCCTTGGCGATTCTCACCTTTCTGCTTTTCCAATCTTCTATACACACACACACCCGCACGCCGCAACACACGGAGAAACGAAATCCCCGGTGCGCCGGATCTCCCGCTCCCCTCCGAGAAAGAGCTTGGCTGGTTATCATCCTGCTTTCTGCTTTTCTTCCCCCCACCCCACCGCCGCCACAAACCGAGGGAAGAGAGAAATCATCCACAACACTAAGAAACTGACAACCCCCCCCCCCCCCAAGAAACCATGTAAGTTTCACTTACCTCCTTGTTTTTATTTTCCTCTTTCCTTCCTCTCTGGGCTCCCCCCACCTCCCAGAGCAGCCGATCTCCGAGAAAAGGATGGATAAGAAAAGAGGGTTTTAAAAAGCTATTTAATGGCCCTCTTTTTAAAAATAATAATAATAATAATAACCCAAAAAATTATTAGAAGGGGGGCGCTTCCAAAAATGTAACCAAGGTACAATCTCGGTCTCTCTCAGCTAAAGTTCTTCCCCCTGGGTCACTGACTGTTGCAATCCTATTGGGTTGTTTTATTTTAATTTCTTCCCTTTTTTCTCTCCTTCCTCCTTCCTGGCGGCAGCTTTTTTTTCCCCAAAAAAAATAATAACAATAAATACAGAGAGAGGCAGGCAACTATATTGCACAACCCGGAGGGAAAGCTACAACGTTACCCGAGCGCAACCCAGCTATTGGGAAGTGGAAGGGGGGGGCAGAGGAAGCGAGCAGATGGTACCCAATCGCAAGGCCCATGGAAAGAATGGGAGGAGCCAATGGAGGCTCCAAAAAAATAAAAAGTCGCATCCACCTCTTTACCCCCCCACTTCCATCCAAGCTAGGTTGCAGCGCGCCCTGATCTATATCCTTCCGCCTGGGGATCAGCCAGCAGAAGCGGTGCTTAAAGGGACACGTACCGAAGGAGGCCCTCTTTTCTGTTGCAAATATTTTTCAGCCAAAGTGGTGTATGGAGAGAATGACAAGGATAGTTACGACTTCAGGGTTCTCTTCTCTCTTTTTTGGGTCTCCACCTTTTAAAATCGAGGTCGTTCCTATGGTTTTGAACTCGCCTTTATTTAGCATGGTAAAAGACGCAGTCTAAATAGTGCTGATGAATCCCGAGGAGGCTGCCTGCTGTATCTCTAAATGAATTCCTGCACTGGCCTTGCCTCCTCCTAGGAAGCATGGGTCTCTGCACTGGGTGTGAAAATTGCCAGCTCTGGGTTGGGAAATTCCTGGAAATTTAGGGGGTGGAGTCTAGGGAGGGTGTGGCTTAGGGAGAGAGAGAGAGAGAGAGACTTCAGCAGAGTATAAATACCACAGAGACCAACGTCCAAAACAGCCATTTTCTATATGGAGAACTGATCTTTGTCCTCTGGAGACCAGTTGTAATTTTGGGAGATCCAAGACTGGCCATCTGCAGGTGGTGGCTGGAGATTTCCTAGCATTACAACTGATCTCCCAGCAATAGAGATCAGTTCACCAGGAGAAAAATGGCCACTTTGGAAAGTGGGCTCTATGGCATTGAAGTCCTGCCCTTCCTCAGACTCCACTCCCCAAACCTCCAGATGTTTTTGAATCAAGAGCCTGCATCCTTAGGGAGATCCCTAGTGACAACTTGGAGGTTGGTAACCCTCCCCTGGATCACTTCCAACAAACAGAATTTGCTGTTCTGATAGGAGGCTGTTTGTTGCTTCTCTGCATGAGATACTCCTGCAGCCTTGTTGCCTTCCAGTCTCAGCTTGCGGTTGCATTAGGTGGCACTCGATGCCTCAAAATGCTGATGTAGCAGTACAGCAGGAATTATGCACCCTTCCAAGGAGGATGCCCGCAGTATCTCAGCATGTCAGTGCTTTGTGTTGGCTTCCTTCCACTCACCCTAAATCTATGTGTGGGTATATAAACAACTATTCCTCTCCCTAGGCATGTTTAGATAATTCAGTTGCTTCTGATGTAGATATGCAAGGAAATCGCCCACTTTGAGGAGGCTTGCAAAAACCAGGGGAGGGAGGGAGGGTGGTGTGTTTTTACTCTTCCACAGGGCTTTTTTTTTTTTTGTAGCAGGAGCTCCTTTGCATATTAGGCCAAATAACCCTGATGTAGCCAATCCTCCAAGAGCTTACAGGGCTCTTAGTTATAGGGTCTACTGTAAGCTCCAGGAGGATTGGCTACATCAGAGGTGTGTGGCCTAATATGCAAAGAAGTTCCTGCTATTAAAAAAAAGTGCTGCTCTTCAACATGCAAAAAGGTAAAGCTTTTGAAGTTTGAGTGAAATTTTAATTTGGGGAAAGGGCTCCTTTCCAAAGGGAAAGGAAAGGTCCCCTATGCAAGCACCAGTCATTTCTGACTCTGGGGTGACGTTGCTTTCACAACGTTTTCACAGCAGACTTTTTACGGGGTGGTTTGCCATTGGCTTCCCCAGTCTTTTTACACTCCCCCCCCAGCAAGCTGGGAACTCATTTTATGGACCTCGGAAGGATGGAAGGCTGAGTCAACCTTGGGCCGGCTCCCTGAATCCAGCTTCCGCCGAATCGAACTCAGGTTGTGATCAGAGAGTTCAGACCACAGCACTGCAGTACTGCTGCTTTACCTCTCTGGGCCATGGGGCCACTTTCTCTCCAGAAGTTGGGGGGAAATCCGATAAAAGTGCTTGCTATTCCACTCAGGGCCATAACTTGGCGGGGGCCATGGGGGGCACCCCTCCCAGATCTGCCAGATACACCCTCTCCTGGTCCCTGCCCCCTCCTCTTGTTTATACTTCATTAATTAGTGTCCCCCAGCGCCCCATCTAGAAAAAAATCGTAGATATGGACCTGATCCCACTCCTTTTTCTTCATGTCATCAGAAACCTGAATACTGATAAACACTCAACAACAGGGTTAACAACAGGGGAAGGAAAACAAAACAAATGCCTTACATTTTTAAAAAAAAAAATGGTGATATGATTTCTCTCAACAATCAACATTAACAAAGAGGCCCTGGTTTAATTTACTATGATGAAAGATTACAGTCTTATCGAATCCACAATTGGTCTTTGTGTGCTCTGCTATGATTAATTGCTTTCTGTGGAAGTCATGAATTACCTTCAGTCTTCTTCAGTGTTACCTCTAAGCTGAGTTAGTGTGAGCTAGCTAACCATTTTTTAGACCCCAGCTCACACATTTTTGTCTTAGCTCAGGAAGGATAGCCCCAGAGCAAACTAATCTATGCAGTAGCTCACAACTTTAATGTCAATAACTCACAAAGTACAATTTTTGCTCATAAGGCTCCACAGCTTAGAAGGAACACTCTTCTTTGGCATTCTTGTACTGTTCAGGTTTCTAGATTGGCCAGTGTCTGTGGGGCTAGGGGCTGTGTTTTTATTTTTATATCTTACTCACTTTTTGGTTTTGTTCTTCTGGTCTTTCTCTCCAATGAACGGAGGCTGTTGTACATTGGCCACATTATGAGATGACACGAGTCACTGGAAAAAACAATAATGCTGGAAAAAATGGAAGGCAGCCAGAAAAGAGGAAGATCCCACATGAGATGGATGGACTCCATCAAGGAAGCCGTGACCCCCAGTTTATAAGTCCTGAACCAGACCTGAGCCAGGCTATTAATGACAGGATGTTACAGAGGTCATTAATTCATAGGGTCACCCTAAATTGGAAGCAGTGCCATGGCCTTTAACACACACACAAATGTCATGGATGGTAAATCGGAGCCACTTCCAGTGTCCCCTCTAAACTGAATTAGCTCACAGATTTTTAGCCTCCAGCTCACACATTTTTGTCTTAGCTCAGGAAGGATGACCCCAGAGCACACTAATTTATGCAGCAGCTCACAACTTTAATGCCATAGATCCAAGTAGGCAGCCATGTTGGTCTAAAGCAACAGAACAAAGCAGAAGACAAGTTGCACCTTGAAGACCAACTAAGTTTTATACAGAATGGAAGCCTTCATATGCTCTAAGCAGACTTCATCAGACATCTGATGAAGTCTGCTTAGAGCATGCAAAAGCTTACATTCTGAATAAAACTTAGTTGGTCTTAAAGGTGCAACATGTCTGCAACTTTAACGCCAGTAGCTCACAAAGTAGAATTTTTGCTCACAAGACTCTGAAGCTTAGAGGGAACAGTGCTCCTACTGCGGGCAGAAGCTAGCATGTTAGTGGCAGGAAATCTCTGTATGGAGAAAACGAGGCAGAAAAGTTCTGGCCTCATCTTCTCCCTGATGTGTTGAACATATGAAGCTGCCTTCTACTGAATCAGACCCTTGGTCCATCAAAGTCAGTATCGTCTTCTCAGACTGGCAGCAGCCCTCCAGGGTCTCAAGCTGAGGTTTTTCACACCTATTTGCCTGGACTCTTTTTTGGAGATGCCAGGGATTGAACCTGGGACCTTCTGCTTCCCAAGCAGATGCTCTACCACTGAGCCACCGTCCCTCCCTAGTTAGTTTGCTATGTTAGTTTGCTATGCAGAAGAATTATGTTGTTTTGCCCTCCCTCTTTAATCTGAAGTAGCTGTGCCCTGACACTCCCAGAATGACAACTGGTCTCCAGGCAACAGAGATCAGTTCCCCTGGAGGAAATGGATATTCTGACTTTATAGCATTATATTCCACTAAGGCCTATCCACTCCCCAAACTCTGCACCCCCATGTCTCCAGGAATTTCCCAACCCAGAACTGCCAAACACTAGTTTAGGAGAGTTTGTTTCAGCGGCTGCAGTTCAAACAAGGGTGCCAACTTTTTTTGCCAGCCCCTGCTCCTCTGTCTTTAACAGCAGCTCATACTGCAGACAGCAGGGTGCAATAGTGTTGACTTCCAATGCCTCAAAGAGCTTCGCTGCATGATCTCTACATAATGATGCTGTTCAACGCATAAGAGCAGGCCAGAGGTCTTCTTCCTTCAGTAAACTGCAATCCTATTTTTCGGGCCCAAGGAACACCCATGTCTGTCACCAGCCCGGTGCTTCTAGACACTGGCTGACTCTTAATATTAAGCGATCAAGAGACAGGTACTGATAACAGCATCACTGGTTATTGGCCATGATGGCTCAATAGAACCTTCATGTCCACAAGCAGTGTACCTTGAAACTTAACTTACTTGGAAAGAGCTGCCTGTCTTCCCTGATGAAACTTGAGGCTACTTACATCCCCCCTATCTATGCCCTGATCCCAGACCCAATTCTGGTAGAGAGACAGTTTGGTGTAGTGGTTAAATGTGCGGACTCTTACCTGGAAGAACCAGGTTTGATTCTCCACTCCTCCACTTACACCTGCTGGAATGGTCTTGGGTTAGCCATAGCTATTGCTGGAGTTGTCCTTGAAAGGGCAGCTGCTGTGAGAGCCCTCTCAGCCCCACCCACCTCACAGGGTGTCTGTCGTGGAGGGAGACGATATAGGAGACTGTAAGCTGCTCTGAGTCTCTGATTCAAAGAGAAGGGTGGGGTATAAATCTGCAGTCATCTTCTTCTTAGGTTCAGTCAAGCAGCAGTTTGGTGCAGGGGTTAAGTATGTAGGCTCTTATCTGGGAGAACCGGGTTTGATTCTCCACTCCTCCACTTGCAGCTGCTGGAATGGCCTTGGTTAGCCATAGGTCTCGCAGGGTTGTCCTTGATAGGGCAGCTTTTGTAAGAGCTCTCTCAGCCCCACCTACCTCACAGGGTGTCTGTTGTGGGGGAGGAAGGTAAAGGAGATTGTAAGCTGCTCTGAGATTCAGAGTGTCAGGCAGGGTATAAATCTAATATCTTCTTCTTCATCATATTAGGGTGGCCAGCTCCTAGCTGGAGAATTCTTGGAGCTCTGGGGGTGGAGCCTGGGGATGTCAGGGTTTGCAGAGGGCAGGGACCTCAGTAGGGCATAATGCCATAAAGTCTACACACACAAACCCCGGCAAAGAAGCTGTTTTCTCCAGGGTTACTGATCTCTGTCATCTGGACATCAGTTGTAATTCTAGGAAATCTCCAGGCTCCACATAGACCCTTCACTGTACCCTGGTTTGCTACTTTCAGGACCATCGATGGACTTCCTAGGAGCTTCAGTCTGGAAAACAAGATGCTGAACCAGATGAGGGTAGGGAGAAGGCTGTGGAGCAGACAAAGAGATATTTCAAGTGGGCAAATCATAATTTGTGAATGGGGGCTCCACATACGCACTGAGCATGTGAAGAAGAAGACGACTGCAGATTTATACCCCGCCCTTCTCTCTGAATCAGAGACTCAGAGCGGCTCACAATCTCCTATATCTTCTCCCCCCACAACAGATACCCTGTGAGGTGGGTGGGGCTGAAAGAGCTCTCCCAGAAGCTGCCCTTTCAAGGACAACTCCTGCAATAGCTATGGCTAACCCAAGGCCATTCCAGCAGCTGCTAGTGGAGGAGTGGGGAATCAAACCCGGTTCTCCCGGATAAGAGTCTGCACACTTAACCACTACACCAAAACAGATCCTTGATCCATCAAGGCCAGCCTTGTCTATTCAGACTGGCAGCAGCTCTGCAGGTCTCAGGCAGAGGTCTTTTTCATCACCTACTGCCTGGTCCTTTTAAATAGAGATGCTGGGGATTGAACCTGGGAGCTTCTGCATGCCAAAGTGGTGGGTAACCATGGCTCCTCCCCTGAACTGAACCCCCTTGCACTGAAGTGGTGGGGGCAGCATCAGAGGCTGGAGTGATAATTAAAATGCTTGTCATAGGGTTGCCAGCCTCCAGGTGGGGCCTGGAGATCCCCAGCTCTTACAACTGATCTCCAGCTAGCAGAGATCGGCTTCCTTGGAGAAAATGGCTGCTCTGAAGAGTGGACTTTATGGCGTTGGACCATGCTGAGGCCCCTCTCCTCTCAAAACTCCACCCTCTCCTGGATCCACCCCAAAGTCTCCAGGTATTTTCCAGCACAGACCTGGCAACCCTATCCTTGTGTGACTTTCCTATTATCCTCGTTTTAAAAATAATAATAATGTGCACAAATCTTCTCCACAGTACAACTTGCCTGCCTCTCCCCAAAACCCCCCAGTCATTTGGAGCAAGGAAAGTTTCATTAACCACTGTGGAGCCTGAAAAGAAAAAAAAATCCTCTGTTTGCAGCTTGAGAAAGCAGCTTTGCAGGAATTCACACACGCCAGCCATGTACAGCTTGGAGAATAAGTTCTGTGCAGCCTTTCCAGCAGAAGCTCATATTTCCCGAAGTTTATCCTAGAAACCTGGAGCAACAGAAGATGCCATTGGAGATTCAACCGTAAAACAAAACTTCAGAGTTGAACAGCTTCCAAGCCCCATGCACCCCCATGGCCTAAAACTCCTTGCTGGAACCAGAAATCATCCCCACTCCACCCCCCTTGGTCAGTCTTCTCTGGGGCTCCTGCAGGAAAGAGAACGGAGCAGTCCAAGGAAGGAAGGAAGGAAGGCCTACTTCACATGGCAGGATCCTGACAACTGTCGCTGCTGCAGGAAAAAAAGGCCAGCTCTCTGCCCAGAGGGGCCCTGGCTGCCCAGGCCCGGCCGCTTCGACTTTGCGGCATTTTAAAGCACGAAGAGAGAAAGAGACTCACGACGCAGCTAAAACAAATCAATCATGTTCCCCAGACTCCCTTCCTTGCACTAATTGTTTTCTTGTGTTCCACAATCTCTTGGATCACCTCCAGGCTGGGCAATTACACAGCCCGGTTCCCTCAAGAGCTTCGAGGCTAAAGAGATTCGTGCGACGGCTCCCCCCCCAAAGTCCCACACTATCGGAAGTCTCTTTTCAGAAGGGCTTAACTTCCTGTGCGGGCCTTTGGCTTAGCTGTGCTGGCACACAGGCCTGGGAGGCTGCAACCGCACACAGATTTAATAGGGTTGCCAGTCTCCAGATCATGGCTAGAGATCGGCCAGAATTACTACGGGTCTTAGGGTTGCCAAATCCAATTCAAGAAATATCTGGGGACTTTGGGGGTGGAGCCAGGAGACATTAGGGGTGGAGCCAAGATCAAGGCTGTGACAAGCAGCATTGAACTCCAAAGGGAGTTCTGGTCATCATATTTAAAGGGACGGCACACCTTTTCAGTGCCTTCCTTCCATATGAAATAATGGATAGGGGCACCTTCTTTTGGGGCTCATAGAATTGGACCCCCTGGTCTAATCCTTTTGAAACTTGGGGGGGTATTTTGGGGAGAGGCACTAGATGCTATACTGAAAATTTGGTGCCTCTACCCCAAAAAACAGCCCACCCAGAGCCCCAGATACTCGCAGATCAATTCTCCATGATTTTCTATGGGAATAAAACTCCATAGGGAGTAACCGAGTTCCCAGCAGACATTTCCCTCCCCTCCCCCCGCTTTCTGACGACCCTGAAGCGGGGGGGAGGGTCTCCAAACCGGGGGATCCCCTGCCCCCACCTGGGGATTGGCAACCCTAATGGGTCTCCAGAGATTCATTCCCATGGAGAAAATGGCTGCTTTGGAAGGTGGGCTCTATCTATGGCATTCCAACCCCCCTGAGGTCTCTCCTCTCCCCAAACCCTGCCATACCCCACACTCCACCCCTGAAATCTACAGGAATTTCACACTCCATAGATGGTGAGGTAGTTCAGAAGCCCCCCCCCCCCCAGGTTCAATCTTCCACTTCTCAGGGGCTCCATTGTTGAAAAAAGACCCTGTGAACTGAGTTTGCTACTCAGGCAACCACACACACTAAATAATGCACTTTCAATCCACTTTCAATTCACTTCCCAACTGGATTTTGCCAGTTCACACTGTACAGCGGGCATCCTACACCATCGGGCATTCTACTCCATTGGCTGGCCCTATGCTGTAGTACCACCCCTGTCATAATATTAAATTACCTTTGCTGTGCCTGATTCTTAGAATGTAGGACTGATTCGTAGTCCATACAACATGTGCAAACTGATTCTTAGGCTGTACATGTGTCAACTGAGCCACCATCTAAAACTGTCTATGATTGAATTGTCTTTTGTTTTATTCACATGTTTTAACTGTTATTCATATTGTTTTTATAATGTTGTTATCTGCCCTGAGCCCTCCTTGGGATAAAAAAGGTAAAGGTAGTCCCCTGTGCAAGCACCAGTTGCTTCCAACTCTGGGGTGACGTCGCATTACAACGTTTTCACGGCAGACTTTCCCGGGGTGGTTTGCCATGGCCTTCCCCAGTCATCTACACTGGTATTCATATTACTGACCTCGGAAGGATGAAAGGCTGAGTCAACCTGGAGCCCGCTATCTGAGCTCAGCTTCCGCCGGGATCAAACTCAGGTCGTGAGCAGAGAGTTCGGACGGCAGTATTACAGCTTTACCACTCTGCACCACGGGGCTGCTCCTTGGGATACGGCAGACTATAAATGACCTAAAATACATGCATGCATACTGTAATGTACTGGGAGACGAGTCGTGGTGGAAGCTTATTCTTTATTCGCTGGTACATTACAGAACCGGGCAGACGCGGCCGGGTCCGCTAATTTATACATGCATCCCGGAACATCCCCTTCGCTGGCCAGCCCAATCCTGGCCAGTTAAACTTCCCGCCCTTGGTCTGGATTGGCGGGGCTTTTCCCGCGCAGCGCACGGCGACCTGCGTGCGCCCTCAGGTCGCGCGGCGCTTGCGCTGAGTCCGATACTCTACACTCCTCCCCTCCTAGTTTAAACGACATAGTCCTTTAGGTACCCTGGTGTTCGGCGCTCCCGTGTTGATCTCCTCGGGGTTGCCGTCGGTGGGGGGCCCGATCCCGATGTGGGAGGCGCCGTTTCTGGCTGTTGCCCGCCCGCGTCGGGTACTGGCTCCGGTTCTGGTTCCGCGGCTCCGGGGGCATCATACGTTGGTAGCTCCTGTATTGGCGGCGCCTCTTCTGGCGGTACCGTGACCGGCGGTTCCCTGCTTTCTCCCTCTACTGACTCCTCGGGTGGGGTGCGGCGGCGCAGCTGGTCGATGTGCCGTCTCAGCACCTGGCCTCCGGCGGTGGTTACCTCGTAGGACCGGGAGCCTGTCACCCTCAAAACCCTTCCCGCTAACCACTCGGGGCCGCTTGAAAAGTTTTTCGCATATACTGGATCGCCCGGGAAGAACCCTCTCACTGCCTCCCTGACCTCGGGGGTCCCGCGGACCTCTGGCGCCCTGTCCGGGTGTAGCCTATCTAAACGAGTGGTCAGTTTCCTCCCCATGAGCAGTTCTGCGGGGCTGAAACCGGTTATGGGGTTTGGGGTGATCCTGTTGTGGAACAGGAAGGCTGAGAGGCGGTAGTCCCATTCCCCTTGTACTATACGGCCCAGGGCTTCCTTGGTGGTCCGCACCATCCTCTCCGCCTGGCCGTTGGTGGCTGGATGGAATGGGGCGGACCTTATGTGCCTTATAAGGTATCTGTCGGTGAACTCCCGGAATTCCCGGGAGGTGAATGCTGTGCCATTGTCCGTTACTAGTGTGTCGGGGATCCCGTGTGTGCAGAGGACCCTTCTGAGCGCCCGGACTGCTGCTGCGGTGGAGGTCGAGGCCACCGGGATTACCTCCAACCATTTCGTGTATGCGTCCACCAGTATAAAGAAGATCTGGCCCTGATGCGGCCCCGCGAAATCCACATGGAGGCGGGACCATGGCCGCCCGTTCGATTCCCACCTGTGGGTCGGGGCGGACGGCGGGTTGGGTCTGGACTCCTGGCATGGTTGGCACCTTCTTACCCACCCTTCTATTTCCTCATCCATGCCTGGCCACCACACGTAGCTCCGTGCCAGGGCTTTCATTCTCACGATGCCCGGGTGGGTCTCGTGGAGATCCTCCAATACCTGCCTGCGCAAGGGGGGGGGGACCACCACCCTGCTACCCCAGAGTATGCACCCCTTGTGTGTCGATAGCTCGTCCTTCCTGGACGCGAACGGCCGGAAGGCTTCTTCCGCTTTGCCCGAGGGCCACCCCCTTCCCACCCAGTCCCTGACCCGTGCGAGGACGCGGTCTCTCCCGGTCGCCCGAGCCACCTCGCTCGCGTGCAGGGGGCGCTCGGGGAGCGACTCTATGAGCATCACTCCGTGTGCCGGGGCGGGATCTGGGTCCGTCGCGGGTAGCGGGAGGCGGCTGAGGGCGTCTGCGTGACCCATAGCTTTACCGGGGCGGTGTATCAGCGTATACGTGTAAGAATTCAGGAACAGGTTCCACCTTAAAACCCTTTGAGACAGAATTTGGGGGGTCTGACGATCGGGGGCTAGGAGGCCGAGGAGCGGCTTGTGGTCAGTAGCGATGGTGAAGCGCCTACCGTAGAGGTAGTCGTTGAACTTATGCACCCCCGCCACGATCGCCAGGGCCTCCTTATCGATCTGGGCGTAGTTCCTCTCTGTCGGGGACAGAGTCCTGGAGTAGTAAGCGATTGGCACCTCTCCCCCGCCCGGGAGTTGGTGCCCTAAGACCGCTCCTACTCCGTAGGGAGAGGCGTCGCAAGCCAGGATCAGGGGTAAGTTTTCATCGTAGTGATGAAGTACCGCGTTAGAGACCAGGAGGTCTTTCACCGCCTGGAACGCCGCTGCTTGGCGTTTACCCCAGACCCACGGGGCTTGTTTATCTAACAAACGGTGTAACGGCTCCGCCACGGCGGCCTTGTGGGGCAAGAATGCGTGGTAAAAGTTCAATAAACCTAAAAAACTCTGTAGTTCTGCTTTGCATTTGGGGGCAGGGGCTTGAACTATGGCCCTGGTCTTGTCTGCCGTTGGGTGAATTCCAGCCGCGTCCACGGCGAACCCCAGGAACTCCACCCGCGGAACTCCCAACAAACATTTCTCCTTTTTGACTTTCAGCCCCGCCGCTTGGAACCGTCTGAGGACCTCTCGCAGGCGGCAGCCGAACTCTCCATCGGTGGGGGCGGCGATTAAAACGTCGTCAAAGAAGGGTTGAACTCCGGGGATCCCTTTGAGAAGAGAGTCCATTATGCTCTGGAATATCCCCGGAGCTACGCTAACCCCGAACTGCAGCCGTTTAACCCTGAACGCACCCCTGTGGGTCACTATCGTCTGTGCCTCCGCTGTCTTAGCGTCGACCGGCAGTTGCTGGTATGCTTGTGCTAAGTCCAGCTTCCCAAAAACCCTCGCCCCGGCTAGTGCTGCCAGGACATGGCTGACTACCGGGACTGGATAGGGGTTGTCTTGCAGTGCCTTATTTATCGTGCACTTGTAGTCAGCGCAGATCCTTACTTCCCCGTTGGGCTTGACCGGCGTTACTATGGGGGTCTCCCATTCTGCATACGTTACCGGCTCTAGGACGCCCTGGGCTGTGAGGCGGTCCAGCTCTGCCTCTATTTTTTGTTTGAGGGCGAACGGAACGCGCCTCGCTTTGAGCCTTATGGGCCTGACCATAGGGTCGATCGGTAGGGTGATGGGCGGGCCCTTGTAGCTCCCCAAGGACCCGTCGAAAACCTCTGGGAACTCCCGGCAGACCCCGTCGAAATGGCTGGTCTGCACGTGGTCCACCCCCACCAGCTGGATCCCCAGTGGTTTGAACCAAGCCAACCCGAGGAGTGTGGTCAGTTGGCGCTTGACCACTAGGATGTCTAGGGGCCCCTTAAAACCCCCTCTTTCTACATGCACCCGGGCCCACCCCACGATGTGTACTGGGTTCTTCTGAAAGTCCCTCAGTACGAAGTCCACTGGCCTCGTTTGGAGGCGGCGGCTGGGACATAGTCTCTTGAGGGTTTCCTCCGAAATGATAGAGATGGAGGACCCCGAGTCTACTTCCATGATGCAGGGGGCGCCCTCGATTAGGACTGACATTTTGACCTTGTCTGGGGCCGAGAGGGGCAAGCTCAATACCTGCAGACTGGTGGATGCCGTCGTGTGTGTGTCCATGGAGTCGTGATGCGCTGACGGTTGGCGGCGGCTGTTCTTGGCCCGGCAAGCCCGGGCGATGTGGCCTGTCTTCCCGCAGCTGCGGCAGTCCAGGTTTCGGTACGGGCAGTCCCTCCGCTCGTGGGGGTCGCCGCAGCTGGCGCACCGGGAACCGGTGGTGGCGGTGGCCCTCTCCGTCGCTCGTTGTCTCGCGGGGGCCCGTGTGTCCGCTCTTTGAGGCCGCCGGAGCTGGAACGCTTCTTCCTCTGCTCGGTCCTCCGGCTCCGTTTCTCCCTGGTGGACTGCCTCCCCTCGTGGCTGGCCGTACGCCTTGGTGGCCCTTTCGAACGCCGTCGCCTCGTTGAAGGCTTGTTGTAGGGTGAGCTCCTCTTTTGCGAAGAGCTTCTGCTGCAGTCGCTCGTCCCGGAGGCCCCAGACAAATCGGTCCCTCAGGGCTTCGTCCCTCTTGTCGAAACTGCAGTTTCCGGCGATCTGCCGAAGGGCCACCAGGTAGACCGCCGCTGTCTCCCCCGCCTTCTGGTCCCTCTTGTGGAAGAGGAACCGGCGGGCGACGATGGACGGTTGGGGCGAAAAGTGGCCCGTGAGGAGCCTCACGACCTCTCCGTAGGTCCTCTCGGTCAGCTTCGCCGGAGCGGAGAGACCGCGTGCGATCTCGAAAGTTTCTTCTCCACAGACGCTCAGCAGGACGTCTCTCTTTCGGTCGTCGTCGTCGATCAGGTTCGCCCGCAGGTAGCACGCGACTCGTTCCGTATAGGTCTCCCATCTCTCGGGGTGTTCCGGGTTGAATTCCGCAAGATGGCCCGTCGTTACACTCGGGTTCGCCATGGTGGCGGCGGGCTGTGCGGTCCTGCGGTCCCCACCTTCCTCGTCTCCGGCCAGGTCTGGTTCCCCTCGGGCGGCCGGACCTAGCTAGATCCCACCTTCGTCGCCAGTGTAATGTACTGGGAGACGAGTCGTGGTGGAAGCTTATTCTTTATTCGCTGGTACATTACAGAACCGGGCAGACGCGGCCGGGTCCGCTAATTTATACATGCATCCCGGAACATCCCCTTCGCTGGCCAGCCCAATCCTGGCCAGTTAAACTTCCCGCCCTTGGTCTGGATTGGCGGGGCTTTTCCCGCGCAGCGCACGGCGACCTGCGTGCGCCCTCAGGTCGCGCGGCGCTTGCGCTGAGTCCGATACTCTACACATACATACATACATACAATCCAGTTGGAAAGTGCATTGAAAGTGTGTTTGTGTGTGTGTGTGTGTGTGTGTGTGTGTGATCACAGCCAGGTTAGGAAATTCTTGTAGATTTGGGCATTCAGCCTAGGGAGGATGGGGTTTGGGGAAGGGAGGGATCTCTGCAGAGTATGTTGCCATAGAGTCCACCCTGTTTTCTCCAGGGGAAACTGATCTCTGCAGACTGGAGGTCCATTGTAATTACAGGAGGTTTCCAGGCCCCACCTGTAGGTTGCCCACCCTACCTGTCCACTTGACACCCTGACTGCGATGCTGCCAGCCACAGCCTGTACAGCCCTGGAGGGATCAATGGAGTAGAGCAGTGTGGCATAGTGGTTAAGACTGGGAGTTGGGAGATCC
Source organism: Heteronotia binoei (assembly GCF_032191835.1). Classification (NCBI taxonomy): domain Eukaryota; kingdom Metazoa; phylum Chordata; class Lepidosauria; order Squamata; family Gekkonidae; genus Heteronotia; species Heteronotia binoei. Next base: position 255,786,447 of record NC_083223.1, read on the forward strand.
CAGGTTCAAGTCCCTGCTGGTGCCATGGAAATTTGCTAGGTGATATTGGGCCAGTTACAAGCTCTCCACCCAACCTATCTCACAGGGTTATTGTGAGGATAAAATGGAGGAGAGTTGGAAGCTGCTTTTGGGTTCCCCTTGAAGGAGAAAGGAGGGGTATAAATGAATTAAATAAATACGTATCAGGCAGTTCTGTTAAGGGCATCCTGGAGTTATTGGTCTGGTCTGCCATTTAGCTTTTAAAATTGATATTAATTGGGGGGAAGGGTTCTCATAGCATGTCACAAGCTTTTTTCAAGAGAGGCAGCCCAGAAATGTGCCGGGGGTGGGGACACAGTTCAGTGGTGGAGCATCCCAAGCAATGTTCCCTCTAAGCTGTGAACTTCTCTTGTGAGCAGAAATTCTACTTTGTGAGCAACTGGCATTAAAGTTATGAGCTACTGCATCAATTAGTTTGCTCTGGGGCCATTTTCCCTGAACTGAGACAAAAAGGTCTCAGCTGGAGGCTAAAAAATTGTGAGCTAGCTCACACTAACTCAGTTTAGAGGGAACACTGATCCCAAGTTCAATCCCTAGTATCACCAACTACAGGGATCAGGTAGGAGCTGAAAGGAAAGACATCTGCCTGAGACACTGGAGAGCAGCTGCCAGTCAGAGCAGACAGTAGTGATCTTGGAAGACCAATGGTCCGACTTGATACAAGGCAGCTTCATGTGCCCAGAAGAGAATAATAAGTAACGACGTGTATGTCAGTACTCAGGAATGCCTGTAGCTGAGCTGTGCAGATGATATTTTGCAGAAGGTTCCAGCTGTAGTCATGAGGGCAGTAGAACATCTAGATTTGGGTCCAATAGCAGAAGAACATAAGAGAAGTCATATTGGATTAGACCAATATCTAATCCCACATCTTAGCCTTGTAAAGTAGGCCGGTATTATTATCCCCATGTAGCAGATGGGAGGCTGAGAGAGAGAGGCTCACTTTAGGCCCCCCAGGGAGTTTATGGTTGAGGTGAGGCTTGATCCAGATCAAGAGAGCTGGTAGACAGAGACCCAGGTTCAAATCCTGACACTGCTGTGGAAGCTTGCTGGATTACCCTGATGGTGACTCTGGAGGTCCCTTCCAACTCGATGATTCTATACTTTGGGTCAGTCGCTTACATAAGAACATAAGAGAAGCCATGTTGGATCAGGCCAATGGCCCATCCAGTCCAACACTTTGTGTCACACAGCGGCCAAAAAAACCAAGTGCCATCAGGAGGTCCATCAACGGGGCCAGGACACTAGAAGCCCTCCCACTGTCCCCCTGCCAAGCACTTGACAGTTTACCTGCCTCAGTTACAAGGCTGGCCCTGACACTAGGCAAACTAGATGATTGCCTAGGGCGCAGGCCTTCTGGGGGCACCAAATTGGGCACCCCCCCCCGATGTGATTCGGTGATGTTATCAATGCAGGGGGTGTGCTAGAAGTTAGCCTTGCCTAAGGTGTGAGACAGTCTAGGGTTAGCCCTGCTCAGTTAAATTTGTGCTGTTTTCAAAGAAGGTAGGACCGGAACCAGTGGGTTGAAATTAAAAAAGTTTCAGGCTCAACATTAGGAAGAACTTCCTGATCGGTTCCTCAGTGGAACAGGCTTCCTGAGGAAGTGGTGGGCTGTCGTTCCTTGGAGGTTTTTACACAGGCGAGATGGCCATCTGACAGCAATGAGGATCCTGTGAATTTAGGGGGTGGTATTTGTGAATTTCCTGCATTGTGCAGGGGGTTGGACTAGACGACCCTGGAGCTCCCTTCCAACTCTATGATTCTATGAGGAGGAGGAGGTTGGATTTATACCATGCCCTTCACTTGAAGTCTCAGTGTGGTTTACAATCTCCTTCCCTTCCTCTCCCCACTACAGACACCCTGTGAGCAGTGTTCCCTCTAAGAGTTATTTTATTTATTAGTTTCAATTTATATCCCGACCTTTCCCAAATGGGCTCTGGACAGGTAACAACAGTCAATAATACAAGGTTAAAATCAGATACATATAATAAAACAATATACAATCTAATATAACAGTCTAAAAACAAACTCCAGTTCTGCAGTTGGTGATATCAGTTGCCTCCACTCCTCCCATACATCTCCCAGATGGTGTAGGATAATGGGTCAGCAGAGTTATGTCATCAGGGTCCCTGCAGCATGAGCTAGCTCATAGATTTTTAGCCTCAAGATCACACATTTTTGTCTTCGCTCAGGAAGGATGACCCCAGAGCACACTAATTTATGCAGTAGCTCACAACGTTAATGCCAGTGGCTCACAACTTTAATGCCAGTAGCTCACGAAATAGAATTTTTGCTCACAAAACTCTGCAGCTTAGAGGGAAAATTGCCTGTGAGGTAGATGGGGCTGAGAGAGCTCTGGCAAACTGCTCTTGAGAGAACAGCTCTGAGACAGTTATGACTGACCGAAGGTCACACCAGCAACTGCATGTGGAGGAATGGGGACTCAATCCCAGTTTTCCCAGATTAGAATCTGCTGCTCTCGGGGCTTTTTTGGAGCAGGAATGCAGTTCCGGCTGGCTTGGCATCAGGGGGTGTGGCCTAATATGCAAATTAGTTCCTGCTTTTAACCCCTGCCTTACACTAGCACCAAACAAGATTGGGGGAGGGTATGAATGTTCAAGAGTCTGACAAAGGGAGCTTTGACCCTTGAAAGTTCATACCCCCAAAACTGTGTTGGTCTCTGAGGTGCTACAGGACCTGAATCCAGTGTTGAGAGCAACCTTTCTTAGCATGGGAACACAGAGAGCTGCTGTCAGCTGGAGCAGACAATACTAAACGGTCCAAGATGGTCTTCCATACAGAGAAGCAGGAACTAATTTGCATATTAGGCCACACACCCCTGATGTAGCCAATTTTCCAAGAGCTGACAGGGCTCTTAGCACAGGGTCTACTGTAAGCTCCAGGAGGATTGGCTACATCAGGGGGATGTGGTCTAAATATACAAAGGAGTTCCTGCTACAAAAGAAGCCCTGCAGAGAAGCTACTCTCTGGGAAGCATCCAACTCAAGAACAGATCACAAATGGAGAGGAACAGATGGCTTGACCACTTTGCCCTGGTTGGTCCACCCCTGGAGTTGTTGAATCAGTCCCAGAAATCTGTAACACTTCATTTGTCATTTTTATGCAAGTGTTATTTATGCATGTTCACACATTAGTCCACTTCATCTCCTGCGCTTGGAAAACAAAGTTGCCAAACTTTTTCTCCTGGAGGGGGGGGGAAGAACTAGAAACATGTTTTGTTCCATGAAGAACCCAAGTCTCAGGGCAAGGTGGAGAAATGCAAATTAGAAACAGACAACTAGATTTTAAGTAGTGTCACTGTTTGTCGCCTTAGGGTGTTGCCCTCATGCAAATGGTTATATGAATTGCAAATACAGCATGGCATCAGCTGTCCTGCCCCCTTCCATTACTCCAGCCTCCAAAAGTAGCCCTGAAGTAAATGGGAGGGGGGGGGGGGCAAATGATCACAGAGGTTGTGACTTTCTGTTGCCCTCTAGTGGCAAGCAGAAGGTTATGGAGAGCCTGAACTACTCCAAAAGGGGGGGCACTTTAAAAATCAAGGATTTTTTTATAGTAATAGATTTAATTTATCCATTTTTGCACTGCCTTTCCACTCCAAGGCCTTTCAAGCTAGTCTATGGCAGCAAGTGGAAGAACAAGGCGACACTTAATCCCAATAAAATGGAGGTGTAATTGGTGGGTGGAAGGATTCAACTAGAAATTGAGGGGGTTTCCTGTTCTAAATGGGGTTGCACTCTCCCTAAAGAAGAACGTTTGTAGAAGAAGAATTGCAGATTTATATCCCGCCCTTCTCCCTGAATCAGAGTGGCTTACAATCTCCTATGTCTTCTCCCCTCACAACAGACACCCTTTGAGGTGGGTGGGGCTGGAGAGGGCTCTCACAGCAGCTGCCCTTTCAAGGACAACCTCTGCCAGAGCTATGGCTGACCCAAGGCCATTCCAGCAGGTGCAAGTGGAGGAGTGGGGAATCAAACCTGGTTCTCCCAGATAAGAGTCCACACACTTAACCACTACACCGAACTGACTCTCACAAGGCAATGTAGTCAGGCAATGCTGCTGGATCCTGGCCTCCTGCTGAATAAACAGGTGGCAGCAACGTCCAGGGGTGCTTCTCACCATCTTTGGCTGGAAAGCCAGCTGTGACCTTTGCTGGGCAGGAAAGATCTTCCCTTTGTGATGCATACCTTGGTAACATCCAGAATTTTTATTTATTTAGAAAACTTATATTCCACCCTTTCCCATAATGGGCTCAGGGCAGATCACAACATAGATTAGACAATAAAACCAACAAGTCAAATTTAAAACAATACACTAAAACCAAAACAACAGAACAATAAAACCAAATAAGGTGCATCACCGATGGAAAGGGCACATTCCACAAAATACAGTTTTTGGCCCAAGAAGAAGCCATGGCATTAAAATCAGATTCAGCACCTCAACAGGCTATAAAGCATGATGTCATAACAAGGGAGGCCGACTGATAGAATAGTTGGTGGAATAGGACGCCCGCTGCCTCAGCTTACAGTTGGTACAGAATGCTGGAGCTAGAACAGTGACTGGAGTGGGCTGTCAGGACCGTCACCCTAGTTTTCTTCCACCTACACTGTCTCCCAGTTAGCTTCTGGGCTTAATTCAAGGAGCTGGCATTGATCTTTAGAGGTCCTTATGGCTCAGAGCCAGAATACTTTAAGGACTGCTTTCTTTCCATATGAATCAACCGGACCATTCTGATCATCTTTAGAGGCCCTGATTCAGGTGCCCCCATCATCCAAGAATAGATGAGCAGCAACCCAGGAGAGGGCCTTCTCGGTCATGGCATCAAAACTTTGGAACTCCCTCTCCAGGGAGATTTGTCTGTCTACCTCTATCTTTTTTTCTACGCATGGGTGAAGATATTTTTTATGTTTAGTTCACGTCCTCTCACTAATCCTTTGCAACCCCCTCTATTTGTGTGTTTTTATGCTATTGTGTGTTTATCTGTTTTATTTGTTTGAAATTTTATGCATATTTGTGGGGGGGGGGGTTGGTTGTGTGTGTGTATGTGCACATGGAAGTCATGGTGACCTCTCATGACTGACCTCTACTGAGGGCCCGAAGGATATTCAGGAAGGTGGCTGAGTATAGCCTGCCCCTGTTCTCCTGACTGCTGGTATTCTTTTGGAGGTTCTTGTCCAAGTCGGCCCTGCTTAACTTCTGAGATCTGACAAGATCGGGCTTGCCTGGGCTATCCAGGTCAGACTCAGGATATATTTATGTTTTAACTACTTTTAATGTTTGAAATGTTTTAATGTTCACTGCCTTGGGGGCCCTGAATTGAGTGGAAGAGTGTATGTGTGTGTGAAGAGCAGCCAGTTTATGGAGACCCCAGCAAGGGGCTCTCAAGGCACATGAAAAGCAGAGGTGGTTTGCCACTGCCTTCCTCTGTGGGGTCTTCCTTGGTAGTCTCTCCCTTCCAAATGTTGCTTAACTTCTGAGCTCTGTTGAGGCTGGGCTATATTGTGCTGCCTGCCTTCCCTCTCTTGAAAGGCAGCACAGAAATGTTTTCAACAAATAAGCAGAGGAGGTTGATAAAGCACCGGCTTCTCTCTTGAAGTTGCATCCTAAGCAATCCCATCGAGGCAACCAATCATCATTAGAAATGTAAGGAACAGTGCTGGTAGATCTCTTCTCATGAGCAGTTTTAACTCTGACTGCCAACTGCTAACTCCATCGAGATGAGGTTGCCAAACAACCAGTGGAAAACGGACTCAAACCTGTGTTGGTGCCTTTAAGAAGGCAGGAAAGGCCCAAATCCACAGATAATTTTATCCGTACATCGGTATCCCATCCTTCCTTTGAGCAATGGCACATGACTCTCCCCTGCCCAATTTATTCTCACAACAACCCTGTCAGGTAGGCTAAAGAGTGAAGGTAAAATGGAGAACAACAGTGTTGTAAGCTTCTTTGGGTGCCCCACGGGGAATAAAGCAGGGTGCAAATACATAAACACACAAGTTCACCAAGAGAGCTTCCATGTCTAAACAAAAATATGAATATGGACCTCCTTCCACTCGCCACTACTCCACAGTGGATTTCACACCAGCTTTGCTACTCACGGTTAGGCACAGCACCAGAGGCCTGTTGAAACACTGGCAAATTTATTCAGGTGGTCTTGAAAATGCTGCTTTCTCTGTCCTGTGCACTGAAACATTGCTAGCCCTGGTCTACCATACAGGGTTGTTGTGAGGGTTTCTGATTTTAGAGAGATTCAGGTAAGAGGCCATGTTGGTCTGAAGCAGCAGAACAAAGTTTGAATCCAGTGGCACCTTTAAGACCAACAAAGTTTTATTCCGGGTAGAAGCCTTCGAGTGCGCGCATACTTAGGAGGACTCAAACTTTGTGCTGATTTTAGATATATGACGTGACTGACATCAACGGTTGATTCCCATCCATTCCATGCCTGTATCATTGTGGAATTTATCTTGTGTTTTAAGAAGGAGAATTTATAATCAGATTCCAGAACTGGACCATGCACCATCGGCCAGATTTCAGCTCCTTCCATTCATTTGCTTCTTCTTTCCGTCGCTGTTATTGGTGTGCATGCATACAATGATAAAACATTAGAAAGAAAGCAATCTTGTTCGTGGCTACACTCCAGTGGCTACATCAATATTCCTTTTATGTTGTATGGATGGACATCCTGACCTGGATAACCCAGCCTAGCTTGATCTCATCAGCTCTCAGCAAGGTCAGCCCTGGCCAGTATTCGGATGGGAAGACTTCCAAGGAAAACCAGGGTCGTGACGGGGAGGCAGGCAACAGCAAGCCACCCAGGGGCATAGCCAGGATTTTAAGTCAGGGGGCTTTTTAAAAAGTGAGGGGGCACCCTTTCCCATCTACTGTAGGGCTCTCCGCTTTTTATAAGCTTTCTTCTGGCAAAAAAAGAAAAAGAGCAGGCCGCACCCCAGAGGGCCTCCTGACCAGAAGTCAGGGGGCAGTGCCCCCACAGGCCCCCCTGTGGCTACAGGCCTGAAGCCACCTCTGTGATTTAACAGCACTTTTTACCACCACACTGATTGACACCTGAGCATCAGTAAAACTCTACACAAAAGAACCATGATAGACAGCCTTATGTTCACTCACAGTACTTTTCCACAGTGTTTTATTAATGCACACCTGCTCCTTAGGAATGCAGAGTGTGCGGGGGAAACACAAACGAATGTAAAGAAGTGAAGCCTATGGGAAACCGCGCATGCACAGATCTCAGTACACTATTCAGAAATCAGAAACTATGGAAGACTTGTCAATGTTCCCTCTCAGCTGTGGAGTCTTGTGAGCAAAAATTCCACTTTGTGAGCTACTGGCCCTAAAGTTGTGAGCTCCTGCATAAATTAGTTTGCTCTGGGGCCGTTTTCCCTGAGCTGAGACAAAAATGTGTGAGCTGGAGGCTAAAAATTGAGAGCTAGCTCACACTAACTCAGCTTAGAAGGAACATTGCTTGTAATATGATAGTAAGAGCCCATTATTTGGAACTGCAAAGTCCAAGGAGAAAACTCGGATGAGGAAGATTTTGGAAAGATCTTTAGCCTTTTAACAATTTTTTTAATGGCAGTGAAGTAGTGGTGAAAGCTTCTCCCACCATTCTGCTCTGTGCATGGAGAAACTTCACCTGTTATATTTCCGGGCATCCAGATGTTGTGGCTGAGGGGATATCCTATGAAAACATGAAGCTGCCTTATACTCAGGGCTTTTTATGAGCAGGAATGCAGTTCCGGCTGGCTTGGTGTCAGGATGTGTGGCCTAATACGCAAATGAGTTCCTGCTGAACTGCTAAAAAAAAAAAAGCACCATCTGAAACGATGGTGATGCCAGGGGGTGTGGCCTAATATGCAAATGAGTCCCTGCTGGGCTTTTTCTACAAAAAAGGCCCTGCTTATACCGAATCAGACCAGGAGTCCATTGTTTACCCAGGCTGGCAGCGGCTCTCCAGGGTCTCAGGCAGAGGTCTTCCACATCACCTCCTCTCCGCTACTTTCAACTGGAGATGCTGGGGATTGAATCTGGGGCCTTCTGCATGCCAAGCGGATGCTGTATTACTGAGCCAGGGAACAGGAGCAAGGTGGAGGGGAGGGGAATCAAAACACTGACACTCCTTGCAAAGGAATGACCGTGCAGACACGGGTGGCACAGCTGGTCTGCTTGGCAAGTCTCCGGGCGCCCTCCACGCACGCTGCTCACGTGCCTCTTCTCTCCTCCCTGCCCTCTCCTGCCGCCCAACGGGGGCATGTGACTGAGTGACAGCCGGGGATTATTTTCAGCCTGCCGGGCGGAAGAACACAGTGTTTACTGCAGGTCGAGGAGGGTGAACAGACAGCAAGGGGGAAGGAATAGGGAGTTTGACCATAGTTAGGAGGAAGGATCTCGACTTGGAAGGGGGGGTATTTTACAAATTGGGGCCCTTTCCCCCCGCCCGCTTACAGGGCAAGAGGGGTGCTGCCCTTTCCCCCACCGAGGCCAGCTCCAGGCTTCCCAAATGCAGCCCTTTAATGCAAATAAGCTTCTCTCTTCCCCCCCCTCTCTCTCCCTCCTCCCCCCCCCCGCTTTCCAAGTCTCAGTTCTCCCATAGCATCCATTGACGTTGCAAGTGCGTCACCGTCTCCAGCACAACCAGACAGCACGTGGGAGAGAGAGATTTAAAGAGGCAGGCAGCTGTTTCGCCTTCCAGCAGCAGCTGCAAATGGCAAGCGCGGGAGGGGGAGGCGAGAGACTGAGAGCTTGCTTGCTTGGTGGCCGTTTTGTCACCAGCCATGATTAAAGCCTCCTTGCTCAGACCTGGATATGCACCTAGCATTGCCCCACAGCATCATTCCCAGCTAGATTTTCCTTATTTTTTCCCCTCCCAGTTTTTGAATTGTAGGATAAGCTGAAGGCAGCAGGAAAAAAAGAGGAAGACCCAACATGAGATGGGTTGACTCAAGCAAGGAAGCCACGGCCCTCCTTTTGCAAGACCTGAGCAAAGCTGTTAAAGGATAGAATGCCATTGGAGGTCAGTAATTCATATAATCATCATAAGTCAGAAGCCGCACTTAACACACACACATTTTCTTTATTTCCCCCTCTTTTTGCCTCCTGGCCAGTGGGGACCCAAAATGACCTGCAACCTCATTCTCCCTGCTTCCATTTTATCCTCAACAGCAACCCGGTGAGGTAGGTTAGGCCGGCAGATTGTGACTGGCTCGAAGTCACTGAGTGAGCTTCCCTGGCAGAGTGGGAATTTGAACCCAGGACTCCTGGGTTTATCCTAGTCTGGCACTACAACCCCTACCTCAAGATGGCTTCCTGTGCAGACAACCCAAGAGAAGGATGATCGCTCCAGTGCAACAAGAGCCCAGTATCTGGCAACACGTGCAGAATACTGGAACACTGGTTCCCCTAGGTCCGCCCCTTCCTTACATTTTATCCCACCCTTCCAAGGTGATCGGGGTAGTGTGGGTGGTTCTTTCCGGTTGAATTTGACCCCTCACAACAACCCTATGAGGTCGGTTAAACAAAACATCACCCACTGAGCTTCACTGCTTATGGCAACCTCCATGCTGGAGTTCCATAAGTCGAAAGTTGTAATTCCAGGAGATCTCCAGCCCCCACCTAGTAGGGTTGCCAATCCCCAGGTGAGGGCAGGGGTCCCCAGGTTTGGAGGCCCTCCCCCCACTTCAGGGTCATCAGAAAGCGGGGGAGGGAAGGGAAATGTCTACTGGGCACTCCATTATTCAATTGTTCATCAAATTTAGTATTGCCTACTCAGAATTGGTCTCCATAGGGTATAATGGAGAATTGATCTGCAGGTATCAGGGGCTCCGAGGGGGGGGTGTTTTTTGAAACAAAGACACCAAATTTGCAGCATAGCATATGGTGCCTCTCCTTAAAACACCGTCCACATTTCAAAAGGATTAGACCAGGGGGTCCAATTCTATGAGCCCCCAAAGAAGGTGCCCCTATCCATCATTATTTCCAAAGGAGGGAAGGCATTTAAAAGGTGTGCTGTCCCTTTAAATGTGATGACTAGAACTCGCTTTGGAGTTCAGCCATGCTTGTCACAACAACCTTGCTCCTGGCTCCCCGCCCCCCAAGACTCCTGCCTCCACTCCCAAAGTGCCCAGATAGTTCTTGAATTGGTCTTGGCAACGCTACCACCTAGAGGTTGGCATACCTATGCACTGGGGAAGAGGGAGTTAACTCTTCTATGCCATTTTCCCAAATCATACACAAACACATGCTGTATATGTATGCTGTAGGCCATTGGTCCATCAAATTTAGTATTGCCTACTCAGAACAGCAGTGGCTCTCCAGGGTCTCATGCAAAGGTCTTTCACATCACCTCCTTCCTCCTAGAATCATAGAGTTGGAAGGGATCTCCAGGGTCATCTAGTCCAACCCCCTACACAATGCAGAAACTTCACACATATCTTCCCCACACACGTACATACCCAGTGACCCCTGCTCCATGACCAGAAGATGGCAAAAACCTCCAGAATCCTTGGCCAAACTGGCCTGGAGAAATATTGTTGATTGACCCCAAAGTGTCAATCTGCATTTCCCTGGGCGTGTAAGAAAGGGCCACAAGACAAGAACTAAGCACCGATGCAACCCTTCCTGTCCTCCTCCTCATGATTTGCCTTATTCGCAGAATCAGCATTGCTGGCTGATGGCCATCTAGCCTTTGCTTAAAGACCTCAAAGGAAGGAGAGCCCACCACCTCCTGAGGAAGTTCCACTGAGGAACCACTTTAACTGTCAGGAAGTTCTTCCTAATGTTTAGCTGGAAACTCTTGATTTAATTTCAACCCATTGGTTCTGGTCCGACCTTCTGGGGCAACAGAGAACAATTCTGCACCATCCTCTATATCGGGGTGGCCAATGGTAGCTCTCCAGATGTTTTTTTGCCTACAACTCCCATCAGCCCTAGCCATTGGTCATGCTGGCTGGGGCTGATGGGAGTTGTAGGCAAAAAACATCTGGAGAGCTACTGTTGGCCACCCCTGCTCTATATGACAGCCCTTCAAGTACTTGAAGATGGGGATCATATCACCTGATCTTTTTAACTGGAGGGATTGAATCTGGGGCCTTCTGCATGCCAAACAGATACTCTACTATTGAGCCACAGCCCCTCCCCATCAAAAATATCTCCCTCATGCTGTGAAGCCCCAATGTGTGTGGGGAGATATCTCTACCAGGTCTGTTTTGTGCCTCACCTTCTCAAGTTTAACACAGCCTAAGAGAGCGTTTTTACTCAAAAGAGCAGTGAAGGAGGTGGTGGTTAATTAATTCTTCCATTCCCCAGCCCATAGGGGGTGCTGGCAGTTTTTCAGTATCAGATTATCCACCTGGAGTTCCAGCCCCACAACTTCAGAGTCACGTAATTGGACTCTGATTAATAGAAATTTGAACCCTACATTTCTTCCCTGCCCTACTCTGACATTCTAAAGACGCCACAACACTCTTCTCGCCAACTTCTTTATGTATTCAATTTATATCCTGGCTCTCTGCCCAAGTTCCAAAAAAAATCTCATTAAAGCCATTTTTAAAGTACCCTCTAAAAATAGTTGTAGTGTGAGCCTTTTATTTAAAACCAGCTAAAACATTCCCAGGTAGTGGGCAAGCATTCATGTTCCACAGAACTCTTTTTTCCCAGCAAGATGTTTAAGTCTAAACAAGATGGGCAGAGTCAGTGGGTGTTTCAGGGTATGAAGGGAAAACCCAGAATCAGTTGACTGCATCAAGAGCTACAGGTAGGGTTCCCAGTTCCAGGTTTGGGAAATTCCTGGAGATTTTGGAGATGGAGCCTTTGGAGAGTGGGTTTTGGGAACAGGGGGGACCTTAGATGGATATAATACCATAGAGTCTGTCTTCCAAAGCTGCCGTTTTCTGCAAGGCAATTAGTCTCTGTCATCTGGAGATCAATTGAGATTCCAGGATCTCTCCAGCCACCACCTGAAGCTTGGTTAGCTAAATGCAGGGTTGCCAATTCAGAATTGGGAAACTCCTGGAGATTTTGGAGGTGAAGGCTGGAGAGAGTGGGATTGGGGGAAGGGACGGACCTCAGTTGGGTATGAAGAGGACGACATTGGATTTATATTCTGCCCTCCACTCAGAGTCTCAGAGCGGCTCACAATCTCCTTTATCTTCCTCCCCCACAACAGACACCCTGTGAGGTGGGTGGGGCTGAGAGGACTCTCACAGCAGCTGCCCTTTCAAGGACAACCTCTGCCAGAGCTATGGCTGACCCAAGGCCATTTCAGCAGGTGCAAGTGGAGGAGTGGGGAATCAAACCCAGTTATCCCAGATAAGAGTCCGCAGACTTAACCACTACACCGAACTGGGTCTCCAGTTTGATGCCATAGACCCTTCATCCACCCTCCAAAGCAGCAATTTTCTTCCATTGGATCAGATCTCTATAGCCTGGAGATCAGTTGTAATTCTGGGAGAGTTCCAGGTCCCAAATGGAGCTTGGCAAGCCTACCAACAGGCTTAGTTGCTCTACTTTTGAAAATAAAAAAGCCAGCATTAATTAGAATCTGTCTGCATTTCTTACCAAATTATTGGAACCATCTCTTCTTATGTTCTTAAAGAAAGGAGGTGTCTGGGGGGGGCATGATAGAGGTTTATAAAATTATGCATGGGGTAGAGAGAGTTGAGAAAGATAATTTTTTTTTCTCCCTTTCCCAAATTAATAGAACTTGAGGGCATCCAATGAAACTGATGGGCGGTGTGTTCAGATAGACAAAAGGAAATATGTTACATTACAGAGCGTGATTAAAATTTGGAATTTGCTGCCAAAGGATTTAAATGGTGGCTGCAGGAGATAGATTAATGAATCTGTCCATGACTACTAGCAAAGGAGGAAGAGAAAAGGAGGAGGAGGAGGAGAAAAGGAGGAGGAGGAGGATATTGGATTTATGTGCCACCTTTCACTACCCAAAGGAGTCTCAGAGCAGCTTACAATCTCCTTTCCCTTCCCGTCCTCCACAACAGACACCCTGTGAGGTAGGTGGGGCTGAGAGAGCTCTGACACAAACTGCTCTTGAGAGGAACAGCTCTACAAGAACTTGTGGCTGACTTAAGGTCACATCAGCAGGTGCATGTGGAGAAGTGGAGAATCAAGCCTGGTACTCCCAGATAAGAATCTGCACATTTAACCATTACACCAAAGTGGCTGTCATGGCGACTGAGGGAAACCTCCACATTCAGAGGCACTAAGTCTCTGGATCCTAGTGTCAGGAGGCAAATCAGGGGAAGGCCTCAACCTCTGTGATTAGCTGTCCCAAGGAACCGATTGAGGCCACTGTGAGACAGGATGCTGCACTAGGTGGACTACTGGTATGATCTGGCAGGGCTCTATTTGTTTTCTTATGTGACGTATGCTAGGAAAGTTGGAGATGAGTTTTAGACAGTGCACTAAGTCTAGAGTGCATAGGACCCCAATTGGGCACTGTCATCTAGCAGATGGAGAGGGCAAGAGACATGAACATGACTTAACAAAACTGTGTTTGTCTTCTTGGAACTCTGACAGAATTTCCTAAGATGTTTTTCCCTCACAAAGACCCTCCCAACTCACCCTGATATTTCTTTTAAGAGAAATTCAGGGTCAACTTTGGCTCAAAATTTTACGAGCTCCGCTTGATGTGTGAGCAATTATCTTTCCCAGCTCTGGGTTCCAGTCCAGTAGGACTTACTTTGGAGCAAACCCATATAAGGGTGGGGGTGGGGGGCCAGCCCTAGACTGTCCGGCACCCTAGGCAAGGCTAACTTCTGGCACCCCTCCTCCTGCACTGATAACATCACCAAGTCATTGGGGGAGGGCTCCCAATTTGGTGCCCCCAGAAGGCCAGCACTCTAGACAGTCACCTAGTCTGCCTTGTGGCAGAGCCAGCCCTGTGTGTGCAGACTACACAAATTGGGATAAGTTGATGGAGGGGCCCAAACAAAAAAGCCCCTATGATAGGGTTGCCAATCCCCGGGTGGAGGCAGGGGATCCCCTGGTTTGGAGACCCTCCCCCCACTTCAGGGTCATCAGAAAGCAGGGGGAGGGGAGGGAAATGTCTGCTGGAACTCTATTATTTCCAAGGAGACTTATTCCCATAGTAAATAATGGAAAATTGATCCACGGGTATCTGGGGCTCGGGGAGGGGGGGGCTGTGTTTTTTTTAGGCAGAGGCACCAAATTTTCAGTATAGCATCCAGATCTTCTTCCCAAAATACCCCCCAAGTTTCATAAAGATTGGACCAGGGGATCCAGTTCTATAAGCCCCAAAAGAAGATGCTTCTATCCATTATTTCCTATGGAAGGAAGGCGTTTAAAAAGGTGTTGGGTTCCTTTAAATGTGATAGCCAGAACTCCCTTTGGAGTTCAATTATGCTTGTCACACCCTTGCTCCTGGCTCCACCCCAATGTCTCCTGGCTCCACCCCCAAAGTCCCCAGATATTTCTTGAATTAGACTTGGCAACCCTACCCAATGATCTGGGGCTGAAAGCTAGACCCAGAGCCGTAGCCAGTGGAGGGGGCACAGGGGCAGTTCCCTTATAGAATCTGCAGCACACTCCGCCCAATCTTCCCTCATCAGTGAAAGGGAAGATTGAGTAGGGGTGCTGCAGATTCTATAGGGGGAACCATCCCTGTGCCCCCCCCACCCCGCTGGCTACGACCCTGGCCAGACCCTTGATCCAACGTTGATCCACTCACCCCCCCACCCCCACCCCAACTGCTTCACATTGCACGGAACCACTGTCAGCGCTCACTCCCATGGATGGTATCCTTTCCCACTCTTCCGGCCTTCGCCGTTTGTTTTCCCACCACTCTTATCCCTGGTGTATTTATTGGCCTGGAAAGTTTTGTTCCACTCTTGAGGACTTCAGCCCAGCACTGGTGCCGCTTATCAGCGAGCGAGGCTGTGAAAGAAGGCTCTCTCACGGAATAAAAATGCACAGCGTCTTAAATCTCCAATGAACCGGCTCTCCCTCCCTCCCTCCCTCCCGCTGGCTACATCTTGCAGTCTGGCCTCTCCGAGTTTGCCTTTTTTGGTGAGCAACAAAGTCTCTCCCACCCTCTGCCTCTCCAGCTTTTCTTGAACTGTAGGGGGTGGGGGGGGGGGGGAAAGCTTCCAGCAAATCGAAGCCACCGCTGCCCCATTTAGGAACATCTCTGCAACAATGCTATTATCTTTTAAAAGGAAAAAAAATCTTAACCATCAAAGAGATAGCAGTTGACTGGTAGGGTCGCCAAGCTCCAGGTAGCAGCTGGAGGTCTTTCCCTATTATCATTGATCTCCAGTGACCAAGATCAGTTCCCCTGAAAAAAAAACAGCAGCTTTGGAGGGTGGGTTCTATGTAAAGTTGCCAATCTCCAGGTGCCACCTGGAGATCCCCCTTTGTTACAACTGATCTTTAGCTCACCAAGATCCATTCCCCTGAAGAAAATGGCTACTTTAGAGGGTGAACTCTGTGGCATTGTGCCCTGCTGAGGTTCCTCCCCTTCCCAAAATGTGCCCTCCCCAGGCTCCACCCCTAAAATCTCCAGATATTCCCCTACTCAGAGCTAGCAACCCTATTGACTGAGCCAGGTTCTGTTGGGGGTTACAGTCTGCAGACTTTTGAGTCGCACAGAATGCTTCATTGGGACAGTGTTTGCCTTGCCTGTTTAGTCATCTGTGTCACTCTCTGGGAGCCTTCTCCGCTAAGCTCTTGGCAAGGTTCCCTTCGTCCTCACACACACTCCACTGAAGCACACATCCACTTAACTGTTTATTGTTTTGTTGCGTGGTGCGAGAAAATGGAGACTCTGATCTAGGAACTATTTATTTTCAAAATGGATCTTGAAGATGTAGAGAGGAAAAACCTTAAGACTGAGCAAACAAATGACAAAATTCTCCAGATTGTCCTTTTCAGGCCTAATTCTTCCTGCATCCTTTAGATGAAATCAGCGAACCAGCTATTGCCTGAAAATGGAATGCAGACAGCCAACCCACAACCAGGGCTGGATTAACAATTAGGCCAAGTAGGCACTGACCTATGGGCTCCCATGTTTTTAGGGACCCCGGGCTAGCTTTCTCCCTGCTCCCCGCAGTTCCCCCCCTGCTTGCAGCCCTCCCAGCCTGTGCAGCCAGCAACTGAGCTGCTCTTTGCCTGATTTGCCTGGTGCGGCTGCTGCTGGCATCATCACCAAGTTTGCTTCTCTCTGCCTCTCCCCTACAGCTTTGTCAAAGGGACTTTTGAGAAGGTGGCTGCAGCAGCGGCCACAGGCGGTAAGGCAGGTGCTCCAACTCTGAGATAATTTGTGAGGCTCCCCCCCCCCCCCCGCCCAAGATTTTGACTGCCTAGGGGCCGCCAAAGGGTTTAATTCAGCCCTGCCCACAGCACTGCAAAGCAGCTGTAAAGCTACTATAAAGATTTCCACTGGAAAGTCCAAGGCCTAACAGCATTCTTCTCCCTATCTTCACCTCCATTGTCATTTCCTCTCTTTGTTGTTTTCCCTGGATCAAATTATTGATTGTAAGCTCTTCAGAGCAGAGACCTGCCATCTTGTTGCTCTGTAAAGGATCAGGGACATTTGCTTTAGAACATAACATTCACTGATTTATTTTATTTGTTGTGTGTGTGTGTGTGTGTGTGTGTATGTGTGTGTCTAGGAGAAGGGTGGCCAGACTTGCTTAAGAGCCAAAATAGAATAAGCATCAGATGTTTGAGAGCTGCAAGACATGAACATTAGATGTCTGAGAACCACAAGAAGGAAGGAAAGCACATAGATGGGGGGAGGGTGATTAACATGTGGAATTCACTGCCACAGGAGGTGATGGCGGCTACAAGCATAGCCAGCTTCAAGAGGGGGTTAGATAAAAATATGGAGCAGAGGTCCATCAGTGGCTATTAGCCACAGTGTGTATATATATGCATATGTATGTATGTATGTATGTATAGATAGATAGATAGATAGATAGATAGATAGATAGATAGATAGATAGATAGATAGATAGATAGATAACTTTTTTGGCCGCTGTGTGACACAGAGTGTTGGACTGGATGGGCCACTGGCCTGAGCCAACATGGCTTCTCTTATGTTCTTATGAGGAGAGGTGGAAAGAAAACTTTAAATGCATTTTCCAAGCCACCAACTGGCTTGGTTTACAGCAGCGGTCCCCAACCATTTTGGCACCAGGGACCGGTTTTGTGGAAGACAATTTTTCCACGGACTGGGATGATACAATTGTGCACTTTATTTCTATTAGTTTGGTGTGGTGGTTAAGTGTGTGCACTCTTATCTGTGAAAACAGGGTTTGATTTCCCACTCCTCCACTTGCAGCTGCTGAAATGGTCTTGGGTTAGCCATAGCTGTCCCAGAGTTGACCTTGAAAAGGACAGCTTCTATGAGAGCTCTCTCAGCCCCACGCACCTCACAGGGTGTCTGTTGTGGGGGAGGATGGTAAAGGAGATTGTGAGCCACTCTGAAACTCTGAAATTCGGAGTGGAGGGCAGGATATAAATCCAATGTATTATTATTATTATTATTACTACTACTACTAAATTGTAATATATAAGGAAATAATTATACAACTGACAGCCATGGACTGGTACCGGTCCATGGCCTGGGGGTTGGGGACCTCTGGTTTAGAGAAGAGAGATAAATTCCTTGTCCAAGCCGGCTGACAGGATGGTGGAGGCTTTGAAGAGCTACATGTGGCTCCCAAACTGCAGTTTGGCCACCCGTGGTCTAGGATCTGGGAAATTTAGGTTTGAGTTTTCTCTCTGCCATGGGAGCTTGTTTGCTGTGTTGACTTTGGGCCAGTCCCACACTCTCAATCTAAACTACCTCATAGAGTTGTTCTTGTGAGGATGAAATGGAGGCAAGAAGAACAATGTAAGCCCGTTTGGATTCTCATTGACAAGAAAGGTGAAGTAATGAAGTAAATCACTAACTGAGCTTGCTTCGGCGGAAAGGGTGGGATATAAATCCAATAAAATAAAATAAAATAAAAATAAATTAGCTTCAGGTGGGCAGCTATGTTGGTCTGAAGCAGTACATAAGAACATAAGAGAAGCCATGTTGGATCAGGCCAATGGCCCATCCAGTCCAACACTCTGTGTCACACAGTGGCCAAAAAAAAAAAATTATACACACACACACATATACATACACACTGTGGCTAAATATATACACACTGTAGAACAAAGTCATTCAGGGTATAAACTTGCGTGTGCATACATGCACGCACATTTCTTCACATACCTATCAGAAGAAATGTGCATGTGTGAAAGCTTATACCCAGAATAAAACTTTGTTGGTCTTAAAGGTGCCACCGGATTTCAACTTTTTAAATGAATAATTATATTGGGTTAGTTGTCCTTGACTTAAATCAAAACATTACACTAAGGTGGAACACAGCAAGGAGCTGTCCAAAGGAAATACTGGGACATAGAGGTACAAGGCCTTTGATAGATAAGAAAAGATCTTGACTTAACCCTGTTCTCCATACAATCCCAGCAGAAATCAGCATAGAGAAATAGTATTAATTTTTTTTGGGGGGGGGGAGTTTCCAGCCCTCAAGATAGATTGTGAAAGTCCAGAAAGGAGATAACTTCGCTTTGGCACCCTCTTCTATCTTCCTAGCAGCTAGATGTGTCCCAAAGAAAAAGATCCCTCCCCTCCCCAGAATGCCATTTCAGAAGGATATGAAGATAATTTGCAGGCGTTCCAAGGAGAAATGAAAATAAAGCCATGAAAGTGAGACAAAAATTAAAAGAATCAACAATAAGACGGTCCCAAGAAGAGTCTCTGCACTCGAAACAATACTGGACTGGTCTTGGATATTGTCGGACTTGTATTACAGCTCCATATTTTTTCTATAGGACATTGACCCATCATACAGTAGGAGCAGCGTGTGCTTTCCGTTCCGGAGGGATTTTGTGTTGTATAAATATGTTTGTTTATATTATGTTTGGCTATCACTGTAAGCACTGTGTGTGTTACTAGTAAATACTGGATAAGTAGGAATAATAAGGAGTATTATTTTTGTTACAAGGAGAGGCTTTGAGGTGTTTTCTTTTACAGTAACCTCCGTGGTCCCGGCTTTGATTGCCACCCCTGGAGAAAATGGCAGTTTTAGATGGAAGACTCTATGGTATAGCCCAGATTCTGAGATCCTTTCTCAGATTCCCCCCCTCTACCGCCAACACAACAAATCTGCTGGAATATTTCAGACCAGAGTCGACAACCCTATTTCCAGGTGACACTCTCATCTCATCTGAACTTATCTCATGGGCCTATTTTGAGGATAAAATGAGGGAGGACAGACCATTAGTACAAAGTGGAAATTAATGTGGTTATAGTGTGCTATTGGCCACCTTGAGCAAAGAGGGAAAGGGGGTAAAAATATTTAAATCAAGAAATAAAATTTTGCTGCTGCCCTGGAAAGATAACAAGCCTGCCTCTCCTTGTATGTACCGTCTGGTACATTAACTTCAGTTAAGCACCCCCTAGTGGCAGGTGGTATGTACTGCCTCAGATTGCTCAGGAGGGTACTCTGTTGCTTTCTAGAATGTGCTTCCCCAGACTCAGTCTGAGGGGTCGCACCTTTACCAGGCTTTTGGAAGGCAGGCCGGGCCACTCTGTCTGCAAGAAGAAGAGGAGACTGGATGTATACGCCACCCTTCACTACCCAAAGGAGTTTCAGAGCAGCTTACAATTCTCCTTTCCCTTCCCTCCACACAAGACACCCTGTGAAGTAAGTGAGGCTGAGAGAGCTCTGACAGAAACTGCTCTTGAGAGGAACAGCTCTGCGAGAACGTGTGATTGAAGAAGAAGAAGAAGATTTTGGATTTATATCCCGCCCTATACTCTGAATCTCAGAGCAGTCACAATCTCCTCTACCTCCCCCCCCCCACAACAAACACCCTGTGAGGTAGGTGGGGCTGAGTGCTTTTACAGCAGCTGTCCTTTCAAGGACAGCTATGAAAGCTATGGCTGACCCAAGGCCATCTCAGCAGGTGCAAGTGGAGGAGTAGGAAATCAAACCTGGTTCTCCCAGATAAGAGTCCGTGCACTTAACCACTACACCAAACTGGCAAATTGACTCAATGTCACATCAGCAGAGGAGTGGGTAATCAAACCCGGTTCTCCCAGATAAGAGTCTGCACACTCAACCACTACACCAAACTGGCTCTCTGCAAGGAGAGTCAAGTTCAAGTTTATGTTCCATATCAGCCCTAAAACAGAAAAGGGAAATGGATAAACAGGAGAGACAGTAATTTCAGAGGAACGAATCAATTTGCCGACTTTCATTGTGCCAATCATAAAAACATGTTTGACTAGCAGGAGGTATTTGACTCGGAAGGTGTAGCCCTTTGTTTCGGGCTTGAATGTGGCATGCTGGAAATGATTAAAAATGGCTTTATTGAGAGTTGTGGTTTTCTGGGTAGATTTGTCGGGTGACATGTATTTTATTATTGTTCTTCGCAGCACAAACATGGTTTTAATTTGTCGTCATGCAAAGCTTTATGAAAGGGTGGGAATATAAAATCTTGAAATAAATTCACCAAACAGAGCTGCTGTTGTTTTAATAGCCAGGCTGACTGGGGAATTTCAGGGGGTGCATCATTTCTCTGCCCCCCACAGAACAACCCAGGGTTCTTTCTGCTACACAATTGTTACAGCTGCACAATCCCCACTGTGCCTTTTTGACAGCTGGTGACCTATAATATCTGGGTTGCCAACTTTGGGATGGGAAATTCTTGGAGATCAGAGTGGAACCTTGGGAGAAAGGAGGGAGCACAGTATAATGCTGTAGAGTCCACCTTCCAAAGCAGCCATTTTCTCCAGGGGAACTGATACTTCTTAATTGGAGAACAGTTGTAATCTCAGGAGATCTCCAGGCTCCACCAGGAGGTCGGCAACCCTACTAAGATTACCCATTTGGCCACTGTGCCCTCTGCGGCTTTGCAATCATGTTGTGCAAAAAAGCAAGAAATTAGGGCAGAGATCAGCTCATAGAGATTTCATTCATTTTTAAAGGGGAGGGGGAGTTTCCAGCCCTCAAGATAGGTTGTGAAAGCATTCTGGGCCCTGTGATGAGGTCGGAAAAGTCAGAATGGGCACCTGCATGGGTCTGCCAAAGCCATTTCTCAACATGTTCCTTAGCTTCTCTGTTTATATCCCCATCCTGTGGATTCAGCCTGCTCCACTTGTCATTTGCCGGTATGAGATTCTCCCATTAGCTGTACAGGCTGCTCTCCCGCCATCCTTTGCACCAGCTTAATGCCAAACACTGGCTGGTGGCCATTCTCAGACCGATTAACAGCTCCTTGGTTACGTAATATGGCGGCTAAGCTCTTTGGCTGGAGAGGAGGAGGCTGGGTCAGAAGGGGAGACGGGGACAAGGGATTCAGGTTCAGCTCTGGGCGACTGAGGGGCTTTCCCTCAGCCAGCTGTCCATGGCACCCTGCTGGTCTGTGCCTCATTCCCAGTCCCTCAGTCCCACATAGCTGGGCAACTGCTGTTCTCAGTGCAGTCAGACGTGTTGGTAGCCAAATATTTTTGTGATTCAATGTGGTAGCACTGGAGTGGGGTTTTGGTTCAGGGGGTCCCAGGTTCAGTCCTGGGCAGGGCTGTAGCCAGCAGTGCGCATTAGGGGCAGTGCCCCTTCTCAAATTAGGAGTGCCCCTACCCCAGCCTGCTGCTTCTCCCTCCCTCTCCCTGGAGGGCGAGGGAGTACAGGGTGACCTATGTCAACCATGCGGTTTCTCCCCCATACTGTCTCCCTCTGCACTTCCCCTCTCTGACTCCCACCTACCAGCTGAGCAGAGAGGGGGGTTAAACTTTTAAACCCCCTCTCTGGAGTTGTGCTGCAGCAGTGGCTCAACTTCTCCATTGGATACAATGGGAATGGCTGATGCCTGCCTTTGAATTAAATTAAATTAGTGCCCTTCCCAGTGGCCCCTGGGGGGAAAGTCTTGGTTATGGGCCTGATCTTGGACATCTCCCATTAAAAGGGTCAAATAGGAGGTGATGTGAAAGATGTTGAGCTGAGACCAGTGTTCCCTCTAAGCTGTGTGCATGAGTGCGGCCACTCATGAATACAGGAAGCCCCGCTTAGCAGAGATCTGGAGCCACACTGTCCATTGCTCAGTTTAAGATTACCACAGTTCTATTCTCCTCGGGACAGGAAACTGCTCCCCTCAGGGGGGTTGGTTTAGCAGGAACGTTGACTGAGACCCTGGAAAGATGATGCCATAATAATAATAATAAGTTTTTATTTATACCCCGCCCTCCCCGCCAAGGCAGGCTCAGGGCGGCAAAATTAGGGCAGACATTTACTTGAGTGCATGAGGGGTCTGACAGTGAGAGAGTTTGAGATACCAGGGACAGAGGGTGGCAGTGGCAGCAGCAGTGTATGAATCTCCAAATTGATTTGTAACAAAATGAAAAGGTGTCTGTCCTGAGCTGATTATTTAATTCATTCATTTGTACTCTGCCTTTGTCCCCAAGTGACACCCAAAGCGGCTTACATCATTCTCTTCTCCATTTCATCCTCACAACAGGTGGAGTTCACTGCCAGAGGATGTAAACATGGGAATAAACAGCTTTAAAAGGGGATTAGATAGAATCTATCAGTGGCTGTTAGTCATGGTGACTGAGGAGAACCTCCACGTTCAGAGGCACTAATCCTCTGAATCTCATAGCCAGGAGGCAACATCAGGGGAAGGCCTCAGCCTCTGTGCCCTGCTGTTGGTCATCCGAAGGAACTGGTTGGCCACTGTGTGAGTGAGATAGGATGCTGGACTAGATGGACTATCAGTCTGAACCAGCAGGGCTCCTCTTATGGTCTTGCATTAATAACTCTGTGAGGTAAATTAGGCTGAGAGTGTGTGACTGGCCCAAGATCACCCAGCAAGCTTCCATGGCTTGACCAGGGATTCAAACCCTGACACTCTTAGCCAGTACTCCACACTGGCTCTTTACAAAACATTCCATTTTAGAAGTTTATTTTGTTAGTGTTTCAAATGGATTAAAAGGTGCTTTGAGCTGTCGGTGGAGGGGGGGCAGGGAATGTTTTAAATGAATGCAATAATAATAGCAACAGTAATAATTTTCTAAAAAGAAACTCTCCAATTTTGCCTAAAGATTAAACCAGCTTACACTAAATTTTAAAAACAGCCAGGATAAAACAAAAAACCTTCAACGGAAGATAAAGCTAGGAAGAAAATTAAAATGAGAAAAATAGTCGCCATCTGATCTTCAAAAGCTGACGGAGAGAGGCAGTCTCACTGTGAGAAGAAGGCAAGTAAATGGATCTCCCAAAATTCAATCAAAAGCCTTATGAAATAATTATGTTTTCATCTGTGGCCTAAAGAAAGTTGGAAAAAGCAAACCTTGAGAGAGAGGGAGAGCTCATGTTACAGGCTGATAAAAAATTAGAGGAGAAAGTGGAAAAAAGAGATTTGTTTTTCCAGTACTACAATGTGGGAATCAACCAATGGAATTGTTGGATAGAATATTCTGGAAGAGAAAGGGAAATATTTCGTCATACAGCACATATGGAGCTTAATGATCAACTGGAACATAAAGCAGTGACCCCTCCCCCCCCCCGCAACAAAATAGTGATTGACAGTCACCAGGGCTTTTTTTTCTGGGAAAAGAGGTGCTGGAACTCTCAAGAGGGAAATGAAGGAGAAACACACAGGTGCCCCTCATGAACGTTTAAACATTTTGTTAGAATTCTGTTTCCACAAAGAGGTTCTGGAACTCTGTTCTACCACATTCCCCCAGAAAAAAAGCCCTGCCTGTCACTCATTTTAAAATGGCTTTACAAGGACATCAGACAAATTCATAGATCCACAGCTACTCTCCATCCTGACTAAATGGTACCTCCATATTGCTGGGAAGGTTTGGTCTTTAGGCCCTGCTTATTGAAACCGGGTGCTGGCCTACATGGACCTTTGGTTTAAGGTTGCCTGTTGTGGTTTGGGAAATTCCTGGAGATTTGCGGTTGATGCTTGCAAGGACAGAGTTTGTGGAGAGGAGAAAGCTCAACATCAGGGATGTGACACCACAGATTCCACCTTTCAAAACTGCCATTTTCCTCCTGGGGAGCAATTATTCTTGCCAACCTCCAGGTGGTGGCTGGAGATCTGCTATTGCAACTGATCTCCAAATGACAAAAATAAGTTCACCTAGAGAAACTGGCTACTTTGGAGGGTTGACTGTATGGCATTATACCCCTGTAGTCCCTCCCCTGCCCTCCTCAGGATCCATCTACAAAATCTCTAGGTATTTCCCAACCTGGAACTGACAACCCTGGGAAGAATTCTCTTTAATCTGGAGGTCATTTGTAATTCAGCAAGGATCCTGACCTAGGTCCTACCTGGAGCCAGTTTGGCGTAGTGGTTAAGAGCTGAGATCTCTTAATTATTAAGCTGCGCCTTGCCAGAGGCTGAGCACATTTCAGAGAGCTCTGAGAGAGAGCAAAGAAGAAGTTCTGTAACAGTGAGTTTTGGCTTTCTAAACAGCTGAGGAAGTTGCTGAGAATTTCTGAGTTTGTGTGACTGTGTGATTGCTGAAAATTCTGAGTTTGTGGTTGCTGGGGAACTGTTGTTTGTTTGGTTTGAGTGGGCTGAAGGTGATTGTTGATGATTGATTAGGAGTGGCTGTGTTCCCCACCCTCTTTGCATTATTAAGCTGTGCCTTGCCAGAGAGCTAAAGGGCTCTTGGCCTGTGGCTCGTTGCCTGGGGGCTGTGTAAGGGCCAGGAATCCGGATCCCTATTTTCCTTGTGTTCCCAATAAGGTAAGTTGACCCTCCAGAAGGGGAGCCACATAAACAAACAGGATTTAAAAGGGGACTGTATATTTTTTAAAAAGCTATCATGAAGGTAGAATGCCAGCAGGAGTGTGTGGGGGCTTTCTAGTGTTTTGCACTGAGTGTCACATGTATGACTATCTGCCCACAGGACAGAAGTCTTGGGTGTGTTCTCAATGCAAGGAGCTCCTGGTCCTCAGGGAACGAGTCTGTACCCTTGAGGCCAAGGCGATTGACCTGGAGAAGCAGAGACAGTCAGCTATGCACTCGGAGAAGACTCTTGGGGACGTATAAGATGAGTCTCACTCTGAACATGACAGCCCGATTGCTGCCAGGGAGCATGAGGGTCGAGAGGGAACGGGGCACCGTGCTGAGGATAAGGGGAATGTGCCCTCAGTAAGGACCTCTTCTTCAGTTGATGAGCGGGTATCCATTCGCGCCAAGGAACCATCCATGGGCAGGGAGAGAGTGGGGAGGTCTTGATAGTTGGTGATTCAATCCTTAGGCAAGTAGACAGCTGGGTGGCAAAACCGCATACTGACCGTATGGTGACTTGCCTGCCTGGTGCTAAGGTAGTGGACATTACGCATGTAGTAGATAGGCTGATAGACAGTGCTGGGGAGGAACCAGTGGTCGTGGTGCATGTTGGCACCAACAATGTAGGGAAATGCAGTCGTAAGGTCCTGGAGGAAAAATTTAGGCTGCTAGGCAGGAGACTTAAGGCCAGGACCTCCAAGGTAGCCTTCTCAGAAGTGCTACCTGTTCCATGTGCAGGGCTGGAGAGACAGGCACAAATTAGAAGTCTCAATGTGTGGACAAGATGATGGTGGAGGGAGGAAGGGTTTAAGTTTGTTAGGCACTGGGATGCTTTCTGGAACAAGCGGGAGCTGTACAAAAGAGACGGTCTTCACTTGCCCCCGGATGGAACCAGGCTGCTGGCGCTTAAAATCAAAAAGGTGGCAGAGCAGTTTTAAACTAAATCTTGGGGGAAAGCCGACAGAGATGAAATGTCTCTGGTACAGGAGGACTCATCTCAAAGAGATGAAGGGTTAGCTGTTACTTTTCTACCGGGCAATGGATCAGAGTTCTCCACTGAGATGGTGACAAACAGTATGGACTGTCTGCCAAAGTCTCGAGGTGGCAGGAGGAAGGTTGCGGGCCTAGGTTGCCTGGGAAATTATAGATGTTTATATACAAATGCTAGAAGTGTTCAAAATAAAATTGGTGAGTTGGAATGTTTAGTGTTGGGAGAAAACATAGACATTGTGGGAATTTCAGAAACTTGGTGGAATGAGGAGAATCAGTGGGACGCGGTGATTCCTGGATATAAGTTATATCAGAAGGATAGGGAGGGGTGGCTCTGTATGTCAGAGAGGGTATACAGTCCAGTAAGACTGAGGTCAGAGAATTAAATTCCCTTCTAGAAATGCTTTGGGTTGAAATAGAGGGCCCAAAAGGAAATTTAACTATGGGAATTTGTTATCGCCCACCAAATCAAAAGATAGAGGGCAATTATAATAGATGGAAAGATTAAAGATAATGGCTAAACATGAAAACTGCGTCATAATAGGTGATTTTAACTACCCGCAGATTGATTGGGTCAATATGTGTTCTGGTCGAGAGAAAGAGACTGAGTTTCTAGATGCTCTCAATGACTGTGCTATGGAGCAGATGGTCTCTGAACCTACCGGGGCAGGGCGATCGTAGATTTGGTCCTAAGTAATGCCCAAGACTTGGGGAGAGATGTAAAAGTGATTGCACCGCTTGGGAGCAGTGACCATAACGTTATTGATTTCACCATTTGTATAAATAGGGAGTTGCCCCAAAAGACCAGCACAACCACGTTTAACTTTAAAAGGGGTAAATTCTCTGAGATGAGGAGGCATGTGAAGAGGAAACTGAAAGGAAAGGTAAATACAGTCAAAACCCTTGGGGAAGCTTGGAGGCTATTTAAAACCACAATCCTAGAAGCTCAGATAAAATATATACCACAAGTTAGGAAAGTCACAAACAGAAATAAGAAAAGGCCTGCGTGGTTAACAAACAAAGTAATAGAAGCTGTAAAAGGTAAGAAGGACTCCTTTAAGTGGTGGAAAGCTAGTCCAAGTGAGATTAATAAAAGGGAACACAGGCTGTGACAAATCAAATGCAAGACTGTGATCAGGCAGGCAAAAAGGGACTATGAGGAGCATATTGCAAAAACCATAAAGACTAACAATAAAAATTTCTTCAAATATATTAGAAGCAGGAAACCAGCCAGGGAGGCAGTGGGGCCTTTGGATGACCAAGGGGTCAAAGGATTACTGAAGGAGGATAGGGAAATGGCTGAGAAGCTGAATGCATTTTTTGCCTCCGTCTTCACTGTGGAAGATCAGAAGCGTTTGCCTGCTCCAGAACCACTAATTTTGGAAGGGGTGTTGAAAGACCTGAGTCAGATTGAGGTGACAAGAGAGGAGGTCCTACAACTGATAGAAGAATTAAAAACTAATAAGTCACCAGGTCCAGATGGCATACATCCAAGAGTTCTGAAAGAACTCAAAGTTGAACTTGTGGATCTCCTGACAAAAATATGTAATCTTTCATTGAAATCTGCCTCCATTCCTGAGGACTGGAAGGTAGCAAATGTCACCCCCATCTTTAAAAAGGGCTCCAGAGGAGATCCGGGGAAGATCCAGTCAGTCTGACTTCAATACCAGGAAAGTTGGTAGAAACCATTATCAAGGACAGAATGAGTAGGCACATTGATGAACACGAGTTATTGAGGAAGACTCAGCATGGGTTCTGTAAGGGAAGATCTTGCCTCACTAACCTGTTACATTTCTTTGAGGGGGTGAACAAACATGTGGACAAAGGAGACCCAATAGATGTTGTTTACCTTGACTTCCAGAAAGCTTTTGATAAAGTTCCACATCAAAGGCTCCTTAGTAAGCTTGAGAGTCATGGAGTAAAAGGACAGGTCCTCTTGTGGATCAAAAACTGACCGAGTAATAGGAAGCAGAGAGTGAGTATAAATGGGCAGTCTTCGCAGCAGAGGACAGTAAGCAGTGGGGTGGCACAGGGCTCAGCACTGGATCCCATGCTCTTTAATTTGTTCATAAATGATTTGGAGTTGGGAGTAAGCAGTGAAGTGGCTAAGTTTGCAGATGACACTAAATTGTTCAGGGTGGTGAGAACCAGAGAGGATTGTGAGGCACTCCAAAGGGATCCGTTGAGGCTGGGTGAGTGGGTGTCAATGTGGCAGATGAGGTTTAATGTGGCCAAGTGCAAAGTAATACACATTGGGGCCAAGAATCCCAGCTACAAATACAAGTTGATGGGGTGTGAACTGGCAGAGACTGACCAAGAGCGAGATCTTGGAGTCGTGGTAGATAACTCACTGAAAATGTCAAGACAGTGTGTGATTACAATAAAAAAAGGCCAACGCCATGCTGGGAATTATTAGGAAGGGAATTGAAAACAAATCAGCTAGTATCATAATGCCCCTGTATAAATCGATGGTGCGGTCTCATTTGGAATACTGTGTACAATTCTGGTCACCGCACCTCAAAAAGGATATTATAGCATTGGAAAAAGTTCAGAAAAGGGCAACTAGAATGATTAAAGGTTTGGAACACTTTCCCTATGAAGAAAGGTTAAAACGCTTGGGGCTCTTAAGCTTGGAGAAACATGGGGTGACATGATAGAGGTTATAAGATTATGCATGGGATGGAGAGGGTAGAGAGAGAAGTACTTTTCTCCCTTTCTCACAATACAAGAACTCGTGAGCATTCAATGAAATTGGTGAGCAGTCAGGTTAAAACGGATAAAAGGAAGTACTTCTTCACCCTAAGGGCGATTAACATGTGGAATTCACTGCCACAGGAAGTGGTGGCGGCTACAAGCATAGGCAGCTTCAAGAGGGGATTGGATAAAAATATGGAGTAGAGGTCCATCAGTGGCTATTAGCCATAATGTGTGTGTGTGTGTGTGTGTGTGTGTGTGTGTGTGTATATATATATATATATATATATATATATATATATATATTTGGCCACTGTGTGACACAGAGTGTTGGACTGGATGGGCCATTGTCCTGATCCAACATGGCTTCTCTTATGTTCTTATCTCTAATCTGGGAGAAGCATATTTGATTCCCCGCTCCTCCTCATGCAGCTGCTTGTGTGACCTTGGGTTAGTTACGGTTTTCTCAGAGCTGTTCCTCTCAAGAGCTGTTCTCTCAGAGTTCTTGCACCTCCACCTACCTCACAGGGTGTCTGTTGTGGGGAGAGGAAGGGAAGGAGATTGTAAGCCGCTCTGAGTGAAGAGTGAGGTATAAATCCAGCCTCCTCCTCCTCCTCCTCCTTTTCACTTTAAAAGGTGGAAGAACCCAGAGAAAACTGGCAGGCTCATTTGTGCAGGATTTTGAAGGAGGAGCCAAAAGAGAAGGAAGAATAATTGGGGGGTAAGTGAAGGGTAACAGAAGATCTTTTTGCAGGGTCTTATCATGGTCTTGAAGAGTAGTTTTCTCAGTGATGTATTAGAAAGGAAAAAGATTTAGCAACCAAGAGATTATACCCTTTGGGAATTCCAGAGCAGACAAAAGATCTAAAGAAACATCACAAACGGTAAGTATTTATTTATATAAATATTTAACTTCCCATATCTTCCCTTTCTTCCCAATGGGGTGTCCACCCTCCAAAGCATCCATTTCCTTCAGGGTAGTCTGGAAACCAGTTTCCCCAGGTCTACGGTTGCCAGGTTCTCCCCAGCCAAAGGTGAAGGATGGGGGAGTAGGATTGCAAGATCCAGTTCGGAAACCTGGAGATTTGGGGGTGGAGCCAAGGGAGGGCAGGGACCTCAGTGAGGTACAATGCCACAGAGTCCACCCTCCAAAGCATCCATTTCCTCCAGGGGAACTGATGTCTGTAGTCTGAAGATGAGCTGTAATCCCAGGGGATCCCCAGGTCCCTCCTGGAGACTGCCATCCCTACCCAACCTGGAAGTTGGCTGCCATAAATGGCATCCCCTCCTGGGCCTGCACTTGACCGTGGTATGGTTCTCAGGATTTGGCTTGGCCCAGGTCACCAGAGGTGTAGGCCCAGCAGGTGATGAGTATATCTTGCCTGGTGTGAATTGGTCCAGCATTGAGAGTTGCCAATCTCCAAGTACAGCCTAGAGACTTCCTGGAATCCAGCTAATCTCCAAACTACAGGGATCTGTTCCTGGTGAAAATGGCAGCTTTGGTGGGGTGGAGAAGAAGGAGGAGGAGAAGGAGGAGCTGGTTTATATACCTCACTTTTCTCTACCCTCAAAGCAGCTTACAATTGCCTTCCCTTCCTCTCCCCACAACAGGCACCTTGTAAGGGAGGCAGGGCTGAGGGAGTTCTGAGAGAAGGTCATCCAAGGTCACCCAGCAGGCTTCATGTGGAGGAGGAGTGGGGAATCAAACCAAGCTCTCCAGACTGAAGTCCTCCGCTCTTAAACGCTACGCCATGCTGGCTCTCTGGAAATATACCTCACTGAGATCCCTCTTCACCAAACCCCGCCTTCCCCAGACACCACCCCCAAATCTCCAGGAATTTCCCAAACTGTTGGCAACCCTTACTATATCTGTCTGTTTCCCCAATTGCTGGCTGCTGTTGCTCTTTCTCTCTTCTGTCTCACAAATACATCAACTGACCATGCTGGGGTATTAACCTTATAAAGACAGTCAGCCATAGCAGTACGGTTCATGGGACGGTGCATTAGGCATACAATAATTAATTGCATTTTTTTTATAAAACAGCACACTGAAAGCCTCCACTCATTGCTGTCTATGACCTAGCCGGAAAAAACCACCTTCCTAATAATAGTAATAATAAATTTTTATTTATACCCCGCCCTCCCCGCCGAAGCAGGCTCATTCCTCTAAAATGAGAGGCTCTTTTGGTTCATTACAAGGAAGGAAGGAAAGAAGAAAAGAGACTCCAAGAACTGTCCTTTCCCCTTAAATATCCTTCCCGCGTTCAGTAGATGATCTCTGTGCTATTTTTGGTTCCCTGCTGGCTTAATTACAGTGAAAGATCCGTCAACGCCCGAGAGCGGTCCATCAGGATGTCTGCCTGCTCTAAGAGTCACCAACCTTCCCCCCACCCCCACCCCTGCCAGAGCAGACTGCAAGAGACAGACCAGAGGTTTTTTAAAAAAAATGACCTGCCAGCAGCCTTTGGTGGAAAAAACTATGATGTGATGTCACAGAAGTTCATCCAATATATCTCTCAACCCCAGTTACTGACCATTAAGTTCAGTTTTGTCAGAGCCAAACTTGCTACATCACAGCTTCGTGCCCCATAAATGCTCAGTTTGTCTGCACTGTTGTTTAAGGCACATTCCTCCTTAGATGATTATTTGTTTCTATACAAACCTGTTCTCCAGTTAAGGTCTACTGCAGAAGCCCTGCTCTGTGTACCCTCAGATGTATGGTCACAATAATGAGACGCAAGGCCTTTTCTGCTGTGGCACCTTGTACATTTTTCATTTACTTAATTTTAGTTCTCTAAGAATTCACACTTTTCTGTAGATTTTTGTGGATGTTAACATCTCTCTCTCTCTCTCGGCTTGGCTTTGCGAACGAAGATTTAAGAAGGGTGCAATAGTCCACGTTTGCTGCAGGCTCGCTGGTGGCTGACAAGACCAATGTGGGACAGGCAGGTCCGGCCACAGCGGCTGCAGGGAAAAGTCTGATTTAGGGTTGGTCCTGTAGCAGTGCGATTCTTCCTCAATCTCCTTTTGTCCTCAAGACCAGCTATGCGTGTGTTCTCAAAGGAAGAGACAGCCTGGTGGATGGTGTGCCTCCATGCTTTGCGATCTGAGGCTAGGTCAGACCACTGGTGATGGTTGATGTGACAGGTGCTAAGGGATTTCTTCAAGGAGTCCTTGTACCTCTTCTTTGGTGCCCCTCTATTTCGATGGCCGGTGGAGAGTTCGCCATACAGGGCAATCTTGGGAAGGCGGTGGTTTTCCATCCTAGAAATATGCCCTGCCCAGCGCAGCTGCGTCTTCAAAAGCAGTGCCTCGATGCTGGTAACCTCTGCCCGCTTGAGGACTTCAGTGTTGGTCACAAAGTCACTCCAGTGGATGTTGAGGATGGTGCGAAGGCAGCGCTGATGAAAGCGCTCAAGAAGTCGCAGGTGATGACGGTATAAAACCCACGATTCGGAGCCATAGATGAGGGTTGTCATCACAACCGCTTTGTAAACATTGATCTTTGTGCCTTTTTTCAGATGCTTGTTGCTCCACACTCTTTTGTGCAGTCGGCCAAATGCACGGTTTGCCTTTGCCAGCGTGTTGTCAATCTCCTTGTCGATCTTGGCATCTGAGGAGATGATGCACCCCAGGTAGCTGAACTGCTGGACTGTCTTCAGAACTGATTCACCCACAGTGATGCAGGGAGGGTGATAATCTTCCTGGGGTGTAGGCTGGTGGAGAACTTCTGTCTTCTTCAGACTAACTTCTAGGCCGAATAGCTTGGCAGCCTCTGCAAAGCAGGACGTCATATGCTGCAGAGCTGATACCGAGTGGGAGACGAGTGCAGCATCAT
Source organism: Heteronotia binoei (assembly GCF_032191835.1). Lineage (NCBI taxonomy): Eukaryota > Metazoa > Chordata > Lepidosauria > Squamata > Gekkonidae > Heteronotia > Heteronotia binoei. Next base: position 255,818,878 of record NC_083223.1, read on the forward strand.
CAGCAAACAGTAGCTCTCGGATGAGTTTTTCCATTGTCTTGGAGTGTGCCTTTAGTCGCCTCAGGTTGAACAGGCTGCCATCGGTGCGATAGCGGATGTAGACACCATCGTCCTCATCTAGATCTGGGAAATCCCTAGAGCATTGCATGATGTTGGTTTTGCAATCTGGCACTCCTACTTCATTTATAGTTGGCCTTTCTTATTCAAACTAAGATTGGCAGCTAAGTACTGGCAACTAACAGGAGGTTTGGGGGTAGGATTGCCAGCCTCCTGGTGAGGCCTGGAGATCTCCCACTTTTACCACTGATCTCCAGCTGGCAAAGGTCAGTTTTCCTGCTTTGAAGGTTGGAATCTATGGCATTGTACCATGCTGAGGCCCCTCCTCTCTCCAAACCACTTAGATTCACTCCCAAAGTCTCCGGGTGTTTTCCATCACAGACCTGACAACTTTATTGGAGGGGGGGCAGGAATGCAAATCATCATCACTTCAGTGGTGCCACGTCACTTCCTACATGACCCAGAAGTAACATAATAGCATTGGGGGGGGGGAGGTGAAGCTCTAGAGTTCCACTACAACGCCGAGATTTTACCACAGAGTTCCACTGAAATCCTAGAATGTCACCTTGGAGTGATGACATAACTTTCAGGCTCACACAAGAGACATCATGTCATTGGACTAGGGCCCCCCACCTGGCCACCAGCAGGGGATGGGGGGGATAAGGTGCCAGGTTCAGGTTGGGAAACTCCATTTGGGAATGGAGCCTAGGGAAGACAGGGTACTAAGTAAGGTACAATACCACAGAGTTCACCCTCCAATCCATCCATTTTCTGAAGGAGGAGGAGATTGGATTGACACCCTGCCCTTCACTTGGAGTCTCAGAGCGGCTTACAATCTCCTTTTCCTTCTCCTCCCCACAACAGACACCGTATGAGGTAGGTGGGGCTGAGAGCTCTGACAGAAACTGCTCTTTCCAGAACAGCTTTCACAGAGTTATGACTGACCCAAGGTCACTCCAGTAGTTGCATGTGGAGGAGTGGGGAATCAAACCCAGTTCCCCACTACACCAAACTGGCTCTCCAAGAAAACTGATCTCTATCATCTGGAGATGAGTTGTAATTCTAGGGGATCCCCAGGTCCCATCTGGAGGCTGGCATCCCTACTTGGACCAACAGTTATTATCCCCACCTACCCAAAAGTGGTAGGGGTCAGGGGCTGCTAGCAGGACCTCAGCTGTTATAGTGGAAGACCTGACTGAAGGCAGATTGCAAGTAAAAATACTGTAGCAAGAACAGTATAATGCAAGTGCTGTACTATCAGCAAAATTAGAGAGCTGTACATTAAAACACAGCATAATGCAGATAGTAAAACAGGATAACAAGATTGCATTGAGCCTTATCTTATGTACAACAAAGCATGCAATAAAGTTGGAATACAGAATTAAAGATGGGCAGGGCTTTTTTTGTAGTGGGAACTCATTTGCATATTAGGCCACACCCCTTGATGTAGCCAATCCTCCAAGAGTTTACAGGGCTTTTAGTAAGCTTCAGGGGGATTGGCTGCATCAGGAGTGTGCGTCCTAATATGCAAGGAGTTCCTGCTACAAAAAAAGCCCTGGGACAGATTGGTCATGAAGGCGGGTGAGAAAAGTCCCTGTGGGTTGATGGCCCCCGGTTTGGAGGCCCTCCTCTCGCTTCAGGGTTATCAGAAAGCGGGGGGAGGAGAGGGAAATGTCTTCTGGGAACTCTATTATTCCCTATGGAGATTTATTCCCATAGAAAATCATGGAGAATTGATCCGCGGATATCTGGGGCTCTGGGGGGGCTGTCTTTTGGGGTAGAGGCACCAAATTTTCAGTATAGCATCTAGTGCCTCTCCCCAAAATACCCCCCAAGTTTCAAAAAGATTGGACCAGGGAGTCCAATTCTATGAGCCCCAAAAGAAAGTGCCCCATCCTTCATTATTTCCTATGGAAGGAAGGAATTGAAAAGGTGTGCCGTCCCTTTAAATGGCCAGAACTCCCTTTGGAGTTCTATTATGCTTGTCACAGCCTTGATCTTGGTTCCACCCCTAATGTCTCCTGGCTCCACCCCCAAAGTATCCTGGCTCCACCCCCAAAGTCCCCAGATATTTCTTGAATTGGACTTGGCAACCCTAACCTAATCTTAAATAGGTACACACATGGCCCGGCCTGACATGGCTCAGCCCAATCTGACATGGCCTGGCCCAAGAAGCAGGGCCAGTGCATGGGAGTAGGCCAAGTAGGCGGCCGCCTTTGGCGCCACTTGGCCTAGGGGGGCCATGAGACGCCCCCTCTCACCGCACCCACTGCCTCCTCCTGCCCACCGCCTCCTTGTGGCCACCGCCACCTCCCTGAGCATACTTGCCGCTGCCTCCCTGCATTCGCCCGCTGCCTCCCTGAGCACCGCCGCGCGCTGCCACCTCCCCGCACTTGCCTGCCACCTCCCCCGCATGCCCACCCCCCAACTCTTCCGAAGCCTCCCGAGGCTCCGGAGGTTTTGGAAGAGTCCGGGGTGGGCATGGCAGTGAGTGCCTGCCCTCTCCCCAACTCTTCTGAAGCCTCCTGAGGTTCGGGAGGCTTCGGAAGAGTCCAAACCAAAACAACTGGCTCAGAGCGTGCCTGCCCTCCCCTTCCGAAGCCTCCTGAGGCTCGGGAAGCTTCAGAAGAGTTTGGGGGCGTGGCTGTGATGTCATCCGGGCACACGGGCGCAGGGCATATGTGAATACAGAAACTATGGAGGGGCGGAAGTTAGAGGCGCGGGCACCTCTAGCACTGGGCCTGCCAACAAGGTCTCATTTATGTCAGATCCGGCCCTCATAACAAATGACTTCGACACCCCTGTTTTAGCTCATTCTGGATTGGAACTCTATTGTTGGAACTGTCTGGGGCAGTGATGCTCTGTATTCTTGGTGCTTTGGGGGCCACAGTGGGAGGGCTTCTAGTGTCCTGGCCCCACTGATGGACCTCCTGATGGTACCTGGGGCTTTTTGGCCACTGTGTGACATGTTGCCCTGATCCAACACGACTTCTCTTATGTTCTTATGGATCTTTTATTATCATTATTCTGGTGAATATTTGTTTGTGTGTGTGTGTGCCTGGAAGTCATGGTTGGCTTTTGGTGACCCTTACTGGATTGTGGACATTTCAGAGAAGTGGCTTGCTTGCTGGCCTCTGTGGGCTCAGCCCTGGTATTCCTTGGAGATCTCCCATCCAAATATTTGCCAGCATCAGCCCTGCTTAATTTCTACGATCAGGCTTGCCTGGGCTATCCAAGCCAGGGCTAGTTCACTCTGGATCTTGATTGGTTATGTTGCAAGCAGTGTTCCCTCTAAACTGAGTTAGCGTTGAGCGAGCTCACAGATTTTTAGCCTCCAGCTCATACATTTCTGTCTTAGCTTAGGAAGGATGACCCTGGCCCACAGAACAATAATTTACGCAGCAGCGCACAGTTTTAATGCCAGTAGCTCACAAAGTAGAATTTTTGCTCATAAGACTCTGCAGCTTAGAGGGAACATTGGTTGCAGCTGGAAAAATATAAATTTTTGGTCTCTTTCCCTGCCAGCCAATTTTTTTTTATTGCTTGCTGATCTGGTGCTGTGTTCATTGATTTCTTGGCTTCTAGTTGCTGGTAGCTTTTTCCAGGGAGGGTGGGGGATGGGGGAAGTTACTTGTTTTGATGATGGTTACACATGACTGCTATGTTTTACTCATGTTTTTCATCAATGCCTGTTTTATTACTGATTGCTGTCAGCCGCCTTGGGATCGTGCAGGATAATACATTTTTAAAACCAGTCCCTGAACCCTGTACTGCTCTATCGACACTGCCAGGGGCTCCTGGCAAGATCTCAGCTGTCCTACTAGTAAAACAAACATGACACGCTTTGTAAAGAAAAGGTCAGCAGGGAGCTGATGCACAGCAGACCGGGCAACAATTAAAAATCTGCGAAAACAGGTCAGGAACATCATACGAGCTTCCCGAAAATCGCTTCACCGTTATTTCCCCTTAGAGTGCGGCTGCAGAAGAATGCAGAGGACTTCTGAGGTCACCTCTAACGCCCATGAGATGTGGCTGGTGTTTGATAACGAACCAATCATGTACTCTGGAACGTGCCCCAGAATGCTCTGCAGCACACTGTGGTTCCGTGGCAGACAGGTTAATGAGGAACAGGTTCCTGGACCGAAAGAACGACTTGTAGATGAAACGTTCATCCCCCAGCATCCCCAATTACAAGCACAGCATAGTTAGGAAGACATGTGGCTGAGCACCTGTCTAAGCACATCATGCTGGGCTCAACGGTTTTATAGGCTACCTCGGCTCTGTTTTGTATTAATCCTGACCTAGTGGGAGGTCTCATAGCACAGGGAGAGGCCACCTGCTCCTCATGTAGAAGATCTGAGGTTCATTCCTGGCATAAATTGGGGGAGGGACGGTGGCCCAGTGGGTAGAGCATCTGCTTGGTAAGCAGACGGTCCCAGGTTCAATCCCTGGCATCTCCAAAAAAGGGTCCAGGCAAATAGGTGTGAAAAAACCTCAGCTTGAGACCCTGGAGAGCTGCTGCCAGTCTGAGTAGACAATACTGACTTTGATGGACCAAGGGTCTGATTCAGTAAAAGGCAGCTTCATATGTCCATATATGTCCATCGCTAGTTCAAGGATCTGTATCAGGTGGATGGAGAGACCTTTCTCTGCCTGAGATCCATTCCTGGAGTCCCTAATGCCATTTGGGAGGGACTCTAGCCACCACCATCTTTGGAGGCTTTAAAGCAGAGGCGAGATGGCCATCTGACAGAAATGCTGGTTCTGTGACTCACTGTGAGTTTAGCAGGGGTCCTTTTGTAGAAAAATAGGTGGTGGAGCTCATTAGCATAACTTATTAGTATATGCCATCACCACCCCCAGCCAAAAGCAACCCAATGCAAGAAAGGAGAGCCCCGGATGAGCAAGGCCTGCTTAGGCTGGCTAGAGATCCAGCCAACCCAAGCAGGTCTCGCCTGGGGCTCTCCTGGGCTGCCCCCCACCCAGTCAAAAGACCAGCAAACCACCCACCAGGTCTGTGTTGGAAACTACCTGGAGACTTTGGGGGTGGATCCTGGAGAGGGCAAGGTTTGGGGAGGGGAGGGGCCTCAGCATGATAGAATGCCATAGAGTCCACCCTTCAAAGCAGCCATTTTCTCCAGGGGACCTGATCTCTGCCAGCTGGAGATCAGTGGTAAAAGCGGGATATCTCCAGGCCCCACCTGGGGGCTGGCAACTGCAGGGGTCACTGAGGGAATGAGGGAGGTAGCTGTGAATTTCCTGCATTGTGCAGGGGCTTGGTCTAGGTGACCCTTGGGGTCCTTTCTTCTATATTTCTGTTTCACCAGTCAAAAGGGACAGCCCAAGCTGAGATGTACTAATAGTCTGATTCCATACAAGGCAACTTCCAATGATATTAGAAGGGTCCAGAGATCTGTGTTTCTTCTACACTGTTTTTAAGACTTTAAAAGCCCTGCTGGATCTGGCCAGTGGTTCATCTAGTCCATTATCCTGTTCAGGGTTGCCAAGTCCAATTCAAGAAATATCTGGGGACTTTGGGGGTGGAGCAAGGAGACTTTGGGGGTGGGGCCAGGAGACATTGGAGGTGGCACCAGGAGCAAGGGTGTGACAAGCATCATTGAACTCCAAAGGAAGTTTTGGCCATCACATTGAAAGGGACCACACACCTTTTCAATGCCTTCCTTCCATAGGAAATAATGAAGGATAAGGGCACCTTCTTTGGGGGCTCATAGAATTGGACCCCCTGGTCCAATCTTTTTGAAACTTGGAGGGTGTTTTGAAGAGTGGCGTTGGATGCTATGCTGCAAATTTGGCGCCTCTACCTCAAAAAACAGCCACCCCAGAGCCCCAGATACCTGTGGATCAATTCTCCATTATTTCTTATGGGAATAAGTAGCCATAGGGAATAATAGAGTTCCAGGCAGACATTTCCCTCCCTTCCCCCTGCTTTCTGATGACCTTGAAGTGGGGGGAGGGCCTCCAAACCGGGGGATCCCCTGCCCCCACCTGGGGATTGGCAACCCTAATCCTGTCTCACAAAGGGCCAACAAGCAGGGCATAGATAGGGCAGGGCAGGGTTTCCAGGTCCCCCCTGACCACGGCAAGGGAGAGAGAGTAAAGTTGCCAGATCCAGGTTAGGTTGGAAAACTCCTGGAAATTTGGGGATGGAGGCTGGGGAGGACAGGGACCCCAGTGGGGTACAAGGCCATAGAGTCCACCCGCCAAACAGCCATTTTCTTCAGGGGAAGTGATCTGTGTAGTCTGCAGATGAGTTGCAATTCCAGGGGATCCCCAGGTCCCACCTGGAGAGGCTGGCTTCCCTAGAAGAGCCAGTTTGGTATAGTTGTTAAGTGTGTGGACTCTTATCTGGGAGAACTGAGTTTGATTCCCCACTCCTCCACTTGCACTTGCTGGAATGGTCTTGGGTCAGCCATAGCTTTCACAGGAGTTGTCTTTGAAAGGGCAGCTGCTGTAAAAGCTCTCTCAGCCCCACATACCTCACAGAGTGTCTATTGTGTGTGTGGGGGGGGGGAGAGAAGGTAAAGGAGATTGTGACAACTCTGAGACTCTGAGATTCAGAGTATAGGAAGGGATATAAATTCAATATCTTCTTCTTCCTCCTCTTATTTGAAGGTGCCTCCTGGCACTGGTATTCAGGCTGACTGACTCTGCATATGGAGGTTCATTTTAATCTGCAGGGCTAGTAGCGCAGTCTCCAGGGCCGGCCTTAGACTGTCTGGCATCCTACGCAAGGCTAACTTGTGGTGTGCCCCCCCACACACTGATAACATCACCGTCACATGGGGAGTGCCCAATTAGGCGCCCCCCAGAAGATTGGCACCCTAGGCAATCGCCTAGTTTGCCTAGTGGCAGGGCTGGCCCTGCCGGTCTCCTTGCAGAAGGGACTGGTTTTAAGTGGAGATTAGTGAATGAGTTGCTAGAGCAAAAGAAAAGAAAAGGAAGGGAGGGAGGGAGAGAGAAAGAGAGAGAGAGAGAAAGAAAGAAAGAAAGAAAGAAAGAAAGAAAGAAAGAAAGAAAGAAAGAAAGAAAGAAAGAAAGAAAGAAAGAAAGAAAGAAAGAAAGAAAGAAAGAAAGAAAGATTCAGCTCCATGCACACCTCTCCCTCATCTCTGCGGATGGCAAAACCCATTAGCTGACCCCAAAGGGAAATGTGTATTGAATGTGGGGAGAGTCCATCGCTTCGAGCAAACCCCGCATCCTCCTCTCTTCTCTCAGTGTGGCGCGGAAGGATGGATGAATGTGGGAGGCAGTTGGCAGTTTCCAGGCCTTGAGCCGGCTGCCACTTTTCCGTGGGAGTGATCTGACTCCTTCTCTCTCTCCCACCTCTCCTCTCTCTCTCTCTCACTCTCTCTCTTTCTCTCTCTTCTCGCTTCTCCCCGTGTTTGCTAACGTGACCCTTTATTAAACTCCACCGGCTCTGCATCGCTGCGGTTGCCAAGGTGATGCGTTGTCGCTGTGGCAACCGTGACAACCTTATGTTCATTAATTTTAAGAAGGTTCGCCATCTAACAAATGAAAAACGTTAGAAGCCGATGTCGGGGTGCAAACGGGGAGGGCAGCTCGAGAGGTGTCCGACCCCCAATAACAATTTTGATTAAAAAGGGCAAGAGAGCCCCCCCACAGATGTCACAGACTCCACATTGAGACACTGTGATGCCCAGCCTGCAGCTTTTTTCTTCCTTTGTCGTTCTTTCTTTTTAAAATATCAAAAACTTCTGCTCCACACAGAGGCTGCACCGATATCTACATAATCAGAACGAAGGCCTGCCACATCTGTCTGGTCTAGGCCTTCCCACGGAGCCCATTTCCACTCAAGATTAAACCCAGGTGCCTGTCAGTTTAGCTGCCACACTTCCAGCTCCAAGTGTATTTAGATTTCGATACCACTGTTCACAAAGACTGCCCAAATTGTAAAACATACAGTACAGTAACAGACAAAAGCAATACATGTTCTTGTAAAGAATGCCAAATTTTAAAACTTCTGGCATAAACATGATTTCTTTAATTGTCTCCCAGAATCCATTCATTTTCAAGTAGCAGCAGAACTGTAGAAGGCTAAGCAGGGTCAGCCCTGGTCACTTTTTGGAAGGGAGATCGCCAAAGAATACCAGTGTCATGACACAGAGGCAGACAGTGCCTGTCACAGATCTCCACCCAAACTTTTGAAAATTATGGATCTCCATATGCAGTCACCAACTTTAGGTTGGGAAATTCTTGGAGATTTGAGGGTGAAACTTGGGGAGGGTGGGATTTGGGGAGGAAGCATAATCCCACTGATTCCACCCTCCAATGCAGCCATTTTCTCCTGGGGCAGTAGGATAGCTAACTTCCAGGTGGTAGCTAGAGATCTCCTGGGATAACAACTGATCTCTAGACAAGAGATATCAATTCACCTGGGGAAAAATGGCCACTTTGGAAGGTGGACTCCTATACGCCATTGAAGTATCTCCCCTCCTTAAACCTCATCCTCCTCAGACTCCACCCCTAAAATCTTCAGGTATTTCCCAACCTGTGCCGACCTATATAAGAACATAAGAATGTAAGAGAAGCCATGTTGGATCAGGCCAATGGCCCATCCAGTCCAATACTCTGTGTCATACAGTGGCCAAAAACCCCAGGTGCCATCAGGAGGTCCATCAGTGGGGCCAGGACACTAGAAGCCCTCCCATTGTGCCCCTCCCAAGCACCAACAATAAAGAGTATCACTGTCCCAGACAGAGAGTTCCAACAATACACTGTGGCTAATAGCCAGATAGACCTCTGCCCAGGCTAGCCTGATTTCATCAGCTGTAGAAAGCTAAGCAGGGTCAGCCCTGTTCACTTTTTGGATGGGAGACTGCCGAGGAATGCCCGCATCATGACACAGAGGCAGGCAATGGCAAACCACCTCTGAATGTCTCTTGCCCTGGAAATCTTATGTGATTTGTTGGCACTTACACTTCCCAACTCAACTGGCAACCCTAGGGCACTGCTCTGTGTAGTCTGGAGCTCAGTTGGAATTCCAGGAGATCTCAAGGCCCCATCTAGAAGTTGACAACCATTCTCTACAAAAGAACTTCAAAGGGAGGCCCCAATGTGAAAGCGTGAAAATAGAATTCATCAAGAAGTTTGGCACCATTGTTCAAAGATATAACAAGGACTTGAAATTCCTCAGGCATAACAAGAGAGGAGTGTATTATCATCAGCTGCTGCTAGTGTTGTGGTCTCTGTATTTTACATAAAAATTACAGTTTAATTTTACTAAATTAGATCCCACGCTGTACATCCACTGACCCTTTGACCCTATTGTTTACCACCCCCTCATTTTAACTACAGAGGAGTGCATATGTAAATCTGCTGAGTCCTCTCCCACTACATGCATTTAGCAATTTAAGCCCTAAAGCATGCCAGGTTTGAAAGGCTCTGTAGCATTGCTCCCCCCCAAGTAATTTAGTTATTTTATTAATCTTTTGTATTTAGAGACCTCTCATAATGGACAGCCCAGACTAGCCCAATGTCAACTCTTGGATGCTAAGCAGAGTCAGCCTTGGTTCGGACTTGAATGTGAGACTGCTAAGGAAGGCCTGAGTCACTATGCAGAGACAGGCTATGGCAAACCACCTCCAAATGTCTCTTGCCCCCTGTAAAACAGTGAGTTCAATCATGGGTAACCAACATAACTATTAAGCAGAACCGAACTGGAGAACAAGCAGACAAAACAGCAATATATACAGTTGGGGAAGGAATGACACTCCCCCCGTTAGTTGGTGGCAATCCAACCTATGGGTCTCTCCAGGATCCTTCATTCGCATGTTGATAGTTACATGCCTTGCATCCCTATTGGCCTGTTCAAGAGAACAGCCAATCAGAATACAGTCATCAGCATCCTGGCAGGTAATGAAGCGCTTCAGTTACCAACACTTGCAGACAGAACATAACACTCCCCAAGCTCTTCAGGATCACCAGAAGTCCATGGCAACTTATTGGCGCTTCTTGCATCTTTCCACTCACCATGATCTGAGGTCCTAAACAGTTTTAGCTAGTATATAAATACAGCTCTGGATGGACTGAACAGTAGTCCATGAAACCTGATGACAGAATGCAATCCTGTTCACCTTTAAGATGACATAAGATTCTTGTTTAATTTTGGTGCTGCAGAAGACTGGAGCTGCCTCTCTGGGAATCACATTTAAATTGCCGTGAGCTCCATGACGGAAGAAAGGCATCTGACAGCGCAACCCTAAACAGAGTTATCCCCTTCTCAGTCCCATTGAGCCCTGACCTGGGTAGCCTGATCTCGTCAAGAAGTGCTTGGATGGGAAACCCCCAAGGGAGTCCAGGGCCTCTACACCGAGGCAGGAAATAGCAATCCACCTCTGTACTGCTCTTCCCTTGAAAACCCTACAGGGTCACCATAAGTTGCCTGCAAAGTGATGTCACTTTCCACCGCCGCAAGTCCATCAAAAAGAATGGGCTTAGACACGTATATCACCCTACAGGAAAGGAAAGGTCCCCTGTGCAAGCACCAGTCATTTCCAACTCTGGGGTGATGTTGCTTTCACAATGTTTTCACGGCAGACTTTTTACGGAGTGGTTTGCCATTGCCTTTCCCAGTCATCTACACTTTCCCCCCAGCAAGCTGGGTACTCGTTTTACTGGCCTCGGAAGGATGGAAGGCTGAGTCAACCTTGGGCCGGCTACCTGAAAACCCAGTTTCCGCCGGGGATCGAACTCAGATCGTGAGCAGAGCTTAGGACTGCAGTACTGCAGTTTTAGTACTCTGCGCCACAGGGCTCCTGGTCATCCTACAGGATTAGACTGCAAATGTAATTATAGTCCATCTTTCTCACAGGGGCTCAAGGCAGATTACACCAAGTGAATCAATACAATCAATAAAACAGGACAGTCAATAAGAAGTGTATTGGGATTTTCTAAGCCTGGAATAGGGTTGCCAGGTTTGACTAAGAAATATTTGGGGGTGGAGCCAGGAGACTTAAGGGGTGGAGCCAGGAGCAAGGTTGTGACAAGCACAATTGAACTCCAAAGGGAGTTCTGGCCATCACATTTAAAGAGACCACACACCTTGTACAAGGCCGGAAGAGTGAGCGCTTTCCTGACCTCCTCTTTGGGCAGGCCATTCCACGAGGTGGGGGACCACAACAGAGATGGTACAGGTACGGGCAGCTGTTGATTGCACCCATTTGCAGGTTGGCAACTGCAGAAGCCCCTGCTCATGTGAGCGGAGCTGTTGTGGCAAAGCATGGGGGAGAAGTGATCCCAGGGGCTCAGGCCATGAAGGGCTTTGCATGTGATAGTCGATCCCTTGAATTGAGCTCGGTAACAAATTGGGCAGACAACAGAGTTATCCGTCACAGCCGGTGTTCCCTGTAAGCTGAGTTAGTGTTTTTGTTTTAGCTCAGGAAGGATGACCCCAGAGCACACTAATTTATACAATAGCTCCCAACTTTAATGCCAGTAGCTCACAGCTTTAATGCCAGTAGCTCACAAAGTAGAATTTTTGCTCACAAGACTCTGCAGCTTATAGGGAACACTGTAATAACCTTTGAAATGTATGTTTCCCCCTTTAAAAACAATCAACCTTTTTGAGAAATAAGTTTTTGTTTCCTGTGCTGAGGGTTGCCACCCAGCACTTCCCCTCAGCCGGAGGGAATGATGGCCCTCAGCAATGGAGTTAAACTCGTTCCACAGATTTGAAGGCCGGAGGGACCCCACCTGTCCCAAAGGGGACCAGTCTTTCTGCTGAGGCACTTTGTTCCACCTTCCCCTCAGCCAGGGAGGTTGGATAAGGTGTCAGAGCTGCCCTTGGGATTTCATCTGTGACTCACTGGCACGGTTTCCCCTCCCTGGGTGTCCAAAATGGCCATGCCTGACAACTCTGTGACATCTTGATTGTCACCCCTGCTCGGTCTCATCCGCTTCTCATCTGGCTGATCTACAGGGAGCATAAACCCAAGGCGTGGGAGGACGGAAAAGTACTGGATCAGCCAGTTTACCGGATCTGGAGGACAAGGTTACCAGGGCCTTGGATTTAACCCATTCAGGGTGTCATTCTCCTTATCAGAAATGGGTGCTGAGAAACAGTATTGTATAGTGGCTAGCCTAGGTCTGGAAAGAGCTGGATTCAAACTCCTGTTAAGCTATGAAGCCCAGAGGGTTACCTTGGGACAGTGCTTACATCTTAGTCTAACCCACCTCATAGGGTGTTGTGAGGGGAAAACCTTATAGGCCCCTCTTTATGACGAGGCAGGATTGCTGCCCGGGCATCGGTGATTCATTGAAGCTTGCGCTTCACCCCTTTGTCAGGTGCCTTTGTCATCTCAGCAAGGGCATCCCACACTAAAAGGGGCTCTGCCTTTTCCAGACCACCCTGCTCTTGAACCCTGGCAGCCCCTGCATGTAGGACTTTTTTTTTCTGGAAAAAGAGATGCCAGAACTCTCAAGGGGGAAATGAAGGAGAAACACATGAACTTTTAAACATTTGATAATTTTGTTTCCACAAAGCGGTTCTGGAACTCCATTATGTCGCATTCCCCCAGAAAAAAAGCCCTACCTGCACGTATCTATTGAAAACAGAACAAAACATCACCACAGGGGGTGGTTTGGTTCCTTTGAAAATTACCTCAGCATTTGGTGTCCTGTCCTCAAGGCCAGCCCTGCTGCTAGGCAAACTAGGTGATTGCCCAGGGTGCTGGCCTTCTGGGAGTACCAAACTGGGCGGCCCACATGTGACTCAGTGGTTATCAGTGGGGGGGGGGCACCAGAAGTTAGCTTTGCCTAGGGTGCCGGACAGTCTCGGGCCAGCCCTGCCTGTCCTTTGTTTGGGATCACTTACACTCAGAGTGCTGGATCGAATCCTCAGCCTGCCATGGAAGCTGGCTGGGTGACCTTGGGGCCAGTCACACACATTCTCTCAGCCTAACCTACCTCACAGGGTTGTTGTGAGGATAACATGGAGGAGAGGAGAATGATGAAAGCCACTGTGGTTCCCCATTAGGGAGAAAGGTGGGTTGGACTAGATGACCCTGGGGGATCCCTTCCAACTCTATGATTCTAAACAAGCACACTCTAAGGAAGATTTGCTTCTATGGTTGAAGATGCCCTAGCCCAACCATATCTGGATGGGGCAATTTAGAGGGGCAAAGCTCAGAGTGTACCTGCTGGACTTGCAGAAAGCCCAAGTTTTAATTCCTGACGCTTCCATTCAAAGGATCCCAGAAGTAGGTGCTGGAAAACATGCCCACACCTCTGGAACCAGTTGAAATCTCAGCATCCATTACCAGACAGAGTAGACCACAATGAATAGCTATGTTGCTTAACATAAGAAGCACATAAAATAAACATCAGAAGTTTGAGAGCCACAAGACATGACCCTCAGATGTTTGAGAGATGGATGGATGGATGGATGGAAGGAAGGAAGGAAGGAAGGAAGGAAGGAAGGAAGGAAGGAAGGAAGGAAGGAAGGAAGGAAGGAAGGAAGGAAGGAAGGAAGGAAGGAAGGAAGGAAGGAAGGAAGGAAGGAAGATGGGGGAAGGAGGAAGAAGAGGTGGAAAGAAAACAACTTTAAATGCATTCTCCAAGCTGCCAGCTGGCTTGGCTTGCAGAAATGATTTAAAGAGACAAATACCTTCTCCAAGCCAGCTGATGGGGCAGCAGGGGCATCAAGAGCTACACAATATGTGTGAAAGAGCCATTTGTGATTCCCTAGCCACAGTTTGGCCATCCCTGGAATAGATGGACCAGCAGACTGGCCCAGCTTGGCAGCCTTAATTGGAAATTAAAAACACATCTAGGGTTGTCTGGGTGTGAACATTTAAACCAAAGCATGTCCCAGCTTATCAAAGCCAACAAGAGATGTTAGGTTTTGTGGATGCAGTTCCAAAGATCCATGACGTATTACCCTCCAGTGGGAGGATGGGCAGAAAACCAACCATGGGCTCAAAAGGCAGAGAGAAGGCCTGCCTGGGATGTTTTCGTGCAAATGTCTATGTAATGTACTCGATGACGAGACGTGTTGAAGGCAACATACTTTATTAGCTGGTACATCACAAGAGAACGAAACGCGGGCCGGGTCCCGCTTTATATACAATACCCGGAACAGCCCTCCAACTGGCCCAGTCCAATCCTGGCCAGTCAAACTTCCCGCCACAGATCTTAATTGGCGGAGTACTTTCACGCGCTACACCCAGTGACCAGGGGACTTCCTCTGGTCACCTCTGTCGCATCGCTGTGCAGAACTTCCGGATTTCATTGCAAGACACAACAGTCTACAAGATAAGCTAAGGCTGCCAATATCCAGGTGGCACCTGGAGATCTCCTGCTATTACAATTGATCTACTTTGGAAGGCAGACTCTATGGCATTATACCCTGCTTAGGGCCTTTGAACGTGGAAGGAAAAAAAGATTTCAGGGCATGAGCTTTCAAGAGTCAACCCTCCCTTCATCAGATAAGCACAGTGACCCCCTGCAACAGCAACAACTGGTAGTGGTAACAACACAACCTCCTTCATTTTGCCAGCTCTGTTTCACACAGAGTGGGAAAGAGAATCTCGTTCTTGACTGAGCTCTAAGTGAACAGAACCAATCCCGCTGACAGGCATTCAGGGCCGGCCCTAGACCATCTGGCACCATAAGCAAGGCTAACTTCTGGTGCCCTGGCAACATTACCAAATCACATGGGGGGGCACCCAATTTGGCAACCCCAGAAGTCTGGCGCCCTAGGCAATCGCCTAGTTTGCCAAGTGGCAGGGCTGGCCCTACAGGCATCTCATGGCTCCTGCAAAACCAACAGGTTTATTACGTCAGAAGCAGTCACAGACAGGTGTCCTCTGTGTCAGATGCCTGAAATCTTATCTTCAGGATGATGTCCAGAGGGACCCAATGACCGGGAAATGTCAGGGGTAAAAGCAGAAGGCTTGGGACGTTTCTGTGCAAGACAGAGGCAAGCAAGAGCCATACAGCAACTAGTCACAAAGAGTGACGATATCTTCAGGGAGGGGCCTTCCATGCCCAATGAGGAAAGAACACACGCTTTCCACCTGGGTGCCTCTCTGAGCCAACAAGGAGATTTTCCCAGAAGCCCTTGTGTGACTTCCCAGGGAAGGAACCAGGGTTGTCAGCTCTGGTTTGGGAAATTTCTGGAGATTTGGAGGTGGATCCTACAGGGGAAAGGTTTGCAGAGGGAAGGGATTTGAGCAGGGTATAATGCTGTGGACTCCGCCCTCCAGAGCAGCCATTTTCTCCAGGAGAACTAATCTCTATAGTCTGGAAGTCAGTTGTAAATCCAAGAGATCTGGCATCCCTAGTCAAGGAACTGAGCACAACTCACTCTTTTGCTTGTACTCAAGAGGCCACGGTTTGAACCCTGGCTGTATCCTTGGTCCATCAAAGTCAGTATTGTCTACTCAGACTGACAGTGGTTCTCCAGGGTCACCGTTAGAGGTCTTTTGCATCACCAAATACCTCATCCTTTAGACTGGAGGTGCTGGGGATTGAACCTGGTACCTTCTTTATATCGAGCTGATGCTCTGCCATTGAGCCATGGCATTCCCCCAAAAGAGTGCAAAGGAGATGCCTGTTGTGTGACCTGTTCCCTTATCTAGGAGGAAGGGGAAAACCCTGGGCATGTGTGAATCTGCAAGTGCGCATGTACACCTGTGCCCCTGGCAGGTAATTTCTGCCCACCCCACCCTGAAAACCTGGCAAAAACTCCAGCTACAGCAATCCAGAGTCCCCAAAGGATGCGGTAACCACCAGCCAGTTTTTACAGTAAACAAGTGGCTCTAGAGTCAACCCTGTCTAGTGTGAGTTTGGCTTGAGAGCTCTGTCAATCTACTTCCCATCAGCTTATGCCCCACTTGTAACAGCAAAGCAAGAGGCTAAAAGGAAAAGAGAAACTAGGCCAAGCTCTGCGTACGACTACTGGAGAACAGAGCGGGGGGGGGGGGGGGAGAGGTTGAGAATCCACCGCTGAAGCTCTGAATGATCAAAGGATGCATCGCTGAAGACTCTCAGATCCGTGAAGGAGAAATGAAGGACGCCAAGGCAGAAAGAACACGCAAGGGGTGGGGGGTGGGGGAGAAGGCAGAAGGTGGCCTAAACAGCAACCTTGGCACTGTCAGAAAGGAATCCAGATCTTCTCTGACCAAAAGGCTAAAGTGAACTAACCCTCATAGGCAGTTCTGGGGAAGAAGAATCCCAATATTATCATTTCAGTTTTGCAGGAGTCAGAGCATACAGGAAGAAGGGATGCCCACTATGTTCTGTGGAGCTTTCAGTGCTCTGGGTGGTTCTGAACATTTTGTGCTTTCCAACCAGAGAGGGGTTCCAACTTGAGTCATGAAGATAGACTCAGGGAAGGGCTGTGGCTCAGTGGAAAGGCTGCGGCTTTGTACGCAGAAGGTCCCAGGTTCAGTCCTTGGCAGTGTTCTCTCTAAGCTGATGGAGCCAGGTGGGCATATACTGAACCCATCTTCCACTATATTTTAATGTATTTTTTCAGGGCTTTTTTTGGTAGAAAAAGCCCAGCAGGAACTTATTTGCATATCAGACCACATCCCCTAATGGCGCCATTGTTTTGCAAAGGACTTTTTTTTTTTGCAGACAAAGCCCAGCAGGAACTTATTTGCACATTAGGCCAAACACCTCTGACACCAAGCCAGCCGGAACTGCATTCCTGCTCAAAAAAAGCCCTGATTTTTTTCTAATGGCAAACTAGAATGATGTTTATATGTATGTTACACGGTAAAAAGTAAATTAGTTGTATGGGGAAAACTTCTGAGAAAGAAATGCCCTCATTTTGGCCCAGGCTTAAAAGCAATAGAACAATTAACAGACATTCTGACATGTTACTGTTTTATTGTTTTCCCACACTAATGCTACCCAGATCAAGGGTTTTCTCAATTTGTTAATTTTACTATTCTGCCATTGGATTTTAACTTTGTACCACTTTACATTCTAAACCACTGTCCACCAGCTATATGTAGCTCTGTTCACTGTTCCTCATTCCTCGTCTGAAGAAGTGTGCAAGCACACGAAAGCTTACATTCTGAATAAAACTTTGTTGGTCTTAAAGGTGATACTGGACTCCTACTTTGTTCTATTCCCTCTAAGCTAAGTTAGTGTGAGCTAGTTCACAGGTTTCTTAACTTCCGGCTCATGTATTTTTGTCTTAGCTCAGGAAAAATGGCCCCAGAGCAAACTAACTTATGGAGTGGCTCACAACTTTAATGCCAGTAACTCACAAAGTAGAATTTTTGCTCAGAAGACTCCACAGCTGAGAGGGAGTATTGATCCCTGGCATCTCTATTTAAAAGGACCAGGTGTAGGTGATGTGAAAGACCTCTACCTGAAACATGGAGAGCTGCTGCCAATCTGAGTTGATAATATCTGAGACCCTGGAGAGCTGCTGCCAGTCTGAGTGGACAATACTGACTTTGCTGGATCAAAGGTTCTGATTCAGTAGAAGGCAGCTGAATGTAAATTCCAAATTACAGGGTTTTCCCCTATTGCCATTGTGAATTTTTTTTAATCAACCCGCTTGTCATCTCCTCTGACTGGCTGCATATCTCCAAGGGACTCAGAGAGAGAAAAGGTCTTTCTGCACACCTGGTGTCTTTTTGCTGGCGATGCCAGGGATTGAACCGGGGACCTTCTGCATGCAAAGCAGGTGCTCTTCCGCTGAGCCACACCTGCAGAACTGCTGCATGCTAAACAACCTAGATTTGTCCAGGATGCTGGTTTCTCATTTTCATCTTTCGGTATCGGTCAACTCTTAACTTCTTCTCTTTCACAACTGTGGCTGAGCCCCGGGCAGTTGATGGAGATCCAGCAGGGCTTTCAATTTCATTTCCTGGAACAGGGAGATTATTCAGCCAACAAGTTGCTAAGACACATCTGTGCATCTCTTCCAGAAGGACAGTGTTACAAGGCCCTACGAGATATGGTTTGGGGTGGGTTGCCATGCTGGCCTGCAGGAGAAGGACAGGATTCAAGTCCACCTTAGAAACCAACAGGGTACTGAAAGCTTTTGTTAAAGTTAATAATAATAATAATAATAATAATAATAATAATAATAATAATAATAATAATAATAATAATAATAATAAATTTATTTTTATATCCCACCCTCCCCCGCCAAGGCAGGCTCAGGGCGGCTCACAGGACAAGTTCCTGTTGCGAGATACATATCTGAAGAAGGAAGCTTTAACTCTGCAAATCTCTAATAAGAAGACTGCAGATTTATACCCCGCCCTTCTCTCTGAATCAGAGACTCAGAGCGGCTTACAATCTCCTATATCTTCTCCCCCCACAACAGACACCCTGTGAGGTGGGTGGGGCTGAGAGAGCTCTCCCAGAAGCTGCCCTCTGAAGGACAACTCCTGCGATAGCTATGGCTAACCCAAGGCCATTCCAGCAGCTGCAAGTGGAGGAGTGGGGAATCAAACCCAGTTCTCCCAGGTAAGAGTCCGCACACTTAACCACTACACCAAACTGGCTCTTTAAGGCATTACTGGATTTGAATCTTGCTCCCAAACATTAACAAGGCAGTCAATGCCACCCCCTCAAAAAAAAATGCATTAAAATCTACAATGTCTACTAAAGCAAGAAATCACAATCCCCCTTTTTCAAAAGTTTAAATAGTAATAGCAATTAATAGAATACCCTCCAACTGTCCCTAAGTCAGTCCACGTTTTCTGGAAAATACCCCTTGGGAATCACTGTTCTGATTTCCGGCCCACTGATGTCTTTAAGGGATGCCTTGTTAAAATGTTGTAAGGCTCTCACTTTGTCCTTTTTCAGGATTCAGCTCCCTCTGAGTGGTGAATGGATTCGTCTTGTCTATAGTGCGCAGCCGCACCAAAGTCTGCACATGGACACTGAGGTGCTATGCAGTGCAAAGCTGGTCATTTAACATCTTGTAACATCTGGGGCATGAAGAGCCCCATGGCACAGAGTGATAAAGCTGCAGTACTGCAGTCAAACTCTCTTCTCACGACCTAAGTTCGAGCCCAGCAGAAGCTGGGTTCAGGTAGTTGGCTTGAGGTTGACTCAGCCTTCCATCCTTCCGAGGTCGGTAAAATGAGTACCCAGCTTGCTGGGGGGAAAGTGTAGATGACTGGGGAAGGCAATGGCAAACCACCCTGTAAAAAGTCTGCCACGAAAACATCATGATGCAACATCACCCCAGAGTCTGAAACGACAGGTGCTTGCATGGGGACTACCTTTACCTTTTTAAACATCTGGGACCTGTTCTAAACTGTTAGAAAGACTATCCCTCCTCCCCAGTATCTTTTGAACCAGAAAAACCAGTCACCTTCTCAGCTTTGAAATCTGTGGATAACAGGGCAACATTGGAGTAAGTAAATACAGAGCACAACTGAGCTTTCTGTGACAGCGAACAGTGATGCAAAAGGGGAAACAGGAGGAAGCATTTGTGTGGGGGTGGCCAAACTTGCTCAGTATAAGAGCCACAAAGAAGAAACATCAGATGTTTGAAAACCACAAGACATGAACATCAGATGTTTGAGAGCTGCAGGAAGGAAGGAAGGAAGGAAGGAAGGAAGGAAGGAAGGAAGGAAGGAAGGAAGGAAGGCAAACAGATGGGGAGGGAGAGAGAGGTGGAAATAAAGCAACTTTAAATGCATTCTCCAAGCCACCAACTGGCTTGGCTTGGAGAAGTGATTTAAAGAGACAAATGCCTTCTCCAGTGGGGAGCCAGTGCGGTAGTGGGGGCTTCTAAAGCCACACAATATGTGTGAAAGAGACACGTGGCTCCCAAGTCACAGTTTGGCCACCCCTGGTTCCGACAATGGGGCATCATAAGTACGGTATATCCTTATGTGGGGAGGAATAGGCAGCAACCAAAAGAGGACAACCAACAGATATGATGGGCATATTCCAGAGGGGGGACTTTGTTTGTCATCCTGTTGATAATAACAGAGAGTTTTGCAGAAGCCAGAACCTACTTTACTGGATGGATGAAGTGTTACATTCTGTTGGCAGATATATATATCCACAAAGCTACAAACAACTGCAACGGGGACAATTGTTGCAAAGAGAGACTGGAAGGCCCCATTTCCCAGGAGCACAGATTAAAACACGAACCTGTCAAAAGAATAAAGAATCCACTCCATGTGGGTATGTCCACCACTCCCAATGGTGGGGAAAGCAGGATGAATCTGATTGGTGTACATGATTGGTTCTCAGACTGTGGTTCGGAACCCAAATGCAGGTCACGACTCTCTTGCAGGTGGTCATGAGGCCGGGAGGGAAGAAGCAGGATAAGGTGAGCTAGGAGAGGAGGTGACTCCAGGAGGCTCAATGGAAAATTTGGCTTTGCCTCTGTGTAATATGCAAAATGGCCAGGGAATATATCCTGTTGTTCAGTAAAGCTCTCTATTTATAAATACTGTAAATGAAAAATAAAATATGAACTTGTTCACACCTCATGCATTGCTTGCACTATGCTGGCCTGGGCATTGTTGTCATGTTGTCATTAAAAAAAATTTATTCTTAATCTCATTTACATGTTTTATTGCATATCTTACACTGTATAATTGCTGCTCAGATTGTTATTAAATTTTGTACTCTGCTTTTTGATTTGTTCATTGGATGTCCTGTGCTGTTTGATTACTATTCCCCCCCCCTCTTTCTGTACTGTTATCCGCCTTGAGTGTCAGTGAGAAAGGCAAATGATAAATCAAATAAATAAATTATTGCATTTTTATGTGGAGGGGGAAGTAGGGTGGAGTACTTTGCAAGTGGCTCCCAAGAAGTACGATAAGTTTAGAAGAGGGTCCTGTTTCAAAGAACTGATTAACATAAACCCAATAAACATTTTTTTTTTTTGCAGTGAGCCAACCACTTCAAGTCCCTGTGGAGTCCAATCTGATAGCATCTAGTATCTTCATGCGAACTCCAGTTCAGCAGCGTCCCAGTCAGCCTTTGGAATTCTTCCGCTGAACCTCAAAGGCCAGGGTGAAAGACATGCTGCTCCCTTGATTCCAGAGTGCTTCCGTTTCCTGTGTCTGAACTAAGCTGTCTTCCATTCAAGTCTCATCTCCGTCATGAACATGTGACTTCAGGCAAGACAGTTCCCCTTCCACAAAATGGGGATGAGAATTCTAGCCTACTTTACAGGGTTGTTGTACAGCACCAGCTCCAGAGCTCATGCTATCAAGTGCCTTGAGAGATTCTGCTAGTTTGCTTAAAAAAAAAATGCTTTTTTTTTAAAAAAAAAAGATGTCAACAGCTTGGAGTGCACAGACAGAGAAACGATACAAAAGTGACTGATGACAAAAAAGTTACAGGTTAATGTTATGTAAAGCACCTTGAATGCTTTCACAGCAGCATACAAATGGGAAGGCAAATGTCATTAACATCCTTGGCTGGATCAGACCATCTAATCCAATTTCCTGGTTCTAACAATCACCAGTCAGACACTCCCAAGAAGTTTGTGGGCAGGATGAGAAGGCAACATTCCTCCTCTGGTTTGTCCCCAGCAGCTGGTATTCACTGGTAGACTGCCTTTGAACATGGAGGTTCCATCTAACTATCACGACTATCAAGAACATAAATGCTGTCTTAATGGATGGACCCCAGATCTGCATCTCACAACAGCCAGTCAGATGCTTTTGGGAACTTCATAGGAGAGGTCTGAAGCAGTGTTCTCTTTAAGTTGAGTTAGTGTGAGCTAGCTCACAGATTTTAGCTTCTAGCTTGCACATTTTTGTCTTAGCTCAGGAAGGAGGACCCCAGAGGGCAATAATTTATGCAGTAGCTCACAACTTTAATGCCAGTAAGAACATAAGAGAAGCCATGTTGGATCAGGCCAATGGCCCATCCAGTTCAACACTCTGTGTCACAAAGTGGCCAAAAAACCCAAGTGCAATCAGGAGGTCCTCCAGTGGGGCTGGAAGCCCTCCCACTGTGCCCCCCAAGCACCAAGAATACAGAGCATCACTGCCCCAGACAGAGAGTTCCAGTAGCTCACAACGTTAATACCAGTAGCTCACAAAGTAGAATTTTTGCTCACAAAACTCTGCAACTTAGAGGGAACATTGGTCTGAAGGTAACTGCCTTCCCCTGTTCTATGTTTCTAGCATCTGATACCCTGCCCCGAGGATACTCCTCTGGACATGGAAGTTCCAGCTTGCTCTTGAAGCTAATAGTGATCCAAAGCTAAAAGCGATTCAACCCCCCTTTTATTCTCATCTAACTCCTTTTGAAAGCCCCCCCACCCCCGAGCTGGTTCCATACATTAATAATGCCATGTGCTATAGGCGTTTTGAAAAGAAAAATCTTTTTAAAAATCAAAACTTTCTGCAGGAGGAAGTCAATTTCTGACTTACTAGAAAGAAACCAAACACAAGGAAAGAAGCAGAAGAATTAAAAACAGGGAGATTTGAGTCATCTGCTCCATCTCTACCCGCCCCCCCTCCATCACACACCAATCTCCTGGCCTGTCTTCTTTGGCATTGCCATAGCAACCGGAGAAACAGACAACAGCCGAGCAACAACACACTGCAGACAGTTGGCAAAACATTTGCTTCCCTTGTTTCGGGTGTGCTTTCCCCATCTCCCACAAGGAGGCTGCTGCCATCACCGCCAAATGGGAACAGCATCGCAAGAACACACAACACACTCCAAAGTACTGGACATCCCTGCTTTCTTTTTTGCAAAAGCAACAACTCTGCATGTGAGAAACAAATGGTGGCCTGGCAAAGTCTTTTAAAACTTTGCCATTTCCAGAAGTTTAGAGTGGTTTACCGTCAGCCTGGGGAGGGAAGGTGGCACGGCTGAACCTGATCCTGTAAACTAAGCAGGGTTGGTGTTGGATGGGAGGCTACCACAAGGAAGACCCTGCGGAGAGAAGCCATGGAAAACCACTGGCCTTGAAAACCTCTTGGCAAGTCAACATACCATCATACCATCAGCCTTTAGCCATAGGCTCTCTGTTCCTGAACCACTTTGCAGGAATGGAAGAAACCAAAGCAGGGCTTCTTAACTGCCCCCAAATTTATTTACCACCTTCCACTATGCCCCACTTTTCTTTCCAGTGGGGACCCAAAGCATGGGTCTTCCCCGCCTACATTTTATCCTTACAATTCTGTGAGGGAGGTTGGGCTGAGAGAGGGTATGTGACTAGTCCAAGGTCACCCAGTCAGTTTCCATGGCAGTGTGGGGTCTCTTAGGTTCCAGTCCAACACACTAACCACATCAGATGATGCATGACTAATTTATGGAATTCACTAGCACCAGATGGGGTGGCGGCTGCTGGTTTGTACTAATCAAAAGTGGAGTGGTGCACATTCATGCCAGACGATCAGTCTAGGGATGACTGCTAGCCACAATAGCAAGACAGAACTTTCATTTGAAGGGCAGCTGAGTTCCACGTACGAGTTGGGGGTCAAACAGCAGAGAAGAACTTGGCGCCTTCCTGCTCTGCTTGTTCCTCGGCTTCCTGGAAAAGTGTGGTTTATGCTTTCAATTTGATTCGCCTCTGTTGAATTTATTCAATTCATTTGTACCCTGTTGTTCTCCCCAGTAGGCTCCCAGAACAGCTTGCCGCTTTCTCCTCTCCTCCATTTTATCCTGACGACAACCCTGGAAGGGTCACCCGGCTGGATTGGTCTGCAATAGAACAGCAAGACTTGTCTGACAAAGGAGTGTACATCTTTTTTTTTTTTTTAAATGTACATGTGTTTGTATGTGCGTGCTTGTATGTATGTGTGTACCTGGAAGTCATGGCAACCTCTGGTGACTGACCTTGGAGGTCCCTTCCAACTCTATGATTCTGCGGGCAAGGAGGATATTCAAGGAAGTGGCTGAATAAAGCCTGCCCCTGTCCTCCTGACTGCTGGTATTCCAAGGAGGTCTCCTATCCAAGTACCTGCCAGAGTTGGCCCTGCTTAGCTTTTGAGATCTGACAAGATCCAGGCCAGGGCTAACCTTGCCATTTTGGTGTGGTGGTTAAGTGTGCGGACTTATCTGGGTTTGATTCCCCACTCCTCCACTTGCACCTGCTGGAATGGCCTTGGGTCAGCCATAGCTTTCATAGGAGTTGTCCTTGAAAGGGCAGCATCTGGGAGAGCTCTCAGCCCCACCTACCTCACAGGGTGTCTGTTGTGGGGCAAGAAGGTAAAGGAGATTGTGAGCCACTCTGAGACTCGGAGTGGAGGGCGGGATATAAATCCAATCTTCTTCTTCTTGAGCATCTTGTTGGTCTTTCGGGTACTAATGGATCCAAATGTAGCATCCTCAGCCTTCCCTTACTTTGGATGGGGTCCATTGGATTTTCACTGACTTGGTTAAGAGCCGGTCTGCCACCCTGCAGGAGGGCCTCATCCTGTGCTGTATAGCCATGTTTTGTAGATAAATGAGATACACTTGTGCTGTAGTGGCTAAGTGCTGGGCTAGTATCTGGGAGACCTGGGTTCAAATCCCCACTCATGCCATGGAAACTTGCTGGGTGACCACAGGCCAGTCAGATACTCTCAGCCTAAGCTACTTCACAGGAATAAAGGAGAGGAATCAGAATCATAGAACTGGAAGGGACCTCCAGGATCATTTAGTCCAACCCTCTGCACAATGCAGGAACTTCACAAATACCACTCCCGTCACACACATACATCCCCAGTGACCCCTGCTCCATGCCCAGAAGATTGCAAAAACCTCCAGGTTCCCTGGCCAAACTGGCCTGGAGAAAATTTGCTGCCTGACCCCAAGGGAAATGATTTAAGACTGCTTTGAACCCTCGGTGGGGAGAAAATTGGGGTGCAAATGAAGTAAATAAATAAAAATGATAGACCTCTGGTGTTCTCACCTTCAAAAGAGAATCCACTCAGGTAAATGCAACCACTGGGAACTTGGAATGATACGTGTTTCCCATTGATTCAGGATTATGTATCATGTCAGGAGGGATGGTGGCACGGTATAGACCCATCTTGTCAGATCTCAGAAGTTAAGCAGGGTTGCTACTTGGATGGGAGACCACCAAGGAAGGCAATGGCAAACCATCTTTGCCTTTCCCTTGCCTCCACCCTCCAAAGCAACCATTTTCTCCAGAGGAATTCATCCCTGTCATCTGGAGATAAGTTGTAGTCCTAGGAGATCTCCAGTCCCCACCTGAAGATTTGTTGCTTTGTTCCAGCAGGACTCTTCTGACATTCTTAGTTGTACAATTCCTGTGCACGTTATTTGCTGGGGTCACCATAAGTCAACTGTGACTTGATGGCACTTACGTACATACATATCACACACAAATGGCACCACCCTGCATGTTTAGAAGCACAAGTCTAGCCTCCACCAGTATGGTGACCCTGAAGACTTGGACATTAAGGCGGTCGGCAGATGTGACATCATTTCCTGTTCCCCACCACACATTAATTTCTCCACAGATCAAGGCATGCACAGGCTTTGCATTTCATCAGCTGCCAAAGTGTACCAGTGAGTATCAGGACATTCTCTATCTTCCAAAAAGCACACTTTCCAAATCAAACCAAAGTAAGAACTGATAAAAGATCACACCAGCTCCGGTTTTGAACTACTGCTTCCGTTCACAAGGCCTGGGTGGGTTTTCTCTCCCTCTCTTGCCTTTTTAAAAAAATGTATCCTACATTTCTGGTTTCATTCCATCCCCAATCTGTCAGTTCATTTAAAATACTTTATGCTCACACAGACAATTATGATAAATAATGAGGCAAAAGAAAGCAGGCCGGGAAACGGGGGGAAAGAGGAGCCGCGTTGCTAAGGGGTTGCATGGCAACTGGGGATGTATTTCTCTTTCGCTTGGCACCAGCGCACTAAGTTTCTCATGCGCGATGATACCCCTTGGGAGGGTGGTGAAAGGTGCCAGGATCCTACGACCACCTCAGATAAGTGGGAAGCTGTGTAGGAGGATCTAATTTGGGGATGTTCTCAGGATGGTGC
Source organism: Heteronotia binoei (assembly GCF_032191835.1). Lineage (NCBI taxonomy): Eukaryota > Metazoa > Chordata > Lepidosauria > Squamata > Gekkonidae > Heteronotia > Heteronotia binoei. The sequence continues at coordinate 255,844,885 of NC_083223.1, forward strand.
AAGCAGTGAGGCACGTTGGATAAAGTCACTGAGGCAGAAATGAGGGAGGAAATGGAGGAAATGAAGTGGAAAGGCTAACTTCTTGAACCACTATCCTCCCCCCAAACTGATAACATCACCGAATCACATGGGGGGCACCCAATTGGGTGTCCCCAGAAGGCTACGCAACCACCTAGTTTGCCTAGTGGCAGGAGCAGCCCTGAAAGTTGTGTTGGAGAACACTGACAGCAGGGGTAAGGTGAAAGAAACAGATGTTTGGTCCCTCTCTACACAGAGGCCAAGTGGGCTGGAAGAGAAGAAGCATTATTCCAACTGTTTCCCATTCCTTTTCACCGTAGAGGTCTGAGAAAAGCCCCTTAGCTCTGTCTGCATTGTGACTCAGTTTGTAGAGCATGCAGAAAGCCCCAAGTTTAATCCCTGGCATCTGCAGTTTAAAGGACTAGGCATTAAGCAATGGGAAAGACCTCTGCCTGAGACCCTGGAGAGCTGCCGCTGGTCTGATCAGTCAATAGTGACTGTGATGGATCAGTCTGATACAGTATAAGGTAGCTTTATGTTTCCATGTGATGGAGGAACAGTCATGGGCCTGCAAGCCAGAGAATTGTTGGATGGGGAAAGAAGCTACACAGGAAGTGGTGGCTGGTGCTGAGTTTGGAAGCCACTGATCTACCGGGTGGGTTCAAGAGAAAGCCTCATCTACTTGCAGTTGTTATCCTTTCCTGTTCCTACACCAGCAAAATGGAGATGGCCACTGAGATTTCCACTTTCTTCCATCCACCAGTTGCCAGTTTATAGCTGGAGAGGCAGATTTCACTCAGGTAGATTGTCCTTTGAGCAATAAGCATTCCAAGTTAACTTTTAAAAAGCAGAACAAAGGTAAAGTGGAGACACTGAGTTGCAGCTGATTCATGGCTACCCCATGAAGTTCCATCTCATGGGCTCTTCCGTGGAAGAGTTAAGCAGAGGTGGTTTGCCATTGTCTTCTCTCCACAGCAACCCAGGTCTTCCTTGGTGGTCTCCTGCCCAAGTCAGAAAGTACATGTTCACCCAAAAGAGTAATTAAGTCATGGAACTGCTGCAAGAAGTGGTGGCAGCTACAGACTACTTCAAGAGGGGATTGGGTAAACATAAGGGGAAGACGTTCATTCATTAGCCAGAAGGTAGATTGAACACTCTGTCTGGGGCAATGATGCTTGCAAGGGGGCAACAGTGGGAGGGCTTCTGGCTTTCTGGCCCTGTTGGTGGACCTTCTGATGGCACCTGGTTTTTGGCTACTATGACACAGAGAGTTGGGACTGGATGGGCCATTGGCCTGACCCAACATGGCTTCTCTTATGTTCTTAAGTGCTGACTCTAATTGACTTCTGGACAGTATAAGGCCATGAGTCAGACCACTGACCAAGCTAGCCCACAAATATATGCCTCAGGGGTTCACAGCCTTTTCCGTTCTGTGGGCAACTATGGAATTCTGACATAGTGTGGAAAGGCAGCTGCAAAATGGATGTCACAGGAGAAGCCAGCCAGAAAATGGCTGCCACAGCTTACCTTCAATCACACAGTGAATCATAGCGTTAGAAGGGACCTCCAGAGTAATCTAGCCCAACCCCCTGCACAATGCAGGAAAAGATCCTTGTGTTGTGGTGGCAGCTGCTGCCAAAGCAACCTGCACAGCCAGTTAAATCTTTGATGGCCAGTCAGAAGCTTCGCAGGGCAAAAGCCCCACCTACTTTCTAAAAATATCTGGCAGGCACCAGAAGAGGTGTAAGCTGGTGCCCCTGATCTATCCTGGCCAGCCCTCTTTCCAAGAGAACCTTTAAACTGGGGATGTCCAGGATAGGTAACGCCATGAACTGGGAAAATGTAGTTTGGTACAAGACTAGCACAGTTCATGAACCACAAACCATCACAAACTTTTAGGGGCCAAATGAACCGGTTTGGTTTGTGAGGGTCATGAAAGCCCCTCCCCCCGGTGTGCTAGAGACACCAAACTCACAGAGGAGCTCTGGCTGACTCTTCTCTACCCACCCTCCATGTTTGGTGAGGATTGGATTGATGGGATCTCAGTTGTAGCCCCCCAAAGAAGGTGCCCCCTGAAAAGTGATTTCTGGGGAAATGACCACTGTCCTTTCCCCAGAAAGCACTTTCCTGGGGGCATCGTCTTTGGGTTGCCATAACTCAGACCCTGTAAACCCAATCCTCACCAAACGTGGAGGACAGGTAGAGGAGAATCAGTCAGAGGTCCCCATAAACTTTGGTGACTCTAGTTTGCACAGAATCCGTTCTGTACACTGCTGAACCTGCAGCTGTCAAAATGATTGTGGCCATTTTGACAGGCGCAGGTTCAGGAGTGTATAGAACGGATCCTGTGCAAACTAGAGACATCAAAGTCCAGGGGGACCTCCTCTGGATACTCCTCTATGCGCCTTTCAAGTTCTGCCCCCTCCTGCTGCTTTGACGTTCAGTAAACATTTAGATTGACTAGAGACCATGTATCCGTTCACGAACCAGCATGAATCTCCATGAAAACCTTGAAAGTTTGTGCTGGCCCTAGACTGTCTGGCACCCTAGGTGAGGCTAACTTCTGGCGTCCCCCCCCCTGCACTGATAATGTCACTGAGTCCCATGGGGGGCACCCAATTCATCACCCCCAGAAGGCTGGCGCCCTAGGCAATCACCTAGTTTGCCTAGTGGTAGGGCTGGACCTGCCTGCCATGAACTTCCATTCATGAGCTGGTTTGTGCCTAGTCCTGGATGGATGCTAGGAAAGCTTGTGGACTTGGCAAGCCATCGGTCCACTTAGCTCAGTCTATAACGGCTGGCAGAAATCCTGGGGGGGGAGGGGGAGAAGAAGAAGAAGATGATGATATTGGATTTATATCCCGCCCTACACTCCAAAGAGTCTCAGAGCGGCTCACAATCTCCTTTACCTTCCTCCCCCACAACAGACACCCTGTGAGGTGGGTGGGGCTGAGAGGACTGTCACAGCAGCTGCCCTTTCAAGGACAACCTCTGCCAGAGCTATGGCTGACCCAAGGCCATGCCAGCAGGTGCAAGTGGAGGAGTGGGGAATCAAACCCGGTTCTCCCAGATAAGAGTCCACACACTTAACCGCTACACCAAACTGGCTCTCTAGGAGAGGGTCCCAAAGCCTGCGATCCTTTAACTGGGGAATGCAAAATGAGAGCTCTGCCATGGAGTTCCCTGGATCCAAACTTTTCTCATAAGGCCTGAAAAACAAATATGCCCACTCAAAATAATAATAATTGCAACATATTGCCCTTTTGACCTCAAACATCAGCAGTCATCTAGAGAGAGAAAAAAAACAAGCTAGGAATTTCTACCAGTTAATCCTTGGCTCGCCTCCTGTTCCCCAGGTAGTGGCGCCACCTAGTGGGAAAATCTCCTCTGCTTCCTTACGGCTTAAAAAAAAATCTCCCTGTACTTGTGGGTGCGTTTTTCTAAACTCAGATTTAAAAGCCAGACATCTAAAGCATCACAGTTTAAAACATACACACCTGTGCAATGGTGGCATATTTGAAAATGACTCTAATTTTATACTGAAAAAAGTGCATATGAAAAATATGTATGTATAGGGCCCATCTATACAGGAAAAGCATCTGAAGTCTGTATTGATCCCAATATGACTGTAATCAGGATGCTGAGCACTTTTGAGAGTTACCAACTTCACGTTGGGAAATTGCTGGAGATTTGGGACCTCCGTGGATGATAGTGCCACAGAGCCCACCCTCCAAAGTATTCCGTTTCTCCAGAACTGTTCTCTATAGCCTGGAGATCAGTTGCGATTTTTTATTGTTATATACTTAATTGGATTTTTGATTGCCCTTCCTGAAACCAGGCTCAGGACAGTTCACAACAAGTTATATTAGAGCCATAAGATAATACTGAAATAACATTTAAAACATTACTAACTCCTAAAAAAACAAGATGGATTCCAGATCTCCCTGCCCCACCTGGATACTGGCAACTAAATACTGCTGACTTAAGAATGTCTCTAGGCCAGGGATGGACAAACTGTGGCTCTTTCACACATATTGTACAGCTCTCAAAGCCCTCATCGCACAATCGGCTGGCTTGGAGAAGGCATTTATCTCTTTAAATTACTTCTCCGAGCTCAGCCAGCCAGCGGTTTGCAGAATGCATTTATAGTTGCTTTCTTTCCACCTCTCACTCCCCAATCTATTTTCCTTCCTGCTTTGCGGCTCTCAAACATTTGATGTTCATGTCTTGCAGCTCTCAAGCACCTGATGTTTATCCTATGTGGCTCTTACATTAAGCAAGTTTGGTCACCCCTGCTCTAGACCAATATCCTACAGCCAACAGTAGCAGGCCAGATACCACTAAGTTCATAAGAGATGGTTTATCCCTTCTTCTTTTGATCCCTAAGAACTGTGTATTCAGGGATACAAAGCTGGAGTCTGTGGGGAATCGCAATGCGGGAACAATTTGGAAATCTTACCCCACACCTCAACATTTCCAACTCCCTGATTTCTTTAAGCTTTTAGGAGACAATTAGTCTTCCCACCCTTTTTCTCTTTAGCTGAATCCCAGCTGCTTTCAACACCCTCTGCCTCCTGTAGTGTGCACAGAGTCCCCATCATTCAGACTCCCTCCCTGCTTTTGGTTAATTTACAAAGCTATACCTTCCTGCATTCCTCAAGTAGGCAGAGTCTCTTGCTTGTTATGCAGCTTTTGTTTTCCAGAGGCCGGCCAATTTACTATGGCTTCACCTTTGCATGTGGAGGTTCTATTCAGAGAGCCAGTTTGGTGCAGTGGTTAAATGTGCGGGCTGTTATCTGGGAGAACTAGGTTTGATTCCCCACTCCTCCACTTGCACCTGCTGGAATGGCCTTGGGTCAGCCATAGCTCTGGCAGAGGTTGTCCTTGAAAGGGCAGCTGCTGTGAGAGCCCTCTTAGCCCCATGCACCTCACAGGGTGCCTGTTGTGAGGGGAGAAGATATAGGAGATTGTAAGCCGCTCTGAGTCTCTGATTCAGAGAGAAGGGCGGGGTATAAATCTGCAGCTTCTTCTACTACTGTTGTGAGTGAGACAGGATGCTACACTAGATGGACCAGAACACACTAATTTATGCAGTAGCTCACAAAGAAGAATTTTTGCTCACGAGATTCTGCAGCTTAGAGGGAACACTGCAAGCAAAGCAGTTGCTTTATCACTGAGCTATGGACCTTCCCATCATATAATTGACACGTGGCCTACAGTTAGAGCCAATAATTTTATTTCTTTAAAAATCTTCTCCTGTACAAACCATTAAAAAAACTTGCAAAGTCCTCCATCATCAGTCATGCAGCTGATGACATACACAAGCCAAACAATTCCAGAAACCAAACCAAAAGTGAGGAGGGAAATAAAAAAAAGACAAGTACATAATTTGCTATAATATAAAATCAGGCAGCCAGTGACCTTAACTGGCTATGTGAACAAGGTTTCCCATCATGAAGAAAGACTCATTGGTAACCGTGTTCAGCTCAAATGTCTAGACGTGTGAATTTCCCAATGATCAGGTGACTATCCTCAAATTCTGATATTTTGCAATCTCTTCCAAGTGCCATTCCAGGTCTCTCGTATCTCCGGCGATGCAGGTTTCTTAAAATGTCTTGTTTGCTTGTGGCTTTATCAAGGAAGTGCGTGCCAGAACTTTCAGTCCAAGTAGAAAACAAAGCATATATTTTCCGCAAAATTACAGGGTACTATAGGGAATCTCAGGTTCCATGAATAACTTCAAAAAGCATGACAATTATATATAGAATTAATAGTAACCAAGGTCATTGTCTGGGACATGAAACAGTAAAGCAGCAGCAAAAGAAAGATTTTTTTTTATGTATTAGTGTCAGCAAGGTTTTTCCACACTGTCTCCATGACGGTGCTATTGGAGTGCACTCCGGTGGACTGTACAGTCCAACCCAAGGCCTGCTTTATAAGTGATGCCAGTGAGACTAAGCCCTTCCCCACGTGTGACTTTGCACATGCGCAGGGTCTTGTTTAAACATTGCTGCAACCTGCGCAGATCAACTCTACGTGCTTCAGCCTGCAGGCGAGCAATCCATAGCCCACACAGATATATTGCACTTGCATAGAAGCTCTGGGACCCGAGGAACTGGAGTGCAAGGATAAAGAAAAACGACAACAACAAAATCAGAACTGGTCAACCTAAGCTTGTGTTATGCTGTTTCTATCACGGAAGACCAGAACGTCCCTTTAGACATATACACAAAAACCCTGCATGTGGAAAACTAACAATTTGGGGAGATGGTTGGGCAAGTGTCCTTCTCCGGGATAGGCTAGGTTTCTACATTTGAGGGATTTCAACTGCATGGAGGAATATTCCCTGCAGATAGAAAGCTAGCATTATCAAGAAGTGTTCTAAAGCCAAACCGTCTGCCTGAGAAGCTACCTCAGATGCAGGGATAGCATCATCTGGAGGAATACTAAATTATTGGAGCCCACACCCCTCCAGTTTGAAGCAGAATAGCTCAAATGCAGGCTTCAAGTTGATGGCTGCACATGAATTAGCAGAGCACCGTCATGGCTTTGGAGTACCACTGTTTCTTTGGCATTGTGTCAACGACCCCTTTCCCCACAACATAATTCTCTGTATTTCCTGGAACTCTTGCACAATCCCCACCTCCAACTGCCCCCAGCTACTTTTTGAAGAACTTCTTGTTGAGGAGGAAGATCAAGAGGTTGACATTGATTCTGGCCTTGTCAAACATCTTCATGACAGCAACGCCCTCGTACTGGAGCTGGAGGAGGTCCTAAGAAGAGAAACAAAGAAGGGACCCGGGGTGGGGGGGTCTGTCAATGACTATGAGCCAAAATAGGCCAATGGAACCTCCAGTGTTCTGAAGCAGTGTACCTGAACACCTTTTGCTGGGGAGGGGAGCAAAAAAAGCAAAGACACTAGATCAGGCCAAACTTGCTTAAAGAAAGAGCCACAGAATAAACATTACATGTTTGAGAGCTGCAAGGCATGAATGTCAGATGTTTGAGAGAAGGAAGGAAGGAAGGAAGGAAGGAAGGAAGGAAGGAAGGAAGGAAGGAAGGAAGGAAGGAAGGAAGGAAGGAAGGAAGGAAGGAAGGAAGGAAGGAAGGAAGGAAGGAAGGAAGGAAGGAAGGAAGGAAGGAAGGAAGGAAGGAAGGAAGGAAGATGGGGAGGGAGAGGTGGAAAGAAAGCAACTTTGACTTTAAATGCATTCTCCAAGCTGCCAGTTGGCTTGGCTTGTAGAAATGAATTAAAGAGAGATGAGACAGCGGAGGCTTCGAGAGCCACACAATATGTGTAAAAGAGCCACATGTGGCTCCCGAGCCATAGTTTGGCCACCCCTGCACTAGATGGATCTTGGGTCTAATTCCAGCAGGGTTGCTCTTGATGTTCAGAGCTATTTTAACAGGGGGTCCCTGACCTTTTTCAGCCTGCAGGGTCCTCTGGAATTTTCAGAGAGTGGTGAGTTCTACCTCCAAAAATGGCCCCTCTAGGAGATGGAGCCAAACACAATACTTCCCCCCTCCTTGCTTTTTAAAAGCAATGGAGAAAGGGGATAAAAAGAAAAACAGGAAAGCCCCAGTGAGAATGGAAGAGAAGGAGGAATAAAAAGAAAGAAACCTTAAAGGAGCGTTGGAACCATAAGCCTGGATGCTTTCTAGTTCCCCTGATCCACTGGAGGCAGCTGCTGCTATTGTATCTTTTTATTTGAATGAGGGCAGCCAATAACAATCTTTCCTTTACAAAAGCCCCACCCACTTTTGAAAAAGTTTGGTGGGTGCCATGTTGGGGAACCATATAGTTTACTTCCAAGTAGCAGATGCTATTGAGACAATTTGTGAGGGGGCTGTTGCTTTCATGCTTACCCTTGGGCTTCTGGGAAGCAATATTCTATTACGTCCTATTATTTAGGGGGAGGTATTTGTGAGTTTCCTGCATTGTGCAGGGGGTTGGACTAGATGACCCTGGAGGTCCCTTCCAACTCTATGGTTCTAGACACAAAAGGAGGGCAAGGAGGACAGGGTAATAAAAATCCCTGCCAGCCCCTTACCTGGTAATGAAGCAGAAATTTCTCCATGTCGATCCCCATAAACTTTGCCTTCACCTGGAACTGGCCAGCTTCTCCACAGGGAACGATGTCAAAAATGACATTTCTGAGCCTGGAAAGAAAAAAAAAAAGGAGCAAAAGACCATTCTTAAGAGGCCAGAAGCCCACCTCCCTCCTGGAAGGGACAGGGTGAGCTCAGAGGAAGCGGGGACTCCCAAGTTTTATTTCAACTGTTGATCAGAATGGGCAGCCCTGGGCTAGGTAGACCAACGGCATGATTTCACCTAAGGCAGCTTCCTACCCAGACAACAATATCGCTTGTTCTGCCCACCCTTCATCAGCCCTCTCAAAAGTCCAGTAGGATAAATTAAAATGGAAGGATTAGCTGTGGGGATGGCGTCGGGAACCCCAAGTACAGATTGCAAGCCAACAGGCCTTGATCCAATGTGGCTCATTTAAGCCAAGCCAGAGTACTGATTCTTAGGGGACGGGCTGAGCCATTGGTTTATAGCAGCGGCTCCCAACCTTTTTGGTATGGTGGCCTACAAGTGCAAATTTAAGAAGATAGATATTGGATTTACATCCCACCCTATACTCTGAATCTCAGAGTGGTCACAATCTCCTCTACCTCTCCCCCACCCACAACAGACACCCTGTGAGGTGGGTGGAGCTAAGAGAGCTCTCCCAGAAGCTGCCCTTTCAAGAACAACTGTGAAAGCTATGGCTGACCCAAGGCTATTCCAGCAGGTGCAAATGGAGGAGTGGGGAATCAAACCTGGTTCTCCCAGATAAGAGTCCGCGCAATTAACCACTACCCCAAATTGGCTGTGACCCATCCAGGGCTGGCCCAAGGGTTTTTGGCGCCTGAGGCAAGCTATGGCTAGGGATGTGCATTCGGTTCGGCCGAACCGAATATACAGCCGAATCAACACTGATTCGGCTGTATATGGAATCGGCTGTAGCCGATTCCCATTGCCGCCTATTATGCGGCAGCCGAATACGGCTCGCTGTATGCTTCCGAATAGCTATTTGGAAGTATACGGCTGTCAAAGCTGTCAAAGCAAAAGGCGGGAAAGTGGCTTCTGCAGCCTCAAAGGAGCTGCTTGCCTAGTACTTTCCCGCTTTTAGTGGCCTCTTCCTGCCTCTCCAATAGCCTTCCTGGGATCAGGGAGGGGGAAGAGGAGCTCCAGCAGCCAATCCAAAGCATGCATTTGCAAAATGCATTGCAAATGCATGCTTTGCAGGGCTGTTGTGTAGCTGATGGCCCAGCCATCAGCTACATTGTTGTTATTTTGATCTTTTGCTTACTTGGGTATCCAAGTAAGCACTGTTGTCTGGCCAATCAGAGAGCAGTGCTATTTTTTGAAATTGCTCTCTGTAGGGCCAGAGAACCTTTTTAAGGAGTCTTCCTGCTGGACTCCTCCATTGCTATGCTGGTGTGTGGCTTGGTGTGTGTGTGAGAGAGATTGTGCTGCTGCTGGTGGCTGGCCCTTGGCTTCAGCTGCTGCTGCCTGCTGCTCTCTCACTCAGCCTTACTTCCCTGGACTCAGAGAAGACAAGGTAAGACAGTTTTGGGGTTCTTGTTTTAGTTTTTGTTGGTAAAAGGACTAGAGTCCCTTTACTTGTCCAGATTTGGGTGGGTGAGTACTGGGTGGGTAGGGTAGCTATTTGGGGTTGGGGTTAGGTTCTGCTGGGGGTGGGGGCCTGGGGTGGGGGGGTTTTGCTAATTTGCCCATATCTTAATTTAGTGAGAGGACTTTTAAAAGTGCAGTGTCCTTTTACTTCTCCTGATTTGGGTGGCTTGGATTTCTTGGGGTTAGGGTGAAGGGGGGTTTTCTTTTTTGGGGGGGGGGAGTTCCTGTATTGTTAAAAGTTGAGTTTTTTACTGTTTCAGTGTTTGATTTGTTGCTGCTGTGTTGTGTTGCTGCTGTGTTACTTTTCTCTTCAGGTTATTGGGGGGGGGGGTGTTGTTGACTGATTTGGCCTGAGCTTTCTTATTGGTGAAAAGGCCATTTTTTAACACTTGAGTTGCTTGGCCTTTTCTCCTGTTGTCCCTTTTCTTGGTTTGGGGGTGGGGGTGTTGTTGACTTATTTGGCCTGAGCTTTCTTGTTGGTGAAAAGGCCACTTTTTTAACACTTGGCCTTTTGTGATTCTGCTGGTTTTGTTTTGGTTTTTTTAAATTACCTCTGGTTGGTGTGGGGGTTGGCGAGAGTGTGTGTGGGCTGGGTCACTTTCTTGTTTTTATAGAGTAGATTGTGTGTTCTGTGGCAGGGAAGCTGGCACCTGGGTGAGAGACCCAGAACCAGCAGGTTTGTTGTGGTTGGCCAGCTCTCCCCGTGTTGTTTGGGGCAGGGCTGGAGAGCTGGCATCTGTAGATTGTGTGTTCTGTGGCAGAGAAGCTGGCACCTGGGTGAGAGACCCAGAACCAGCAGGTTTGTTGTGGTTGGCCAGCTCTCCCCGTGTTGTTTGGGGCAGGGCTGGAGAGCTGGCATCTGTAGACTGTGTGTTCTGTGGCAGGGAAGCTGGCACCTGGGTGAGAGACCCAGAACCAGCAGGTTTGTTGTGGTTGGCCAGCTCTCCCCGTGTTGTTTGGGGCAGGGCTGGAGAGCTGGCATCTGGGTTTGCTGCAGCCAGGTCTGCAGAGCAGACCTTGAGCAGATTGTGTTTTGTGTGGCAGTGACGTTGGCAACTGGGTTTATATTGCTTCCAGGCCTGCAAGGTTCATAGAATAGATAGAGGAATGTAGTGCATTTGGGTCCTATAGAGATTCTCTGATGTGGTTAGGTTTGGCTTTGGGTGCCCCAGGAATTGGACCCCCTGGTCCAATTTTTTTTGGCCTTGTGGGTTTTGTGTGGGACAGTGCCCTGAAGCTGCACAGCAGTTTGGGGGGCTCTCCTCAAAACCCCCTGCTCCCCAGAGCCACTTTTCCTACGACAATTACAGTGAGGAAGTGGCTAATTGGGCTTTCCCCATCATTGTTAGCAATGGGCCTTTTGGGGAGCCCAAAGACAGGGACCCCCTGGCCCAATCTTTTTGGGACTTGGGGGGGTTGGAGGGGAGAGTCCCCTGCAGGTCCCCTGCAAATTTGGGGGCTCTATCTCAAACCCCCTCCCCTCCATGCGGCTTCAAATATAATAGGGCTGTATATTCGGTAATAGCCGCGCATCTACCGTATATGCGGCTATTCCGAATGCGGTATTCAGGAGTATACGGGGATTCCGAATCCCCCCCCCCCCGTATACTTCCGAATCCGTGTCAATCCGAATTTTTTTTTTTTGCATATCCCTAGCTATGGCCTTGGTGCCCATCTGATTCAGCATTCTGTTCTCTATGAGGGCTAACCAGATGTTTTTGAAAAGACAAGTGGCACACAAAAGGCACACCACGAAGCCCAAGCAACTGGCATTCAGACACATGCAGCTGTTGTGTACGGAGGTTACATTCCAGCCTTTGGCCACCCTCTCCTTCTCCTTTAGCCCCTCTAATTCCCCCTTAAGGTTCTAGGAGACTCACTCTAGTGACCATCAGGACACGTTTCACTTGCTCAGCATGAATATGCAGTGAAGAAAAAAAAAATCAACTAGATGTTTGTTTCCAGGGTAAAAAACACAGCCATGGGAAAGGCAGGGAAAGCCATTAGGGAGCGCTGGCCCACAACCCATTTGCAGAGGCTTCCTGACCCACTTTTGGGTCCCAACCCGCAGATTGGAAAGCACTGGTCTACAGGATGCCATCGGTCAGGGATCTGTGTTGGACTGAGAGAGGAACTCAACCATCAGCCCAACAGATTTGGAACGGCAAAGAGAAAACTTACTGGTTGACTGGGAGGCCTTCAATCTCCAGCAAAACACCCTTTTCAAAGAGACGAGCCGCAGTGTAATGGAGGGTTGCTTGCTTCTTGCTAGGCCTGGGAAGGAGTGAGAAGGCACGTTTCAGATTATGGCTGAACTTGTGTGCGCGCTCCATTAACATCTCAGGGAGGCGACTTGTCTGATCGTCTGGAGGTAAATTTCAGTGCACCCTATGTGAGCAGACACAAGCTGTGGGAATACTCCCTCACAAAAAGCGGTGCTTTGCTAACATACTTGCTTCTGGCAGCGAGGTTGTCCAGGCAGGTCCAGATGTACTGATTGTAGTAGTCCACCTGCTCCTCGTAGAACATCCTCTTGGAGTTGAGGCTGTGAAGGGTCTGCTGCAGCTTCACCAGCTCTGCCTTGCGGTGCTGCCGGTGTTGCCGCTGGTTGCGAATATCCTAAGAGACAACGACAGGCTCAAGCAATACCACTGAGCTCAGATTTTGGGTGTTCAGAACACTTGCCATGTCAACCCTGGCCCAAACTGACCCTCCCCAGCCTCAACACCTGAATCTTGAGGCTCATCAAACTTTGGAAAGGTTCATACCCACTTTGGAAAGGGTCATAGCCTCACCCCCCTGTGCCTTTCCCTTCTAATGCTGCAGGGCTCACAGACCAGGAGACGAAAGCCTGGTTGCCTACCACCCTGGAAGTATTATTAAGCATAATAATAATAATTTTTAATTTATATCCTGCCCTTCCCGCCAAAGCAGGCTCAGCATGATAAACCTTTATGGAGTGAGGCTGACTGCTCAAAGCTGTAGACTGAGAGTCTGTTTGGTGTAGTGGTTAAGTGCACAGACTCCTATCTGGGAGAACTAGGTTTGGTTCCCCACTCTTCCATATGCAACTGCTGGAATGGCCTTGGGTCAACCATAGCTCTCCTAGGAGTTGTCCTTGAAAGGGCAGCTGCTGCGAGAGCTCTCTCAGCCTCACCTACCTCACAGGGTGTGTGTGTGTGTGGGGAGGGGGGGGAAGATAAAGGAGATTGTGACCACTCTGAGACTCAGAGTATAGGGCAGGATATAATCCAATATCGTCATCTTCTTCTTCTATGCACCTTATTTGGTAATCATCACAGCAGCTCTCTAAGGTAGCTAACTACCTCCTCAGTACTGCACTGTGAACCTGGATACCTGGTAGGAAGTGCCATGAAATTGTATCCCACTTACAGCAGCCTCTGATGAGGTTTTCAAGGCAAGAGACAGTTGGGGTGGATCGCCATTGCCTGCCTCAGTGCAGTAAACCTTGACTTCCTTGGTGGCCTCCCATCCAAATGGGCTGACCCTGCTTAGCTTCTGAGCTGTGACCAGATTGGGCTAGCCTGGGCCATACAGGTCAGGGCATGGATGGCCCCAGTATTCCAGTGCTGGGATGGCCCCAGCTATTCCAGAAGCTAAGCAGAGTCAGCCCTGGTTAGTACTTGGATGAGAGACCATATTGGCAATGGCAAACCACCTCTAGTCATTTCTTGCCTTGAAAACATACAGGGCTGGCTTAAGTTGGCTGTCACTTGACAGCACTTTACACACACACATTGTGGTCAGAGGCAGGGAGGCTCAGTTTGCGCCCCCATTTTTGTCCTCCCAACAAATCAGAGCAAGAGGTTTGGTTGAAAGCAGCCCAAATTTCACTCAGTGAGCTTCACGGGCTCTCAGAGACCCAGTGGCATAGTGGTAAAGTATGAAGTGCAAGGACTCTTATCTGGGAGAACAAGGTTTGATTCCCCACTCCTCCTCCACATGCAGCCAGCTGGGTGACCTTGAGTCTGACATAACTTTGTCAGAGCAGTTCTCTCTCAAGAGCTGTTCTCTCAGAGTCCTCTCAGCCCCACCAACCTCACAGGGTGTCTGTTGTAGGGAAAGGATGGGAAGGAGACTGTAAGCCGCTCTGGGACTCTGAGTGAAGGGCGGGGCATAAATCCGATCTTCTCCTTCAAGGATTTGAAGCCAGGTCTTCCAGGTTCTATCCCAACAACTCTAACCTCTACACCACACTGACTCTCTAGTGGTCTGGCTAAGTGTAAGAGTTTCCCTATGGCACGTGGAATCACATGGAATCGCAAAACCACTCAGTGAAGACTGAAAAGCAATTAGCCAAGTCCCTGTCTGCTGTCCCTCATCCTGCCACTGAGACCTCTTCTTCTAGGGGTGCTCCACCTGGCCTACCTTGGCCATCTCATTGATGATCTCTTGATACTGGTTGGTGGAATCAACCACCCCCAGACTTTCAAGGTGCCGCAGATTCTTGACAACTTTCCGCTTCTTCTCCTCGATCGAGAGGAGGCTGTTGCCGGCCAGGGAGCGGTTGCGCCTCAGTTTGCCTGGGGCCTGAGCATCACATAAGGCCCTCCTCTTCATGAGATGGTGGTGAAAGACTTCCTGGAGGGAAAGAAAAGCCCCTTTTCACAGATTATCTCAGGAACGGTATTTCCAGAAAATCCAGTCAAACTGCCAAGGTCTGATGATGTGCAAACAGGTCACCATACTGAACGCAGCTGCTTTTGAAGCCACCTGGACTAGAGAGCTAATCAGGCAAGATGTTTAAAAAAATCCTAAAATCTACTTAACACTTACGTTAAGGAAAAACCCTAAAGCATGCTGGTTTTGCACACACAACAGTTTTGGGCACAATTACACCACGTAGTAGATTTTGTTAGTAATGAAGCAGCATCAGTGGAGAGCCCTTTGTATAAAGGGCATCTCACTTGACAAGAGTGAAAACAGTTCCCAAAAGACCAAAAAAGGATTGTGAGAATTCAGATGGCTTGGTACAAATGCTATAATCTATACTGAGAATGTAGACAGTTTGGACACCAGAAATATCAGAAATCCAGATGTGTAGAAGGAAGAAAAGAGAAAAAGGGGGGCTTTCTCTTACTCCAGATAACAACCAAAGTCTGGGTCAGGATGTTATGCAGAATCTTGTTTTGTGCTTGAACTTTGGGATCAAGCCCAGAAGAAACGGCTTTTTGCAAGCTGGTGCCATGGCTCTGGGAATGAGCTGTGGGGGATCCTGAAGGTCTCCAGTTAAAACCTGGCCTTTGTCATGGACTGACTGCATAACCAGGGGTGTCGAACTCTTCTATTATGAGGGCCAGAACTGACATATATGAGAGACCTTGTTGGGCTGGGCCATGAGTGTCATAAAATGTAATGCCAGGAAGTAGAGATACAAACTTTATAAAGGACATGGGGTGCTTTCTTTCTTTGTGCTTTCTATTTATTTCTCTTGTGGGATCCAGGGAACTGGGCAAAGGAAGCTCTGGCTCTTTTCCTCCCTCCCCAGTGGACGAGGAGGGGGAGGAGCCTCAGCCAATAGATGGAAGAGGGGAGGAGCCTCAGCCAATGGATGGAAGAGATCTGCTGTGCGATCGAGAAAGCCTGCCAAAGCAAGCTTTCCTTCCCCCCTTCCTCCCCAAGGGAGGACTCTCAGCCAATAGATAAAATAGAGGCTTTGCTCTGTAGCTCCTGTGCGATTGAGAGAGTCTGGCAAAGCAAGCTGTGACACAGAAGGAAGCAAGAGGGGGAGGAGGGCCTGATTTGCCCCCCGGGCCACATGTCTGACACCCTGGCATAGACTCTGGCAAGCTGTTCTTTTGCAGCTGCAAGCCCCCCGCAGGGTGATAATATTGGTGTACATTAAAAGGTAGTTGCAAAGATTAAAGAAGATAATGTAAGCAGAATGATTTGAGACCTGAAAGTGGTATGTAAATTATAAGCACCATTACTGAAAAAACCATAATCTGACCTGTTTTGCAATGATCTATATCTCTATTGCGCTTAACTTTCATTTTTTTTGGCAGAACACTGGGGGGAGGGGAGGGTGTTGGTGCTGAATTTCCTCACCTGATCCTCTGATGCCTTGGTCCGTAATATTTCCATAAGCAAATCTCCAGGCTGAGATTGGATCACATCCACCAGCATCTGTTTGGTGCTTTGAGAATAAAAGCAGATGATAGATCAGTTCACCCGCACCGGGAAGGCCCAGTCTAGCCTAATCTTGTCAGATTTCAGAAGCTAAGCAAGATCAGCCCTGGTTAGTACTTAGATGGGAGACCAGCAAGGAAGTTCAGGGTCACTGTGCAGAGGCAAAACGACTCCGGAATGACTCTTGCCTTGAAAACCCTACAGGACCAACAAAAGTCAGCTACGACTTGATGGCACTCCGCACCACCAGCTCAGTTTCACTGGAGGGGAAGCAAAGAAAGGTTTTCACTTCCCCCAGGTGACCATCCCAAGGGTTTGCTCTTATAGCCATGGGCACCAGAGCATCGTAACCCGTTTATAGCCAGGATCTGTGGCTACACCTTCCCCCACCACACAGAAAAGCTCAGATTCAACCCTCAGCATCTTCTGTCAGAGCATACTGAGGTAGAGGGACCATTGGTCCGATTTTGCTGGCAGTAACCCCCCTGTGAACCCTGCAGAACTTTTTTCCTCAGAGGGGGGAAAAGACAACGACTGCAGATTTATACCCCACCCTTCTCTCTGAATCAGAGACTCAGCGGCTTACAATCTCCTCTATCTTCTCCCCCCACAACAGATGCCCTGTGAGGTGGGTGGGGCTGAGTCTGCACATTTAACCACTACACCAAACTGGAGGGAGGGAGAGAGAGCGAGAGCACACATTCCTTCAGGAGTCAATATTTGTACAAATGTGCCCCCATGTGGTTAGAGACAGCAACTACTGCAGAATTCAGCAATCAGAATTTTCAGTAATCGATCAATTATCAGGTGAAAGTATGCAAGTTAGCCTGTGCACGTATTGATTCATCCACCTTGGCACTGTATATTCTGACTGGCAGCAGTGCTCCAGTGTCCCTGGTGGAGAAAGATCTTTCCCCAGCCATGCTATCAGAGAATCTTTTCACTTGAGATGCTAGAGACAGATCCTGGTTCCTTGAAGCCGCCTTCTCCCAAGTCAGAACCTTGGCCCATCAGCCCCTCTCCAGGATTTCAATCCCTGAGATACGAGGGATTGAACCTGGGACCTTCTGCATGCCAAGCAAGTGCTCAACTACTGAGCTATGAGCTCTCCACAGCCTTAGGCTTCCATGAGAACCTTTAACTGTAGATGCTGCATTCATGCACATTACAGAATTCCTTGCCAAAAGATGTGATGATCCATAGTAAGCTTTAAAAGTAAAGGAGACTCAGACAACAAAGGACACGTTCAGCGGTGGAGCACCTACCTGGCATGCAGAAAAGTCCCAGGTTCAATATCTGGCATTTCCAATTTTAAAAATCTGGTAGCAAGTGATGTGAGAGACCTCTGTCTGAGACCCTGCAGAGCTACTGCCAAATTTGAACAGACAATACCGAGGGTCTGATTCAGAATAAGGTAGTTTCACGTGTTCATGAGAGCCAGTTTGGTGTAGTGGTTAAGCGCACAGACTCTTATCTGGGAGAACCAGGTTTGATTCCCCACTCCTCCACTTACAGCAGCTGGAATGGCCTTGGGTCAGCCATAGCTCTCGCAGGAGTTGTCCTTGAAAGGGCAGCTGCTGTGAGAGCCCTCTCAGCCCCATCCACCTCACAGGGTGTCTGTTGTGGGAGGAGAAGATATAGAAGATTGTAAGCCACTCTGCTTTAGAGAGAAGGGCGGGGTATAAGTCTGCAGTTTTCTTCGTCATGTCCTCAAGTCCTGCAATGATGATGATAACCAAATAGGCCCTCCATGTATAGCAGCAATCAACCACTGAATTCTAGACCCCGGAGTAGCTCTCTCTGTTTTGCCAGCTTCCCAGAGACACCTGTCTGGTCACTGCCGAATGTGAAACTCAAACATCTCCCAGCTGATCCAGCACACACATGGATTCTGTTTTCCATTTAGATGGCTCGCGGTACTTTTCAGCCAGTTCCAGCCGTGTCGGTGAGAGATGCCTCCCCTTCCATATTATCCTATGTACTTCTTGCTGGTGGGGGGCAGACCAAGACATCTCTCTGCAACCTTCAAATGCCGTTTTGGGAATGCTACAACACTCTTGAATATTAGTAGCCTCTCACCTTAGCAACAAGCTTTTGGTATCCTTGCCCTCAGTGTTGGTCTCTGCCCCATCAAATTTATTGGTGAGGGTAAGTGAGAACTCTGCCTTGGCGAGCTGAGACAGGGCATGTTCCGAGTCTCCATTTCCCACACTTTCACCTGTCAAAAGGTTGAAATTAAAATGGATTAAGAAAGAAAAAGAGTTCTTAGGCAACCTGCTCAGGGCTGAACTAAATCAATATATCTTAATTCTCAACATGGCCCCACCTGTGGACGCTTAATTATGGGATCATGGATAGAGAAGACAGATCTTCCTGCAAATCTGAGAAAAGCCTTAGGTTTGTAGAAAAAATTGAAACCTTTTAAAAGACAAAAATTTAGGGGATTAAAATTCCCTCAAATGAAAGGAATGCCTGTACTTTTAAGCAACAAATGTTCTCAGTGGCTGTTGCTAAGCAACCACAATAGTACTGCCAGCCTTCAAGCCTTGGTTTCTGTCAATGAGAGGAAAGGGCCCTTTCCAGAACTGCTTTGGCCTTTGAGGAGGAACTCATCAGGGCCAGGTACAGCAGCAGCTGTCAGATGATTCACTACCACACAACTCAGTCATCTCACCCAGGTCTGGCTGCTTGCTACTGTTCAACAACAGCCACCCCATCGAAACCACTGTGGTATAGTGATTACAGTTAGATCTCAAAGACCCAGGTTCAAGTTCCCATTCTGTCATGGTGCTTATTGAGTAACCTTGGGCCAGTCACACATTTTCAACCTAATCTACCTCACAGGGTTGTTGTGAGGATAAAATGGAGGACAGGAGTATGATGTGAGATGTTTTGGTGAGGTATAAATGAAATAAATAATACAGCTGAAGTTGGGAGGCAGATAAACAGTAGACTTTACTTAGCAGCTGGGGAGGAGAAAGGGAAGCAGAGAGAAGTGAGAATATGGGAGCTGGCAGGAGAAGGCAGAGTGGAAAGGGGGATACAGGAAAAGTGAGTCCCCCCTCTCAGTCCTTTTCCGTTCTCCACCACACAACTGGGCCCAGCCCAGCCAGCCCCATCCAACTCGGCCAGAGTTTTTACAGGGGAGGCCTCTAGGGGGAAGGAAGGATGAATAGTTGAAGATGGGATACATAAAGGTAGGTCAGCTAGTGGATGAAAAGGAAGCTGAAAAAGGAAAGAGGCTATGGAGGCTTGCAGGGAAGGAAAAGAGGAAATAGTGGGGAGGGAGAAATATGATACCCCTCCCAAGTCCTTGCAGGTCCCAAGTTGCGTCACTATTTTTCTTCCCTGCACTCGACACGTTTAGGGGCTACTAAGCATCATAATACCATCACATTTTCCTTCCGTCACTGGCTGCCATAGAATCAGAGCTGGAAGGAGCCCTCCAAGCCATCTAGTCCAACCCCCTGCTCAGTGCAGGATCAGTCAGTGGCAGGGAAGTGCCACGAGGTCACAGGCACAAGGTAAATTCTTGTTCATTACTGGCAGTATGGGCAGAGTAAGAAACACAGAGCAAAGCAGAGCTTGCTCATTCAGACACCACTGCTAAAATTCTTCAACCAGGGCTTGGCCTCACCCATCAGAGGACTTTGCTTTCACTTTGTACAGTTCTCTCAAAAGCCAACCAAAGAAACAAAAGAAAGAAAATACAGGTGCAATCGGTGTTACATCAGGGGGGTGACCAACTGTGGGTTCCTACCGGGGAAGGGCCAATATGCTACACAACACAAGAGTATGGATTCTGGGTTATGGGGTCGCTATTGAATTCTGTGCCATGCTTACCTATTAAGGACTGGATGGTAGGCAACTCCCCCAGGTCTTCTAAAAGCTCATGCAAAGGGTCCCTAGGATCAGGAGCCACAAACCGCTGGTGCTCCAGTAACAGCTGTAATGAGGCCAAAGACAGAAAACTGGGGAGTAATAGACACTTGAAACCATGTAAACCTTGGATACGATATAAAAATAACAACAACAAACTCATGGGTCTAGTTAACCCAAGGTGGCTAGAGACGTGTTCTTCTCTGGCAAAGGTACCCCTTGCATCGCGAGGCATATGAAACAGAAGGATTCTCAAAACAGTGTCCTATGGCAGTGGAGCAGCTATTCAAGGGAAGAGTCATATCATATTAACTCTTGAAGCTGCCTTATAGGAGTCAGAGCATTGGTCCATCAAGGAAAGTATTGTCTACTCTGACCTACAACTTGATCTAGCAAAAGAGGTGCAAGGAATTGAACCGGGGACCTTCCGCATGCAAAACAGATGCTTTACCACCATTCTATGGCACTAGGAATTGAACCGGGGACCTTCTGCATGCAAAACAGATGCTTTACCACCATTCTATGGCACTAGAGCTGATGACACACAAAATTAAATCTTCGGTCCATCTAGCTCAGCATTGTTGACCCTGACAGACACTGGCTTTCTGGGGTAGGGTTTTCCGTGACACCTGCCAACTTGAAATGGCAAGGGCTGAACCCAGGACTTTCAGCAAGCAAAATAGGCGCTCACCCACGGAGACATCACCCTGCCATGTGATGGATCAGGATTTTACAGCTGCTTGTAAAAGAAACTTTTTCCAATGCAACTCTCCTCACACTGCATAAGATTCAGCCCATGGTACTTATGGTCTGTAAACCTGAAGCTGTAAAGTTTAGACTAGGGACACACATTAAATAAATTTCCACAAAAAGGCTTCATTTTGTATATTTTATGATTCAGCTTTGGAAATAACTTTGATTTTTTGGAACAGTGATGAGTCATCGGGGTCATACGTCAAATGGAGCGGGGCGGGGGGAGAAGAAGTCCTGTTTGAGTCTCCATAATAATGGGGACTGGAAACTTCATTCGTTTTAAAAGCCAGTGCAAGATTCTCCATGTTCCAAACCTTCTTCCAACAGAGCCTTGTTAAGTTTTACAGCAGACATACCAAACACACACAGTGTCAGAAACCAGACTGACTCTCAACCAAGGTCATTTTGCATATTCTCACCTTGTGTGTATTAATTAGTTCCCCAACGGTGATGTAGACCACTGGTTTGGTGATCATCACTATATCAGAGTATTTGTCTACATTAAACCTGTCCTCTGGTTCTGGTACTGAACAAGCCAAGCTGATGAATTTTCTGAAAGGTACAGAACAAAAACAGTGAAGGATGGGGAATACCTCAAATACACCCCCTCCCAAAAATCTGGAACTCTCTCTATGGTTATGTTGAGCACTGTGGGATCCTGACACACGCAGTCTATGGTGCCGTCCATTTAGCAAAGCCGTGCAAATAAGTTTCCCTAAACATGCTAGCCCATAAACATTTTAATGAAGCTTTTTTGGCTTCATGAAAGAAGGGGGACATTCTTACCTAATTGCCTAGGCTAGAGATTCTAAATGGACACAAGTGATTAGGACATTTCTCTCAACTAGCCACTGGGCTTCTGAGAAGTGCCAAGCATTTCCCACCCATTGCCAAACCCATTTTAGCAACCATTATAGCTGAAATTGTGTTGCTGTGTGTTTTTCGACATTACAAATGCAAATTTTTAAGTGCTGGGATTCTCAGGAAGCTAAATTTATCACCAAAGTCCCCTTCCATGATTTTTTTCCTTACAGGATTATGGCAAACTCACAGCCCTGCCTCTTGTTGCCTGAATTTGTAAAAGCCCATTCAAAGAACACATTTAGCTGCCTTACTGAATCAGGCCATCGGTCCATCAAGGTCAGTACCATCTACTCAAACTGGCAACAGGTCTCAGGCAGAGTTCTTTCACACCACCTACTGCCTGGTCCATTTTAAATCAGAGATGTGGGAACCAATGTTCCCTCTAAGCTGTGGAGTCTTATGAGCAAAAATTCTACTTGTGAGCTACTGGCTTTAAAGTTGTGAGCGAGGAATTTGGCTACTGCATAAATTAGTTCGCTCTGGGACCATCCTTCCTAAATTAAGACAAAAATGTGTGAGCCAGAGGCTACAAAACTGTGAGCTAGCTCACACTAACTCAGCTTATTAATTATTTATTTAATTCCATTTACATCCCGCCTTCCCCATCGAAGCGGGCTCAGGGCGGCTTACATGCGCATGCATATGCATGAGTATAACACATATAAAAGACATAAAAACCATAAAACAGTTCAAAAACATAAAAAGTTAACATTTTGATGCTATGGTCTTAAATTCAAATTTATGTTCTCTGTAGGCAGATCTTAGATGGTCCTTTCCACTGCTGCTACAGGGCAGCTTGCAAGAGGTGGTCCAGATGTTTCCTGAGGACTGTAGTGGCCAGCAATCTAATTTGCAAATGTCTGGTGGAAGAGTGCCGTCTTACAGGCCCTGCAGAACTGTATGAGCTCTCTCAGGGCCCTAACCTCTTCCGGCAACTCGTCCCACCAGTGTGGGGCCATTACAGAGAAGGTCCTGGCTCTAGTTGTCATGAGCCTGGCCTTCTTAGGGCCAGGGATTGAAAGCAGATTTTGTGATCCAGACCGAAGTGCTCTTCGGGGAATATGAGGGGAAAGGCGGTCCCTAAGGTATGCAGGTTCCTGGCCATAGGGAGCTTAGAGGGAACACTGGTGGGAACTGAAAATGGGACCTTCTGCATGCAAAGTGGGCACTCTACCTCTGAGCCACAGTGCCTTCCCACAAGGAACAGTTCCTGGTAAACGACAGCCTTCATGTTGGGAGAAGCTGTGGCTGAGTGGTAGAGCATTTGTCCTGCATGCAGAAAGTCCAGGTTGACATCTCCAGCCTAAAAGGAGCAGGGAGAAGATGACATGAAAGATCTCTGCCCAAGACTCTGGAAAGCCTCCACTAGTCAGAATAGACCATCCTGACCTTGACAGAACAATGGTCTGACTCTGTATAAGGCAGCTTCGTGTGATCCCACTTTGCAGCTCTGGAAACCAACCTGAATTTAAGGTGCGTTTCCTCCAGGTACTGGTTGATCACCCTGAGATGGCTGTTCTCCCCTTCAAACATTTGGTTGGCAGCGGCGTGTTGCAAGATCTTAGCGATGGACCCCAAGTTGCGCCTGTGGTCGGAATGCAGGGCTACCCCAGCCGAAATGTCGACAATATCAAAACCATCTGGAGCGACCACGGCTGGGTTCATGAAACGGTAGTACAGCAGGTTCCCCACAATCTAGGACAGAGACAGATTGACTTCAGTCTTATATGGTCCACCATACTGTTGGGTTTTTACTGTAACCCTCCAGAAAATATGAGTTCACGCTGGAGATCTCCTTAATAATTAAAGCGTAACTCATCTGTTTTAGATGAACTGGAAAAGACACATCGCCTTAAGAAGATGCATTTTACTGTGCATCAAACCAAAGTTCACTATTTGCAAGAATGCTGCCAGCCTGCAGGTACTGGGCAATTCACTAGAAATTGATGTGGTCCACTAATGGACCTTTTGTCCCGAGTATTGAACTCGGAGAGGTGACAGGAAAAAGTAAGAACTAGCGTACACAAGAACAGCAAATCTTTTGAGCTAATTGTTCCCAGTTTCTACCATTTCAAAATGCTAGGCAGGGCGGAAAAAAGCACAACACTGAATCCCCCTTGCCCCTAGTATATAACACTCTGTGTGTATAAAAGACAAGATTTTCTAGTTCAGCTTCTCCCCAACATGTCAGTTTTCTAGGAGGATTCTTCCCTGTCAAAAAATGCAGGAGCATTCAAAAATGCCATTCCACCCAGTGATGGCTCACAGTTCAGAAAATGTTGCACCACTGCTGTGTATGTAGACCAGACCTTAACATAGCATGGCAGAAAAACAAAAAGCAGCCCTCTCAAAACTTCTGTATTAGCTTGGGCTGACTTCACTTAAACCTAAGACCGTTCCACTCAGAGGCAGCTCTGCTGTCAAGGAGACGGAGACCACTTACCTCAAGGCAACAGATTTTGAGAATAATTACATGGTGAAACTGCCAATTATTTCATTAAACATTATAATTAGGACTGCCAACAGGCCTGGGGAAAAGTGTCCTGCCCCTTTAATGGAGGTCTAAGGTGATGTTATTTACCAGGTGATATTTACCTCAGCAACATGAAACACTTCAACTGCCCATTTCCACACATCAAATCTCTGCTAAAGAGCCAGGATACTTCTCTCCAGGCCATTTGGCATTCCTAATTATTTTTACAAGGGAAGGCAAATCTTGAATTTCTTGCCCCTTTACCATCATGGTTTCTACCTGCCCCTCAGCATTTTGTCAAGCATCTATTTTCCTCAATTCATCTTCAGCAGTATCTAATGACTAGCAAGCACCACAGCATTTCAGACTTCAGACACAAAGGACTGCCTTGCCTCTGGGAAAGCTGGGGCCAACAGAAAACAAAATGGCCACCAGTGGAAACCATTTTAAGTTAAATTCCAGTTTCTCTCCCTTCACCCCTTGAGTTGATGCCCGTATCTCCTGGCAACACACTCACCTTGTAAATATCCTCCTCAGGAGCATCTGGAAACTTCTCGATTAAAGACTCTTTCAAGACTTTGGCCATGTAACGCATCCCATAACTAACCAGAAGAGAGAAAGTTACCAAGTTGCAAAGTCAAGATGAGCAAGTATTCAATGTGTGAGCAGGGAGATGAAAGGAGCAGTTTTGCAACCCTTTGTTATCATCACCAATGATTCAAAATCAACTAGTATAAAATCAAGCAATGCTGATGATTAACGTACGGAATTTTGTCCACAGAAGTCATGATGGCCGAGAGGAACTTGTCTGCCACTGCCAGTAGATTGCGGATGGAGATGTCCAGCCTCCTCTGGACCTCAGGGTGGCTAAGGGCTTGTTCAGGGCTAACATCGTATGGAAGGTTGCTATGGGGGGAGACAAAGAGAAACACATTCCAGGCACCACCCAAACCAGAGTGGAGTTGCGATGGCCTCCCTGTCCAAAGACTCTCCCCTCCCTGTCTTCAACTGCCTCCCTGTTGCGATGACAGCAGTCTGGATTTTCAACCCAGGGAGCTTTTCTTCAGACTGACCCTTGTCCTGACTGGGTCACTCCCAAAGAAGCACAGCAACAAAGCAAAGCCTTTTGGGGGGTGGCCCCTAACTCATTATTAGCCTTATTTCTTGGAAAAAGCAACAGGGGACACAGAGAGAACCTTGGCCTAATAAAAGACTAGCTTGTGAACTTGGAGTTGAGAGTATAGATTAGAAAGGCCTTAAATAAAAATAGCACACAACAAATCTACACTTCAAAGGTCTGCAAGAGATATGTTTTTATTAGAAGTGTGCAGAGCTCTACATACACACTTCTGGGGTTAGGGTTACCAACTTTTAAATGTTTTCCTCTAGTGGTCCCTTTAATATCTGCTTGATTGGTAAGCAATTATTTGGTGATGGTACTTCATGCCATGAAAAGCCTTGACCCCCCCCCCCCCCAGTCCAGTTAGGTTCACCTTCATGGCTGCCACAAGAGATTATGCAAGGCATCAGAGCAACAGTGGCTCCTCCTCTGGGCCTCTCTCCCTTCATCTGCCTCTTGTGAACAGCTCACTCAAGCTAGCCTCACTCCCTGTTCACTTTGCACACCCCTCCTTACTCATGAAGGCCCTCACTCAGGAGCAGGCCCTTGCTCTCAGGATGGCTATCGTCATAGCTACCAGCTGAGGGGATGTTTACATTCACAGTGCTGGTCTCATTGTTCTCTTGTCCTCTCACATAGTCTCTTCCCCACTACCCCCACAGCAGAGTAACTATTTCCCTCCATTCTCAGCCTCTCACCTCCTTCACCCCTCCCTCCTCCTGATTTGTTCATCCCTCACATTCTTATTCCATGTTTCCTTCAAGGAATTCAGTGTGGAGGATTTCAGTGGGGGTTATCCTATTGTTTCCCTCAAAAAAACCCAACAACCCTGTGACATATGTTAAGCTAAAAAAGAATAAGAAGACTCAAGGTCACCTGAGTTTCATGGTGTGGGGGGCAGGGAGGGGGCTTTGAACTAGTCTCCCTGTCCCAAGTCCCACACTCCACCAAAACGGCTCTGATTACATGGAACCTGCACCTATATCCAAGGGCTTTGGCAAGGCAGGAAAAGCCTGCCCCCTGAGTCCCCTTCACACAAATATTCTTTATCTTCTGTAACTGGAATATATTTGAAAACATTTCCACTGGGGAAAATAGCATCTTATGTTTGTTAACGAAGAGTTGCCTAATCATTTTGTTTTTTGTAATTTGAAATAAAAGTTCAATAGCAAAAGGGGGGGGGGAAAGGTGATGATCCGCCCTGACCTTTTTTTCCCAGTCTGAGACTCCGTTTGGTTGACCCAGCCTTTGTAGATATCCACGGGGCTGGTGCGGATGCTGAGAGTTTTGTTCTGCAGAACCTCCTGCACGGGCCCCCCCAGGATCTGGCGCAAGGCATTCTGTCCGTGGGCATTCCGATAAAAGCTCACCACCAAGCGGATCACCATTGGATTCCCCGTTAGGATGTCACGGATTCGGTCGACTTTTGACCTGGAAAGCGGGCACCAGAAAATAGGATATTAGTGGTGCAGAAGAGCCACAAAGAGAGAAGAGAGTGCTCAGGTGTGCAAGGTTTTGGTGAACAAAACTATTTCACAGAATGTATATCCCGCCCTTCTGCTTTTGCAAGGCCCACCAATGTGGTTAACAAGTAGATGGTGGTGGAAAGTGCCATCGAGTCACAAGCAACTTATGGCGGCCCAATAGGGTTTTAAAGGCCAGAGACATTCAGAGGTGGTTTGCCATTGTTTGCCTCTGTAGCCACCCTTGGTAGTCTTCTATCCAAGTACTAACTAGGAGGAGGAGAAGAAGATATTGGATTTATATCCCACCCTATACTCTGAATCTCAGTCTCAGAGCAGTCACAATCTCCTTTACCTTCCTCCCCCCACACACACAACAGACACCCTGTGAGGTAGGTGGGGCTGAGAGAGCTCTTACAGAAGCTGCCCTTTCAAGGACAACTCCTATGAAAGCTATGGCTGACCCAAGGCCATTCCAGCAGGTTCAAGTGGAGGAGTGGGGAATCAAACCCGGTTCTCCCAGATAAGAGTCCGCGCACTTAACCACTACACCAAACTGGCTCTCAACCCTGCTTAGCTTCTGAGATTGGACTAGCCTGGGCTATATAGGTCAGGGGCTAACAGATTAAAACATACATAATAAAATCACATTTTAAAACTATCTTTCCCAGCCATCTATAGCAGAAAGCTATTTCAGGTATTGCAAGTTTTACACTCAAAGAACCTTGGGGATATCTTAAAGAGTAGCATGAGCCCTGTTATATCGCGGGCAGCTGTGAATTTGTTGACATTCCCTTCTTCTACACTAGAGTTATTTAACATGATCCCTTAAGATAAAAAGGCTTTGCTTTACTTTCATTTTTCATTCACTGGCTGTGGCCTAGCAGGGCCCAGGCCAGGCCTTGCTTCTGTTCAAATAAAGTTCTGTTCTGTTGGTATTGGGTGTCATGGAGTTACTATGAAGCACTGTGAGATAACACTGAAATATGTCTACCTGTGGGGTTATCAAAGGCATTGAGTAATAATTCAAACTGGCACAATCTCCACCCCCAAATTAAAATCTCAGAGGATGTAAGAAGGATGGATGACCTAGCCTTCCCACAGTACCACCTCCTCGATAATTTCCCATGTCTCAGATTTAGGTACGCCTCCTGCAAAGATTAGAGGACCGATTTGTTCAGAGACACAACAGGCAGTCTCTTAAGTCGATCGCTCGGCAGCATCTCTGAAGTGGAAGTTTCTGAATACACCAGTGCAGCAGAACCACTTTTCCCCGGCACGAGCAGGTATGGAAACAATCAAGGATAGAGCACAGAATCATGCAGAGATGCAATGGACATCCTCCTCTGGGTGCTCCGGTGGGGAGGGCGGGATATAAATCCAATAAATCAAATCAAATACCCTGGGTCTGCAACTCTTTAAATTAACTGTTCTTTAAAATGATCTGTCATGATGTGCCAGTACACATGCATCTTGCCACACGGAATATGGGGATTTCTGCAGCAAAGAACACAGCAGGGATTTATGCCTCCCCACCACTGCCATCCCATGAAGTTTCTATAAAAAGGAAACTGTCACCCTGCCAGAGCCACAGTGAGCAGGACGAGAAAGGCCTCAGTGAACCTTTGGCCGGAAAACAGAGACTTACTTGATCTCCTCCTGCAAGGCACTTCTGAAGAGCTGGAGCAGGAGGTAGGCCTCTCTGGCATTGGAGGCATAATTGAAGAGCGTAAAGACCACCGACTCCATGAACTTGGTGGACTTGTTCTGGGGCATCTGCATGATCAGCCTGGCCAAATACAGCGGGTGGGTCTGAAGGGGACAGAGCAAGGGGACAGAGACAGACAGGAACTTATTCATATACCAACATCTGTTTAGGATTAAGAACATAAGAGAAGCCATGTTGAATCAGGTCAATGACTCATCCAGTCCAACACTCTTTGTCACACAGTGGCCAAAAAACCAGGCACCATCAGGAGGTCCATCAGTGGGGCCAGGACACTAGAAGCTCTCCCACTGTTGACCCCTAAGCATCGAGAATACAGAGCATTACTTGCCCCAGACAGAGAGTTCCAACAATACCCTGTGGCTAATAGCCACTGATGGACCTCTGCTCCATATGTTTACCCAATCTCCTCTTGAAGCTGTCTATGCTTGCAGCTGCCATCACCTCCTGTGGCAGTGAATTCCATGTGTTAATCACCCTTTGGGTGAAGACATTTCTGACTGCTCACAAAAACGCAAAGCATTCTGCCTGCCCAAGTACCACAGTGGGTAACAGATTGCAGGAATAATGGGCCCTCCAGGTCCTCACCAAATGGGACAGATTCCCAGAAGAATTCTCAGCTTCTGTCGCAAGAGCAGAGCACACAGTGCTTGCTCCCAGCTAGGACAGCTGAGTCTGCATGGCAGCACAGAGTCGCCAATGTACACACAAACCAATGATGGTGACAGCAGGAATTGCACAGACTGAGGACTGGATCCCATGGGTCCATTCTGCTAACGGCAGTGGCTTTCCCTGGGCACATGAAACCTGTTGCTGATGCAAAAAGCTCTTCCACTGGCAAAAGAATCTCCTTCGTTAGGGGAACTAGATCTGGATCCATTAGCACCTCTCAGACCAACAAGATTTTTGGGGTATAAGCTTTCAAGAGTCAAGGCTCCCTTTGTCAGGCTGTTGAAAGCTTCTACCCCAGATATCTTGATGGCCTCAAAGGTGCTATTCAACCCGAATCTTGTTCTTCTACTGCAGACTAACATGGCTACCCAACTGAATGTTGTTAGGGGACACGTCTCTGAACTGCCACATCCATATGAAATCAGTCTTTTGAATCCCAGTGCCAGGAGGCCACCTCAGGGGAAGGCTTCGGCCTCTATGCTCCACTGTTGACTTTCCAGAGGAACTGGTTTGGCCATTGTGTGAGACAGGAGGCTGGACTAGATGGATCACTGGTCAAAGGGCTCTTCTTGAGTTCTTAAGAAGGGGCTGTCATCAGTAGAGCAGCTCCACAGAAATTAATAATGATGTCTATTCACTCCACACATTATATGATTAAAAATTCCAAGGCTTATATTGTTGTATGCACTGGAAAGCCAAGGCCAACATCATGAATTAACTAGGTACAGTTTGAGAACCACTACTGAGTCATAAGAACATAAGAGAAGCCATATTGGATCAAGCCAATGGCTCATCCAGTCCAATACTGTCACCCAGTGGCCAAAAAACCCAGGTGTCATCAGGAGGTCCACTAGTGGGGCCAGGACACTAGAAGCCCTCCCACTGTTGCCCTACCCAGGCACCGAAAAGACAGTGCATCACTTCACCCAGAGAGTTCCATCAATACCTTGCAGCTAATAGCCACTGATGGACCTCAGATCTGTACGTTTATCCATTCTCCTCTTGAAGCTATGTTTGTCTATGTTTGTAGCTGCCATCACCTCCTGTGGCAGTGAATTCCATGTGATAAAAGTACTTCCTTTTATCCGTTCTAACTTGACTGATGGAGCAGCAGGTCACCACCGTGCAGGAGGTGGGCTAATGCCATGGAGGGGAAGGAACATGCCAAACTGGGAAAGGAAGTTCAGCAGCAGGTTGTGATTCACCTCTGCATAAAGTTCAAGATGGCCATGAAATGCATCCTGAAGGTCAACAAGGCTATCTGTTTATAAATGCTGTGAATGGAAAACAGAAACTTGCTCAGTGTTAACAGATGAAATTCTAGAGTTGGGGGGAGGGGGGGTGTCGCATGGATCTCTTTAGCATGTGGGTCCCAAAAAAAGAACAAGTGGGTCCCACTTCAAAATGTTTGATAGATTAAGATGGGTAGCCAGGTTAGTCTGCCTGGAGCAGTAGAAAAGAGCAAGAGTCCAGTAGCACCTTGAAGACTAACACAGATTTTCTTAGTCTTTAAGGTGCCAGTTTGATGTAGTGGCTAAGTGCGTGGACTCTTATCTAGGAGAAATGGATTTGATTCCCCACTCCTCCACCTGCTTGGGTCAGCCATAGCTATTGCAGGAGTTGTCCTTGAAAGGGCAGCTGCTGTGAGAGCCCTCTCAGCCCCACCTATCTCACAGGGTGTCTGTTGTGGGGGAAGAAGATATAGGAGATTGTAAACCGCTCCGAGTCCCTGATTCAGAGAGAAGGGCAGGGTATAAATCTGCAGCCTTCTTCTTCTTAAGGTGCTTCTTGATTCTTGCCATGTAGGGATCTGAAAAAATGTCAGCTGACCTGCAACTGGTAGAAGAGGTGCTGGTATGCCTCCAGGGTCTCCCGCTTCTCCTTGCTGAGCGACTTCAGCCCTTTTTGCTTGTCCAGGCCCATCAAATCTGAGAGTTGCTCTTTGTTTTTCCGGGTCAGCTTCTTGCAGTGAGAGACCACTTCCTGCCAGGGAAGAAAAGAATTACAAATCCATCAAGACTTCTCTGTCTCGCACACATTTCTCTATCAAGGCTGTGCTGTATATGCAAGAGCTTGCAGGTAGCCACACAGGCCCAAAGCAAAAGCCAATTGTGTCAGCCATGTAATGCTTTTGATTAGGACCAGAACTCAGAAGATAAGAGCACAAAGTTGTAAGCCAAAGAGATATAGCGGTTTGGTTGTCAGAACTTGGAACAGGGGAGAGGACTGTGGCTCAGTGGTGAATCCTCTTGCTGGGCATGCAGAAGGTCCCCAGTTCAGTTCCTGGTCCCCTCCGTTTAAAAGGATCTGGCAGTAAGTGATGTGAAAGACCTCTGCCCAATACCCCAGAAAGTCACTGCCAGTAAGTAGATAATACTGACCTTGATGGACCAATGGTCTGATTCAGTATAAGGGAGCCCTGAAGTTCAAATTCTAAGCCTTTACAAAGATAATGGAGTGAAACTTGGGTTAAGGCCTTGCAACATTAAGTCAGCCCTAAGATATGGTAATGCTGTCTTACACAGACACCAGCTAAAGAATGGGCTGTTTTTAAATGGGCTATTTCTTGGTGTCGCCAGCTCTATATACAACTACCTGGTGGATGAACATGTCAAGCATCTGATGAAGTGAGCAAAAATGAGCAGTTTTCACAAGGGAGGGTAGCAAGTGGTGGAGTACCACAGGGCTCAGTTCTAGGTCCAGTGCTTTTTAATTTGTTCATCAATTATCTGGAGTTGGGAGTAAGCAGTGAAATGTCTATGTTTGCAGATGACACTAAGTTGTTCAGGTGAGAACCAGAGAGGATTGTGAGGCACTCCAGAGGGATCTTTCAAGGCTGGGCAAACAGGAGTCATCATGGCAAATGAGGTTCAACATGGGCAAGTGCAAAGTAATGTACCTACAAATATTTGCTGATGTGGTCTGAACTGGCAATAATTGACCAGGAGAGAGATCTTGGAGTGATGGTAGATAACTCAAGATCTTGGTCACAACAGTGTGAGGGCTTCTAGTGTCCTGGCTCCACTGATGGACCTCCTGATGGCACCTGGGGGTTTTTTGGCCACTGTGTGACACAGAGTGTTGGACTGGATGGGCCACTGGCCTGATCCAACATGATTTCTCTTATGCTCTTATGTTAACTCACTGAAGACGTTGACTCTGTGTTCAACTGCAATAAAAAAGGCAAATGCTATGCTGGGGGTTATTAGGAAGGGGGCTCAAAACAAATCAGTCAATATTACAAAGCCCCTGTATAAACTATGGTGCGGTCTCATTTGGAATACTATCTGCAGTTCTGGTCAACGCTCCTCAAAAAAGATATTATAGCATTGGAAAAAGTGTAGAAAAAGACAATTAAAATAATTAATCCTCTTAGCTGAAGAAAGATTAGAGAGGTTAGGACTCTTTAAGCTTGCAGAAATGATGACTGAGAGGTAACATGACAGAGGTTTACAAAATTATGCATGTGATAGAGAAGGTAGAGAAAGAAGTACTTTTCTCCCTTTCTCACAATACAAGAACTCGTGGGGATTCAATGAAATTAATGAGCAGCAGGTTTAGAATACATAAAAGAAAGTACTTTATCCAAAGACGTGGAATTCACTGCAGCAGGAAGTGGTGGCATCTACAAGCATAGACAGCTTTAAGAGAGGATTAGATATCAGCCACAAGATGGAACTGCCAGATCCTTTAACTGGAGGTGACCAGGGATTGAACTAGGGACCTGTCTGGGGCAGGGATGCTCTGTATTCTTGGTGCTTGGGGGGGCCACAGTGGAAGGGCTTCTAGTGTTCTGGCCCCGCTGATGGACCTCCTGATGGCACCTGGGTTTTGGCCACTGTGTGACACAAGAGTGTTGGACTAGATGGGCCACAGGACTGATCCAACATGGCTTCTCTTGTTCTTATGTAAAAGCTTATGCTGAAATAACTTTGGTTAGTCTTTAAGGTGCTGCTAGTCTCCTGTCTTATTTTGCTGTCTCCAAACAGTGGACCATTTGTGTGCAGCCACTCACAGAGACTGCGTCTGTCGCCACCAATCTACAGAGTTCTATTTCCTAGTGCGTCAATTTTCCCACCCTAGTGCCCAGAAGCATACAGAACCCCAACGTGTTCATTGAATTCTCAGACTTGCATAGATATCACCTCCATAAAACTGATTCTTTGACGTTCTTGAGCAAGATCGACCTGTGTTGATCTTGCTCAAGATCTCATTCAATTTTTCTCCAGGCCAGTTTGGCCAGAGGTCCTGGAGGTTTCTTGCCATCTTCTGGGCATGGAACAGAGGTCACGAGGTGTGTGTGTGGGGAAGGTATTAATGAATTTCCTGTATTGTGCAGAAGATTGGACTAGATGACCCTGGAGGTTCCTTCCAACTCTATCATTTGTGTCCCCGCAGATCCACCTGACCTGGAGGGTGATCCTGTTCTTAACCAACAATCCGATCTTGATATCCATGAGATTGAGGTCACTCTCCAGCTGCTGGTTGGAACGGATCCCCCTCACTACGTTCTCTTGGAGGTCCAGGAGCTCTATCTCCTCCCAATAGTCACGCTGGCTCTGTTCCAGCAGGTGGGCAAAGCGCCGGACGATGCTGAGCGGCGGGTTCTGGCTGCGCACTGGAAAAAAGGAGCAAACAGCAAAGAGATCGAACTACTGCAGAAGTTCTTCATCTAACAAACGATCATAGAAAACTACAGGTACTTACCCAGCATCCTGTAATCCCCTCGAGCCTTATTAGCTCGGACAAACGTCTGGATTTTTATTATAGCTTTAACCTGCAAAAGGCAGATAGAAAAAGGGGGAGAATGATGGGAAACGCTGGAAAGATTTGAACACATCGCAGAAAGCCTCCATAATCAGATTACAGTGGGTGCCGCATGGAACCAGGCAGAAAACTGGACTGCAAATAAGAAGCTGCCAAGAAAGTGCTTGCTTTCTTCCTAACACTAGTCTGGCATTTTAAACCATTTAATACATCAGCTGAAAGCTAATTGCACATGGTGTCATCTCAGTTTTCAAAGATGCTTTTTGAGGATACCAAAGAAAACAAACCCCAAGGCCAACAAACCAAAGAAACCTCAACATGTATTTTTATAAGGGGAGACCTGCTTTAACATTCTATTTTCACTGTCAGTAAAACATGGTGGAAGCAGCATCCACAGCCCAAAGTGGCACAAGCTGACCAGAACTTGGAAATCAAGCAGGGTTGGCCACAGTCAGCACTTGAAGGGGGGACCCCCAAGGAAGTCCAGGGCTGCTACGCAGAGGGAGGCCAGGCCAAACCACCTCGGTCCCTCTCTTGCCTTGAAAACCCCATGCGGGGTCGCTATCGATCTGTTGCAACTTGGCAACGCTTCGTTATTAATTATAAAACAGAGCGGCGGCCAAAATGGCTTTTTCAAAAGAGAGAGAGAATTGGATAAAGTCATGGGGTTTAGAACTAGCGATGCCTTTCAGCCACCGTAATCGAAGGTGGAATTTCCATTTGCAGGAGCAGTATACCTCAGATAGTCAAATATTAGGATCAAACAGTGCAGGACAGCAGCCTTCATGACTTGCTTGAGGGTTTTCAAGAGGTACCTGGTCGGAGTTAGGGATGCTGAACTAGACATACAATATACAGCACCAAAGGGGAAAGTAGGAACTTTAAATTAAGGCTTCTCTGTCCCTTAATCTTTGGTGTATCTCCACACCCATTTTCCATCCAGCTAAACTGAACTCAACTAATTCTACATCACATCCTATATTTATGTTAAGTCTCTATAAACCACAGACTAAGGTTTCTTCAGCATGCTCTGAAATGTCCTCGCCCCTGCCCTTTCAATTTTTAAATATTAAACATTAAACCCAAGGGTTCCCCAACATGTGTCATTTCAATGACAGAAAGATGGGATACCTTCTCTCAAAAACACAACCTGCAAAGATGGCCCACCCCCAAATCCCAGCAACCAGGAGGCAATCGACAAGGGAAGGCCGTTGCCTCCATGCTCAGTTTCTGGGTATCTCAGAGGCATCTGGTTTCAAAACAGGACCAGACAGACCTTTGACCCTATTCAGTGATGCAATCTGACAGGTCTACGCATGAAAAATACTCACGTTTCTCCTGAAGTACTGCAGCCGTTCTAGATACCTTTTCCGCGTGTGCCACATCCGTACCCAAGATTGTAGCTGAAAAAGGTGAAAATGGGTGAGACAAGATGTATTTCTGCTACTGGATCATGAGATATCAATGGAACAACCACCTCAAGGCAACCACACAAAAAAAATCACTTAAAGGCCTACCCTTATTACAGCATCCACATTCTCCCTCAAATACTGCAGTCTTTCCAGGTAGCTCCTCCGCTGTCGGTATCCACGCCAGTAAGCCTGCAAGCACAGAGCAGAGGAACTGGTGTGGCCTACGGGCTTTAAAAGGCAGTTGTGGGAACCCAGGTTCAAATCTTGCCTCTGCTTTATCTCAAGTCAGGGCATGTCTAGCCTTTACAGTCTCCTCCAGGGAGTTGCAGGTCCCACTTTTTAATTCCTGTCCTTCTTCCAAGGAGCTCAGAGTGCCTTGTATATTTCTCCTTTCCTCTGCTTTATTCTTACGACAGCCCCTGTGAGGAGGTTAGGCCGAGAGAGAGAGTAACTGGCCCGAAGTTACCCGGTGAGCTTTGGAGCTGGATAGAGATTCAAACCCAGAACTCCCAAGTCCTAGTTCAACCACCACACAAAGCAAAAAAGTGTTTTTAGAATCACAGAATCAGAAGGGACCTCAATTGTCATCTAGTCCAACCCCCTGCACAATGCAGGGAATTCACAAATACCTCTCCCTAAATTCACAGGATCTTCATTGCTGTCAGATGGCCATCTAGCCTCTGTTTAAAAACCTCCAAGGAAGGAGGTCTAGGTCTATTATCTGAAGGCACATGTGTGGGTCAGACTTGGGACCCTCTCCATACAAAATATGCACTCTGCCACTGAACTATAACCTCTGTCATAAAATTTTACATTTATACAGTGTGTTAGCACATTCATCACACTTCATATGCATTATCACATGCATAGACAGTTTGGTGTAGTGGTTAAGTGTGCGGACTCTTATCTGGGAGAACCGCGTTTGATTCCCCACTCCTCCACTTGCACCTGCTGGAATGGCCTTGGGTCAGCCATAGCTCTGGCAGAGGTTGTCCTTGAAAGCGCAGCTGCTGTGAGAGCCCTCTCAGCCCCACCCACCTCACAGGGTGTCTGTTGTGGGGAAGGAAGATAAAGGCGATTGTGAGCCGCTCTGAGACTCTAAGATTCGGAGTGGAGGGCGGGATATAAATCCAATATCATCTTCCTCTTCTTCTTCTTGTAAAGCCTTAAAATAGCCTCATGAGGTAGGTGCTGGAGGAGAGTTTTACAGATACTGTGGACCTCCAAAAAAGCAAGAATGTTCTAGAGAAAATCATGCCTGAAATCTCCCTAGAAGCTAAAATGACTGAACTGAGGTTATTGTACTTTGGCCATATTGCGAGAAGACAAGACACACTGGAAAAGGCAATAATGCTGGGAAAAGTTGAAGGCAGCAGGGAAAAAAGAGGACAACTCAACATGAGATGGAACAAAGTTGGAATCCAATAGCAGCTTTAAGATCAACGTTTTATTCAGGATGTAAGTTCATGTGTGCTAAAAGCACACTTCATCAGACAATAGTTTGGGAAGGAATTAGCAGTCCTACATATAGAGAGAGTGGGCAGTGAATTAGTATGCAAAATAGTGGAAATGTTTTTAGCAGATTAAAAGAATAAGGATCTGGTAATTGTCAGTTTGGGTTGACTTGGCAGAAAAAACAGCAAAGGCAATAAACGTCAGAATTGGAGATTGATATTTATATGTTATTAGATGTCTTAATTGTTAAGGGTAATAATAATAATAATAATAATATTTAATTTATATCCCGCCCTCCCCGCTGAAGCCAGGAGTCTATTGTAATGTTGCACTGTTCTCTAAAGCATGGGTTAAAATAACATTCTTCTGTAGAGTGAAGCTGGAGTCTATTCAAATATTAATACAAAAATACATTAGACTACAATAGATGTACACTTTTCAAATATGGGTTAACATCCTATTCTAAGAGTAGTTCTGTCAGAGAGATTTCTACTCTGTTATACTGCATAATATCACAGACATTGTCCTGGTACACTGTTCTAAAAGAGAAATATATCAGAATACATTGTTGGCCTTAATCTTTGTGGACCTTAAAGGTGCTACTGGACTCCAACTTTGTTCCATCTCACGGCTGCCCACCTGGATCTCTGTGTTCTAACACGGCTGCCCAACTGGATCTACCAACATGAGATGGGTTGACTCAACCAAGGGAGCCACAGCCCTCCCTTTGCAAGACCTGAGCAAGGCTGTGAACAATAGGACGCTAGGGAGGTCATTAATTCATAGGATTGCAGTAAGTCAGAAGTGACTTGGTGGCATTTAATTCACATACATAAGGTAGGCCAGTATTAACATCCATCTGTTGCACATGGGAATCTGAGAGCCACTTTGGTGTAGTGGCTAAGTGTGTGGACTCTTATCTGAGAGAACTGGGTTTGATCCCCCACTCCCCCACATGCACCTGCTGATGTGACCTTGGGTCAGCCACAAGTTCTCTCAAAGCTGTTCTGCTCAAGGGCAGTTCTGGAGAGCTCTCTCAACACCCCCTACCTCAAAGGGTGTCTGTTGTGGGGAGGGGAAGGGGAAGGAGATTGTAAACTGCTCTGAGACTCCTTCAGGTAGTGACAGGCGGGGTATAAATCCAATCTCTTCTTCTCTTATAGAAAGGGGCTTGCCTCAGTCCCACCTAAGGAAATCAGGGCCAAGGCAAAATTCAAACTGAGGTCTTCATCTCAGCACAAGGGAGTTGGTGGTGGAGATGGGTGAGTCAGAACCGCCTCCTACCTGAATTTTAACAGCAGCCGGGACCTGTGTTGACAAAAGGTGCCAGCATGTTGCAAAGTCCTGCCGGACGAGGAAGCCCCTCATGCGTGCCTGCAGCTGAATGACCAATTCGACGTTCAATTTCCAGAGGCGTTCCCGATCATGGGCAGCTGTCACTCTGGTGATTGCAAACTGCAGTAAAGAGACAAGTTGGGTCAAGAGGAGGGATAGTCTGAACCAAAGGGTGGAAAGAAATGGACCGTGATCTCAGTTCTTTAGCTGCACACCAATGACATCAATTGCAAGAACAGCCCTTAACATTTTATTATTTATTCTCTATTTATTCCTCTCTTTAAATCAGTTCCCCAAACCAAACCAGCCAGTAGCTTGGAGAATGCAGTTAGTTACTTTCTTTCTACCTCTCCCATTTGTTTCCTTCTTCTCTTGTGGCCCTCAAACATCTGATTTTTATTCTATGTGGCCCTTACGTTAATTCAAGTTTGGCCATCTCTAACCTAGATCTTTATGTGTTTAAACAGCTTCTAACCAGCTTTTTTCTCAGACTTGTGAG
This sequence comes from Heteronotia binoei, assembly GCF_032191835.1. Classification (NCBI taxonomy): domain Eukaryota; kingdom Metazoa; phylum Chordata; class Lepidosauria; order Squamata; family Gekkonidae; genus Heteronotia; species Heteronotia binoei. Next base: position 255,883,153 of record NC_083223.1, read on the forward strand.
ACTACCAAATTAAGCAATAAATATCCATAAACTAAAACTGCCCCTGAGAATGCCTCAGAATGGAGACTGGCAGTTGGCACCTATCAGCAGGACAGAATATCCAGGAGGCATCTTTGAGAAGGACACAGAGGGGTGTGTGGATTCCTATTAGGAGAGACGGGTCCTTCAGATTGAGCTAAAGTCAGATGTTTCTGGTCTCACGTGCTGAAAACGCACCCAGGTTGTTAGAAGCTTCTATCAAAGTTCTACTGTCCATTATAATCAAAGCACACTTCAGATTGGAGTTTGCATCAGACAGAGATAACCATAATATCTGCTGAACGATAATTATCCCCTGCCTTCCAAGAACGATGTGGACCAGCTATGAAGCAAACGGACAAGTTAAGAATTTAAATTATTTCCTAGGATGTCAATGGACTCACGAAAGATACTGCTAGCTATGGAATTCACTAGGCTTCTTTAAAGATCATTTTCACGACAAACATTCATTCTCCAAGTTGATTAATGCCTGCAAATACAATTTCAAATATGTAACTATTGTTTTAAAAAATTCGTGCATTCCAAACCAAAATACAGGCCAATGCTGGAAGTAGAGGGCACACCTGGATTTCCTCCCGGCTGAGATGTGTTGTATTAAGGACACAAGGACGTGGCTGATCCCACACACCTTCAAACGTCTGCAGGCTGAAGTAATATTCTGCTCCATCCTTCAGTTTGTGTTGGACCCAAGGGCCTTTTGCATTCCCTGCATGTCAAATAAAATTAAAAACAGAGTATTATGTGGATGACAGCCAATGCACTGGCTATGTTCTTTCAGCACAGTGGAGGATTTTGCCTGCCACACAGTCTCCTTTATCACTGCTCTGGGGAGAGATTTCTCCCTGAATTGTTGGTAGAGATGTGATAAATCTGGGATTTTTAAAAAAAAATTAGGAAAACCCCAGCTTTCCCCATTTTTCCCTAAGGATTTTTGGGGGTACACTAAAAAAAAAAAACCTCTTAGGAAATATTTTTAGAATGCTTCTTAAGGAAGAGTTGTTCACACTTAAAATGCATAGAATGAAAAAGTCTGAAGACCTTTTCAATTTTTCAAAAATAAAACCCAAACAAATGAACAAAGAAACATTCCCTTTTTTCAGTGAGAAAAACCTTGTCTTTCACAGCATTTCACTCATTCCAAATGTACAGCACAAACAAGTATAGAAAATTATATGTACTGAGTGAGGCAGAAATTCTTTTAGGGTTGGTTCTCTTATGAAATTGGCCATAAAGGGTCCAAGCTATCAAGCACTTAGGCTGAGAGCTAGCTACTAGAAAAGTAGGTTAAAGGTAAGTTATCTGAGGGCAATCTCAGCCTTGTATAGATTGATTTGGCAGCATAACTGTTGATGTTAAGAGATATAAGAAGGACCAGACAGAGTAAAGATAACTGGTCCATTGGCAGAGGGTGGATGGCCAGCTGTTGATGCAGCTGGTGGTTCTGGAATGTAGATGACGCATATTTATTAGATAAGATAAAGATAGTGATACCAGTTTCCAGGGGAAAACTCTTTATAAACCCTGAAATTTTGAGCAGAAGTTGCTGATCTGCACTAGAGACAGGAGACTGTCTCTATGTTGGTCATGCAAAAAATGGGACTTGGGACTTTTACTCTAACCGAGAAAATGTAGACAAACAGGGTGAAGTCCCTGGAATAGGGACTTAGACTTGTCATAGAATTACGTAATACTTTCTAACCGTATTCTGAAATTGTTCTAATGTTATTTAATTGCTTTGCCTTTCGACCTATATTTTAAGCCTTCTGTCTAAAGGAGAAGCTAGGAGTCTAATAAAGTTTATCTGTGTAGCCTGGAAACCTAATTTGTTCATATGTATGAGTTTCTGAAAACTACAGGTTGTTTGGGTTACTGAGGGTAAAGAAAGAGGTCCACAGGGAGCTTCAGCTAGGTGAACATATGAACATATGAAGCTGCCTTCTACTGAATCAGACCTTTGGTCCATCAAAGTCAGTATTGTCTTCTCAGACTGGCAGCGGCTCTCCAGGGTCTCAAGCTGAGGTTTTTCACACCTCTTTGCCTGGACCCTTTTTTGGAGATGCCAGGGATTGAACCTGGGACCTTCTGCTTCCCAAGCAGATGCTCTGCCACTGAGCCACTGTCCCTCCCCAACTCCAAGGTGATCAACTCCAAGCTTCACTCTGTATTTCCTGGCTTTGGTAGGGAGAACATATGAGCATTTGTATCCAAATTAGACACCTTAGACATCATCCAAAGTCAGAGTGGTAAAACTAACTTGTGTTAGTGCAACAGCCCAAATATGTGCCACACCACTAACCATGGTTAGTTAAGGGTATGCCTAACCAGGGTCTGAACCATGGTTTCAAGAGGGATCATTAACATTTAACTGTGATTTTGCATGATGCATGAATCCAGATATTTTGCCATACTCTTGGCTTGTTCCCTATTGGTGCCCATACACATTCCTCCAGACCACGGAGTAGCCAGACCGCAGAGAAGCCTGGCCAGAGTAGCTCAAAACCTCTCTCGCCTTTCATGGGCTCTTGCTAGTCAAGTATACCTTTGACTGAAGAACGGTACACTCCTTCTATCTGGGATGGTCATCCTCTTTCACTGAGCACGCAACTTCGGGAGGGACACACATGGAGCGGTGAGGGAGGTAGGGGAAACTTGCCTTGCCAGTCAAATCAGCCAAATCAACCCTGGCGATCAATGGGGTGACAGATGTCGCAGGGCAATCTGGCTGCGACATCTGTCACCCCATTGATCACCAGGGTTGATTCAGCTGATCTGGCTGGCTAGGCAAGTTTCCCCTACCTCCCTCACCGCTCCCTGTGTGTCCCTCCCGAAGCTGCGCGCTCAGTGGAAGAAGACAACCATACCAGATAGAAGTGTACCATTCTTCAGTCAAGGGTATAGTCAAGTAAAATCACCCTTTCTCCTTCTTCCACTGACTCAAGCCACAAGCAAGAGAGGAAGAAAGATGATTTTACTCAATTCTCCAACATTATTGCTGTCCCCCTCAAACACCACACATTTTGCTCTTAAAATTCTTCCAGTCCTCAGAGAGTTGAGACAAACAGCAGACTACTAGAGGAAGGGGAAGAAGAAGTATTGGATTTATACCGTCTTTCACTTGCAGCCCCAGAGCAGCTTACAATCTCCTTCCCTTCCTCTCCCCACAACAGACGCACTGTGAGGTAGGTGGGATTGAGAGACTTCTTTCCAGAACTTGAGAGAACAGCTCTGAGAAAACTGTGATTGACCAAAGGTTACCCAGCAACTGCATGTGGAGGAGTGGAGGATCAAACCCCATTCTCCTGATTAGAGTCTGCCCCTTTTAACCACTACACCAAACTGGTTCTCAAGGAAACAGGTGTTCTGCCAACTCCTTCTGCCAGACACAATCTGATGACTAATATTTTATTTATTTTTTATATCCCATTTTTCTCCCCATTTCAGACTCAAAGCAACTTTTAAAACTTCATTCTCCCTTTTTAAATTTTCTCACAACAGCCCTGCGAGGTAGGCTGGGCTAAGAGTTTGTGCTGGCCCCAAGTCACCCAGCAAGCTTCTGTGATAGAAGTGGGGATTCGAACCAGGATCGCTCAAGGTTCCTAGCCTGCCACTCTGCCCACTACACCACACTATCTCACTAGGACACTCCTCTGCCCCCATCCACTTTTACCTGGTGGTTTCCTAGCAGCCATGACAGCACTAAGCTGCGCCTGATAAGCGCTAGCGCACTCCATCACCACGCCACACAGAGACACATCTGGATTGCACAGGACCCTGACCGTCTGCGTCGCGTTTCCTTCTTTTATGGCCTGATTAATAGCAGCGATGCCCAGAGCCACTGCAGAAGAGAAGAAGGGGGAAAAGAGTTAGAGAAGGCAAAACAAAGGACGCGTTGAAAAGAGGGAATGGGGATCTTGTTTTCTGGCCTGGAGGACACATCAAAACCTCTCTTACACGTATGAAAGCCTACCTTTAGATTCATTAGGTCTAGCCACTTGCTGAGAAGTCTACCTCAGTCTCCTTGCAAATCTGCTTCCTACCCTGCCTTTCAGACATCCCGAAAGGGCTGAATCAGAAACCAGCAACACCTTCCAAGCATGTAGCTCAGAATTAAACCAGAAAAGCCAAGATGGTGCTCGTACTTCTCTTTGCCACTTCTGAATCCTGGTTGGCTTTGGAGACCCCCTCCTGAATCTCTTCCCACCACAGCATGGCTCCAGCATCTCCGCTTGCCTAGGACAGAAGAGATTAAAAGGATTTCAGAATCCCACCATGGATGAAACCGGCACTGGGAAGCTGGCCAGTCAGCAGCTACTCTTGTAGAAAGCAAGGCAGTTCAGTAGCTAAATGTAAAGGTCCATCAGTGGCTATTAGCCACAGCTTATCTTTGGAACTCTCTGTCTGGGGCAGTGATGCTCTGTATTCTTGGTGCACGGGGGGGGGGGGGGCACACTGGAAGGGTTTCTAGTGTCCTGGCCCCACTGATGGACCTCCAGATGGCACCTGGTTTTTGGCCACTGTGTGACACAGATGGTGCGGTCTCATTTGGAGTACTGTGTGCAGTTCTGGTCGCCGCACCTCAAAAAAGATATTATAGCATTGGACAAAGTCCAGAAAAGGGCAACTAGAATGATTAAAGGGTTGGAACACTTTCCCTATGAAGAAAGGTTGAAACGCTTGGGACTCTTTAGCTTGGAGAAACGTCGACTGCGGGGTGACATGATAGAAGTTTACAAGATAATGCATGGGATGGAGAAAGTAGAGAAAGAAGTACTTTTCTCCCTTTCTCACAATACAAGAACTCGTGGGCATTCGATGAAATTGCTGAGCAGACAGGTTAAAAAGGATAAAAGGAAGTACTTCACCCAAAGGGTGATTAACATGTGGAATTCACTGCCACAGGAGGTGGTGGCGGCCACAAGCATAGCCACCTTCAAGAGGGGTTTAGATAAAAATATGGAGCAGAGGTCCATCAGTGGCTATAGCCACAGTGTGTGTGTGTGTATAATTTTTTTTGGCCATTGTGTGACACAGAGTGTTGGACTGGATGGGCCATTGGCCTGATCCAGCATGGCTTCTCTTATGTTCTTATGTTCACACATATTCATATAAAAGTACAAAAATCCCCCCTCCCCCAAAAAGTTGACAATACTGAGGCAGCTGGGCCAAAGATCCAACTCCATATAGAGGCAGGTTCACAAAACGCTGGTTTGGGAACTACAGGTCCACTGTCCCACATAATACACATGTATATCTCACCACCCACTTCTGGCCTGTCCTAATTAACAAGAGTTCACTTTGTTTCCTCAGGACATGGAGAAATGGTTGCTATGGAGATGCGATCTTAAACGCTTCTTGGCCCAGGCTAGGCCAATTGCATCAGCTCTCCAAACTAAGCAGGGTCGGCCCTGGTTAGTATTTAGATGGGAAGTCACTAAGGAAGTCCAGGGTCGTTACACAGAGGAAGGCAAGAGCAAACCACCTCTGAACATCTCTTGCCTCAAGAACCCTATTAGATGGTTCTGATACAGCTGTGACTTTGGCGGGCACTTCCCACCAAAATGCTCCAGCCCAAACATCACCCTCCTCCTCTCCTTCCTACCTGTGCTTTTTGCTTCCGCACTTGGGTCAGAACATCACGGTACCGCCTAGCATTTGGGAGCATCACATCACACAGGCCAGCAGTCGGCAGCAACAGAGCAGTGAGTGTTTTTTCCGGGCTACCCTGGTCCAGTGCCTCATTGATCAGTCGGACAGCGAGGACTTCTGACAAGAGAGAGAAGGCAGGAAGAGGAGCTCCACAAAGAGAGGGGCAGTCAAAACCAAACTGCAAGGGTCTGCTAACATCCAACGCATTCTGTCAGTCAGCAAGAGGTTTAGTAAGTCCCTGGTGGGCCACCATATAAGAACATAAGAACATAAGAGAAGCCATGTTGGATCAGGCCAACGGCCCATCAAGTCCAACACTCTGTGTCACACAGTGGCAAAAAATTTTATATACACACATACACTGTGGCTAATAGCCACTGATGGACCTGTGCTCCATATTTTTATCTAAACCAGAATTGCTGCAGGGCCTGGAAAACTTACTGTCACAGTTCAGTTTGCACTTGATTTTCCCAGATGGTGTGGCCTAATATGCTAAGGAGTGTGTGACCTAATATGCTAATATTAGGGGATGTGGTCTAATATGCTACTGAGTTCCTGCTGGGCTTTTTCTACAAAAAGCCCTGGACCCATGCATTTGCCTAGGGCGGCAGGTCAGGGGTGTGTGTGTGTGTGTGTGTGCATGCGCGCACGTGCCAGATTAGGCTCTCCCCACATGACTTCAAATAGAAAAACAATTATTTGCATTAATTTTGCTGGCCTGAATCATTCTCCCTCAGCGGAGCACTGTTTTTTAAGTCGATAATTTTGATGGCCCGCGAATGATGATATAAATCTCCATATGGCCCTTGGCAGAAAAAAGGTTCACCACTCCTACTGTAACCACTACACCACACTGGCTCCGTCAATCTATCTGTCCATGGAGACCAAGCTGACCATGTGAACTAACCTTTGGACTCCCGCCTCCTCAGTTTTGCATCTTTATGTCCTTCCTGCATACTCTGTTGGCACCTAATTTCTAATAGGGGCTGTGTTTTCAGCAGACCAAGTGCTGAAGGGCTCTTTTTAATCTCTTCTTCCCCAGTATAGTTCATGAAAGCTTATTGCTAGGCACAGGGCTGCCAGTTTTAAACAGGTCCTTCCATTTCAGATTAAGGTGATGTGAAAAGGACCACTAAATCATAGAATCATAGAGTTGGAAGGGACCTAAGAACATAAGAGAAGCCATGTTGGATCAGGCCAATGGCCCATCCAGTCCAACACTCTGTGTCACACAGTGGCCAAAAAAAAAATTATACACACACACACACACTGTGGCTAAGAGCCACTGATGGACCTCTGCTCCATATTTTTATCTAACCCCCTCTTGAAGCTGGCTATGCTTGTAGCCGCCACCACCTCCTGTGGCAGTGAATGCCCCATGTTAATCACCCTTTGGGTGAAGAAGTACTTCCTTTTATCCGTTCTAACCCGACTGCTCAGCACTTTCATCGAATGCCCACGAGTTCTTGTATTGTGAGAAAGGGAGAAAAGTACTTCTCCCTCTAGGGTCATCTAGTCCAACCCCCTGCACAATGCAGGAAACTCACAAACATCTCCTCCCTAAATTCACAGGATCTTCATTGTGGTCAGATGGCCATCTAGCCTCTGTTTAGAAACCTCCAAGGAAGGAGAGCCCACCACCTCCTGAGTAAGCCTGTTCCACTAAGGAACCGCTCTAACGGTCAGGAAGTTCTTCCTAATATTGAGCCAGAAACTCTTTTGATTTTATTTCAACCCATAGGTTCTGGTCCTACCTTCTGGGGCCACAGAAAGCAATTCCACACCATCCTCTATATGACAGCTGATGTTATTTTCATACTAGGCAATGTTATTTTCATTCATGTCACAAAAAGTTTCAAACTGCCCATTTCTGTGTTCTATGAAAGGGACAGAATGGTTTTCTCCTGACCTGTTGGCAGCCCTAGCAAGACCTGAACCGGGGTCTTTGTGATTAAGAACTCAGTCTCTTGGTGACTACGCAGCACTCCAGGCCACCACTTGCCTGATTCTACTTTACATCTAGCCCAGACCATCAGACCATCTAGCCCAATCTTGTCAGATCTTGGAAACTAGGCAGGGTCAGCGCTGGTTAGTACTTGGATGGGAGACCCCCAAGGAAGTCCTGGGGTTGTTACACAGAGAGGGGCAATGGCAAAGCACTTCTGTTTGTCTTGTGCCTTGAAAACCCAACAGGGTTGCCATAATTCGGCTGCAACCTGATGGCACTTTCCACTGCCATGTTATATACAAAGTCAAAGGGTTTCGGTAACAAGATGACTAAAGAGGCCTCCCAATGTCACCTCAGGTCCACTAGAGGCTCCCTTTTAGGGGATGAGACTATTTCATGTTGTGCTACTGTGGTTTGGAACCAGCAAGAGAAAGCATCAAGGGAAGGCCTTGGCCTCTGTGCTGTCTGTTGGCCCTCCGGGAGTAGCTGATGGGCCACTGTGTGAAACACGATGTCGGACCAGATGGACCACTGTTCTGATTCAGCAGGGCTCTTCTTAAGCTGGTTCTGCCTGCTCCAAAGGCCAGTGCGAGAGAAAATAGCAGGCATGCAAAGAGGTCTTGGAAAAGAAGAGATTTATTGATTTATAATGTTTCAACCTTGCCCATCTCTGCAAGTGATTCACAAAGTTACTTGGACAATTTATTAGGGACTGTGGTCCCTATTACTATTCAGGGATGGAATTCTAGCAGGAGCTCCTTTGCATATTAGGCCCCACACCCCTGATGTAGCCAATCCTCCAAGAGTTTACAAGGCTCTTTCTTGTTAGCTCCAGGAGGATTGGCTACATCAGGGGGTGGGGCCTAATATGCAAAGGAGCTCCTGCTAGAATTCCATCCCTGCTACTATTTATAGTTTGTTGTTGAGGTGGCTCCCATTTTGTAATTTGGCATTATTTAATGTGTCATGTTAACACTTTGCTTCTATTTTTTTTCCTTTCCTTTTCTTTTCCTTTTCTGGTTAGTTCTACTACCCAAATCCTATTTTCATTGTTTACTAAAAATGTCCCACCTTGTTGATTGTATTGACTCACTTTCACACGCACTAAATAATGCACTTGCAATTGGATTTTATTATGTGAATGGCAAAATCCACTTGCAAACAGTCACTGAAAAGGATTGAAATTGCAGTATTTAGCATGTGTGAAAGCATAATCTGCCTTGAGTCCCACTGAAAAAGGCAGACTATAAATAAGGTAAATAAGTGGCCTCAAGGTGGCTTAGCACACAATGCTTTAAAAATGCATTATATAACCATTAAATATTAATATTTAATTGAAGAAGAAGAAGAAGAAGAAGAAGATATTGGATTTATATCCCGCCCTCCACTCCGAAGAGTCTCAGAGCGGCTCACAATCTCCTTTACCTTCCTCCCCCACAACAAACACCCTGTGAGGTGGGTGGGGCTGGAGACGACTCTCACAGCAGCTGCCCTTTCAAGGACAACCTCTGCCAGAGCTATGGCTGACCCAAGGCCATGCTAGCAGGTGCAAGTGGAGGAGTGGGGAATCAAACCCGGTTCTCCCAGATAAGAGTCCGCACACTTAACCACTACACCAAACTGGTTACACATCACCAATATCAGTAGCACCACACAGGCTGACTGCAGTGTCAGGAAGCCAAGCCCCAAAGATTTGTGAACCGTTTTGACAACTTACTGTTGTTTTCCTCTTGGACCAAGACATTAACGTCGTTCACGGAAGCCTGGATGCCATTCCAGCTCAGGAACTCATTCTTTCCATTTCTACAGCGACGCTTCCGTTTCAGTAAGTCATCAAAATAACTGTGGAATGTAAAAACATCTGTCTTATTCCAGCAGCCTTCACCCAGGTTTGGATATAGGGCTTTTTTTTGTAGCAGGAACTCCTTTGCATATTAGGCTACACCCCACTGATGTACCCAATCCTCCAAGAGCTTGCAAGGCTCTTCTTACAGGGCCTACTGTAAGCTTTTGGAGTATTGGCTACATCAGGAGTGTGTGGTCTAATATGCAAAGGAGTTCCTGCTACAAAAAAAGCCCTGGTCATACCTATAACCATTATGTTTTAGTTTATAATATTACACTTATGCCTATAACCATGTATAACCATATATATGTATAATTACTATATTTGGTAGCCTTAGACATGACAGCATTAATCCCATTGTAGTGTAATATGGTGTGGAAGACTGGGGCCTCTGGAAAGCGAAAGTATCTGTGAGAACTCTTATCACTTCTCTGTAGTTACGGAGACATGCAACTATGGAGATATCTACCTTGGGGAGAGTGGCCTTGGCTGAGAAAACATCAAAGACCAGGAATCAAACTTCAAATGGGAGGTTCAAGCGGGAGAATGTATGGCTATCACATTATATCTATAAATATATCTATCTATATATCTTGTGGATCAAAAACTGGCTAATTAAGTTTCGTTCCAAATCAGTTCTGGCAAGACATCAATCTTGTCCACTCTTTATATGTATTTGCTTTGCTGTGTCAGAACTTGTATCTTTGCTGCTGGTCCTCTATAATGTGACCAATGCTGTATGGTAGTTTTATTGTGGCTTAGAGCTGTATTGTTACTGAACCAAACTGACTCCATGTTGTAACCTCTGCTTAACCCAGAGTGCCTGAACAGTAATTAACCTTGCCCCACTGGTATCCAAAATATTTGGGGCTGTAGAATGAATTATGTCTTGTCTCTGCACATTCTCACACTGGGACCCTTTGAAGCCGAACAGCATGGCCTTCGGAGTAGGGAGGCATCCTCTCTACTGATAGTGATGGTGAGAAGACAGCTGCGCCCTACAATGTGAATTGTGGCTTTGTGAGATGTTTGCTTTACGTGTATAAAATCAAGCTGATGCTGGCTCTCGCCATTACTGTTATCTTGCCTTTTCCAGCACCTAGTTCTCTTCAATAAAATCCTAGCTTTGCAACTGAGTATGGGATCCGTTTGAAGTTCTTGAGTTCTGACATTATAACAGTAATCCCATTGTTCGTGGCTTATCTGTACTGGAGGCTTGGCTCGATGGCGGCAAAAGTACCAGACGACGGAGAGCCCACCACCCCATCGGAGGACCCGCCGCTCGACCCAAACGTGACGGGGGTCCGACGCAAAATTAAGGTTCCAGCGCCCTTCTCAGTCGACGCCGCTTTCCCGGCCCCGCGAACCTGGAGCCCGCGGAAGTCCACGGCAGCAATCGACGCCGCGGAGCAGCGGTACCGAAGCATGTTGGGCGAAGGAGGGGCAGGAGACGACGACGAGGGCCAGGCGGAGGGCACGGAGCCCCGAGGGGGGGAAGACCCGATCCGGACCCTCCGCAACGAATTATTCGATTGGGTGCGGGAAATCCACGGCGATGTGCACCGTTCCCGCGTGACGATGGCCGAGGAGATGCAGCAGAACCTGGGCGCTATCCACGACCAGCTCCGCACTTTGCAAACCGCGGTCCTGGGGATACCGTATGGAGTGTTGCCACTGGGGCAACCGCCTGTCGCCCCGCCGGCCCCCGCCCCGCAAGCTCCGGCTGCCCCGGCGCCGCCGGCCCCAGCAGCCCCGGCACCTCCGGCTCCGCCGGCTCCGGCCGCCCCGGCACCGCCGGCGCCACCCGCACCAGGGGCCCCGGCCGCCCCGGCGCCGCCTGCACCACCCGTCCCGATCCCGCCGGCCCTACCGGGCCCAGCACCGCCACCTGGGGCGCCGCGAGCGCCAGGAGGGGCCGAGGGACGGGGAAGAGAGTTGAAGATTACGTTCGATGGGAATCCGGAGGACGTGGAATACTTTACTATTCAGTGCGACACGTTTTTCACCCACTGGGGTGCCGACTACCCTACCGAGGCCAGCCGAGTGTACCACATCGCGTCCCGACTGAGAGGGGCGGCCCGCAAGTGGTATGTGGGGCTTTTCATGGGGAGAAAGCCCGAATTAGCTACCGTGGCAGGGTTCCTGCACGCGATGCTCCGCCAGTATGGAGATCCCTTACGGGAGGAGAAGGCGGTCGCTGCCCTTCAACGCATCGAACAGGGCAACCGCTCCACCCGCGAGTACGCCACCGAATTCCTGGGGTACTGTGCGGCAGCGAGGGGATGGAACGAGGTCATGAAATACACCGCGTTCATCAATGGGTTGAATCCGAGCATCCTCGACCGCTGTTACAGTCAGGGAAGGCCCGACACGCTGGTCGGCTGGATCCAACTGGCCGGGGAGGTGGAGACCAACCTCCAACACGTGGGGATGAGGAGACAGCAACTAGCGAGGAAGGGAGCCAAACACACCCCAACTAAATCCGAAGGGAAGAAGGCTCCGACGACCTCCACCCCGTCTCCCGCCCGCAAGTGCTTTCAATGCGGGGACCCAAATCATCTTGCTGCTAACTGCCCTGGGAAAGCGGGATCCACACCACCCACGGCGCGGCCAACCACCCCGGGCCCGAAGAAGAAGAAGAGCAGCCGATCGAAGGAGCCCAGTCGGGGCTCCGTCGCCACTTCCTTGGCGACTGACGAGGATTTTACCACCAGCCTGGCGGCAGTCGAAGAATCGACCGAGGAGTCGGACGATACCGAGTCGGCGGGAAACGACAGCGACCTGCTTTAATGGGTGCCGCAAAGCAGGTCCAACAACAGCCGGCACTCCTCACGGTGAGAGCAACTGGGGGTTTACTTTTTATGGCCGTTACCCTCCTTAACCCGAACCTAAAGAGATTCATGCACGCCCGAGCGCTAATCGACTCAGGGTGTAACAGGGACTTGATCACCCCCCGCCTAGTTGAGGCGCTGGGATTAGCCACTTCGCCCCTGCCACAACCGATGCAGTTCCAGCAAATGGACGGGGGGCCCATGAGAGGGGAACCATGTGTTTTAGAAACTCAGGCGGTCCCGGTAGGGACCGAGGAGCATTGGGGAATTGAGACTTTCGTAATCGCCCCCTCCTGCTCTTTCGACGTGGTAGTAGGCTCAGCTTGGCTCGCCCGCCACCAACCCGACATAAGGTGGGAGGAACAGATCGTCCGGTTCCCGGATTGGAGGTGCGAGCATCACCACTGGCGCCCCGAGTGGGGGCCGCACGCTCCCCCCCAAAACATGCGAGCGTGCCTCACACTCGAAGAAGTCGCCTCCATCCCCAAGGAGTACCGAGACTTAAAGCTGGCATTTAGCGAAAAGGAAGCGGATGAGCTACCGCCCCACCGCCCTACAGACTGTGCCATTGAGCTAATCCCAGGGCAGCAGCTTCCCAAAGCGAAACTGTACTCCATGGGTTGGGCGGAGAAGGCTGAACTCCGAAAGTTTTTGGACAAAAATCTAAAGCGTGGCTTTATTCGACCAGCCACAGCTCCCCATGCCGCCCCCGTCCTATTCCGAAAGAAGAAGGACGGGTCTCTTAGGCTTTGCACAGATTTTCGTGCGATAAACGGGATTTCCATGTCCAACGCCTACCCGATCCCGTTGATAAAGGACTTATTAAACACCGTAGCAAAGGGGAAAATATTTACCAAACTCGACCTCCGAGACGCGTACTTCCGCGTCCGCATCAAAGAGGGGGACGAGTGGAAGACAGCCTTCAACACCCCACTGGGACAATTTGAGTACCTTGTCATGCCGTTTGGGTTACAGGGAGCCCCGGGCGTTTTTATGAACTTTATTAATGAAGTGCTGCGGGACTTCCTGTTCAAGGGGGTGGTGGTGTACCTTGATGACATCATTATCTATTCACAAGATCTAAAGTCTCATGTGCCTTTGGTCAGAAAAGTGTTAAGCACCCTTTGTAAACACAAACTGTATGCCAAACTGTCGAAATGTGAATTCCACAAGACCGAACTGGATTACTTGGGCTTCCGGGTGTCGGGGGAGGGATTGTCCATGGACCCCGCAAAGGTCCAAGCGGTGTTAGACTGGGAACCCCCTCGAACCCGCAAGCAGTTACAAAGTTTTATCGGGTTCGCTAACTTTTACCGCGACTTCATAAAGGGGTTCGCCACGGTCATGCTCCCTCTTACAGAACTCCTCAAAACTAAAGGGAAGGGTGACGAGGCTAAAAAACCCGGCGCACGCCTAACGTGGACGCCTGACTGTCAAAAAGCTTTCACTGAGCTAAAACGCCTCTTCACCTCCGAACCCGTGCTGGCTCATCCTGACGAACTAAAGCCCTTCGTGGTCCAATGCGACGCCTCCGACGCCGCTGTGGGAGCCATATTAATGCAGAGGGGAGAAAATGGGGTGCTCCGACCATGTGCCTATATTTCCAGGAAATTTTCCAATGAACAAAGAAACTGGTCGGTCTGGGACAAAGAGGCATTTGCAGTCATGTTTGCCTTAAAAACCTGGCGCTCCTGGCTTGAAGGAGCGAGAGTCCCCTTCGAAATTTGGACCGATCACAAAAACCTGGAAGCCCTCACTGGGCGTCGCAAAATGACTGCAAAACAGATCCGGTGGGCAGGCTTCTTTGCTAAGTTTGATTTTGTGTTGAAACACATCCCAGGCTCAAAGAACTTTTTAGCGGACGCCCTTTCCCGCATGCCCCAACACGACAGTCTCAGGGAGGAGGTGGTGGACTCACTAATTTCCCCCTCAGCCATCGCGGGGGGGGTCACCACCCGCTCCGGTAAACAGACCAACCCTCCGGACTTAGAATTACTTTCTCGGTTCCTCTCAGAGTACAAACAAGAAGCTGACCGCCCCCCCAACTTGGTCAAAGCCGAGAACGGGCTCTGGTTACATAATGAAAAAATCTATGTGCCCGATCCCCTCAGGAAGGAGGTTTTAGACCGCTGCCACTCAAGTCGCTTGGCCGGCCACTTTGGCTATGTTAAAACACTCAACTTGCTCACCCGCCAATTTTGGTGGCCGAAAATGAAAAAAGATGTTTCGGAATTTGTACTGTCATGTCCCACTTGCCTCATGGCAAAACGAAGGGGGGGCAAACCTCCGGGCCACCTAGTTCCCCTCCCTACGGCCACCCGACCTTGGTCGGTAGTCTCCATGGACTTCATTGTAGAGCTCCCGCCTTCGCAGGGCAAAACAGTCATCTTGGTCGTAGTCGATACCTTTTCAAAGCAGGCTCACTTCATTCCTTGCAAACAGTTACCTACCGCCAAAAAACTTGCCCAGCTCTTTTTCACTCACATTGTACGCCTACACTCATTCCCAGACAAGGTCATTAGTGACCGCGGAACGCAGTTCGTTGCCAACTTCTGGCGGGAGTTCTGCAAACTAGCTGGCATTGAGCAAGGACTGAGTTCTGCCTACCACCCCCAGTCGGACGGACAGACGGAGAGGGTTAATGGCCTTCTAGAACAATACCTCCGCTGTTTCATTAATTTCCAACAGTCCAACTGGGTAGATCTCCTCCCCTTTGCAGAATACGGCTACAACAATAGCCTCCATAGCTCAACCAAAACCTCCCCTTTTCAAATCATCAATGGCTACGAGGGCAAGCCGTTCCCCACGCTCGCCCTCCCAGCCAACCCATCCCAACCAACATCATGCCAACAGTGGTGGGAGGGACTTCGTGAAGGCTGGAAGGGAATTCAGGAAAACCTGGAGGAAGCGAAAAAAGCCTACAAAAAACAGTTTGACAAAAAACATTCTCCGGAGTGGGATCTAAAGGTGGGGGATACAGTTTTCCTGTCGACAAAAAACCTCCCCCTTCCCCAGTCCTGCCGCAAACTTGCACTGAAGTTCCTCGGACCTTTCAAAATCAAAAGGGTGATAAATAAAGTAACGGTGGAACTCGAACTACCCAAATCTCTAAGTAAGATCCATCCTGTTTTTCATTGCAGCTTGCTTCGAAAAGACCCTGGTGCTACGTCCTTCCATCCCAGGGCCCCACCGCCCCCTCCGACGACAGTGAGGGGTCAGAGTCACCATGAAGTCCAGGAGATCCTGGACTCCAGAGTCAAACGGGGGAAACTGTATTATTTGATCAGGTGGAAACACTTCCCCCCGAGCTGTGACGAGTGGGTCGAATCTCAGAACGTAGTGGCTCCGCAACTGCTGAAAAAGTTTCACCTACTGTACCCGCACAAGCCCAAGGCCGGCCCCGCGGGGGGGGGCGCCTAGGGGGGGCAGTATGTCAGAACTTGTATCTTTGCTGCTGGTCCTCTATAATGTGACCAATGCTGTATGGTAGTTTTATTGTGGCTTAGAGCTGTATTGTTACTGAACCAAACTGACTCCATGTTGTAACCTCTGGTTAACCCAGAGTGCCTGAACAGTAATTAACCTTGCCCCACTGGTATCCAAAATATTTGGGGCTGTAGAATGAATTATGTCTTGTCTCTGCACATTCTCACACTGGGACCCTTTGAAGCCGAACAGCATGGCCTTCGGAGTAGGGAGGCATCCTCTCTACTGATAGTGATGGTGAGAAGACAGCTGCGCCCTACAATGTGAATTGTGGCTTTGTGAGATGTTTGCTTTACGTGTATAAAATCAAGCTGATGCTGGCTCTCGCCATTACTGTTATCTTGCCTTTTCCAGCACCTAGTTCTCTTCAATAAAATCCTAGCTTTGCAACTGAGTATGGGATCCGTTTGAAGTTCTTGAGTTCTGACATTCTGATGCACTCTAAATAAACTTTTTCTTCCTCTGCATGAGAAATCTACTTGAGTGTTACTGAGCAAAACCTTACAGATAATACCTCATGCAAAAAAGCAGTAAGGTGGTGCATGCGTTCATGTATTTCCTGAACATGCATACAGTAATCTATTAATATAACAAGTTAACATACATTTGTAACTGAAGTGTCTTTACACAACACAGAAGCATGATCCAAAAGCCTGGGTCACTAACGTTCAATGTAGCATCTGTGGGCACCATGTTGCTGGCCAGTGTGTCCCCTGGTTTCCATAGCCTCCCCCGGAAAAAAAATCTCTTCCCTAAATCAAAGAAACAAGCCTGGCTTTCTTATACCTTGTTGGACCAGGAGATGGTTTAGAAGAGCCCAGAAGGCATTCCCTCTGTGCCTGCAGGGGAGATTGATTCAGAAACAGCTGCCTTCGTCATAGAACAATGTCTGGCACGCAACCTCCCAACATTCTGTGATTGGTCAATGGGCCCCATGGCACTCATTTCCTGCTTGTTCCCACCCAGGAGACATTTTGTGACAACCACTCTTTGTTCTCAAGATTCCAGTAGTGCCTACAGGCGGAATCAAATTGGGGATGCCTGTGTTTTGGAGTATTGGCTACATCAGGGGTGTGTTCAGGTACAGCAGGTGATGGAAAGACCTTTCTCTGTTTGAGGCTCTGGAGTGCTTCTCCATCTAGGAGAACATGGAGCTAAATGGCACCAATTCCAACAGGCAGCATCAAGGGCTACTGGAGAAGACCAGTAACTCAGTGATAAGAAGATACTGGATTTATACCCTGCCCTTCACTCTGAATCTCAGAGCAGCTGTTCTGTGACTACGCCTAAAGGTGCCCTCATGTGGAAAAAGGTTGGGGACTCCTGGATTAAATTCAGTATAAGGCAGCTTCATGTGTTCATATATAACTTCAGTTGGCAACCATGACTCAGGCAATGAAATAGCCCCAGTGAAGAAGGTGGGGTTTTCTTGCTATCCGAAGCCCTTTTGTCTCCTGTTGAGCAGACAACAACTTTGAAAATTTGCTTACCGCTGTGCATTGCTGTCTTCTACATCTGACAGACCTAAACTGGAGCTGACCAGAACTTTCCAGAAGGTGCTGGTGTCTCCGTGTTCAAGGGCTTGGTTGATAAGGGCCACCGCAGACAGCATCTCCACAGCAACAAATAGTTCCTCTTGGACCAACTCACCCTGCCACACAAAAGACAGGCTATTCCTAAAGGCCTGAACTTATTATCCTTCTATTTTGCTCCCGATTGATCAAAATTATTTGGTTCCAGGTTCCCAAAAGCTTATATCTTGTCAACAGAACATGAGAATAATTTACATTTTGAATAATTTATTCTGATATTAGTTTCTAATTTTTCTAAATTATACTTAGAATAAGTGGCAGGGAGGGGCCAAGATTGGCATGGGGGAACTGAAACCCCACTCAGCATGGCTTCAACTATATGAACTAAAAACTTCCTCTCCAGACTGCAAAAATCAGTTCCGCTGGAGCAAGTGACAGCTTCGGATTCGACTCTATGGTGTTATAACCTGCTGCAGTCCCTCTCTTTCCCAAACAACACACTCCCCCAGCGCTTCCCCCAACACTCCCTTCACACTCCTCCTTGATTCTCCAGGAATCCCTCAACTTAGGACTGCCAACCTTACCCAGCAGCCACTTGGAGAAGCTTTCCTGCCTCATCAAGGTCATTTAACAAGGGTCACCCAGTGAAATATAAAGGGCAGTCTGCCAACTACCCAGTGATTCTCTTGACTACGGGGAATGACTGGCATACTGACCCGAGTCAACCCAGCCTGCCATTTTGTCTTACCTGTGGCTGCTGCTGTTGCAAGATAGTCAATTCCTGCTGGTACAAGTGGGCAGCAAAGGGGAAGATCTCTGGCAGCTGAGCTTCTGGGTTCATTAGGGCCTGTGCAGTCTCTTCTGCTATTCCTCTCCGAATGGAGGAATTGATGTGCCTTACAGCCTGCACCACTGTGTTGCGGGGGGTGGGGAGAACAAAATAGAGGATGGATGAGGAAAGAGTAGGGACAAAAAGGTACCCAAAATTTTGGCCCTGTGTTTTCTTTGAGGAAACCACGTCCCCCATAAAATAATTCTGTCTGTGTATGCCGTGGAATGAAAAAGTACCTGAGATTGATTCATCATTTTTACCCTGCCCTTTTTCCTAGGGTCTTAGGGCAGGGTAGGGTATATGGATTTCCTTTCTCAGATGAATAAGAAGAGGATTTAAAGTTTTTATACCCTGCTTTTCTCCACCTTAAGAAACCCCAAAGGGGCTTGCAATCACCTTTCCCTCCCTCTCCCCACTTTGTGAGGTAGGTGGGGCTGAGAGAGATCTAAGAGAACTGTGACTGGCCCAAAGTCACCCAGCAAGCTTTTTGTGGAGGAGGAATGAGGAATCCAACCCATTTCTCCAGGTCAGAGTGAGCTGCAGAGGCGGTAGATTGAGTCCATAGACTCATAGAGTTGAAAGGGACCTCCAGGGTCTTCTAGTCCAACCCCCTGCACAATGCAGGAAACTCACAAATACCTCCCCCTAAATTCACAGGATCTTCATTGCTGTCAGATGGCCATCTAGCCTCTGTTTAAAAACCTCCAAGGAAGGAGAGCCCTCCACCTCCTGAGGAAGCCTGTTCCACTGAGAAATCACTGTAACGGTTAGGAAGTTCTTCCTAATGTTGAGCTGAAAACTCTTTTGATTGAATTTGGTTTATACTGTGTTGCATTGCTTTATACTGTGGGGGGATAATGCCAACTAGGAGACCATTTTTAAAATTCCCCACAAGTAGAAAACTGGCATCTCAGGGAAGGATGCTAATTTTCTACTGGCAGAGAATGTTCTTGCAGTGAGAAGCCTTTAAAAGCACACTTCCCCCTCATGAAATCAGAAGTGGTGCTACCCTTAAACTGTACCAGCTCATCCTAACTCCTGACACACAGTTAAGGGCAGGCCGCACAAACTGTGTTAAATCTGTGCTGGTAACCACTTCAGATAAAAGAAGAGGAGCTACCATGACCAAATATTCCCTCATGTGATAAAACTGCACGCAGTTCAGGCCAGTGTCCTAGGCCTCTCTATGCAATCCTGAGCTCGGTACACAATTCCACTCACCAGCACGTTCCTGATCTCCTCTCTCATTGGCTGCATAAATCCCTGCTTGAATTTCCTCTTGCTCGAGCAAATCAATGTAGCCCAGTTCCTAAAAGATGACAAAGGCTTTTGTCAAAATTAATAAGAACAGAGTCTGCCTGATAGGATGACGATCACTACAACAAGACTGGGAGGTGCTCAGCCATTGCATGAAAAACAAATTTAGACTCAAACAAGGTAATCGGCCAAGGTCATATGCTGGTAGAAACTGGCAGAATCTCCTTCTCTATCACTTTGGGACAATAACACTACCCTTCAAAACCTTTGGTAAGGAAAGCTAGTACTTTCAGGACTCCAGACTTGACCCAAGAAACATTTGGTTGACAACTACATGAAGTAATCTCGTAACATCTGGGGATGCCATTTGCTTGTTACCACTGGCGCTCACTGGAGCAGCAGAAGTGGCGGTGGTGTAGATATCAGTGCAGTTCAATGTGACAATGTCACTTCTTAGTGGAGACCCAAAAGTGACAGCGCTGCATCATACTCTCTAGGAATTCCTTCAAATCTCTATTGTCTTTTCCATGGAAATCAAGGAACTTCCTGGAGTGCTGAGCAATGTGGTTACATCACTTCTGAGCAATGTTCCCTCTAAGCTAAATTAGTGTGAGCTAGCTCACCGTTTTTTAGTCTCCAGCTTACATGTTTTTGTCTTAGCTCAGGAAAAATGCCCCAAAAGCAAACTAATTTATGCTGTAGCTCACAACTTGAATGCCAGTAGCTCATGAAGTAGAATTTTTGCTCCCAAGACTCCACAGCTTAGAGGGAGTATTGTTTCTGAGTCCCCACTCAAAAGTAATATTGCCATGTTGAGTGGCTCTGGTTTTGTAAGCCTCCCCGCCGATCCCATCTCCTGTTGGTTGCCAATAAAGGGCTGGCAACTCTGCGTTCAACCCAACCTTAAGGCTATTACAAACTGTTTCCCTCTTGATTTTCTGGGTACAAATTAAAGCACTGATCTGCAATACTCATTAATGGCTCAGGACTAGTGTACCTAAAGGATCACCTTCTCCGTTACAAGGTTGATAATCTCAGGAAGTTCTGCAAGCTTTTAGTTCAAAATTGCAAAAATACTATTCCTCCAGATATCTCAGAAACCCAAAGCGGCGGTTGGAACAGGACAGGGCTTTGCTAAACTCTTGGTTTCTCTCCTGATCACATTCAATAAGATAAGGCACAATAAAATATAATACAAAAATAGTATCTATTTGGAATAAATTATGGCCTCTCTGGGAACCTTTGGTCTCATTAATGCTAAGGAGAGAAGCAGTTAGGAGACCAGGTGACTAAGGAAAGGTTACACCAGGGGTGGCCAAACTTGCTTGACATAAAAGCCACATAGAATAAAGGTCAGATGTTTGAGAGCCGCAAGACATGGACATCAGATGTTTGAGAGAAGGAGGAGGATAATGATGATATTGGATTTATATCCCACCCTATACTCAGAATCTCAGAGCAGTCACAATCTTCTATACCTTCCCCCCCATTCACCCACAACAGACACCCTGTGAGGTAGCTGAGTCTGAGAGAGCTCTCCCAGAAGCTACCCTTTCAAGGACAGCTCTGCAAGAGCTATTGCTAACCCAAGGCCACTTCAGCAGCTGCAAGTGGAGGAGTAGGGAATCAAACCTGGTTCTTCCAAATAAGAGTTTGTGCACTCCACCACTACACTAAACTGGCTCTCAGAAGGAAGGAAGGCAAATCGATATGGAGGGGGGATGGAAAGAAAGCAACTTTAAATGCATTCTCCAAGCTACCAGCTGGCTTAGTGAAGTGATTTAAAGAGAGAAATGCCTTCTCCAAGCCAGCCAAGGGGGTGATGGGGGCTTCAAGAGTCACATAATATGTGTGAAAGAACCACGTGTGGCTCCTGAGCCACAATTTGGCCACCCCTGGTCTACACTGACCTATCCACCCACCCATTCCCCCATCCTCTGACTTACCAGTGCCTTCTGTTCCCGGTCACCACTCAGCTGATCCAGGTACCAGTCTGCGTTCTCTCGCTGCAGGTTTCTCAAGGCTAGGATGGGATCCTGCAAAGCGAAGTACAAGGCCTGGGGATCCTGTCCCTCTAGGGTGTCATCCACCAACTCTAGAGCACCTTTCACTGTTTAGGAACAAAAATTACAACAGGCATTTGTGTATCTGACTACAAGTAAAATTCTCTTTTGTTAAGATGCTTTGTTAAGGCAGTGGAGTGTATGTGTTGTATCAGAAGGGTCCTAGGTAAAAGAATCTCAGTCAGCAGAACTGCGAGAGTCATGGAAAAAGCACCAGCGGTCCAGACAGAGATGGCCCTCAGCCTTTCCATGCCAAGGATTCACAGAGTTCCAAACCTATGACATCATAAACCTGTGACATCATTATGACCTATCTGACATCAAGGCCAGCATAGTGGTTAGCAAAGAAATACCAACTGGGACCGCGGGATTATACTGTAATAAGGAAAAAGTGAGAACCGGAGGAACCGTCTTCATGGCTAAATTGCTTTATCTTGATCCTCTACGTGTGCTTGCAAAGAGATAGGACATAACATGGTGCCATTGCTCTCTATGCATGCACAATAGCAGCAAGACCTGCCCCAAAATAACAGTGGGGAAAAATGGGGGCTCTCTAGGCAATGTTCCCTCTAATTTTTTTTCCTACTGAGCAGAGCAGTCCTCATCCTAACCAGAATATAACTGATGTAACTGAGCCCCATGGCGCAGAGTGGTAAACTGCAGTCCAAGCTCTGCTCACAACCTGAGTTCGATTCCGGCAGAAACAGGGTTCAGGTAGCCAGCTCAAGGTTGACTCAGTCTTCCGTCCTTCTGAGGACAGTAAAATGAGTACTCAGCTTCCTGGGGGGGGAAGTGTAGATGACTGGGGAAGGAAATGGCAAACAATCCCATAAAAAGTCTGTCATGAAAACGTGATGCGATGTCTCCCCAGAGTCAGAAATGGCTGGTGCTTGCACAGGGGCTACCCCTACCTCTTAATCTTAATCAATGGGCAGTGCAAGACCCTATGCGGCTTCAGACTGCTTAGTTAGGGCTTCTTGTGTTAATGAGTGACCGTTCTGCTCACGTGCACAGCTTAGAGGGAACACAGTGTGTGGAAGCAAGCCGCCCCATGCCGTTTTGAGCAATGTCACCTCTGCCCCCCTTTCTGCATGGGGTTGCCAGATAGATGCCCCACAGATTTCTCTCTGAGGAGAAGAAAATGAGCTGGATTGGGCATGCCATCATCAAGATGACTGCATTTACTCTGGGGACTTCTCACTACCCAGGAAAGGGAAAATCCCTATGTGGAATTAGCCCAGAGAAGCTGAAACCAAAAGCAGTTTTGCAAATAGAAACATAGGGCTGGCATTGATCCCAGGGGTCATCTAGTCCAACTCCTTGCACAATGCACAGACTTCACAGCTACCTTCCCACCCCCAGCTTCCCCAGTGACCCCCTGCTCTATGTCCAGAGGAAGGCAAAAACCCTCCAGGATCCCTGGGCCAGATTTCTTCCTCAGCCTGAAGTGGAGATTTCTTCCTCAGCCTGAAGTGGAGGCTTTACCATAGGGATATAAGAAAGGGCCATAAGAGACAAGCACCAGCTCTTCCCTTCTTGCCTCCCTCTCACGATCTGCCTAAATTCATAGTGAGCACAAAACAATAAATAACGTTAATTCTATGTGCAAATGGTATTTGTGAAATTCATGAGTAATTTATTATTTTAAAAGTATAGTAGCCCATATATCACAGTTATGGTTTTTGTATTCAGTGTAAATTCATAGCTGCCAGATAATCATCTAGTCCAGGGGTGTCACACATGCAGTCCAGGGTCAAATCAGACCCCTGAAGGGCTCCTATCAGGCTGCCATCTGTTTCTCTCTCTCTCTTGTTTTCTTCTGCATCATGGCCTGCTTTGCCAGGCTTGCTCAATTGCATAGGATCTACAGAGCAAAACCTCTGTTTTCTCCATTGGCTGAGGCTCCTCCATTGGGGAGGAAGGGGAGAGGGAGAGCTTGTTCTGCTAGGCTCTTTCAATTGCACAGCAAAGCTACTGAGCCAAGCCTCTCTTCCTTCTATTGGCTGAGGTTTCTCCCCGCTCCTGGTCCCCTGGGGAAGCTTCCTTTGCCCAGTTCTCTGGATCCCATGGGAGAAATACAAAGAAAGCAGCTTTAAGACCAACGAGTCCTAATGTTTTAAGCATGTTTTATTTTAAGTGTTTTTTTAAAAAGATATTTGTGTTTGTCTGTGTCCTTTACAAAGTTTCTATCTCTGCTACCTAATCTTAAATAGGAACACACACAGCCTGTACCAACAAGGTTTCATTTAGTATGTCAGACCCAGCCCTCATAACAAATGAGTTTGACACCCCTGATCTAGCCTCTGCTTAAAAATATCCAAAGAAGGAAAGCCCACCACCTCCCAAGAGGACTAAACATACAAAGCCAAGTGGACACCAAGTGAAAGCAGATCAGCACTTCTTTTCAGGAGGTATTTGTGAATTCCCTGCATTGTGCAGAGGGTAGGACTAGATGATCTACCCCTGGAGGTCCCTTTTAACTCTATGATTCTAATCTGTGGTTTGCCTCCTGGATGTCCAAAAGCTCAAACCACATTTTGAGTTCTAACTTACATTGCAATCATTAATTTGTAATCAATGCAAACCACACTTTGGCGCCATGCCTGAACGGAGCTTATGACTTTTAATTGTTCTTTTCTCATGACAACTGTTTCTCAGGGGGCCGCCACTCTGCTTACCGTTAACTTTGTTGATGTTTCCTTGTATCTCAGCCTGCGTTAGAAACCGATCGTAAATGTCTTCACCTTCAGGAATCTCTTTCAGGTTCTGTTTCGGGTGGGGGGAACATAGAGGCAAGAAACTGTAAGCTCTGCATTGCAACAATTCCACTCCTGATCTAGTGAAATAATAACTAAAAGGGATTATTTGTAGGACCCTGTGAGAAAAAGGAGTGGTTGCCAGCAGCTTGCTGGCATCTTTTTAAACGTACATCTTTTTAAACGTCCAAGATTTCTTTAAAGTCTTGAAGGGTCTTTAAAGAGAGCCAGTTTGGTATAGTGGTTAAGTGTGTGGACTCTTATCTGGGAAAACCAGGTTTGGTTCCCCACTCCTCCATTTGCACCTGCTAGAATGGCCTTGGGTTAGCCATAGCTATCGCAAAGGTTGTCCTTGAAAGGGCAGCTGCTATGGTTTCAACTGCAACAAATTAAAAGTCTGCTTGAACAAGATATTAGGAATGAAGGAATAAGACAAGATCAAACTGAACTGGAAAGAATGTTGTTTGGCGATAATGAAAGAATAATTTCAAAGGTATATAAATTATTATTGAAATGGCCTACAGAGGATGAAGTGATTAAATCTCAAATGATAAAGTGGGCAATTAGCGTAAATAAAGATATTCAGATGGAACAATGGGAATATAAGTCATAGAATAAATAAATAAAATAAATAAATAAAATATTTATGGAAGAACTCTATGAAAATATCGACATGTAACAATATTAAAGAAAACTGTTTTAAAATGTTATACAGATGGTATATGACTCCTAAGAAACTTTCAGAAATAAGTAACCAGATGTCTGATCGATGCTGGAAATGTAAAAAGCATGAAGGATCTTTCTATCACATGTGGTGGACTTGTGAAAAGGCTATACAATTTTGGCAAATGATTCAGCAAGAAATTTAAAAGATTTTGGGCTACAATCTAAGAAAGCACCTGAAATCTTTTTGTTGGGATTACAAATGGAAAGTTTTCTGAAACAAGACAGAACATTGCTTTGGTACATGCTTTCGGCTGCACGGACATTATATGCGCAGTTGTGGAAGCAAAATAAATTACCAGAAAAATGGGACTGGATTATGAAAATTATGCATTGGAGCAAAATTGACAAACTTACTAGAACTTTAAAGAGCTTGATATAGATAAGTATAACAGGGAATGGGAGAAATTTCAAAAATATGTTGAAAAACAGTGGAAGGTGAAAGGACATTTGGTGATTTTTAATAATGGTTAACCCTTTTCTTTCTTTTTTTAGTGTAAAATGTCAACTACAGATAAAGTAAAATTATGGAAATATACAGTGTTTTTTTGCATATGAGGATTGGGATTAATAGATAATAATTAAGATAGATAACAACAAAAATTAAGTATAGTAACATTATAAGACTATTAATTAAGAGAAAATAATAGTGATAAGTAATTATGTTCTTATTTGAATTTTATTATATTATAGTTATAAGTTTTTAGAAGGTTCTTAATAGGTTATTATTACCTTTTATTCTTTTTTGTATTTTAAGTTGAATGCACCGGGGAAGTCATAAAAAGGGGGGAGGGAGATGGGAAATGTGATGCAATATGTTTGATGTTTATTTTCGGAGGATCATTGATTAACCCACCTCACAGGGTGTCTGTTGTGGGGGGAGAAGATAAAGGAGATTGTGAGCCGCTCTGAGTCTCTGATTCAGGGAGAAGGGCGGGGTATAAATCTGCAATTCTCCTT
This sequence comes from Heteronotia binoei, assembly GCF_032191835.1. Taxonomy (NCBI): domain Eukaryota; kingdom Metazoa; phylum Chordata; class Lepidosauria; order Squamata; family Gekkonidae; genus Heteronotia; species Heteronotia binoei. Next base: position 255,909,072 of record NC_083223.1, read on the forward strand.
CAGTTCTTCTTCTAAAGACATGAAGGCATTTGGATACCTTGCTGCTTTCTGAACATATTCTTGCAGAGGCGGCTTTATAAAAGAACCCCACCTCTTTGCAAAGAGTAAAGTCGGGGGAGCAGGGACTGGCTCTAGAGTCAAAGCAGGCTTTGGAAGAGCTCTGTGTACCTCCAGTGCTCAGCCTGATATCAGCAACAAGACACACTTCTTCTCCAGACACAGAACTGAGGATGGGAGTTGGCCTACTGGGTACTGCAAAGAGCTCTGAGAAGACCTTGCCCCTCCAGAGAGCCAGTGTGGTATCGTGGTTAACAAAACAGACTTTTATCTAGGAGAACCGGGTTTGATTCCCCATTCCTCCTCCATGTGCAGCTGCTGGTGTGACCTTAGGCCAGTCACATTTCTCTCAGCAGTTCTCTCAAAAGCAATTCTCCCAAAGCTCTCTCAGCTCCACCTACCTTACAGGGTGTCTGTTGTGAGGAGAGGAAAAGAAGGAGACTGTAAGCCACTCAGACTCCAAAGGCATCAATCCAATCTCTCCTTCTCCCCCTCTTTAGGTCTTTTACAATTTTTGGCAGGCTACAAGGGCCACGTAGCATTTGTGGGGGTGGAAAGTGCCGTCAAGTTGCAGCCAACTTAAGAAGCCTTGAAGGGCTTTTAAGGCAAGAGACGGAGATTGTTTGCCACTGCCTGCCTTTGCATAGGGACCTTGGACTTCCTTGGTGGTCTCTCACCCAAATACAAACCAGGGCTGACCCTGCTTCTGATGAGATTGGGCTAGCCTGGGCCAACTAGGTCATTTGTGTACACATCACTAACTCCAGTCACATTCATTCACACAAGACAAAATACTGGCATTGAAACCAAATCTACTTCTCAGCTCACCTGATTCTTTGCATTGCTGGCTTTTTCCACCTTGGCCCGATAGAGCACCTCCTGATAGACCGCAGCGAAGTTCTCCCGAAGGTTGCACAGCATGGCACTGGGGTTGTGGAGGGCCATCATGGTTTGGGCCACAATCCCTGCCTCCACCGCTTCGTTGATAGCAAGGACAGCAGCGTGCACTAGATGATGAGAAGCATCAATGTAAAAAGAATTAGTAATACCAACACTCTGCTTCAATAGGACAAGGTTTTCAAGATGGATGGAGAACTCCATAAGCATTGGGAGTGTTTGTTAGAGAGAAATGAAGATCAGGGTTTGGGGGAGGGAGGTATTCCAAATGTAATTATTTTTAATCCCTACCTAAAAAACCCCCAGAGTGGTGTAGGGATTGAAGGAAAAGGTGGCGGCAAAAAAAAAGAAAAAAGAAGACTGGATTTATACCCCGCTCTTTGCTCGGAGTCTCAGAGTGGCTTATAATCTCCTTCCCTTCTTCTCCAGCAGACACCCTGTGAGGTGGGTGGGGCTGAGAGAGCTCTTTCAAGAACAGCTCTGAGAGAACTGTGACTGACTCAAGGTCACACCAGCAGCTGAATGCGGAGGAGGCGTGGGGAATCAAATCTTGTTCTCCTGATTAGAGTCCACACACTTAACCACTACATCAAACTGGCTCACAGACCAGGCAGCTCTGGGTTCAAATCTTTACTCAGCTGTGAAGCTCACTAGATCGCAAGTCACTTTTAGGTACCGAAGAGCCTTTCCCAACCTCAGATATCTGGCCTTCTTTTAACCATAGATACTTGAGATTGAAGAACAGTAGGTCTTTATATTCCCCTTTTCTCTACCCTAAGGCATCTCAAAGCAGCTTACAACTGCCCTTCTCTTCCTCTCCTCACAGCAGACACTTTGTGAAATAGGTGGGACTGAGAGAGCTCTGAAAGAACTGTGACTAAGGGATTGAACCTACAACCTTTGGCATGCAAAGAGGATGCTCTGCCATTCAGCCATGGCCCCATTTCGAGTAAGGGGTCCTCCTCCACATACCTGCCGCTTCGTCCACAGAGAGCTCATTAGCGAGAATTCCCCCTATCTTGCTGAACGACGGCAGCTGCAAGCCGTATTTCTCCAGCTCACACTTCATATGGTTAATTTCCTCATCTAGAACAGAACAAGCAGTCACACTTTGGTCTCCTCTGAATGGCATAAGCTCTACAACTCTTTTCCCCAGCAGTACTTCCCAAGATCCCTCCCAAACTGGAATTGAACCTGGGACCTTCTGCACATGAAGCACATGCTCTACCACTGAGCCAGGGCCCCACTTGGACTTCAGAACTGATAGTAGGGCAGTTTATGCCGAGTCTAGCCCAGTGCTGTTTATTACAATCCCCAAGCCATTTGTGGGAGGGGAGGGATACAAATCAACAGAAATAAAAATAAAATAAAATAAATATATAGCAGAGTTGGGCCTTTCCCAGCAAGGAAGGGCTGTGGCATGCTGGTAGCGCCTCTGCTTTGCATGCACAAGGTCCCAGGTTCAATCCCCATCATCTCAAGCTAAAGAGATCAGGTAGTAGGTAATGTGAAAGACTTTATGTTAAGACCCTGAAGAGGCACTGCTGGTCATAACTGACAATGCTTACCTGTACAGTGTTCTGCCTCAAAATCCTTGTATGTAGAGATGCTGGAAAAGGAAAGGTCCCCTGCACAAGCACCAGTCGTTTCTGACTCTGGGGTGACGTTGCTTTCACAACGTTTTCACGGCAGACTTTTTACAGGGTGGTTTGCCATTGCCTTCCCCAGTCATCTACACTTCCCCCCAGCAAGCTGGGTACTCATTTTACCGACCTCGGAAGGATGGAAGGCAGAGTCAACCTCGAGCTGGCTACATGAAAACCCAGCTTCCGCCGGGGATCAAACTCAGGTTGTGAGCAGAGCTTAGGACTGCAGTACTGCAGCTAGAAAACCAAACTGAAAAATTGGATTCCCATTTAAATACTCAGTCAAGCACTGCTTTCCAGACAGCAGTAACAAACATAAAATTGTTGTTAAAATGGGACCCCCTCCTCTTGAAGAACCCAGCCAACTTTCACAGGTACCTTTACTCTAACCTGGACCACTGGTCTATCGAAGATCAAGGTGTGGGTAGCCATGTCAGTCTGCCTGTAGCAGTAGAAAAGAGCAAGAGCCCAATGGCACCTTGAAGACTTTGTTGCAAGGTGTGAGCTTTTGTGAGTTAATATCTCACTAAGAAGTGACTCACAAAAGCTCATCCTCTGCCACAAGTCTTGTTAGTCTCTAAGGTGCTAGTGGACTCTTGCTCTTTTCTACCGCTTAAAGGTAAAGGTAGTCCCCTGTGCAAGCACCAGTCATTTCCAACTCTGGGGTGACGTTGCTTTCACATTTTCACGGCAGACTTTTTTACGGGGTGGTTTGCCATTGCCTTCCCCAGTCATCTACACTTCCCCCCCAGCAAGCTGAGTACTCATTTTGCTGACCTCGGAAGGATGGAACACTGAGTCAACCTCGAGCCGGCTACCTGAAAGCCCAGCTTCCACCGAGGATCAAACTCAGGTCATGAGGGGAGATTGGACTGCAGTACTGCAGCTTTACCGCTCTGTGCCACGGGGCTCTTTTCTACTGCTTACAGACAGCCTAATAGCTAGCTATCCATCTGGATCTGTCTCCACGGAAGGCACCACATTTAGCCATACAGAATGGAGATCCATCAGCTTTGTGAGGAGTATCTGAAGAAGCGAGCAGTGACTCACAAAAGCTCCTCCCCTGTCACAAATTTTGTTACTCTTCAGGGTGCTACTGGACTCTTGCTCTTTTCTACTGCTACATTCTGTATTGTCTGGTCTGGAGATGTCTCTCCAGGGCCTCAGCTATCCAGGGTCTTTTACATCACCTGCCACCTGACCCTTTTAGCTCAAGATGCTGGGGCTTGAATCTGGACCCTTCTGCATGCCAAGCAAGGGCTCCAAGCCTCAGTCCCGCCCCAATCCTTTTTTGCACATCTTACCTGTGAAGTTCACTTTCCCATACAAATCCTGGATCTGGGGAGCCAGCCCCAATTTAAACAGGTATAAACTGGGAAAGGAGAAGAATATGGGTTTGTTTAAACACAGCTCAGTTTTATGAACTAGTAAACAGCTTGTAAACTTCCAGGCAAACAAGTAGGAAGTTTCTACATATTACATAGGAGGAGGAGGAGATTGGATTTATACCCTGTTCTTCACTACCCAAAGGAGTCTCAGAGCAGCTTACTATCTCCTTCCTCTCCCCACAACTAACACCCTGTGAGGCAGGTGGAGCTGAGAGATCTCTGACAGAAACTGCTCTTGAGAAGAACAGCTCTGCGCGAACTTGTGACTGACTCAAGGTCATTCTAGCAGGTGCAAGTGGAGGATTGGGGAATCAAACCCAGTTCTCCCAGATAAGAGTCCGTGCACTTATCCACTACACCAAATTGGCTCCACTACACAAACCAAACGGGACTTTGTCCCCACCCCTCCACCCCCCGATTGGTATGGTGACATTCACCAATCATTGCTCTTCATGAGCAGCAAGCAAATTGTTCTTTATTTTGTGCGTAGCCATTTTTCTTGATTTACATAGCACAAGAGCAACCACATTTTTCCTTATGGCTTGGTTCGACAGTATCAGTAAGACAGTTTTCTGCCATCTGCATCACTGTCCTTGCACACCTCTCCATTCTCCTCTCACAAGAAGCCAGATAAAGATTTCTTGGTTTTCCACATGGGTGTCTGTTGTGCTGCAGCCAACTTAGGGCAACCCCACAGGTTTTTCAAGACAAGACACACAGAAGTGGCTTCCCATTGCCTGCCTCTTCATAGTGACTCTGAAATTCCTTGATGATCTCCCATTCAAATACTAATCAGTGCTGACAATGCCTAGCTTCCAAGATCTGAAAAGATCAGGGCCATCCAAGTCAAAGTTAAGAGCTAATGGTTTGCTGCAGTTTCTAACAGGCACACTGTGGCTTACACTTTGCTCAAAGAACTGTGCCTCAACCCGTTTAAAATCTGGTTTGCATGGCAGGAGCCGGGTCAGATGTAACAGAGAACTATGTTTACTTTGCAAAGCACAAGCAACTAATGTGCTTTCCCTGGACTGAGAGGGATGGCACCAATAAGGCAGAGACTTCTTCCAGGCTCATTCACAAAGCACTAAACCACAATTTCTTGTTACCTTTTAACACAGACCAATCATGAACTGCATGCTCTCTAGTTTAGAACTTTTACTGTGGTTTGCATTCAAAGCCTTACGTGGCATGGGACCGACATAGCTGCGGGACCGCCTCTCCCCATATAAGCCCCAAAGGTTGCTGCGATCGGCCAACCAACATCTTCTGGCCATCCCTGGCCCAAAGGACATCCGTCTTGCCTTGACCAGGGCCAGGGCCTTTTCAGCCCTGGCCCCAAACTGGTGGAATCAGCTCCCCATGGAGATAAGGACCCTACCGAATTTACCTTTCCATAGGGCCTGTAAGATGGAGCTGTTCCACCAGGCGTTTGGCTGAGGCAAGCGAGCGTCCTTCTCCTTATTGCCTATACCATCTGTTATCCTCCCCCACATTGATCCATCATCTGGGCCATTGTTTATATTCTAACCTGCACTATAAGCCCACCCACCAGCCTCTGTTATATAGTACTGTGGTGCTTTGTTTTTAATTGCATTTTATTGGTTTTATAGTATTTGATTGTGTAGAGAAATGCCATTTTAGGTGATGGTTATCTGGGAGTTGTCACCGCACCTCAAAAAGGATATTATAGCATTGGAAAAAGTCCAGAAAGGGGCAACTAGAATGATTAAAGGTTTGGAGCACTTTCCCTATGAAGAAAGGTTAAAACAAAGATTTCAGGTTTTCACGGCTGGTAACATCATTAGGGTTTGTAGAATCTTTAGGGATCAAGTGCCGTGTTCTACTGGAGAAAGTTTTCCTTCCAGACGTTCCGTTCTCAGCTGCGGAGAACATCCTCAGTGGCGTTGCAGCTGGAGCAGGCGCTCAGACCTTCCCAGCAATTAACACAGAACAATGGTCACATTCAACAGCCAGTTTCCTTATCACTACCCTTCCAGGAAGCCCCACCAAACAATGGGCACATCCACAAACCAATTGCCCTTTCATCACACCCCCTCCAGCCTAGAAATAGCAGCTCTCCAGCAGCCCTGGCCCCACTCAATGCACAGCAGCCAAGAAGGTCTGAGCGCCTGCTCCGGCTGCAACGCCACTGAGGATGTTCTCCGCAGCTGAGAACGAAACGTCTGGAAGGAAAACTTTCTCCAGTAGAACACGGCACTTGATCCCTAAAGATTCTACAAACCCTAAAGGTTAAAACGCTTGGGGCTCTTTAGCTTGGAGAAATGTCGACTGTGGGGTGACATGATAGAGGTTTACAAGATTATGAATGGGATGGAGAAAGTAGAGAAAGAAGTACTTTTCTCCCTTTCTCACAATAAAAGAACTTGTGGGCATTCAATGAAATTGCTGAGCAGTCAGGTTAAAACAGATAGAAGGAAGTACTTCTTCACCCAAAGGGTGATTAACATGTGGAATTCACTGCCACAGGAGGTGGTGGAGGCTACAAGCATAGCCAGCTTCATATATATATATATATATTTGGCCACTGTGTGACACAGAGCGTTGGACTGGATGGGCCATTGGCCTGATCCAACATGGCTTCTCTTATGTTCTTATGAAGAGGTCATCAAACTGGACTCAGGCTTTGGCCTAGTCTCTTCCTCCTCCCCTCCTGTCTGGGAACAGCAATTTTGAGGAGACCTCCTAGAGTGGTCAAGAAGTTTGTCAGGCTGGTCTTCCAGAATGCTGCAAGAAGGTAAACCAGTTCTTGGGCGGGAACTGGATTTTATATTGAAGATTTTGGGCAGGAAAGCCCTCAGTTAAAAGTTGTCAGGGGAAGCTGACAGTTTGAGTTGGGCTTTGAGTTCTGTCAGTTGGGTTGGTGAGTCTGTCTGTGCTGGATGGTATGGTCAGGGCAAGTATATATTAGGGAAAGAAGGAGCACTTTTCCCTAGTTTGATTTAATTCTTCTGTTCACTATTTTAAAATGCCTGTATATAGTTGGAAATTTTAAATAAATGTTTTGTCTTTTTAAAAGGTAGTCCCTCTGTACCACATAGTTTCCCCAGCCGCCTTAGATCACACTACTGCAAGAGGGGAGTCCAGGGAAGGGGGAAGGCATACAGTTGGCAAGGGTGCCAATCCTCCAGGGGTCTCCCAAAGAAGGACTTTGGTCTCTGTCATAACCAGATGATGGGTTGGCAGAGGACCTTGAGGCCAGGCCTCAGAACTGGTAAGGTGGATTGGGAGTCCTGTTCCTCTCAGGAATCCCTAAATTGAGCAGGTGGTGTCAGCGTGCCCTTGTGGCGGGAAGAAGATAAGCTCCCTTCAGGAGTTGGCAACTCAAAAGGGAGTTGATGGGACCGGGTCTGAAGGCTGAATCGGGCCGGTTTCACCACAGATTGGTTTTACCTGGTTGTAATCCACCCTGAGCCCGTTTGGGAAAGGGCAGAATATAAATTCACCAAAATAAAGAAATAAAAATAAATTTCCATGCATACCAAGGGCTAAGCATAGTTCAGACCTGCAGGACTGCTTTTGTTTTCTGCCTACTCAGCGCTTCCGTTTAGATGAAACAGGACCTCAACAACCAAATAAAAGAGATTTTTGAAAGGATCCCTCCAGATATCATCTCACCTCAAAGCGTGAATACAATAGACGACCCGAGGCATGTTTTTCTTGTCATAGATGTCTGTTGTCTCAGGGTGGAAGATCTGTCGAAAGCAGGAAAAAAAGGAATCTGAAAACATCCTTATTCAGAAGATAACAATAGCTCATCCTTTCAAATCAACAGGCGCTACAGGGTGGAACGTTGTGTCTCTTACCGTTGGTAATCCAATGTGACTCATAGCATCCCGCCAGTGATTGATGTTGTCTGTGTGACGGTAGTGTAGCCCACATGCCTTTAGATTTAAAAAGAAATGCTTGCATTCAATACTCAGACTGAATTAGAATTGAGTATATGAAGTGACAAGGCACGGAATCAGACCATTGATCCATCTGACTCGATACTCTCAACTATGGAGGGCAAAGATTCTCCAGGGTCTTCTGAAGGTGCTACCCTGCAAATGGGTAAGATTGGCAGCTGCACATTCACGCACATTGTCTCTGGTGGCTCCCACTTTGGGGAACAGCCTGCCTGAGGAGATTTCAAGGCCTCACTGGCAGGATGGCAACCCATCTGGAGATTCCAAGACCTGAACCCATGACCTTCAATGTCCAAAGCAAGCTCCATCCACTCAGCTATGTCAGAAGAGACCTTTCCTAGCACTGTTTCCTAAGACCCCTTTTGCACTGGAGACTTAGCCTGGCATGTTCTGCAGGCAAAAAAGATGGTCTACTTACAGATGCAGCAAGAAACCAAAGCCACTGACCTTGAAACGTGCCTGACCTAAATCGTAAATCTTCTTCAAGGGAACCACATCTGGAGCAAAGAAGTGGCCGAGTTTGGCCAGGATAACGCCGTTCCGCAAACTTTCCTCCAGTTCGGTGGGCGACGCCAGATCCTCCTTCAAGCAGGCCTCCATCCAGCTTGCAAGTGAAGAATCATAGAGTTGGAAGGGACTGCCAGGGTCATCTAGTCCAACCCCCTGCACAATGCAGGAAACTCACAAATACCTCCCCCTAAAGCTTTTTTCACAGGTTCCTCTCCCCCACCACCGCCCAGGTATCCTCATAACCCTGAGGGGCAAGCAGCTTAGGTGGAGAAAAAATGGCTGGTTCAAACTCTCACAGTGCCCTTCATGGCACCGGAGCAGAACACAACCAGGGTCTTCTCTGGTCATAATCAGATGTTATATATCATCTGACCCCCCCCGGACCAAGAGAGGTGAAGCTGCAATGCACCCGTAATCGGGCCTTCTCCTCTGTAGCCCCGAACCTATGGAACCAACTTCCAGAGGAAATGCGGGCCCTGCGGAACCTTGAACAATTCCGCAGGGCCTGCAAAACTTTCCTCTTTCGACTGGCTTTCGCTGATGAAGGAAGTGATTGCTGATGAAGGAAGTGACTGCTAAGGATTACCGCCATCATATAAAGAACAAACAGCACTAGCACTTTTATTACTAATTAATTAATCAATTTTAAACTTATTAGAATTTTAACGTTAAATGTAACTTTGTTGTTTGTTGTTTTTGTATAATTGAATGATGTTGTCAGCCGCCCTGAGCCTGCTTCGGCGGGGAGGGCGGGATATAAATAAAATTACCTACCTACCTACCTACCATCATATGGGTTGGTTTGCCTTTTTGAGATGTCGGTAGAAAAACCTATTTTGCCCTATTTTTACCCAGGCAACCCCAATCTCAGAAGCTAAGCAAGGTCAACTGCGGCATGTACTTGGATGGGAGATCACCCTGAAATACCAGCAATTGGGGGGAGGAGGAGGAGGCAGGCTTTATTCAGCCACCTGTCTGAATATCCTCCAGGCTCCCAAGTAGAAGTCTGGCACTACTGGTTGATATGACTTCTAGGTGTGCATGGACGTGCGCACGCACACACACACACACTACAAAAATACAACAGAAAAAAAAGAAACATCCATTTTGCTCCAAGGCTAAAAACAGCTCATTAGAACACCAAGAAGAAAGTGAGAAAGAAGATGGAGAACATGGGCCTCCTAACTCTCCAGACTCCTTCACAGAGCAGCAAACCTGTTAAGTCTGAATCGAGTTGCTGTTTCTGAACCTGGGTGCATCTCTGTGGCTTTCAAGAAATCTCTCCTCTTCCATGAATTAGTTACCCATCCCCACAAAAGAATCTACATCTTGTGGCAAGGGGGCCCAAAGCTAATTATGCTTTGAATGAGATGTGGCCTCTTGCCTGTCCAGAATCTACTACTCATCAACTTCCTCATAGTATTATGAAGAAAATGGAGTCCAAGATATCACTCTCCGCTCCTTTGAATACCTTTATTGATATCTATTATGCCTACCCTTAAGCCAGCTTTTCTCTGAACTAAAAATCCCTGAAACTCTATAGCCTTTCTTCACCGAGATGGTGCTTTAAATCCTTAATTTATTTGAAATGCCCTTTTGTGTACTTTCCCCCATCTATGATATCCCTTTATGAATTGGCAGCCACTAGATACCACACAGATTCCCCAAATTGCAGCTGCTACACCATGAGCACAGGAGCTGCCTTTATGCTGAACCAGACCCTCAATCCAGCAAGATCGATATTGTCTACTCAGACTGGTGGCGGCTCTCCAGGGTTTCAGGTAGAAGTCTGGGAATTGAAACTGGGACCCTCTGTATGCCAAACAGATGGCCTGCCACTGAGCCACAATCCTCCCCAAAGATTTATTAATAAACTTATAAAGACATTACGACAGCCAGAAGGTAAAATTGCCAGACATTATTACTGTGCTCACCGTTTAGCCTCCTCTAAGCGACAAAGATATTGGTAGGCCTCATTCTGACGCCTTTTCTCATCCATTTCATCTGCAGTCAAGCGTTCATCTGGGAAAGCGAATAAAACAAGCTGTTTAGAAAGAGAGGACAGTCTAACCCCGAAGACACAACCAGGTTAAAACTACACACACAGACAGAGTGTGAACTTCCAGCGAAATCTAAAGCCACCAGGATTTGTTATGGCCATAGAGTAATGCCACTCTATCCCTTGGCATCTCCATGGTGAAAAAAAATTCTTTGCAGTGCTTGAGTTGGAACTCTTCAGTTTTAGGCTCCTGCTGCCAATAAAAACAAAGATGATGCCTCATTCTTGTCTTCATTGGTTTAAGACTGTTACCTGTTGGAGAAAGGGATTTGCACAATTCTCACTCTGTAAAAATGGCACCAATATCCACAGAGAGACCTAAAATATGATTTCCCCCTTCCTTACCTTGAACTGGAAGCTGAGCTTTAGAGGCCAGTATTGAGAAAACACAGCTGCCCAAGTTGTATTAGAAATCCCACCTGACTCTTGAAGAGATCAGAAGTGACTAGAGTACCCAGTGCAGAATATCACCTATCTGCTAAGGGATGCACTGATGCACCCACACTCACTAGCCCCGTGCACAAATTTCCATGAACAAACGTACATGCACCTGTTTTTAAGAAAGAGCCAACACAAGTTCACTTTACAAATTAAACTTGGGTCCAGTACTTCGATAAAGGTGCAATCTTAATCATGCATCCAGCAGCGCAAGCATTGTATAAAGAAAAACAAAGCATATACTGTTCACAAATTGTACATACATTCATTGTACCATGAACAAGGATACTACAGCAAAAGGAACCACTGAAGAAACAATGCAGAAATTGGAACAGCAAGATGAGGCAACAAGATCCACCATTTCTCACAGTTCTCTAATACATCCATAAAACAACAAGAGTGTTACTGTTAAGGTTGCCTGTTTTACTGCTTGAATAAAGGAATGGCATTTTAAAAGCATTAATCTTGTCAGAACAAGAAGAAAATTATTAAAGGTCTGATACTCCCGGTCATTGCATTTGGTTGAATTTTGGGGTTAAATTCATTATTGTGAAACAATGAAGTTTAGCTTTCTTTTTTTAAAAAAAACATACAAAACGAATGATTATAGGCAATTCCCACATTGCAAAGTCTATGTGGAGGACACATCAGTAGATGCGCACTTAGAGTTTTGTGTGCAGAACTCTGCAGCCAAGCATATAGGGCCCCAGTTCAGATTAGGACTACAGGGAAAAGGGTTTGATTCTGATGAAAGATTCTGGAGAACTCCACACTTTTTGGGGTTTTAATGAAAGGTATTGGGTAGCTTTTGCTATGTGATATTCAACATGACTAATGAAAACTTCGACAACAATGGTGCTTTACAGAATAATGGTGTAAGAAACACACACACACACAGATCAGTCCCGTAGTTTACAGCCTCTTTCCTCACATATAGTTATGCATGAAGAAAACACACACACCCAGAGGGTAGTGATCTCATCTATAACAAGAGGGAATAAGCAGGGCAGTCTGTAACACACTCAAGGTTATGACTCACAAGCCCCAAAGGATATTCCCATAACTGCCAGCAGAACTGGCAAATGATTTCATACAGGCTCTCTGTGTATCCTTCTTTTGAAGCCATGTAAACAGATCTGGGTACTTCCCCTCTTCTCCTCCCTTTCTTCCCTTGCTCAGTTGTCAGGAAAAAAAAAGGGGAGTTAGCAAAAAAGCCTTTTTATATAGCCTGAGGCTATGAGTCAGGAGAGGGCGAATGGATAAGAAGGAGGGGGAAGAAATAGGCCTTGTTGAAACCGACAATTGACTCCATTTCCAACAAAGATGCCACCAGGGTGCTCACAGGGAGAGAGCATGAGGTCAGCCACAACATGTCCCCAGTTAAGAGGGATTAAGAGGTAGACTGCCCCTGGATCTGGAGGCTCTATTTAGCTCTCATGGTTAAAAAGCAAATCAAAGGGCCGTGGTGGATCCGACAAAGGGTCCAACCAGTCCAGCATCCTGCTTCCAAGCATGGCCCTGGAGAAGCCCACAAGTAGGGTGTGTTTCTTCCAGGCATGTAGTGATCGGGGCACTGCATTTTTAACTGCTGCAGGCCACAACCAATGTTTCCTCTAAACTGCAGAGACTTGTGAACAAAAATTCTACTTTGTGAGTTACTGTAATTGAAGTTGTGAGCCACTGGCATTAAAGTTGTGAGCTACTGCATAAATTGGTGTGCTCTGGGGTCATCCTTCCTGAGCTAAGACAAAAAATGTGTGAGCTGGAGGCTAAAAATGTGTGAGCTAGCCCATGCTAACTCAGCTTAGAGGCAACACTGGTCACAACTAACATCCATTAGCTCTCTCCACCACAAATGTTAATAATAATGATAATAATAATCTTTAATTTGTATCCCGCCCTCCCCTCCGAAGCAGGCTAAATGTTGATAGAGACCTGTTCATCAGACACAAGCGGGGGAGGGGGCAGAGGAGCCAGAGTTGTGACCTAACTAGTGTCAGGGTTAGGATTGTGGGCCACAGACCAAGAGAGTTTGGGGGAGAAACAGAAATCTAGCTGCAGGAGGTTTACTGTAGCGAGCAGGGGAGTCAGCAAGCATTTATAACCAAATTACATCAAAAGCCAGAATTGGAGATCAAGGGATAGCCAGTGTAAGAAAGCCTATTTGCATAACTAAAAATATGCAATTTAACATTACTCATCATTGGCAAGATAATTAATAGTCCATTAACATTTTGGCACCCCAAACACTGGCTGTCGTGAGGCTTTTATTAGGAAATGGCACAAACAAGGCCTTGCAATAAATAACAAATATACTCAGGAGTACCCATGTGATTGCTCTAGATTGAGCCACCTTTGTGGGAAGGTCGGGATATAAATCATAAATAAATAAATAGTATACAGAGCACGAGCATGGCTAGGCCTCAGATTCCTGGCAACAGTTCACTTCTATCTTTGCTCTTTCTATAAAGCATCTTTAAGAAGCCTTTCAGTCCCATAAGCACATGAGTCTGCCAGTCCCTTTAGAGATTAGTTATCCTAGCATCCCACCTACCTTTCCAATAGACCTTAACTTAAAGATTTAATTTGTTTTTAAAGAGCTGTACATGGTTCTGTACTGAACCATATTTGGCTCTAAAGCCAATGTGACGGGCCACTTAACCTACTGACAAGCCATCAGCAACACCAGACCTGGAATGGCATGGGTTCAGAATCTGAACTTCAAATCCATGACCAATTGGTTCACATCCCATAACTTCCTGCTCTCTTACTTCTATCAGGGACTCCTTAGACAGCCTTAGGAAATTTGAGGCTCAGTGGAAGAGCCTCTGCTTTCCACATAGAAGGTCCCAGGTTCAATCCCCAGTATCTCCAGTTTTAAAAGGGCTACGGAGTTGGTCGTGTGAAAGACCTCTGTCTGAGACTCTGGAGAGCTGCTGCCAGTCTGGGTAGACAATACAGACCTTGATGGGCCAATGCTTTAATTCAATATAAGGCAGGTTCATGTGCTGTGTGCATCATTTTACCTCCCCCTGCCTCTGCCAGCTAAAATTTACTTACCTGACAGGCACAATGGGGGAAAAAAATCTTTCAGCATAAGACTATATAAATACAAAGAATTATTTCTCCCCTGCATCATGCAGAATGAGTATTTTGGTGGCTCTAGCTACAAATCCAAATAGTGCCACTTCCCCACACACCCCCACCCCAGTTATGGTAAAAATGTGCTATAAAAATAAAAAGTTGATAGAACAAAATAGGAGTCAAGTTGCACCTTTAAGACCAACATAGTTTTATTCAGAATGTAAGCTTTCGTGTGCTCTCTAAGCACACTTCATCAGACAAGGAATCCAGTACAGTGAGCAAAGCCACAAATAGCTGGTAGTCAGTGGCTCAGAATGAAAACTGGTACAAATTTAAGATCCAATCACACTATAGTAAAATTATCTGGTAGGGAGTGGTTTAGAATGCAAATTTAAGATTCAATGACAGAATAGTAAAATTAACAAACTGAGCAAACCTTTGATCTGAGTACCGTGAGCATGCAAAAGCAATAAAACAGTAATATGTCAAAATGTGAGAATGTCTGTTAATGACTATATTGTGACTATATTGATAGTTTGCTCTCCTTGGTACCCTCAAAACTGGCTGCCTGAGACAAGACCCCTCTCTGTAGCTTACTGCAGGGCCCATCTTTTTGTAAGGTGAATCTTTATCACCTCAGTTTCCTTTTTGTAAGGTGAATCTTTATCACCTCAGTTTCCTGGACTGTAATATTCATATAATGTAATTATCACAAGAGCAAACAGAATGAAGTATGTAAAAGACTACTATAGTGTCATGCTCGGAGACCTGGGGTCAAACATCTCAGCCGTGAAGCTTGCTTGGCAACCCCCCGTTTTAATCTACCTCCTAGGGCTGTTGTGAAGATAAAAACAAGAATCACACACACTTCAACACTGGAAGAAGGGCAGATAGACAGAACACTTGTTACCCCCTTTGCAAGCACCTTTTATATAAATGATGGGATGCTGTTGTTTGGGGGGGGGGGAAGCATTTTATAGTCTTGACTCTGTTAACAATATGGATTCTTTGAGAAAAAAGGAAACAGAAGCTACTCACCCACGTACACAACATTAAAGGTGCATTGGGCAGGGGCAGCCACACTGTGGCTCAGGAGCCATATTTGGCTCTTTCACACATATTGTGTGGCTCTTGAAGCCCCCCACTGCCCTGTTGGCTGGCTTGGAGAAGGCATTGCTCTCTTTAAATCTCTTCTCCAAGCCAAGCCAGCCAGCAGCTTGGAGAATACATTTAAAGTTAAAGTTGCTTTTTTCCACCTCTCCCTCTATCCTCCCTCTCCCATCTATTTTCCTTCCTTCCTTCCTTCCTTAGGACTCTCAAATATCTGATGTTCATGTCTTGTGGCTCTGAAACATCTGACATTAATTCTATGTGGCTCTTATGTTAAGCAAGTTTGGCCACCCCTGGCTTAGGATCTGGGAAATCCAGGTTCAAATCCCCTCTCGTGCATTGGAAGCTTGCTGGGTGATTTTGGGCCAGTCACACACAGTCCCAGCCTAACCTACTTCATAGGGTTATTGTGAAGATAAAATGTAACCCACTTTAGATCCCTACTGGGGTGAAAGACAGGAAGTAAATAAAAACACATGCCTTCTGAAAGAGCAGTCTGGCATCAGAAGCTGCAGTCTGATGCCTAACCCCACTAGGAGTAGTTAATGGGGAAACAGTAGCTGTTCTTTAGACACAATAATCATACCAGCACCCCTCTCGTCGTTTTTCGGATCTAGAACAACAAAGCGTTCTCTCGTCTCTTTCTTTCGTGGATTCTTTTCCATTCTGTGCAGTTACTACACAGCGAAGCAACGCTTTCTTTCAACCACAAGATCTGCATTTAGTAACAACATCTCGTGCAGAACTCCAGAGTGCACCGAAACGCTTTAAGAAAGAGAGGGGCGTCCTTCTGTGACC
Source organism: Heteronotia binoei (assembly GCF_032191835.1). Lineage (NCBI taxonomy): Eukaryota > Metazoa > Chordata > Lepidosauria > Squamata > Gekkonidae > Heteronotia > Heteronotia binoei. The sequence goes on from NC_083223.1 coordinate 255,924,985, forward strand.
ACCTCCCATCCAAAACCCACCCTTTCGGCCAGTTTTGCATGTGCTTCGGTTTCCAAAACCGAAATCCCTCTTTTGCCCGTCCCCACGACTCACAGCCTGACTGAGAGGGCCCATGCCCGGAGCCTCTCGTGAGCTGCTCCATCGCCAGCTAATCCGCTTCCTCCAACTCCGTTTTGGATTTGATTTTTGAATTTCCCGCCACCTCTTTCCTTCTTCCAGCTGACAAATCCACGACTGCTGGGGAACCTGGGAATTGTAGTTTCTTTGCCCCGCGAGGCAACATTTGCGGCGCTCAACAATTTTGCGACTTGCGCCCAGGATGTGCACTGCGGTTGCCAACCTCCAGGAGGTGGCTGGCCATCTCTTGGAATTAAAGCTGGGCAAAATAAATCAGATCCCCTAGAGCAGCAGTCCACAACCTTTTTCGCACCAGGGACTGGTTTTGTGGAAGACAAATTTTCCACGGACTGTGGGGGGGATGCTATCAAGATGATACAATTGCGCACTTTATTTCTAAAGTGTTTGGTGCGGTGGTTAAGTGTGCAGACTCATCCGGGAGAACTAGGTTTGATTCCCCACTCCTCCACTTGCACCTGCTGAAAAGGCCTTGAGTCAGCCATAGCTCTCACAAAGCTATCCTTGAAAGGGCAGCTTCTGGGAGAGCTCTTGCAGCCCCACCCACCTCACAGGGTGTCTATTGTGGGGGGAGGGGGGTTAAAAGAGATTGTGAGCTGCTCTGAGACTGAAATTGGGAGTGGAGGGCAGGATATAAATCTGTCTTATTATTATTATTACTACATTGTAATATATAATTATACAATTCATGGCCCAGTTGCTAACAGGCCACAGACCGGTACTGGTCCACGGCCCAGGGGTTGGGGACCCCTGCCCTAGAGGAAGTGGCAACACTGAAGGTTACATCGCATGGAATCATAGCCTTATTGAACTCCCTCCCCTTCCTGAAATTCAGCCTTCCCCAAGCTCCACCCCAAATTTCTAAAAATTTTCCAAACCAGACCGGGCAACCGTTATGGCTAAGGGAAAACATGTTGCTTGTTTCCAGCCATGTCCCAACTCTGCCTGTTTGGTTAACCCTAACAGTGATTAAATGCATGCACCAGGTTTGAGTCCCCACAGTGACTTTGGTGACTTTGGGTCAGTCACAAGTTCTCTTAGAGCTGTTCTCCAAGGAAGTCTCTGGGCCTCACCTAACTCACAGGGAACTGCTTTGAGATGCTGAGGGGAGGGACTTCAGTGGGGTAGAATGCCATAGAATCCACCACTTTCCAAGGCATCCATTATCTCCAGGGGAACACCTGGAGATTAGTTGTAATAGCAAATCTCCAGCCACCTCCTGGAGGCTGGCAACCCTAATTAGGATGGGGGGAAGAAGCACTTTTAGCAGCCACCTGCTTTTCAGAAAGCAGGCCTTACACTTACCGTAATTTTTAAATTTCTTTCCCGCTTTCCTCTGGAGTGAAGACTCTACACAGAAACATCTTTCTCCCCTCCTCCACCTTATCTGACAACAGCAACTCTGCAGGGCAGGTCAGGCTGAAAGAGCTCCATGTGTCCAAGGTCACTCAGCAAGCTTGGGTCCAGTTGTCTCTGGCCTTAATCTGATAGTTTAAAAACTACACATTAGCTTTCAACCTGGAACTTACAAAACCCTCTTTACTCATGCCAGTTAGCAGGGGTCATTTTGCAGAAAAATAGGTGCCGGGGCGGCAGGACTTTTTTTTAGCAGGAACGCAGTTCCGGTTGGCTTGGTGTCATGGGGTGCGACCTAATATGCAAATAAGTTCCTGCTGCGCCTTTTCTATTAAAAAAAGCCCTGTGTGAATCAATGGTGATGTCAGGGGTGTGGTTAACATGCAAATGAGTTCCCGCTGGGCTTTTTTGTGTGCCAAAGCTTATTAGCACAACTCATTTGCATATGCCACACACCCCTGACATCACCAGAATCAGCTTGGCATCTAACTTAAAATACTTCTTGAATTATAATTGTCATAATAAAACCTTGCTCCCATGATACTTTTTAAATTACATTCTCCTATGTGACCACAGTGGCATGGTGAAGATTTCCTCCTGTGTGCTTTATATGTTTTGGTTATTTTCCCTTTTTTTGGGTGGGTAAAAATATTAGGAAGTTTGTCAAACCTTAGAGTTCAGCAAAATTCTCACAGGGTTTGAACAGTGAAGGCCAGAAGCAAGTTTTGGGGGGAGGGGGGTAAGACAGAAAGAGCACAATAAACTGTAGAGGTTCCAGAGCTCTACTTCTATGAGCTCCTGCCCAGAATGAGGCCTGCCAGTTAGTCTTAAAGACGACCAGTTCTTCCAAAACTGCTGCCTTTCCTACCAGCGTCTTTTGTGCAGATGACTCCGTTTATCTCACATCCTGCAATGCTTCTGCACATGGATGTCCTTCTGGCCCCAGTCTGAGAGTGGTCCTCTCCAGGCTCCATCCCCAAATCTCCTGGAGTTTCCCAACCTGGGTCTGGCAACCCCACTGCCCCCAAAGCCCCGCTGGCGATCAGTGGGGGGGGGAACCTGGCAACCCTATTACAGAGTGTAAGAAATGATAAATTAACACGGTAGACGTTGTAAAGTTAAAGTATCGTTGTTTTGTAAAAGCAAAGTAAATTGTTAAGACGCTGTAACTAGGTAGGAAAGATACATATGTTGACTTGAAGAGACTGCTGGGGGATATTATAATGGCAAAAGGAAAGTAAAGGTCCCCTGTGCAAGCACCAGTCGTTTCCAACTCTGGGGTGAGGTTGCTTTCACAACGTTTTCACGGCAGACTTTTTACAGGGTGGTTTGCCATTGCCTTACCCAGTCTTTAACACTTTCCCACCAGCAAGCTGGGTACTAATTTTACTGACCTCAGAAGGATGGAAGGCTGAGTCAACCTGGAGTCGGGTACCTGAATCCAGCAGAGAGCTCAGACCGCAGTACTGCAGGTTTACCACTCTGCGCCACGGGGCTTGTTATTATAATGAGTGAGTATTTAATCTGTTTTTATTGGCTGTTTTGAAGAGAATCATTTGCATTCCTCTGAATGTTCTACTTCTAACTGATGTCTTCTGCCCACTGACTGAGAGAATGCAGTCTGTTAGATACCAGTGACATGTTTTCTAAGTAAGTTTTGTTGTTATTATAAAACAGGGGTGGCCAAACTTGTTTATCCTAAGAGCCACATAGAAAAAACATGAGATGTTTGTGAGCTGCAGGGACATGAACGCCAGATGTTTGAGAGCTGCAAGGAAGGAAAAAGATGGGGGAAGGAAGGAGGGAGGGAGAGGTAGAAGAAAAGCCACTTTAAATGCATTATCCAAGCCACCGGCTTGCTTGGTGAAGTGATTGAAAGAAAGAAATGCCTTTTTGAAGTTGGCCAGTGGGGTGGTGGGGGCTTCAAGAGCTACACAACATGCGTGAAAGAGCTGCATGTGACTCCTGAGCCCCAGTTTGGTCACCCCTGTTATGAAGCTTAAACTTCACATGACTACCCAATTCGGGGCCAATGGCAACAAGACACAGACACCCTGGTCTTCTGCCTGCTGGTCCTGAAATCATTTACCTTTTATTCTTCACAGGTCTCCTGTAATCTGTGGTGGGGCTACTGGGCAGCATTTACCAGTTATCTGTATTCCTCCCTGGAGTCGCAGCAGTGCAGTCCTCTGCAGAGTTACCTACCCTGTCCAGTCCACTCCCCTCCCCTGTCCAGCCACGCAAGGGGCAGCGTGGTGGCTCATAGACTGTTCCCCCCCCCAAGCCAAGTCTGCCCCCCTCCCAGGCATTCCCTCGGAGAGGCCACTGATTGGGGGGGGGGTTGCCCAGGGAACGTGCAGCAGATGCCAAGCTGGAGAGACAACAGAGGGCACAGCTCAGACTTTATTTTTCCGGAACAAAGTGCAACAGTCTCCCTGGTGCGCGCTGGGCAGTCTTGCCGTGGGCGGGGCTCCATTCAGGGTGGCGGGCAGAAACAGCTGAGGGAGTGGGGGGCGGTGGAGCGACACACGCGGAAGCCTCACTGTTGGAGTCCCACCTGCAAAACGGAGACAGAGATCAAGAGCACCTGCAGGGGTGGCGACTGGAAGAGCAGGCTGCGTTTCAGCCGGGCACTCTCTTAAAGGGACAGTCTCTGACCCACCTCCCCGCAACAGAGCAGCTGCCACACACACACGCCCCATGTCCCGCCAGGGGTTGGGAACGTGGCAGAGGGCAGACCAAGGGAAGGGAGCAGGTGGCAGCACAGGGGAGCAGGGTCAGCAAATGCCCCCTGTCGGAGCCCACTGCCTGGTTCAAGTGCCAGAGACGCTTGCACACCAAGTGGTCGAGAGCGAGGGGAGGGAGAGGCTGGAGGGGGGGGGGACAGTGGAACTTACCCAACCATGGGTGACAGTCCTCGCATGCAGAGCCTCTGGGAGCCTGGAACTTGTGGAGACCTGGAAACAAGAGCAGTTAGCCCCAGGGGAGAGACCTCTCTCTCCCCCTCGCAAGTCAAAGATACTGTCAAAGCAACCGCGCGGTGCAAAACCCATCACCAACGTGCCTGCCTGTCCTCACTCTAAGTCTGTATGCCGGGAGCTCGCCGGCTGAGCTTCCCGCCATGCGCTCCTCTCCCTAACAACTGAGTTGTGTGAGGCCAGAGCAGAAGTATTTCTAGGAGGGAGGAGACCACAATTGGGTGCTGGGGAGGGGGCTCATCAGCCTGAGGAGCGAGGGGATTTGCGAGGCAATCACGCTACTCCCTAAGAGGTTTGCGAGCTTCCGCAGCAGCAGAGGTGACCTTTGTCTTTGGTTTCAACGAGTGCCTATGGGACACGCCACTGTTTTTGCAGGCATAAAGTTGCGCTTCTCGGGGTGGCCATGTCATAAGCCAAACTGCTCAAGAAGCTGCCTAAGCCTGGCCGCACCCCCAACTCCACCCCCTCCTCCGCCTGAACGCTACACTCTGCCTCACTTTCGCCTGTGCTCGAGCGCAGCCCTCAGGCGCCGCTGCCCACTTAACTCCCTCCCGGGGTGGAGCCAGTCGTACGTCGGTGCAAACCCTTCCTGCGCTCACATAGCGGCTCGTCTGCTCCCAAAAGCCCCCCCACCTCTGGATTGTGCTGCTAGCAGATGTACATGCTCAGATCCATTGAAAGGGATAGGCAGAGTTACTCCAGCCTAGGTGCATTCAAAGCCACTTGAGCAGCTCTGCGAGAAATGCACTGTAAGTCTGCTAGCAGTGGAGATGTCTTGTGGCGCCTTGAAAGACAAAGGAAGGCTCATATGCAGATTTAATAGGGGCCAGGGGATGCCAAATGTAATGGTCCCTCCTTTTCTGTGGGTTTAAGTGCCCTATTCAGATTCATCCTCATTTGCCCATTCACAAGCCCTCCACTGGGCAGATCCTTCTCTGCAAAGTGACAGTCACCCTTCCACAACACTTTCTCCTGGGAAAGAGGGGGGCCTTCCAGCCTGTGACTGTAATACCCTCCCCTGCCCATCAACAGCTCTTGCTTCAGGTTATTCCTGTGATTTGCAGGAAGCACATCAGAACAGGAGGAGCCCTGCAGGGCTGGACCAAAGGGCCTTCCTCTCCACTTCCCTGTTTCCAGAAAGGTCAGCGAGATCCTTCCAGGACACCCACCAGCTGGACTAAGAAAACAGTCTTCCTGCAAACGGGTAGATTGCTTCTCTGAACTGGGAGGTCACATTATTGTCTGGCTCTCGGCTTTCTTTGTTTTTAGGGATTGCATGGGTGTTTGTTTTTTTGAGGGGGGGTCCTTTTCTTCAGGACAAACTACTGCTGTTTGAATATTCTGCAGTTAGATATTCTTTTTCTTAAGACAGAATGGAACTTTCCTGCCTCCCCCTTCCACTGCAGCTCACTGATCTCTATGAAAAGCTGCTTTGGATGAGGTGGAGGAGAACCAGAGGAATGACATGGGGGCGGGGTCTAGAGCGAGAAGGGGAAATCGGTAGACATTGCCCCTTTATCCAGTTAGCTCAACTTGTGAGTTGCCTCAAGTGTTTTTAAATAGAGAATGAGGATCATGAAGCTACTTAAAGGCTGTAGTTCCCAATGTGTGAAGGCCCTGTTAGAAATATTGATTTGCTTGGGCTGGACGGTTGGTTTGGCATTAGATAATATGACTTTCAGCGGCGGGTAAAAGGAGAGGGGGCAGGCTTTCAGCTAAGTACCTGGGAGAGGCTGGTTCTTCAGTGCTGGTGCGATTTTACTTTAAATGGCTGGTGTGCCTTCCCCCCCCCTTTTTTTTTAAAAAAGAAGTTAACTGGACTTTCTTGTTGGGATATCTGGGCTTGCTGCTCTACTCCTCAAGGTTAACTGATATGCATAAGTTTTGGATTGCAGAGAGCCCAGGACTGTCTGTGCAAGAGAAATCAGCGAGGCAATCAAAGAAAGAGGAAGGAAATAGGAGTCTGGACTTCCTAACAGTTCTCCTTCCGTGCAAAAGTCAGGAATGCCTGCTCCTTCCCTCGTGCCCTTTCCCCTTAGTCGTTTCTGAGCAGCCGGGGAAGGCCCGCTCCTTCGGAAAGCGGCTCTCGGAGGCGGGAAACAAGAACCAAAGCTGCTGTGAGGGGAAACGTCCCGGCATCAGTCTGGCTTTGAAAGGGGTTAACGAAAGTGCCGTCCATCATGGGAAAGGGGGCGGGCGTATGCAGATCACCGAGCCCGGCATTCCAAGCGGTGAAATTGACAAAACCGCCTTTCAGGAGGCGGCTGACCGGGAAGGCGGGAAGAGCGGCGGCTTCGGAATGCAGCGAGCGGCCTCCTGGCCCCGGCTGAGCTGGCTGCGGCCTTCGGCACGCGAGGCTGGGAGGTGGCTCGCTTAACCTGGAAGCCTATCGGGTCGCTAGGGAGGGCACTTTCGGGGAGCTTTGCGGTATCGCTTCTCGGCCTTTTGGCTAAGATCAAGTGTAATATCTGTCCTCTATCTCTCGGCTTGACTTCGCGAACAAAGATTTAAGAAAGGTGCAGTAGTCCACGTGTGCTGCTGGTGGCTGACAAGACCAATGCGGGACAGGCAGGTCCGGCCACAGTGGCTGCAGGGAAAAGTCTGATTTGGGGTTGATGCTGTAGCAGTGCGAGGACTAGATATTACACGGATTTTTGGGACTGGGGGATGGAATAGGGGCTTGCCCCGTCCACTCCACGCATCGACCTGGTATTGCAGTACCTCCAGGAACGGTGCATCTCCCCCCGGGGAGAATAAAGGTGGTTCAAAAACAGACTGAAAATTTCCTCTCCTTTTGCTGCTTCTTTAAAACACTTGAGAATTCTTTTCTCATGTTCTGTTTATCATGTTTCTTTTCAGACGGTATCTGAAGACGAGTGCACCCACACGACCTCCCCCCCCCCATACTGTATTCATTGTTCCTACCATTTTAGTGTTCCTTGTGCCTGTTTTGGTAACCTATCTCCCAGGACTGTTGGCCGGAAGCAAGAATGGTGACCGCTGCGCTGAGGAAAGAAAGGGAGGTTGGGGAGAAAGCTACCCTATTCTTTGTTTGTTCTGTGTCTAAACGGGGCTCACACAGAAAGGGGGAAATGTCACTTACATTTTACAGATTGTGGAATACCGATCGTGGAAGAAGCCGGGTGTCCCAACAAACCCGCTAGGAGGAGCATTTGGGGGAAACAGCAGTTATCTAAAAACATCGCCTCCCCGACTGCTTTTCTTTCGCGGTACTTCCCCCCTTCCCTCTCTGTATGGCAAAGCAACGTTTTCGTGCAGCCAGATCTTCGTTTAAATAGGACATCGTTTTGCAGGCAGCGAAAGGGGCGCATCTCCCTGAGACTGCTCTCTGGCCCCTCCGGCCAACTCCGCGTGTGTCTCTTGCCTCTCCCCCCACCACGCTCCATCACCGCCTGACCCAGACGGCGCATGCCTCCTCGATCCACCTCCTCCTTGGGTTCGATTTTTGAATCCCCCGCTCCCTCTTTCCTTTCCCCGCTCAGAAACCCGGAACTGCTGCTGGGGGACCTGGGAACTGTAGTTTCTTGGAAGCCCGCGAGGAATCAATGCCTGCGCGAAGACCGGCTTGCGCCCCGGGCGGGCACGCATCTTCTTCTGGCACTTGGGGGGGCATCGGAGTCCCGCCAAAAAAAACGTGTCCCTTGTCTCTCGTCGCGGTCCTTCTAAGCGTGTGCTGGATCCTCGTGCGGCAGGTTAACAGATTCAATATCTACCTGGAGTGATTGTATATGAAGGGTGTCTGGTCTTCTTTCTCTCTAGGTGCCAACTATCCAATTTGGAGTGGTAGAAAAGAGCAAGAGACCAGCAGCACCTGAAAGACTAACAATTTGTCAGAGAAAGTGAGCAGTGACTCGAGAAAGCTACTCCCCTGCCACAAATTATATTTAAGGTGCTTCTGGATTCTTGCTCTTTTCTGCTGCTAAAATAAAAGGTAGTCCCCTGTACAAGCACCAGTCATTTCCGACTCTGGGGTGATGTTGCTTTCACAAAGTTTTCACGGCAGACTTTTTACGGAGTGATTTGCTATTGCCTTCCCCAGTCATCTACATTTCCCCCCCAGCAAGCTGAGTACTCATTTTATCAACCTAGGAATGATGGAAGGCTGAGTCAACCTGGAGCTGGCTACCTGAACCCAGCTTTCACCAGGATCGAACTCAGAAGCAGAGCTTAGGACTGCAGTACTGCAGCTTTACCACTCTGCGCCACGGGGCTCTTCTACAGACAGATTAATTGGGACACAACAGGACATTCTCCTTAGAAGTGACTTTGAAGTCTTTTGGCTGGATGCAGCTGCCTTCTGGTTCACACTCAGCTCTGATGCTCCCAGCAGTGCGGCAGTCTTAAGGATGCCACCAAACGCTTGGCTGTTTTGGTGCCACAGATTGGAACTGTTCTTTTACCAGCCACTCTGCTTGTATGTAAGAATTCTATTTGAACTCATTGGTCTGCTTTTTTAACAAGTCAGCTTGAATCCTTCTTAGGAAGTCTGCGGCCGCTCTAGTCCTGAAGATGAGTACAGAAACACAGGATTGTGGAAAGCAACAAAGGGCCTGTGCAAGAGAAAGCAAGGAGGAAATAAAAAAGAAGAGGAAGGAAATATGAATCTGGAGGAGTTGGGAGTTAAGATGCGTGTTCACATAAGCTGTCATCCATTACAAGCAGTAAGAATGCATTACAAACATTCTTGCTCTTTCCCTTGTGATATTTCTCCTTTCTTCATAGTCTGAAACATTCTGTTCTCAGTTTAATCCAGACTTGCAAGCAATAGAGCAATTAACAGATTACATTTATTGCCGTATGACACTCTTACCATTATTCTCCCATTCTGACATGTTACCGTTTTATTGGCTTCCCATGCAAATGCTATCTGGACCAAATGTTCTTTCAATCTGTTAATTTCACCATTGGATTCTAACTTTGTACCACTATGCATTCTTAATCATTGCCCACCAGCTATATGTAGTTCTGCTCACTGTACCCCATTCCATTGTCAGATGAAATATGCATGCATATAAAAGCTTACATTCTGAATAAAACTTTGTTGGTCAACCTTGGTTTGTCTCAAAGGTGCCACTGGACTTCTACTTTGTTTCTTTGAGCAATCACTCTAGGAGCTGGAAAATGAGACAGAAGAAATGCAGAATGATTCAGAAATTATATTGTACCACAGTTTGCATTATCCACTAGTGTTTAGAAACATTAACCATGGTTTGAGCATTGTAATATATAAAAAGCAAACCACAATTGAGAACAGATTGCTGCCACATGTTTTCCATTCCTAAAATGCCACCAGGTGTGGAGGTACAAGCAATATTTCTAATTAAGGCTTGTCAATTAGGACATAAATTCAAAATACTATTCAAAATACAAACTATGGTGAGCAAACGTATTTAAAGCTATGGCTTTTGAGTCTGTTTTACAATATTTCTCCTTAACCCTTTCTTCATAGTCTGAAAAGTTCTGTTTCTTAGAGCGATTCCTCTAGGAGCTGGAAAACGAGAAACAAAGCAGAGATGGAAACGTCCAGGCATCAGTGTGAATCTAAAAGGTTAACAGAAGTGCAGTGCATCATAGGAAAGGAGGCGACCATATGCAGATCACCGAGCCTGGCATTCCAAGCGGTGAAATTGACAAAACTTTGCTTGGGCTGAACATGTTGCACTTTTTCGGCTGGTTTGGAATTAGATGCAATGACTTTCTTTCACTTATTATAGGCTATCCTTTCCTAGGGAATCTGGCTGGCACGATTTCACTTTAACTGGCTGATCTGCTTTTTGTAAAAAAACCCAACAACAACCAGTGAATCAGGCACTACTCCAGGTTAACCGAGATGCATAAAAGTTGGATTTCAGAGACCCAAGGACTGCCAGCGCTGGAGAAACCAGCAAGGAAATCAAAGGAGGAAGAAAATACGAGTCTGGAGGAGGAGGCGACCTCCTAATTGCAAAAGACAGGGATGCTCCCTCCTTCTCTCGCGCCATTTCTCCTTTCTGAGCTGCCGGAAACGTCCCGCCCCTTTCAAAAACGGCTCCAGGAAGCGAGAAACGCCGAGAAAGAAACGCCCCGGAAGTAGCAGGGAATCGAAAGAGGGTGGTCCAACGGAAGTGCCATGAATCAAGGGCGAGGAGGCGGGCATATGCAGATCACCGAGCCCGGCATTCCAAGCGGTGAAATTGACAAAACCGCCTTTCAGGAGGCGGCTGACCGGGAAGGCGGGAAGAGCGGCGGCTTCGGAATGCAGCGGGCGGCCTCCTGGCCCCGGCTGAGCTGGCTGCGGCCTTCGGCACGCGAGGCTGGGAGGTGGCTCGCTTAACCTGGAAGCCTATCGGGTCGCTAGGGAAGGCACTTTCGGGGAGCTTTGCGGTATCGCTTCTCGGCCTTTTGGCTAAGATCAAGTGTAGTATCTGTTCTTATCAGTTTAATATCTGATACGTCCTCTATCTGAGGACTATATATTAAATGGATTTTTGGGACTGGGAGATGGAATAGGGGCTTGCTCCGTCCACTCCACGCATCGACCTGGTATTGCAGTACCTCCAGGAACGGTGCACCTCCCCCCGGGGAGAATATCGATGGTTCAAAAACAGACTGAAAGTTTTCTTTCCTTTTGCTTCTTCTCTAAAACACTTGAGAATTCTTTTCTCATGTTCTGTTTATCATGCTTCTTTTCAGACGGCATCTGAAGAAGTGTGCGCCCACACGACCTCCCCTCCCCGAACTGCATTCATTATTCCTACCATTTTAGTGTTCCTTGTGCCTGTTTTGGTAACCTACCTCCCAGGACTGTTGGCCGGAAGCAAGAATGGTGACCGCTGCGCTGAGGAAAGAAAGCGGGGTTGGGGAGAAAGCTACCCTATTCTTTGTTTGTTCTGTGTCTAAACGGGGCTCACACAGAAAGGGGGAAATGTCACTTACATTTTACAGATTGTGGAATACCGATCGTGGAAGAAGCCGGGTGTCCCAACAAACCCGCTAGGAGGAGCATTTGGGGGAAACAGCAGTTATCTAAGAACATCGCCTCCCCGGCTGCTTTTCTTTCGCGGTACTTCCCCCCTTCCCTCTCTGTATGGCAAAGCAACGTTTTCGTGCAGCCAGATCTTCGTTTAAATAGGACATCGTTTTGCAGGCAGCGAAAGGGGCGCATCTCCCTGAGACTGCTCTCTGGCCCCTCCGGCCAACTCCGCGTGGGAAAAGGGTAAAAGTCGTATCTACACGGATCTTCATGAATTAATATGATTTTTACATTTAAATGAAATCAAACCACTTTAATCCTATAGCTCCTCTCTTAGACTATAGGCAGCACCAAAAAAATCATGCCTCCACGAATTCGTGGCACCTCAGCAGTGCAAAAACATGTTTCCAAACCACGGATCCTCGTGGATCCTCGTGATTTTTGCTTTGAGCCACCCCAAGAAAACCAGCCAATCACATACCATGTCCATGGGCAGATGTTGCACCACAGAAATCGTGGATCCACGGCTTTGTGGCAGCGCCAGGGACCAAAAACTTGCTTTTGAACCACGGATCCTCATGGATCCACATGATTTCTGCTGCGAATCCCCCCAAGCCCTCAATCAAATCACATATCATGTCCATGGGCAGATGTTGCACCACAGAAATCATGGATCCACGACTTCGTGGCAGCGCCAGGGACCAAAAACTTGCTTTTGGACCAGGGATCCTCATGGATCCATGTGATTTTTGCTCCGGATCCCCCCAAGCCCTCCATACAGCCACATATCATGTCCATGGGCAGAGTCTGCACCACAGAAATTGTGGATCCACGGCTTTGTGGCAGCGCCAGGGACCAAAAACTTTCTTTTGGACCACGGATCCTCATGGATCCACATGATTTCTCCTTCAGATCCCCCCAAGCCCTCTATCCAGTCACATATGTCCATGGGCACAGTTTACACCACAGAAATCGTGGATCCACGGCTTCGTGGCAGCGCCAGGGACCAAAAACTTGCTTTTGGACCACGGATCCTCATGGATCCATGTGACTTTTGTTTCGGATCTGCCCAAGCCCTCCATACAGCCACATATGTCCATGGGCAGAGTCTACACCACAGAAATCGTGGATCCACGGCTTCGTGGCAGCGCCAGGGACCAAAAACTTGGTTTTGAACTGCGGATCCTCATGCATCCACATGATTTCTGCTTCGGATCCCCCCGAGCCCTCAATCAAATCACATATCATGTCCATGAGCAGAGTCTGCACCACAGAAATTGTGGCCAGCGCCAGGGATCAAAAACATGGTTTTGAACCATGGATCCAGGGCATCACAGCAGGGCTCCTTCCTCCTCCACGGAGATAAGGGACCCTGGGAACAGACAACTGTCTCTTAAGAGTGTGAGAAATGGTTTTATTGTTTCTGTTACAACTGCATAAAGAATGTATCAATTGCTGAGCCCGTTATCAGAGTCAACTTGTACCTTCCCTGACCACAGTTTTCAATAAACGTCTTATACTTTTGCAACAAAGTAATGAGTCTCATTTGAAGTTCTTCAAGTTCTGACACATGCGCCGCCTCGGTCAGGCGGTGATGGAGCGTGGTGGGGGGAGAGGCACCCCTTTCGCTGCCTGCAAAACGATGTCCTATTTAAACGAAGATCTGGCTGCACGAAAACGCTGCTTTGCGATACAGAGAGGGAAGGGGGGAAGTACCGCGAAAGAAAAGCAGTCGGGGAGGCGATGTTCTTAGATAACTGCTGTTTCCCCCAAATGCTCCTCCTAGCGGGTTTGTTGGGACACCCGGCTTCTTCCACGATCGGTATTCCACAATCTGTAAAATGTAAGTGACATTTCCCCCTTTCTGTGTGAGCCCCGTTTAGACACAGAACAAACAAAGAATAGGGTAGCTTTCTCCCCAACCCCGCTTTCTTTCCTCAGCGCAGCGGTCACCATTCTTGCTTCCGGCCAACAGTCCTGGGAGGTAGGTTACCAAAACAGGCACAAGGAACACTAAAATGGTAGGAATAATGAATGCAGTTCGGGAAGGGGAGGTCGTGTGGGCGCACACTTCTTCAGATGCCGTCTGAAAAGAAGCATGATAAACAGAACATGAGAAAAGAATTCTCAAGTGTTTTAGAGAAGAAGCAAAAGGAAAGAAAACTTTCAGTCTGTTTTTGAACCATCGATATTCTCCCCGGGGGGAGGTGCACCGTTTCTGGAGGTACTGCAATACCAGGTCGATGCGTGGAGTGGACGGAGCAAGCCCCTATTCCATCTCCCAGTCCCAAAAATCCATTTAATATATAGTCCTCAGATAGAGGACGTATCAGATATTAAACTGATAAGAACAGATACTACACTTGATCTTAGCCAAAAGGCCGAGAAGCGATACCGAAAAGCTCCCCGAAAGTGCCCTCCCTAGCGACCCGATAGGCTTCCAGGTTAAGCGAGTCACCCCCAGCTTCGCGTGCCGAAGGCCGCAGCCAGCTCAGCCGGGGCCAGGAGGCCGCCCGCTGCATTCCGAAGCCGCCGCTCTTCCCGCCTTCCCGGTCAGCCGCCTCCTGAAAGGCGGTTTTGTCAATTTCACCGCTTGGAATGCCGGGCTCGGTGATCTGCATATGCCCGCCTCCTCGCCCTTTATTCATGGCACTTCCGTTGGACCACCCTCTTTCGATTCCCTGCTACTTCCGGGGCGTTTCTTTCTCGGCGTTTCTCGCTTCCTGGAGCCGTTTTTGAAAGGGGCGGGACGTTTCCGGCAGCTCAGAAAGGAGAAATGGCGCGAGAGAAGGAGGGAGCATCCCTGTCTTTTGCAATTAGGAGGTCGCCTCCTCCTCCAGACTCGTATTTTCTTCCTCCTTTGATTTCCTTGCTGGTTTCTCCAGCGCTGGCAGTCCTTGGGTCTCTGAAATCCAACTTTTATGCATCTCGGTTAACCTGGAGTAGTGCCTGATTCACTGGTTGTTGTTGGGTTTTTTTACAAAAAGCAGATCAGCCAGTTAAAGTGAAATCGTGCCAGCCAGATTCCCTAGGAAAGGATAGCCTATAATAAGTGAAAGAAAGTCATTGCATCTAATTCCAAACCAGCCGAAAAAGTGCAACATGTTCAGCCCAAGCAAAGTTTTGTCAATTTCACCGCTTGGAATGCCAGGCTCGGTGATCTGCATATGGTTGCCTCCTTTCCTATGATGCACTGCACTTCTGTTAACCTTTTAGATTCACACTGATGCCTGAACGTTTCCATCTCTGCTTTGTTTCTCGTTTTCCAGCTCCTAGAGGAATCGCTCTAAGAAACAGAACTTTTCAGACTATGAAGAAAGGGTTAAGGAGAAATATTGTAAAACAGACTCAAAAGCCATAGCTTTAAATACGTTTGCTCACCATAGTTTGTATTTTGAATAGTATTTTGAATTTATGTCCTAATTGACAAGCCTTAATTAGAAATATTGCTTGTACCTCCACACTGGTGGCATTTTAGGAATGGAAAACATGTGGCAGCAATCTGTTCTCAATTGTGGTTTGCTTTTTATATATTACAATGCTCAAACCATGGTTAATGTTTCTAAACACTAGTGGATAATGCAAACTGTGGTACAATATAATTTCTGAATTATTCTGCATTTCTTCTGTCTCATTTTCCAGCTCCTAGAGTGATTGCTCAAAGAAACAAAGTAGAAGTCCCAGTGGCACCTTTGAGACAAACCAAGGTTGACCAACAAAGTTTTATTCAGAATGTAAGCTTTTATATGCATGCATATTTCATCTGACAATGGAATGGGGTACAGTGAGCAGAACTACATATAGCTGGTGGGCAATGATTAAGAATGCATAGTGGTACAAAGTTAGAATCCAATGGTGAAATTAACATTGAAAGAACATTTGGTCCAGATAGCATTTGCATGGGAAGCCAATAAAACGGTAACATGTCAGAATGGAGAATAATGGTAAGAGTGTCATACGGCAATAAATGTAATCTGTTAATTGCTCTATTGCTTGCAAGTCTGGATTAAACTGAGAACAGAATGTTTCAGACTATGAAGAAAGGAGAAATATCACAAGGGAAAGAGCAAGAATGTTTGTAATGCATTCTTACTGCTTGTAATGGATGACAGCTTATGTGAACACGCATCATAACTCCCAACTCCTCCAGATTCATATTTCCTTCCTCTTCTTTTTTATTTCCTCCTTGCTTTCTCTTGCACAGGCCCTTTGTTGCTTTCCACAATCCTGTGTTTCTGTACTCATCTTCAGGACTAGAGCGGCCGCAGACTTCCTAAGAAGGATTCAAGCTGACTTGTTAAAAAAGCAGACCAATGAGTTCAAATAGAATTCTTACATACAAGCAGAGTGGCTGGTAAAAGAACAGTTCCAATCTGTGGCACCAAAACAGCCAAGCGTTTGGTGGCATCCTTAAGACTGCCGCACTGCTGGGAGCATCAGAGCTGAGTGTGAACCACAAGGCAGCTGCATCCAGCCAAAAGACTTCAAAGTCACTTCTAAGGAGAATGTCCTGTTGTGTCCCAATTAATCTGTCTGTAGAAGACCCCCGTGGCGCAGAGTGGTAAAGCTGCAGTACTGCAGTCCTAAGTTCTGCTTCTGAGTTCGATCCTGGTGAAAGCTGGGTTCAGGTAGCCAGCTCCAGGTTGACTCAGCCTTCCATCATTCCTAGGTTGGTAAAATGAGTACTCAGCTTGCTGGGGGGGAAATGTAGATGACTGGGGAAGGCAATAGCAAATCACTCCGTAAAAAGTCTGCCGTGAAAACTTTGTGAAAGCAACATCACCCCAGAGTCGGAAATGACTGGTGCTTGTACAGGGGACTACCTTTTATTTTAGCAGCAGAAAAGAGCAAGAATCCAGAAGCACCTTAAATATAATTTGTGGCAGGGGAGTAGCTTTCTCGAGTCACTGCTCACTTTCTTTGACAAATTGTTAGTCTTTCAGGTGCTGCTGGTCTCTTGCTCTTTTCTACCACTGTTAGCGGTCAGTTCCCCCCAAAAGTTGGATAGTTGGCACCTAGAGAGAAAGAAGACCAGACTCCCTTCATATACAATCACTCCAGGTAGATATTGAATCTGTTACCCTGCCTGGCCTAGGAATGACCTCACAAGGACTGCTTTGATCTCCTTCCTGGAGAGTCATCAATCATTTGTCATTCTTAACCACTGCCCACCAGCTATATGTAGCTCTGCATACATACGAAAGCTTATGAATACACATGAAATGCATGCATACGAAAGTTTACATTCTGAATAAAACTTTGTTGGTCTTAAAGGTGCTACTGGGCTCCTACTTTGTTACACTGAGGTATAGTGCAAGAACCTTTCTCTACCGTGTTATCATGTAAATTTTGATGGTCTTTAAAGAGCTAGGGTCTTGCTCTTTTTTGTTGTTTGTGCTGCTGGTGCTGAAGTATGGCAAACTTTACTCAACAGAGGCTGGAGCTAACGCCTTGCCTTTCCCACCACATACAGATGTTAATTTCCTGACCCTGCTAGCCCAAAATGGGCTGATTGTGGAGGGTCTGCAAAAGAGATGTCCAGGAAAACAAGGAAGTGTATTACCGATAACATTTCACAGTCACATTCCCCACCCTTTCTGCCCAAGAGTGCAGAAAATATGCCATTAACCCCAGAAGGTAAACTTTTGAGGGCCCATTTTTGAAAACCATTCCAAAGAGTCAGAAGTGGACAGGTTTGAAATTTGTGGCAGTGAACAAGAGCTGAGGAATGCTTCAAACAAGGAGGAACTTTTTCAGCCAACACCCAGGACAAGAAAGATTATTTGGAGAGAGGAAGAAGATAGGGGCTATGAGTGTTTCTTGCCTGTATTATGTCTTATCTAGGAAAAACTTGGAAAAAACTTTAAGTGCAATGGGGAGTTGAGTACTGACCTGTTGCTGCTATATTTATACAAGCTGAAAATACATCAAGAACAGAAGACTTCAGCTGGAAAACTGCATATGGAAATGGACTGCAATTTTGAATTGATCTATGGATATTTAATGCTGAGTAGTTCTGCTTGATGTTGTGAAATGTATGCTGTTCTTATTGAATGGATATTATTATGAGAATTTGCTTTTGATAATGAAATAGAATCACAATAATAACTTATTCACTGGAGTATTATTAATTTTCTAAATATTGAGGCTAAGGTTGCATGGAGGCTTGCTTTGTTTCTTGATATCCGAGGCTTGGCAACACAAGCTAGTCCAGGGGTGTCAAACACGTGGCCCAGGGGTCGGATCCAGTCCCCAGAGTGGTCCTGTCAGACCAGTGAGTAAATCAAAAGTAGATTTGCCACTTACTGATACAACACATGAACGCATACTCAAGACTGCTACAGCACAGACCATTATCTCTAGTTTTTGATGCAGTAATTCAGAACAAGAGGTGTCAGTTATCAGAGACTGTTAAATAAAAAAAAATATTGCAAGAGTGCTAATTTTTAAAGCATGCTTTATGTTGTTGTTTTTTAAAAATCTTTAATGGCCTGTCCTGACAAGGTCTCATTTATGTGCAGTCCAGCCCTCATAACAAAAGAATTTGACCCCCCTGAGCTAGCCTGTAAGTGGGACCTGGGGATTTCTCAGAATTACAGCTCATCTTCAGACCACAGCGATCCGTTCTCCTGGAGATTGTGGGTGCTTTGGAAGGTAGACTTTGGGATTGTATTCCACCGAGGGTCCTTGTCCTCCTCATGCTCTCCCCCTCAATCTCCAAGAGTTTGCCAACCTGGAGCTGGCAACCCAACCCCCTGCCAGAAGCCAGGGAGCCTGGCGACCCTAGGAGAGGCCCTGCGGTGTTAGAAGGACCCAGTACTAACAGCCGGCTTTCTCTCTCTCTGGAAGGGGGGAGCATTGGGCCCTCTTTAAAAGCTTGAGCCTGCCCACCCCTCCTCACTTCCTTGTCACACACACACACAGAGATAAGCAGAAAGATGGCTCCCCATACAGACTGAGCCAATGCCTATTTCCATGGTGTCTGGTCTACCTTTCTCCCAGGTAAATGTACAGCTTTAGAAATATTCATTATAACCCTCCTTCATTCAGAAACACTTGAAGCAACTCACAAGATAGCCATAGTTTTTTTTTTAAATGCACACCCCCTTGAATAAATATATTACCAGCTGGAATAAAAATAGCAGAACACTCAAACAGTAACAAGTCTGTCCTGAGTGGCAGTTTGGTGTAGTGGTTAAGTGCATGGACTCTTATCTGGAAGAGCCAGGTTTGATTCCCCACTCCTCCACTTGCAGCTGCTGAAATGCCTTGGGTCGGCCATAGCTCTCCTAGGAGTTGAACAAAGCAGGAGTCCAGTTGCACCTTTAAGACCAACAAAGTTTTATTCAAAATGTAAGCTTTCATATGCATGCATCTTTCTTCAGACAAGGGGATGACTCCTATTTTGTTGTACTGCTTCAGACCAACACGGCTGCCCACTTGGATCTATCTCGTAGGAGTTGTCCTTGAAAAGGCAGCTGCTGTAACAGCTCTCTCAGCCCCATCCACCTCACAGGGGGTCTATGTGGGGGGAGGAGATTGTGACCGCTCTGAGATTCAGAGTATAGGGCTGGATACAAATCCAATATCTTCTTCTGTTCTGAAGTCCCGCCCATGCAGATAACAGGAATACCATGAACTATGGGCTGTTGAAGAGGAGAGGAAAGGAAAGGTCCCCTGCGCAAGCACCAGTCGTTTCCGACTCTGGGGTGACGTTGCTTTCACAATGTTTTCAGGGCAGACTTTTTACGGGGTGGTTTGCCATTGCCTTCCCCAGTCATCTACACTTTCCCCCCAGCAAGCTGGGTACTCATTTTACTGACCTCGGAAGGCTGGAAGGCTGAGTCAACCTTGGGCCGGCTACCTGAATCCAGCTTCCGCCGGAATAGAACTAAGGTCCTGAGCAGAGAGTTCAGACCACCGTACTGCAGTACTGCTGCTTTACCACGAGGAGGGAGTTATTAAAAGGACAGGCTGGAAGATGTTGTGTGAAGAAGGGTGCCTTCTGTGAGTGTGACTGGAAAGGGATTAGCATGCAATAAATTTAGAAAGAAGGATCCATCCAGAGTGAGGATGTGGGCAGTTGCTGCTGAATGGGCAAAGGAGGATGAATTTGAATAGGGTACCTAAATCCTACATAAGAGGAGAGACAATCCCTTTCTGAATTGAGCTAACTCGACCCCCCTCCCCCAAGTTCATATGGGGTCCAAATCTGCATATGACAAAGCTTCTGCCATTTCCTAAGTCTTGAAAGTAACACAAGAAGACTCTCCTGTTTCAGCTATAGCAGATTTCCAATGCATTCCTGTGCAGAGCTACTCTAGTGTGAACCCCATTGGTTTGAACTGACTTAGACTGGGGTAACTCTACAGAGGACTGCGCTGCTGCGACTCCAGGGAGGAATACAGATAACTGGTAAATGCTGCCCAGTAGCCCCACCACTGATTATAGGAGACATGTGAAGAATAAAAGGTAAATGATTTCAGGACCAGCAGGTAGAAGACCAGGGTGTCTGGTTGCATTGGCCCCGAATTGGGTAGTCAAGATCAAATAAGATGCCCTGGCTCCCAGTTGGTAGCTATTATTGGCCTCTGCTATTATGGCTCCAGTCTTTGGATTTACTCTGCTATTGGGGGATTTAATTGTGATTTTAAAAAAAAAATTAACGTATTGAATCGTTGATGTGGCCGGATCTATGGATACCTAAATCCAAAGATTGGAGCCGTAAAGAAAGAAAACAGCTTTTCCTATAGTCCTGATAAAATCTTTAGGTTTGAAGGAAGAAATATGAAATTCAAAATAACTGCACAATACTCCCTCTAAACTGTGGAGTCTTGTGAGCAAAACTTCTACTTTGTGAGCTCCTGGCATTAAAGTTGTGAGCTACTGCATAACTTAGTTTGCTCCAGGGCATTTTTCCTGACCTAAGACAAAAAATGTGTGAGCCAGAGGCTAAAAAACTATGAGCTAGCTCACTGGAACTCAGCTTAGAGGGAACCCAGAAGCACCTGTAGCTTTAAGAAAAGTGCCCTCTGGCTATTAAGAACAGTGGTCCATCTAGTCCAGCATCCTGTCTCACACAGTTACCAGTCAGTTTCTCTTGATAGCTAACAACAGGGCACAGAGACTGAGGCCTTCCCTTGATGTTACATCCTGGCACTGGGATTAAAAGGATTAACATCTCAGAATGTGGAGGTTCCACTCATTCAATGTGATCAGTAGCCATTGATAGAGTTCTCCATTAATGTATCTAATCCCCCTTTAAAGCTGTTTATTCTGGGGCTGTCACTCTGGCAACAAATTCCACATTTTAATCACTCTGTGTAAAGTAGTATTCCCTTTCGTCTGTCCTGAACCTACTGCCCATCAGCTTAATTGGATGCCCTCAATTTTGGGAGAGGGAGAAAAAGTTATTTTTTGTCAACTCTCTGCATCCCATGCGTAATTTTATAAACCTCTATTGCTAGGCAATCACAACGGTATTGCCCACTGAAGTCTTGGATTCCATCAGAAAACGGCAGAGAGGGAAGAGGCAGAGTGTTTTCCAGGGACATTCTGGCCTTTGAGGGAAGTCTTGGTGCCTGGGAGGGGCAACAATGTGAGGGCTTCTAGTGTCCTGGCCCCACTGATGGACCTCCTGACGGCACCTGGGTTTTTTGGCCACTGTGTGACACAGAGTGTTGGACTGGATGGGCCGTTGGCCTGATCCAACATGGCTTCTCTTATGTTCTTATGACCTTGGGTCAGATCTAGAAGCAACCTCTGGGTGACTTTCTCTCATGGGACTTACATGACTCACCCAGGCCCAGCGGCATGCTACTGTCCCCCAAACAATACTCAAACAGTTTTATGCTCAGCAAATCAACATCTGCTGTTTGTCCCCAGCCCAAGGGACAATTGCTTAGCTTTGACCAGGACTACAGCTTTTTCCACCCTGGCTCTGGCCTGGCAGAATATGCTCTCATTTGAGATTAGGGTCCTGCTAGACCTCTTGCTGTTCCCCAGGGCCTGCAAAAATGAGCTTTTCTGCCAGGCCTTTGGATAAGGCAGCAGGCGTCCAAATTAAATTGGCCTCCCTTGCTGAAGTTATTATTAAGCAGCCCAATTCAGCTACATCTTACAGGCCCAGTGGCTCCGGCTTTGAGATTGCTGCAAACTAGTCAACAGTGCCATCTTCTTTTAAACTAGGATTGCTGGGTCTGACTCAAGAAATATCTGGGGACTTAGGGGGTGGAGTCAGGAGACATTGGGGGTGGAGCCAGGAGCAAGGTTGCGACAAGCATAACTGAACTCCAAGGAGAGTTCTGGCCATCACATTTAAAGGGACCACACACCTTTTAAATGCCTTCCCTCCATTGGAAATAATGAAGGATAGGGGTACCTTCTTTGGGGGCTCATAGGATTGGACCAGGGGGTGAAACTTGGAGGCTGTTTTGAGGAGAGGCATTGGATGCTATGCTGAAAATTTAGTGCCTCTATCAAAAACAAAACAAAACCCAGAGCCCCCAATAACCACTGATCAATTCTCCATTATACCCTATGGGAATCAGTCTACATACGGTTTAATGGAGTGTCCAGCAGACATTTCCTCCCCCCTCCCCCAGTGCTTTCTGATGACCCTGAAGTGGGGGGAGGCCCTCAAACCTGGGAGATCCCCTGCTTCCAACTGGGGATTGGCAATCATGTTTTGAACTAAATTATTTTAAGTTTTAACTGTTTTAATCATTGAACTGACTATTCTATGTTTCTTGTGATCCACCCTGAGCCTGTTCATGGGGAGGGTGGAATAATAAAAAAAAAAATCCTAAATAAATAGCAGCCACCCCATGAAAACCAGTGTGGTGTAGAGGTTAAAAGCAGCAGACTCTAATCTGGACAGTCAGGTTTGATTCCCCAGTCCTCCTCTACATGAAGCCTGCTGGGTGACCTTGAGCCAGTCACAGTTCTCTCAGAATTCCCTTAGCCCTACCTCCCTCACAAGGTGACTGCTGCAGGAAGAGGAAGGAAAGGCCATTGTAAGCCACTTTGAAGAAGAAGATGAAGATGATATTGGATTTATATCCCGCCCTCCACTCTGAAGAGTCTCAGAGCGGCTCACAATCTCCTTTACCTTCCTCCCCCACAACAGTCACCCTGTGAGGTGGGTGGGGCTAGAGAGGGCTCTCACAGCAGCTGCCCTTTCAAGGACAACCTCTGCCAGAGCTATGGCTGACCCAAGGCCATGCTAGCAGGTGCAAGTGGAGGAATGGGGAATCAAACCCGGTTCTCCCAGATAAGAGTCCGCACACTTAACCACTACACCAAACCGGCTCTCCTTAAGGTAGAGAAAAGTGGAGTATGCAAACCTTATTTTCTTCTTCTTACCTGAGCCACCAGGGCTTTTGCAATTTGATTTCAATTGACACTAGAATATTGTTGTACTGCTATAGCAATATGTGCACCAATTTCTGTGAATTCTCAGCTTCCATATTATTTTTAGTTGCTAGCCCTTCCATTCCAGATATGAGCCTTTCCCCTTATCTTTCTGCAGTGAAATATACCTGAACGTTTTTATTATGTTTTTGAAGATAGCTGGAAATTCAAAGAACCTGCTACAAAGAATCTGCAAAAGTTTATAATATCATAGGGATACAACATGCACAGATTTTAAATAAATAAATAAATAAAAAGCCCATCACCTTCCCTCGGAGTCAGAAAGGAGAGATTACCTTTCTGGGGACAGGGTTAAAGATGGGAAGATCTAAATTTTCCCACCTGCACAACAGCCATATAGCCTTTACTGCTATTTTCCCCAAAACTTTGGAGCAACCCAAGACTGAGAAGGAACAAAGGGAACATAGGGAAACCCCAAGACTGAGGTAAAAAAGTTAAAGGTAGTCCTCTGTGCAAGCACCAGTCGTTTCTGATTCTGGGGTGACGTCACATCATGACGTTTTCCTGGCAGACTTTTTAACGGGGTGGTTTGCCATTGCCTTCCCCAGTCATCTACGTTTTACCCCCAGCAAGCTGGGTACTCATTTTACCAACCTCAGAAGGATGGAAGGCTGAGTTGTACACAAATACATTATGATGCTGGGGGCAGATCCCAATTCCCAACATAATTGAACCTGATGGAAATGGACAAGTTGTCAGATGCATGTTTCTGTACACTGCCCTAACTGTGTATTTAGCCATCTAAAACTCTGTTGTGTTGTTCCTTTTGTGTTTTATATGAAGGTTAGGCTTTTGAGCTGAATAAACTGGCTTGATTCATCTTTCAAGCTCTATTCCTGATCTAGCCCCACAGAACCAACACAGGTATAAATGAACACAAGCCCAGGCCCACGTCTTGAAAAGTAACACAAGGGTGGATTCTGAGCAAGCCTTGTTCTGGATTGTGGCCCACGACGTAACCAGGTAGAGGTGGGCCTTCACTGCTAGAGCCAGTTGCCAGGGAAACATCCAGCGTGTCTGCCTGTCTCGGAAAAGTAACTGAATCCTCACAAGCCATCACAGAAAGGAAGACGGGCGTTTGCTCTCGTAGAACTGCTCTATGTGGATATTTCTTGGTTGCTTTTATGACAGAGTTCTATTGAACCTCACGGGATTGCAGCAGATGTGAAAAAAATGCACATGTTTACTGAAAGCATTTTAAAAGAAGCAGCGGATCAGTTTTGTTGGAGCCTCTGAGGAAACCTAGCATCAAAAGAGTGTTTTTAAAGAAGCCTAGGTAAATTTAAACTGGATTCAACCGGCCTTTTTCTAAGTGGTATTGATATTTGAAGCAATCCATGCAAATGTTTGGTAATTCTTTTGCTCCCATCCAAGATCTACAGGAATCTTAATACTGACAGATGTCTTCTGGGTAAGTAGTAAATAGTGGCTGCTCTTACTATGCTTGTGCTTTTATATTAATTACTGCCTTTCTAAATATAGATTTTGAACGCTGTAAAAAAGGGCAAAAATTCAACTTCCTGTTTACTTGACTTTCTTACTTCCTAAAAATCCCATCTCCCCTCCCCACTTTGTTTTTCATTTAAAATTTCCCTTGCATGTTTTTCTCAGAGAGCCAGTTTGGTGTAGTGGTTAAGTGTGCAGACTCTTATCTGGGAGAACCGGGTATGATTCCCCACTCCTCCACTTGCGCCTGCTGGAATGGCCTTGGGTCAGCCATAGCTCTGGCAGAGGTTGTCCTTGAAAGGGCAGCTGCTGTGAGAACCCTCTCAGCCCCACCCACCTCACAGGATGTCTGTTGTGGGGGGAGAAAATATAGGACATTGTAAGCCTCTCTGAGTCTCTGATTCAGAGAAAAGGGAAGGGTATAAATTTGCAGTCGTCTTCTTCTTTCTTCCAGGTAGACGGCAAATCTTCTGTCTCCTGTCATTTTAGAGCAGGGGTGGCCAAACTGCAGCTGGGGAGCCACATGTGGCTCTTTCACACATATTGTGTGGCTCTTGAAGCCCCCACAAGCTGGCTTGGAGAAGGCATTTGTCCTTCCTTCCTGACTTGCAGCTCTCAGACATCTGACGTTCATGTCTTGTGGCTCTCAGACACCTGACGTTTATTGTATGTGGCTCTTGTAAGTTTGGCCACCCCTGTTTTAGACCCTGTTCTGTGGGGAGATTTTTAAACACTGTATTGAAGGTGTTCTTAGAAATACTCAGTGAAGGGGTGACTTCCATTTAGGGTTGCCAATCCCCAAGTGGGAACAGGGGATTCCCTGGTTTGGAGGCCCTCCCCCTGCATCAGGGTCATCAGAAAGCTGGTGGGGGGGAGGAAATGTCTGCTGGGCACTCCATTATTCCTTATGGAGACCGATTCCCATAGGTATAATGGTGAATTGATCTGCAGGTATCTGGGGCTCTGGGGGGGCTGTATTTTGAGGTAGAGGCACCACATTTTCAGCATAGTATCCAATGCCTCTCCTCAAAACCTCCTGGTTGTCCCCGGGCCAAAGGAAGCCCGTTTGAAAGCTACAAGGGACAGGGCCTTCTCCGTAATGGCCCCATTTTGGTGGAACCAGCTGCCGGAAGAGGCAAGGGCCCTGCGGGACCTTGCCCAATTCCGCAGGGCCTGCAAGACAGCCCTCTTCCGGCTGGCCCACAACTAACCGGCACTGAACTGAACTTGAACTGTAAGACCGCTGTATGATTTTAATGTTTACGTATATAACAAATGTCTAGATTTTAACTATATAAATTATGAAATGTTAACTTTTTATGCTTAATTTTATATTTTATGTTAGTTTTAATATGTTGTAAGCCGCCCTGAGCCACCTAGTGGGAAGGGCGGGATATAAATTACAAATAAATAAATATATAAACACCCCCCAAGTTTTAAAGCGATTGGACCAGGGAGTCCAATACTATGAGCCCCAAAAGAAGGTGACTATTGTTCATTATCTCCAATGGAGGGAAGGCATTTAAAAGGTGTGTGGTCTCTTTAAATGTGATGGACAGAACTCCCTTTGGAATTCAATTATGCTTGTCACAACCTTGCTCCTAGCTCCACCCCAAAGTCTCCTAGCTCCACCCCCAAAGTCTCCTGGCTCCACCCCCAAAATCCCCAGATATTTCTTGAATTAGACTTGGCAACCCTACTTTCATTTCACAGGATAATTTTTCATGCTCCTCTTTTCCCAGGAGGTCAATGGACTCCCATCCGCTTCATCACTGATGGCTTCTGAAAATTCCTCTATGGTTCTGGAACCGGAGGTCACCCAACAGCTACAAAGCTTGGAACTTCAGGCATCTGGGAAGAAAAAGAAGAAACTGAAAGGAAAAGTCGAGGTGGCTGGAGAACTAGAGAAAGAATGTGCAGAGCCCTTGAAAAGAGACGTTGAGATTGAAGACCTCACCAAAGCTGGACACCAGGCCCTGCTTCTTGGCAAAGAGGAGGAGGCCCTACAGAATTTCAACAAGGCTTTTACCCTTTCCTTAGAAACCTCGAGCCAGCAGGCCCAAAAGGTTTGCGCTTTCAATCTAGGTGCGGCCTACGTCGAGTGCGGCAAACCAGAAAAGGGCTTGGAACTTCTCCTCAAATCCCAACCCAAGGAAGGCGAAACTGCGGCACATCAGGCAGACCTTTTCTTCAATATAGGTGCCGCCCACGAAGGACTGCAAAATTTCCCCAAGGCTCTGGAATATTTCCGCAAAGCCCAAAGTCACTACCATTCTGTCCAAGCCGGGAGCGAGGCTGGCACATACATGAAAATGGGCATGTGCTATCTGGGCATGGAAGACCCTTCCCGGGCGGCTCAATGCTTCCTAGAAGCTGGCCGGGCCTATGCGGAAGTCAACCAACTGGAAGCAGCCGCCACAGCCCTCAACGAAGCCAGCAAATACATGTTGCAGAGCCAACAGCATGGGGCCAGCGAGATCGTCAAGGTGTTGAATGAGTGTCGCTTGTTATGTGACCAAATCCCAAACAAAGGCCTGCTGGGTATGTGTGAGATAGAGTTGCCAGGTTTCCCCTGTCAAGGGATGGTGGTAGGGTTGCAAACACCTGGAGATTTGAGAGTGGAGCCTGGGGAGGACAGGGACCTCATTGGAGTGCAATGCCACAGAGTCCACCCCCCAGAAGTATCCATTTTCTGCAGACAACTGATCCCTGTAGTCTGGATATGAGCTGTAATTCCAGGGGATCCCCAGATCCCACTTGGAGGCTGGTATCCCTAGAATTTAGGGTATGATGAACAGAAATGTGAACAAGGTATCCAACAATGTGGAGTTCACCCAACAGCAGCTCACCCTCTGTAGTGTTGGTATTAAACATTTTTAAAGATTTAAAATCTGCTCTCTAGTTAATCAGGGGCACTTTTTTGGGGGTAAGCCAGAATTATTTTTAAATCATTCATGAAATGGTTTACTGTATTTAAAGCTTGTAGTCGCCGGATTCCAAACTGATCCATTTTGGAAAAGTAAAAACAGAGATTATAAATTGAATCTGACAGAAATATTTCCACATGTGAAGTGTGACTTTCTCATCTGTCCCTTTTTGCTTCAGCCCAAAATGCTTCCTCTACCTGGGGATTCCCTATTCTTAATTGCAGGGGACTTTGGGGCTTCCATAGAGGCAAGAAAACCTGTGGGCGCCATGATGCTATCTGAAACCTTTTCTGTCATGCACCAAAGTGTTTTTAGGAAGTGGGTGGGACCAGGGAGGGCTTTTGCCCAGGAAAGCTTCTGATTGGCCATTGGAGATTTGATTGGCTTTGCAGATTTTTTTAGGTGTTTCTTTAGCAGCAGCTGTCACCACAGCACAAGGATCTGCACTGTGTGACTGAAGTTAGGATTTGGCAATAATTTCATGGCTGGCTTTGCCTTCTGCAGCAGCTATTTTGTTGTTGTGCCTACATGCCACATCAAGGATTCCAAATATGCCCTGATCTATTGGAACTAACCTTATGGGGCCCCTGATCTATTGGATGTAACCTTATGGCTTCAACTCTTCACATTTGATTAACACAGATTCATGACGGCCACTTTCAAATGTAAACAAATTCTGATATTTTTCAATGAATACTCACTCTTTTTCCCCACCCCCCCCACCCCCATTTTTGGATTTTTCAGGAAAACTCTACAATGACATTGGACTCAGCTATTCTCAGCTGAAAATCTTCTCCTTAGCAGCTGAGAGCTTTGAGAAGGCTCTTCCACTCTGCCAAAGCAACACCAACAACCGGTATAAAGAAGCGATTGTCCTTCAGAACCTTGGAGCAGTTCACAACACCCTTGAGAATTTCACCACAGCGTTGGGGTTTCACCGGAAAGCTGCTTCACTACACAGTAAGTTGTCACAAAAAACACCAACCAGTCCAAGGGCACTTCTTCAAAGTTGTCCTCTTTTATGTTTTGTATATTAGAGACATTCCGAGGAATCTACAAATCAAGAATTAAAAGGAGGGTGAATGCTATCATAAAATTGGAATTGAAAAATATCTTGTGGCATTTGAAAAACTGGTGGTAGCATTTGTGCATGCAGCATTACCACAGTTAGCAGATTAATATAAACATGGCTATGGAAAACAAAACTGTGTGTAGCAGGACCAAAAGACCATAAAATAGGGGTATGTGATGTTTTGGTACAAATGTCTAATAAATGCTGTTCCTAGTGGTGAGGATGGCTGACTCCTCCTATGTAACTTAAAGCCCTGAATGTTCTGGACCTGAGGTGTCTTCAGGCCTGCCTGCTTCCCTAAGAACATACCCAGTTGCTGAGGTTTCATCCGAGGCCTTGCACTGTGAGCCCCTCTATTCACAGTAGGACCGGCTCTCCAGCTGACTGCTCAGGGTGGCAGTGACTGCTAGGGGTGCACAGTGAGGAGGGCACTGATTCTCTGCTGGGGTTCAGTTCAAACAGCTCTTGGCCATCAGAGGTACTGGAAGCAATGGGCATCGCCTCCTGGGCCTGTATTACTCCAGGCACTCATCTCCAGCAATGCCACAGAGGCTTGGCTCAGACCCAGTGGGCTCTAAAGCAGAAGGCAATGAAGAATCTTGCTTGGGGCAACAGAATGGCTTGAATGGGCCCTGTGCTCTAGAGAGGGGAGAGGCAGTCTCTCTGTTTCCGCTCTTGCATCCTGCCTGGGGAATGCTTTCTTGGCCTCTGGGGCTTCATTTGAGTTTTAGCTGTCAGGTGAAAACATCATTTCTTCCCCAGCATGATAGGTAATGGTTAGGAGATGTTTTGCCATGTGCTCTTTTATATATATATTTAAAAATATGTGACTGTTGTTTCTGCTGTTTGTTTGGAGGGCTTGTCATTTTGATATTGGTTTACTTTTTTAATTGTTGGTTTCTCTCTCTTTTTAAATTGGGAGCTTGGGAGCACCTGGAGATTGGGGATGGGGGTGGGGTGGAACCTGAGGAGGGTGGGGGTGGGGAGGGGAGGGGAGAAACCTCAGCAGGATACAATGCTATTGAATCTACACCTTCCAAAGCAGGGTTTTCTTCAGGGGAACTGATCTTGCTTGTCTGAAAATCAACTGCAATAGTGGGAAATGTCCAAGTCAACACTAATGGAGCCTGAGGAAGGTGGGGTTTGAGGAGGGGAGGACTACAACGGGGTATAATATGGAGTTTGGTGTAGTGGTTAAGTGTGCGGACTCTTATCTGGGAGAACTGGGTTTGATTCCCTCACTCCTCCACTTGCAGCTGCTGGAATGGCCTTGGGTTAGCCATATTATCGCAAGGGTGAAAGGGCAGCTGCTGTGAGAGCCCTCTCAGCCCCACCTACCTCACAGGGTGTCTGTTATGGGGGGAGAAGATATAGGGGATTGTAAGCTGCTCTGAGCCTCTGATTCAGAGAGAAGGGCGAGGTAAAAATCTGCAGTCTTGTACCATAGAGCCCCCTTCCAAAGCAGCCATTTTCTCCAGGTGAACTGGTCTCTGTCACCTGAAGATCACTTATGATCCTAGCCATCTCCTGGAGGTTGGGAACCTTAAGTGTAGTTCTTAAGCTTGTACTGTGAGGCTGCTAAAAACTACCATCCTGTTGACCTCTGAAGAAGTCCTTGGGTTCTCCACAAGGAAGAACAAGGACTGGTTTGACGAGAACAATCAAGAGATCCAAGAATTACTGGCGAAAAAGAGATCTGCCGACCAAGCACATCTTGCTCAGCCCTCCTGTCCTAGGAAAAAAGCAACCTTTCGCACTATATGTAGCAACCTCCAGCACAAGCTTCGAGACATTCAGAACAAGTGGTGGACCAAGCTTGCAGAGAGAACCCAGCTGTGTGCAGACACTGGTGATTTAAGAGGGTTCTACGAAGACCTGAAGGCAGTATATGACCCATCATATCAGGCTCAGAGTCCCTTGCGTAGTGCAGACGGCCAAGTGCTCCTCACAGACAAGGCATCCATACTGAACCGGTGGTCGGAGTATTTTCAGGTTCTCTTCAGTGCCAATCGCGTAGTTCAAGATTCAGCAATCCACCTCACCCCACTTCAACCAGTGAAAACAGAGTTGGATGAGATCCCCACCCTAGAAGAGACTGTTAAAGCCATCAAGCAACTGAAAAGTGGCAAGGCAGCGGGAGTTGATGGAATCCCACCAGAGATCTGGAAGCATGGGGGCATAGTACTACATAGCACACTTCACAAAGTACTTGTCACCTGCTGGGAACAAGGCAAACTACCACAGGACTTTCGCGATGCAATCATCATCACTCTACATAAGAACAAAGGGGAAAAGTCAGACTGCTCCATAACCCTGCTCTCGATCGCAGGCAAAATCCTTGCTAGAATACTCCTGAACAGACTGGTGCCCACCATTGCAGAAGAACTCCTCCCAGAGAGCCAGTGTGGCGTCAGAGCTAATAGGAGCACAAAGACATGGTATTTGTTCTCAGGCAGCTCCAAGAGAAATGCAGGGAACAGAACAAGGGTCTATATGTGACTTTTGTCGACCTTACCAAAGCTTTTGATACCGTTAGCAGGAACGGCCTGTGGCAAATCTTGGAATGTTTAGGATGTCCCCCAAGGTTCCTCAGTATGGTCATCCAGCTACATGAAGACCAGCGAGGCCAAGTCAGACCCTGAAAGGATCTCTCGGAGCCCTTCCCAATAGGCACAGGTGTAAAGCAAGGCTGTGTTCTCGCACCAACTCTCTTTACGATCTTCTTTAGCATGATGCTTCAAAGAGCCGCAGTAGATCTAGATGAGGACGATGGTGTCTACATCCGCTATCGCACCGATGGCAGCCTGTTCAAACTGAGGCGACTAAAGGCCCACTCCAAGACAATGGAAAAACTTATCCGAGAGCTACTGTTTGCTGATGATGCTGCACTCGTCTCCCACTCGGTATCAGCTCTGCAGCATATGACGTCCTGCTTTGCAGAGGCTGCCAAGCTATTCGGCCTAGAAGTTAGTCTGAAGAAGACAGAAGTTCTCCACCAGCCTGCACCCCAGGAAGATTATCACCCTCCCTGCATCACTGTGGGTGAATCAGTTCTGAAGACAGTCCAGCAGTTCAGCTACCTGGGGTGCATCATCTCCTCAGACGCCAAGATCGACAATAGACTGGCAAAGGCAAACCGTGCCTTTGGCCGACTGCACAAAAGAGTGTGGAGCAACAAGGATCTGAAAAAAGGCACAAAGATCAATGTTTAAAAAGCGGTTGTGATGACAACCCTCATCTACGGCTCCGAATCGTGGGTTTTATACCGTCATCACCTGCGACTCCTTGAGCACTTTCATCAGCGCTGCCTTCGCACCATCCTCAACATCCACTGGAGTGACTTTGTGACCAACACTGAAGTCCTCAAGCGGGCGGAGGTTACAAGCATCGAGACATTGTTGTTGAAGACGCAGCTGCGCTGGGTAGGGCATATCTCCAGGATGGAAAACCACCGCCTTCCCAAGATTGCCTTGTATGGCGAACTTTCCACCGGCCATCGAAATAGAGGGGCACCAAAGAAGAGGTACAAGCAGCGGCGTCACTAGAGCGGGGCCAAGGGGGCCATCGGCCCTCCCCCAGAGCATTCTCATTGGCCCCAGGCACTGACCCATGGCCCCCCCCAACAGGAAGGGGCTGGCCCTGCCTAAGGCTGAGGGAGGAGAAGGGAGGGAAGCCACGACCCGGGATAATAAGAGCGTGCCTGCCGGAATGACTTCTCAGCATTGCTACTCTCGCAGCAGTGGCAGCCTTTCACTCTCAGCCCCGGGAAAGGGGGGGGAGCAAATCCAATGAGAGCCCCCCAGCCACGCTCCTTCCCGCCACGCCTCTTGGCCCATGCGCGTTCCAGAGGAGGGTCGAGCTCACCGCAACTCTCCGCACCAACTTGACAGCGACCCTCGCCCCACAGCAGAACCACCACCACCGTGCGCGCGTTCCCGCCGCCCTTCCCCTCACAACCACCAAGCAGAGATTCAAAAGTCCCCACTCTCAAGTTCGCTGGCGGCCCTTTCGCAGACGCAACGAGGTCTTTTTCTTTCTTTCTTTCTTTCTTTCTTTCTTTCTTTCTTTCTTTCTTTCTTTCTTTCTTTCTTTCTTTCTTTCTTTCTTTCTTTCTTTCTTTCTTTCTTTCTTTCTCAGCACAAAACTGGCACGGGAAGCCCGCCAGCCAGCCGCCCCCGGGCCCAAGTTCCTTGCCAAAGTTCAGCCTTCCCCTCTCCACCTCCACCTCCTCCGCCTGCGCCCGCCGCAGTTCAGTGAGGCGTACGGGGGGGGGGCTGGTCACGTGACCAGAGGGTGACTGAGGGAGGGGCCATGTGAAGTGGGCGGGGTTGTGTGCGGAGGGGGTGACGCAGCCTTCCAAAAGGGGTGATGCCCAATGGGGGGGGTGACTTGAATTAGTTACACCCCAGGGTGCAACCCACCCTAGTGACGCCTCTGGGTACAAGGACTCCTTGAAGAAATCCCTTGGTACCTGTTGCATTAACCATCACCAGTGGTCTGACCTAGCCTCAGATCGCAAAGCATGGAGGCACACCATCCATCAGGCTGCCTCTTCCTTTGAGAACACACGCATAGCTGGTCTTGAGGACAAAAGGAGATTGAGGAAGAATCGTACTGCTGCAGCACCAACCCCAAATCAGACTTTTCCCTGCAGCCACTGTGGCCGGACCTGCCTGTCCCGCATTGGTCTTGTCAGCCACCAGCGAGCCTGCAGCAGACGCGGACTACTGCACCTTTCTGAAATCTTCGTTCGCGAAGTCAAGCCAAGAGAGAGAAAGAGAAGAGACTGTGAGGCTGCACTTTAAGTGCTGTTAAATAAAAAGGGGCTTGCTTCTGGGCAGATCTGCTTAGAATCGCTCCCTAAACTGCAGTCAGAGAGGCCTCCCAGTTTAAATCTTTCCTCTGCCACAAATTCATTAGGTGGCCTTAAGCAAGCAATTTTCTTTCAGCCTCAGTCCTTCTATGGGGATAATAATGCTGGCCTGCCTTATATGGTATTAGAATTATAGCAAGATAATGAAGAGTTTTGACCCCTGAAAGCGGTATGAATTTACTGTATTTTAATGGAAGCTTTTGAACTGCCCCCAAGAAGAGAACATATGAACGTGTATATGAACATATGAAGTTGCCTTATACTGAATCAGACCCTTGGTCCATCGAAGTCAGTATTGTCTACTCAGACTGGCAGCGGCTCTCCAGGGTCTCAAGCTGAGGTTTTTCACACCTACTTGCCTGGACCCTTTTTAGTTGGAGATGCCAGGGATTGAACCTGGGACCTTCTGCTTACCAAGCAGATGCTCTACCACTGAGCCACCGTCCCTCCCCCAAACCAGGATATAAATGCCTTAAAGAAAAAGCAAATCTGTTAATGTTCATGGGGCTTCAAATCATGATTCCACTGGAATCAAACTTTGTTATGATATTATAGGGACAGTGAGAGGAACCTGTTTAAAAGCTGGCAACCCTTTGCTGGAGACTGGCTTTTCCTGTGGAACAAAAATATCCTGACAAATCCAGGGAGACTCCTAGCCTACTGATAGTCCAGGCTGATTTGTCGAAATTCTCTTAATGGGTACAAATGGTTAGGCGATTTCTTTTTTCTTGCACAGGAGTGAGATCTGAGACAGGGGCAGGGCAGAGGCAGAAGAAGTTTATAGTTCTTTAATTTGAAACTGAAGCCAGCTGAGAACTTAGTTCATCTTAGCCTTGGAAGGAGTGTTGGTGCTTTGGAGGACCCTTATTCAAGGCAGGACTTGTCTGTTTCTGGGAGTACTGACTTCCAGTTATGGTTTGCTTCTAAATAAACAAAAAAATACAAATCCCAAGCGTATAAAATATGCAAAGATAGAAAATGCACGGGCAGACCATTAAAAAATTCACAAAATTTCACAAATACCAGTAGACATCAGTCTATTGAAAAATAATCATAAACAAAAATAATATAAACAATAAATAGAATTCTGATAATGATAAATCCCAACAAAAGACTCCTCCATACTCCTTCAAATAGTAGTGTCCAAAAGACCTCCAAGAGTCCAAAAAGAAGGCGATGTTCCAAAGAAATTTCTACAGCCAATATTCTAGGCACAGCTTATGTCTCCAATGGAATCGTAGGAGATGTGAGCTATGCCTAGAGTAGTGTGGAAATCAGTTCCTTTTTTCAGCTGCGTAACTGATGAAGTATTGTTTTTGAAATATCTTGTTCTAAAGGGCATCCGGGAGTATCTGGCACGGAATCAAAACCTGATTATCCCCCCTAGCCGGAATAGGGCCAATCATTCTGTGCAGCACTCTTAGCCAAAGGAAACTCCACTCGTTAGTGCTGCCGGTGGGACTTCTTACCACTTGACATGGGAAGCACACAACAATGGGAAGATCTGATGCAGGGCAGAAGATTACCTGCCTGGCAGGTGTGCCTCTACCTGTGCACTACTTGAATACTTGTGAATAATGCAGATGCTATAAAGACATTATTAGAGTCCAGTGATCTCTTTTATCCAAACAGAGACTGCAAGCCTAAGAACGTTTCCTGGGAGTAAGCCCACTGAATAAAACTCAACCCAGAGCTGGCGACCCTGTCCATGACAGAGTGCAGTTCTAACCTGGATCTCCCAGACCCTAGCCAGCTACTCTAACCACTGCACCAAGTTGGCATCATGATTAACGGATGGGCAGGGCCGGCCCTTCCTCTAGGCAAACTAGGTGGTTGCCTAGGATGCCGAGAGGTGGGGGGCGGCAAATTGGGCTCTCACCCCCCCCCCTCCGGTGCCCCAGGCAAGGGCTTAGTTTGCCCCCCTCCCTGCCACGGCTGCCGCTAGCCCCCTCTGGGCCTCCGCCCACACACCCCCTGGCGCTCCATCCTGTGCACCCCCTACGGCGCTCCGCTGGCCTGCCCGACGTGGCTAAAAGTGGTGACACCCCACTCACTCTTTGCCGGCAAAACTTACTTTTAGCTGGCGATGAGCAGGGGGAAGGGAGAGAGCGAGCGAGGTGCCACTGCTTTTAGCTGCGCCGGGCAGGCCAGTGGACTGCCGGGGGGGGGGGGGGGGCGGGGAGGCAAGGGGCCAGCAGGCCGCCATGCCGGGGGGCGGGCAAGCAGGGTGTTGGAATGCAGCATTAGAGCCGTTTCCAGCACTGATACATGGGGAAGGGAGGGAGGGGGCACGGAGCCAAAGGGGGGAAGCCATGGGGGGGCACTTGGGGGGTGCACCAGGCAGCAAGTCTGCCTAGGGTGCCCCAGGGCATCAGGCCAGCCCTGCGGAAGGGAGAACCTTCTTCTGCTTGGTTTTAGTTATTGCTGACAATACAGGAGCAGGGCTATAAAAATATGGAGCAACCCAAGCTGGGATAGTTTCTGGGACTTACGGACTGTGTGTGTTGCTGTACAGGTACCCTGGGGAACCGGAGAGCCCAAGGACAGTGTTTTGGTAACTTGGCCTATGCATTTAGCCAACTGGGTGATCATGAAGCAGCTGGAGAAAATTACCTTCATGCCCTCCAAGCCTTCAAGGACTCAGGTGAGTAAAGAAGTGCAGAAATAGAGTAGCGCCCCCCTCCGTTAGTCCAAATGTCCTGAGGAAGATCACCTCTTGTGGAATCCATAAGCACTGTGCAAACCGCCCCCTTTTGTAACTGCTTACTAATATTTAGTTCAGGGGTGGCCAAACTTGTTTAATGTAAGAGCCACAAAGAATAAACATCAGATGTTTAAGAGCCACAAGACATGAATGCCAGATGTTTGAGAGCTGCAAATAGATGGGAGAGGGCAAGTGGAAAGAAACCAATCTTTAAATACTTTCTCTAAGCCACTGGCTGGCTTGGCTTGGAGAAGGGATTTAAGGAGACAAATGCCTCTTTGGTGGTGGGGGCCTCGAGAGACATACAATATGTGTAAAAGAGCCACATGTGGCTTTTAAGCCAGTTTGGCCACCCCTGGTTTCGTTAGTCATGTTTTTTTATTAACACTACTGCTAATGTTTATATTTCTTTCTATTTGTGTACTACCTGAAAGCTTTACATATCTAAGATCCATATTATCGGGTCATTTTGCAGAAAAAAAGGTGCAGGAGTTCATTAGCGTATCTCATTTGCATATGCCCTGGGATCTGTGTGCAGTGGGGAGAGAACTCTCCTGCTTGCAGACCCTAGCTGGAAGTTCAGGAGTTGTGCTTCTGTGAGCTCCTGCTGAATTCAAGCCCTGCATGTAATCATCAAACACTAAATAATATAAAGGGTTTTGGTTTTTTTTAAAACAAAACCCACGGTGCAAAACTGCTTTGGCTCTGGCTGTTTCCTTCTGTGAGACAGTTCCTGTTTCACGTTCTTGTTTGCAATGCAGATAGAGTCAAGTGGGCAGCCATGTTGATCTGAAGGGGCACAGCAAAGTTTGAGTCCAGGGTCACCTTTAAGACTGGCAAAGCTTGATTCAAGGTATAAGCCTTCATGCGTAAGCACACTTCTTCAGATACAGCAGAAAAAGAACATAACATATAGGAAAAGAGAGGGGGGTGGGGTGGGGGTGGTTGCCAAGAAGGGCCAGTTAGAGTCAAGAATGGATGTGTAAATACTGGGAGATTATAGCTAAGATTGGATTAAGGAGATTGGTAAAATCTGTGAATGGCAGTAAGGAAAGGAAAGGTCCCCTGTACAAGCACCAGTCGTTTCCAACTCTGGGGTGACGTTGCTTTCACAGTGTTTTCACGGCAGACTTTTTATGGGGTGGTTTGCCATTGCCTTCCCCAGTCATCTATGCTTCCCCCCCCCCAGCAAGCTGGGTACTCATTTTACCGACCTCGGAAGGATGGAAGGCGGAGTCAACCTCGAGCCAGTTACCTGAAAACCCAGCTTCCATTGGGGATTGAACTCAGATCATGAGCAGAGTTTAGGACAGCAGTACTGCAGCTTTAACCCTCTGCGCCAGGGGCTCTTGTGAATGGCAGTAAATTAGCATGCAAATACAAGAGTTAACAAACAGATGTGAGAACAAAAGTTTGAGTTCAGTATTTGCAAAGCATCTCTCCTCTCTTGTTTATCTCCCAAGCCTTATCTTATCTAAGGCAAAGGTCAGTATCTTTAGGCATCATCCTTTCACAGCCAGCCAGAAACTACAGAGGAATCTTTGCCAGGCAATCTTAACTTTGGAACTCCCTTAAGAAAATACCTGCGCTGATTGCAGCATGTATCAGTAACAACATCACATTTTATTTTGTTTCTATTCCAACCTGTTAGTTTTTGGTAGGCTTAGACAGAAACACATTCCCTTACTGCCATTCATATTTAAAAACTATACATCACGGGTGGCCAAACTGTGCCTCAGGAGCCACATGTAGCTCTTTCAAATAAATTGTGTGGCTCTCGAAGCCACCCCCCCCATTATCCCCCTCATTGGCCGGCTTAGAGAAGGCATTTGTCTCTTTAAATCACTTCACCAAGCCAGGTGGTAGCTTGGAAAGTGCATTTAAAGTTAAAGTTGCTTTCTTTGCACCTCTCCCTCATATTTTCCTTCCTTCCTTCTCTCAAACATCTGATGTTCATGTCATGTGGCTCTCAAACATCTGATGTTGATTTTATGTGGCTCTTACATTAAGCAAGTTTGGCCACCTCTGCTATACAACATGTTAAATTACTTCTCTCCCTCCCCTCCTTATCTGACCAGTCCGTGTTGGAAACAACATGTTGGAGTCGATGGCTCCTTGGTCTGATTCAGCAAGTCTCATCCCAATTACACTTTCTCCAACAAGTCTCTTCTTGTCTGTCTTCAGATGATCTTCAAGGGCAGTGGCAAGCTTGTGAAGGACTTGGGGCATCCCGCTTCCACCTAGGAGATCCCAAGAAGTCCATTTTGCATTACAAAGAAGCTCTGACTTTGCTATCTAAATGTCAGGTTAGTCTTCTCATATATGATTCCATGTTAAGCAACATTCCAATATAAACTTACCTGTTGCTGACCTGACCTTAAGATTCTAAGGAACTGTTCGCTAAGTTTAGCTAGAGTGAAATCCAGATGCTTGATAGCAATTGGAGAATCCAGAATCTAGGTGTTTGGAGTCACTGGGCCTGCATGAATTGTTGCAAGATTGCACCAAGCGAATAGGTATTTATTACCTGTGGATCAAACCGTGGTGTTACATATTGTATTACCTCTGAAGCAAAAGGTTATGTTACTTGGCAAAGTTGACATGTTATAGCGTGGGAGATACATAACTGCCAGAAATGGCTCATATATGCCTCCTCTCTAGTCTACTGAATAACACTCCTCTAGTTGTACTTTGAACAGCTGATGTTTTGGGCTCACAACAGACAACTTGCTGTATCAGAATTAGGGAAGTTTAATTGTGGTTTAGTGTGGCGTCTGACCTGCAGGGCTTTTTTTGAGCAGGAACACACAGGAACACAGTTCCAACTGGCTTGGCATCAGGGGGTGTGGCCTGATATGCAAACAAGTTCCTGCTGGACTTTTTCTACAAAAAAAGCCCTGCTTACCTGCATGGTCTAGGCTAGCCCAATCTCATCAGATTTTGAAACCTAAACTGGGTTGGACCTGGTTACTATTTGGATGGGAGATCACCAACATGACACAGAGGCGGGCAGTGGCAAACCATTTCTGAAAGTCTCTTGAATACCTACTAAGTTGCCACAAACAGCTGTGACTACTTAACGGCGCTTTCCTCTGCCATCATGGTGTCTGAATGGACAAATCATAGTTTGCAGTCAAAACAGAATCAAAAGCCATGGACTTAAATAGCCTTGCTAACTATGGTTTGTGCTAACTCTATTTGGACCAATGTCCTAATTGACAAATTTTAATTAGAGATGTAGTTTGTACTTCCACACCTGGCAGTATTTTAGGGATGGGAAACGCGAGGCAACAATGCGTTCTCAGTTGTGGTATGCTTTTTATATATTACAATGTTCAAACCATGGCTAATCCCAAAGACCCTGGACTCTAAGAATATGCCTATCTTCCCCAAGAGGCTCTCTTCACACATCCTAATTTTGTATGATGTCTCAGCCAGTTTATGGTGACCCTGTGGGGTTTTCAAGGCAAGAGACATTCAGAGGTGGTTTGCCATTGCCTGCTTCTGGGTAACAACCCTGGTATTCCTTGTTGGTCTCCTATCCAAATAGTAATCTGGGACAATCCTGCTTAGCTTCCAAGACTGGGCCAGCCTGGGCTATCCTGGCCTGGGCATTTTTAGTCATGCCGCATTTTAAAAACCCTACTGTGCTGTCTGCGCTAACCTGGATTCCCCACGCTAGCCTGATCTCATTCAGACCTAGGAAAGGCCAGCCCTGGTAAACACTTGGATTGGAGATTTAATTTTTAATTTAATTTAATTTCTGATTTATACCCTGCCCTATCCCACAAGGCGGGCTCAGGGCGGCTTACAACACTAAAACATTGCAATAACAATAAATAAAACATATCCAATTAAACACAAGAAATTTAAAATATCTCATAAACATCATACGTAAAATAGAAAATCACAGCTCACCAAGGTCATAGATCACCAAGGTCAACAGGATTGCACTATTAATCAGCTTTAAATGTTGTTAGTCAGAGGCCAGACAAGTTTCTACAAGTAAACTCTGCAGTGGACGTATTTTCTTTAATCAACAGGATGTCTCTGAAACAGCTCAGGAGAGAATTGTGAACAAACTTACTGATTCCCTCCAATCCAAGCTTTCTATGAACAGCCGTTTCTCCCACAGTGGAGGGATCTCACCAGCTGCTCCCATGGTGAGTTGTTAGTTCAGCCAGTCAGTCAATCAACCAATCAATTGTCAGCATAGAAGGAGAAGACTATGATCAAGTGTTCGCTCCAACTGTAAAAGCAGATACTTTAAAAGCAGCATTATGTAAAGCAGGGCAAAACAAGATGCAGGTACACCACTTTGATTTTACCACTGTTTACTTAAATGCACATCTAGAGAAAGAACTGTATATGGAACAGATACCAGGCTTTGAAAACTCAAACAAAGCTTTAGTTTTGAAACTCAACAAAGCATTATATGGCTTAAAACAAAGTGCCAGGGAATGGAACCAGTGCTTGAATAAGGCATTGATTGATTTTGGGTTTGAACAAGGTATAGCTGATCCCTCTATGTTCTGCAAAACAATTGAACAAACAAAATGTTACTTATTAGTGTTTGTGGATGACATATGTTTTTGTTCTACACTGACACACAATTGAAATGGTTTATGGAGTCAACTCAAAATCTGTTCAAGATGAAACACTTGGGTGACATACGACACTATTTGGGAGTTAACATAAGCAGAGACTCACAAGGGTGGTTTAGTCTGAATCAGAAAGAGAAAATATTTAAACTCCTTGAAAAATATAACATGCTGGATGCACATTGTGTAGTCTCACCGATGACTACAGGTTATAAAAACGAGCCTGACGAAAGAGTATTTGAGAACAGGTCTATATATCAATCTCTAACTGGCTCATTGCTGTATATTGCCTGTTGGTCTAGACCTGATATATGTTTTGCTGTACACATGTTGTGTCAAAAAAGCTCAAACCCGTATACTAAGGACAAGGTTGCAGCAAAAAGGGTACTCAGATATCTTAAGGGTACTGTCAACTACACATTGGTGTTAAAAGCTAATGAGGCACAACAAACCACTGCCTACAGTGACTCAAACTAAGGTGATAGGCAGGATGGTAGATCCACAACAGGGTATGTTGTGTACATAAATGGTGCATTGGTACTGTGGAAATCATTAAAACAGACTTATGTGGCCACTAGTACTTGTGAAGCTGAATATGCTGCACTTAATGATTGTGTAATACAACTAGAGTGGCTGCTTGATCTAGAAATACAATGCAAACTGCCAATACGTGTGTTCTGTGACAACACTGTGACAACATTGCAGCTCTGCAGCTAGCAGATGCACAAGGAATAAAACCACAAAGCAGACACATTAACATCAGGTATCGAAATGTTAACGATGTTGTGCAAAGAAAGTTAATCTTGTTACAGGATTATACATCTGTAACGAATGTGGCTGATATGTTTACTAAAAGCCTAAATGTGGACAAGTATACAAATCTGAGGTCTAAATTAGGTCTCACTGCCTATGCCTTAGGGGGAGTGTCAGCATATACAGATGCTCAGTAAGGCATTAGGCTAGTGACTACTGAGCTCATGTTGATCTGACAGTCAGTGTCAAAATATGACTTCAGTACTTACCAGGTCTCAACAAGATGAAACCAGTTCTGACTGGCATTTGGTAACAAGTGCAAAGCTTGAATGTCCAGTTCACAGTGACTCAGCACTTGTAACTCATTGGTGTATATCCTATGTAATTTTTATATTAGCAGTGCTGTGGATTGTATCCTACTCTAGATGGTTTGCTTGGCGAAGCACTTTGCTGGTGAATGTAAATATTGTAAATAAATTGTATATAGTTAAGCACAGAGTGTCGGACTGTTGCTTACTATATTGACTCGCCTACCAGGGCTAGCGATAATAACGGCAAAACGACATCAATCAGTCTTTGTTAAAAACCAGCACAAAAATAAAGCAGGTTCATATACTCAAAATTTTAAAATTTTAAAAATAATTTTACTATTTAAAACATAATAATAAAATATTTAAAAATATTTAAAAGTACAATTTTAAACTTTATCTGCCAGATTTTGTAAGTGGCCTCAAGTACTCCTTGCTAAAACCAGCAGATTTTCATCAGTTAGCATCATTCTGTTAGTTCATTCTATTATAGTACAATCTTTAAAAAAAAAAAAAAGTGAACTCAAGCTTGTGAACACCTTTGGATTGTTGGTTGAGCTGCTATGACGTCATGGAATGTTCATAAACCGTCAATATCCAAGAAGGAATGATCCCTAAAAAGAGACTGGCAAACAGAACAGTTTCTTTGAGGCAAATTAATTTGGGGGAGATTTCACCTAGAAGCTATGGACCGGCTGGAGTCTTGTCCATGGCTTTTTTTTTATAGCATTCTTAACTGCTGTGCTGAAATCTTTCTGGGGTCATGGTGAGCAACCTCAACAGAGAGTGGTAGAAAACTCTTCCA
Organism: Heteronotia binoei; assembly: GCF_032191835.1. Taxonomy (NCBI): domain Eukaryota; kingdom Metazoa; phylum Chordata; class Lepidosauria; order Squamata; family Gekkonidae; genus Heteronotia; species Heteronotia binoei. The sequence goes on from NC_083223.1 coordinate 255,967,349, forward strand.
TTCATTCCCAGCAGGAGAAACTATGTAGTTTTGCAGCACGATTGATTTATTTATTTATTTATATTAAGATTTATACCCCGCCCTTCTCACCTAGGTGTCTCAGGGCGGCTTTATTTATCCAATTTTCAGCAACATGCATTTGATCTAAAATGAAGATAGTTTCGAGGGATAGGCATGTTGGTCTGCAGTAGAACATCTAGATTAGGTGAGGCTGGGAGAGAATGTGTGGCCCAAAGTGACTCATTGAATTTCATGGCTGATTTGAATCCAGGTTTCCCCTTCCATGGTCCCAACTTGAAACTCTGTCCACTATAACACAATAGCTTAGCATTGGCTGGGTTGGGAAATACCTGGAGTTTTTGGAGGTAGAGCCTGAGGAAGGTGGGGTTTGGGGAAGGGAGGGACTTCCATGGGGTATAATGCCACGGAGTCCACCTTCTAAAATGGCCATTTTCTCCCGGTGGTCTCTGTCACCTTGAGCTCAGTTGTAATCTCAGGAAATCTCCAGCTACCACCTGGAAGTGGGTGACCCTAAGTAGGCTTTCTTTTTAAGTCAGGCAGTTGGCTTGGATCATCCACTGGGCTCCTTCCATTTATGCTTTTCTTTCTGCCTCTTTCTTCAGAAACACATTCCTGCGTCCCAGGCCTCGAGCCAGGTCCGCTTCGCTGTGCCACTACACCACAAAAACAACAATCCGCCTCCAGGGGCAGCCTACCTCAGCGAGTCGTAAGTAGGGGGATGTGCTGTCTCTGGTGCCGGAGCATACAAACCCTGGGATATCCGTCCCCTTGTTGTTTATATAAATTATTTAAATGAAAAACAGAGATCAGTTTGGATTGAAAAAACCACAGAGTTTTCCCAGGTACCATAGAGTTTTCCTCCCAAATTTCTAGAGTGTCTGGAAAATCCATAGAGTTTTCCTGGAAGCTCCTAGAGCAGCCAGCGCAATGATATCACTTCCTAATGATGTCACTGTACCAGTGACATGCAGGAGGATCCCCCTGTCAGCTCATTGTGGGCCAGCAAGTTGAAAACCTCCAGGGCAGGAGAACCCCCACCCAGCCTGGGAACTTGGCAACCCTAACTGAGATGTACTTCATAATTGCCTTTGTCAAAGTAACGTGACTGCTGAAGGGAAGTCAGGTGTGTACACTATAGGGTTGCCAGGCAAGCAGTGGGGGATGGGGTGGCATGACAGATGGGGGTGCCACCTGACACTGCCACCACTCTGGAATTAGGGTCTCTTAGGAAGGCCCAGAGTACCCCCCCATGCCCTTCAGATCTCTCTTGCCAAGAAAATAGGCATGTAGACCAGGCAGAGTAACAACATAAAGATTTATTTAAACAGGGAAATCAATAAGAGCAAGTGAACAGATAAGGTGCTTTAAAACTGTATATTAATGTGGGTGAAGGAAAATAAACATAAAACCCCTAATGTGACTAGACTCAACTGTCCCTAGTCTGTTAGGCCACCAGGCCTTGGTCTGCTCACTCTCTCCCTCAGAGTGAGGGTCTTCCTCCTAAACAGCAGCCGTCCTGCCACCTTGACCTCTCAGGAGCAAAGAACAGCATTTGTCTTCTGAGAGAGCTTTTAAGCAATTCTCCTCAGAGCCTACTTGGATGCCGATTGGCTAAAACCAGCGCCAAGCATTCTGGGGATTGTAGGCTGTCTCTCCCAACTGTGACACAAGCCTCACAAGCTCCCTAGGCCCACTAGGCCTCTGTCTCACCGCACAGCATAGATCATGACAGGGGGACTTATCAGGAGCAGGAGGAAGGCCCAAGTTATGTCATTGGCAACACAGCAATGTCATTTCCAATGTGCACTGGAAGTGATGTCATGTTGCAGCGATGGTCTGCTATTTGGGCAAAAACTATGGTAAAAATGCCTTCTGCCATAAAGTTTTTGCGAAATACCAGAATGTCACCTGGACATCGCTGACATGATGACCATTTCTGGTGAGTGCCAAAAGTGACATTGCCACATTCCTGGCAATGTAGTCTCGGTCTCCTTCCCTGGCTTGATAAGCCCCTGCCGTCCAACTGATTAGCAGCAAGGTTCAGGGCCTAGCAGTGGGGGATTCCCCCATCTCTTCCAGGGGCTCTGGCAACCCTAGTATGCTGTGCCCTCACATACTAGGAGAATCAATTCCATGTTGTCTGAATGCAGTGCCTCAAAATCCTGGTGCTCTTTTTTTGTCACTGTTCGTAGATCCTTTGCACCACAAAACCATCGGGTGCAGCCCATGGAGGAGAAACCTGTACCTGCCCCACTGAACCAGAGACCTCTTCCACAGGGAGAAACCTTGATCCCTCAAAACAGTCAAATGAAATCACAGCAAGCTGTTTATGGAGTACCTGGTAAATAAAATTGACTGCTGGGTTTCTGGGCCTGGCTTCCACACTCTGCTTCAGGTACAAATTTTTGCTCTAGTAACAAAATAAATGGTCTAGGCATCTTTCTAAACAAAGGATCCCCTGCACGGTGTCTACGAGTGCCACGGCACCTGTCCACTTCATTCCTGTTGCCCACGGACTATTTTTAGAGACTGGGTGGGGCCACATGTGGCTTTTGGGTTTCTAATTAACTGCTGGAGATCTAATTAGGTGTGCAGATTCAAAAAAACATTGCTTTGACAGCAGCCACAGCCATAGCACAAAGATCTTCACTGCATGACTGAAGATAAGTTATGTGGTTTAAACAAATTGCCCATTTGTGCTGGACATGTTGAAGAGCTAATGTTAAAGATATGCACGCTCTCAGTCCCTGATGTTTTGTCATTGGCTCCACCTTCCACCCTAATTTCAGCCTGGCCCGGTAGGACTCCTGACTTGAATCCCCTGCTGCTTTGATAGACAAGGGGATGATTAATGTGTATCATTTGCATCAGACGCAAAGATTGCACAATGTCTGAATCAGGCTTCCCCAGAACGGAGAAGACTTGAATATGCTAACAACCCTGGTTCAACATTGGTGCATGAACAGACACAGAGCAGGCAAACTCTGGGCCTTGGAGACTCTGAGCAGCTTCTTAACCTTTCCCCTTGCTTTTAGAGATGGTAGCAGCAGCTAAGCAGGCAGCCCACAGAGACAGGGTTCCTGCTCTCCGAATTCCAAATGGCCACGCAATACTGGCCAGCAATAGCCCTGAAGGAGGCGATCAGCCCAAGATGGCTTCTGACTGCCTTAACCAGGCTAACAGGTGAGCGAGTACTTCCAAAAGGTGCTGAGAAGCTTCAGTTGTCTGTAACTTCTAAAAAAACAAACACCTGGATTTAAAAAAATTATTTTAAAATTGGGTCTTTTTTTTAGTAATTTATAAACCGTGACAAACAGCCTAACATACTACACCTCTCTCCCCACCCCCCCACCCCCATACCTACACATTGGCTCAGTTTACACATCACAGCAGGATTTCTCAACCCTGGTTTATGTTTTATGAGACATCTTACTCAGGGCTTTTTTTTTTTTAAAGAAAAAGCCCAGCAGAAACTCATTTGCATATTAGGCTCCCTGGTGTCACCAGAAGTGATGTCACTCATTCAGTAAATTACTTTCTGCATATTGACACAGAACAGTTACAGTGCTATCAGCTGCATTCCATGGATATGTGTTCTCACATAGCCCAGTGAGAGACCTTGTTTGCCCCCCCCACCCCCAAAACATGGCCAGAGAGAGAGAGCCATGTGTGGGGAAGCAGGCAGTGGCAAACCCAGCTTCTCCCGGGAGGGGGCACTTGTGGGTGGCTCCACGTCTCTCACTCTCTTTGCAAGCCCATTGGAGGCTGGCAGCACTTGTGAGTGGCTCCACGTTTCTCACTCTCTTGGGGCTCCACGGCTCCACGTCTCTCACTCTCTTGGGGCTCCACGGCTCCACGTCTCTCACTCTCTTGGGTGGCTCCACGTCTCTCACTCTCTTTGCAAGCCCATTGGAGGCTGGCAGCACTTGTGGGTGGCTCCACGTCTCTCACCTACCACTTGTGGGTGGCTCCACGTCTTTCACTCTCTTTGCAAGCCCATTGGAGGCTGGCAGCAGCAGAGAGGGTGTGACTCCCTAGTGCTTTCCCTCTGCTGGAGACCTTTTTTTGAGCCAGAGCCTTGGCCAAGTCAGCCGGAGCTGCATTCCTGCTCAAAAAAAGCCCGGATCTTACTCAACAAAGCATGGATAACAATTGATCAGCAAACTGGGCTCAGGAGCCATCATTTGAAATGGGCATCATGGTTCATGCTAACCCTGGTTTGATTAGTTATTTAAAATGACAAACTATAGTTACAGCTGATTTATGTATTATTTGTGGAGTACATTTTTGTCCTAACATTCTTCCAAGAAACTCGGGGCAGTATGCATCATTTCTCCCCTTCTCCAGTTTAACCTCATAACAACCCTACCAAGGAGATTAGGCTAAGAAAGATTGACTGGCCCAAGGTCGCCCAGTGAGCTTCCATGGCAGAATGGAGATTCAAACCTGGGCCTCACAGATCCTAACCTGACAGTATGACCACTACGTCACACTGTCAGGCCTTTGGAGCACCTTGATACTGGAGGGCCAAGTGGATGGAAAAATGAAAGCAGGCATGCAACCATGGTTTTCTTGTTGCATGTGCTTGGAAGCTCAAATTAGAGTGGGGGTTTGGAATTATATGTAGTAATCCGAAGAAGTGTGCATCTACACATGCTAAGTCACTCAGTTCTTGCTTATACCCAGAATTAAACTTTATTGGTCTTAAAAGTGCCACTGGACTCAAACTTAGTTCTCACATCTGTTTGTAAACTGTTTTATTCGTATGTTAATTTGCTGCTATTCACAGGTCTTACCAATTGTTTTAATCCAATCTTAGCTATATTTATTACTCAGTTACTTAAGCATTTTGACTTTAACTAGACTGTTTCAATGTATCTGAAGAAATGTGCATGCACACGAAAGCTTACACCTAAAATTAGACTTTGTTGGTCTTAAAGGTGCCACTGGGCTCAAATTTTGTTCTGCAAACCATATCTAATTGAACCATTAAAAATTACTAAAATTATTAATCAAAATGCTAACAAGCAATATTGAAAGATACAGATGCAAAAACACTTGTAAGGCATAATGGAAGCTGAAAATGTCTGAGGGGAAGAAAAGACTGACTTTCCACAAAAGTATTCATCAGTTGAACAAAGCTTGAGTCCAGTGGCACCTTTAAGACCAACAAAGTCTTGGTCTTAAAGGTGTCACTGGACTCAAACTTTGTTCTCCTGCTTCACCTGAATCTGTATTCATCAGCTGCCTGTCTTCTCCTCAGCATCTTCAAAAACAGAGAAGGGGGGCATGTAAACCACATTAAGGATGTGTCTGTGGAAATATGGCCTTGCTGGAATTAATGACATATACCCAGTTCTTTTTTCAGCAATACCCATGTGTATCCAGATCCCTTCTGCCACACATGCCTCCAGAATGGGAAGTTCCATCACTCGCAAAGAAGTAAGTTCTCGATTGGCTGCAAGAGTTACTGTTGTGAAGGTGGTGCATTTTTTTTTAATACAGAGAGGTGTCAGGGTTCACTCAGGCTAAGAAGCTATGGCCTGAATCCAAGTGAGATTGTCATCCATGGAGCACAATTGTCCTGCTTCCTGTGACAGATCAAAATGCCCCCTGAAATCCTGGTTTTGGAGTAGCTGGGATCCCCAGGAACATGATTTCATGGAGGCATTTCAAGCTAAAATGGGAGGAGAGGGGAGGCATGAAAAATCTCACTCTGTGGGCAGAAAATCTTTCACATGGTACCTTCGCTTGGATCCAACCCTATCCTCCCTGTGCAGAAAGAAAGGCTGTACCATTCATACCACTGAAATAACAGGTTGCAAGTTGCATAGATATGAGGTAAACTTTGCTTTGGGAGGCCATCAGGTTTCACAGGCCTGAAGATAGCTGCTGAAATAGGATTGCCTGCCCTATGCCAGCAACCTCTGGGAGCTTTTGTACAGAAGAGTGTGGGGAGGGGGAGAGCCACAGACACGGTGATTTTATATCCATTGATCGCCCAGAAATGACATCACTGTGTCAATGACACTCTAGAAATCCCCTCAATGGTAGACACCACAGAAACTAGGGAAATGGTGACCAGAAATTATGTCATTGTGTTCATGACATCATTCCTCCCCCCTTCTCCAGCCACACAATTGCCTAAAAGCAGGAAGGTGCACCATAGTTGGGCAATTCATAGCCCTGTGCTGATACTAATTATTTGAATCATATGAGTAATAAAAAAGGTAAAGGTAGTCCCCTGTGCGAGCACCAGTCATTTTTGACTCTGGGGTGACATTGCTTTCACAACGTTTTCATGGCAGACTTTTTACGGGGTGGTTTGCCATTACCTTCCCCAGTCATCTACACTTTCCCCCCAGCAATCTGGGGACTCATTTTGCTGACCTCGGAAGGATAAAAGGCTGAGTCAACCTGGAGCCGGCTACCTGAACTAGCTTCCGCTGGGATTGAACTCAGGTCATGAGCAGAGGGTTCCAACTGCAGTACTGCATCTTTACCACTCTGCGCCATGGGGCCCTTCTCATACGAGTAATAGCTTCTCCCTAATTAGATAATATAGTTTTCTCTTTCCTCCCAGCTCTCGTTTACCTTGCTCTTTTTCTGTCACATCCAACAGGCCACCAGGAATACCAAACTGGCCATCTGAGAATGAGGACCTTGGAGAGGTAGGCTGATCTTCAACAATTACCAGCTCATGGTTGGGAAATTCAGTGATTGGGGGGTAGTGCCAGAGAAGGGCAGAGTCTGGGGCAATAAGAGAACTCAGAGGGGATGTGATATCATCTAGGGCTTGCCTTTCTTCTAGACTTTGTGGTATACCATAGAGTCTGTCCTCCGAAGCAGCCATTTCCTCCGATGGAAATACTCTGTAGCCTGGAGATCAGTTGTAACTTGTGGAGGACGCCAAGCTTCACCTTAAAGTTGGTAACCCTGCCAACGGTAGATATTGTGCAGTTCATCATATTGCAATTGAATGGTTTGATTGTTTACATAACAGGTTGTGGGAGATTCATTCTTCACTGGGACATGGTTAGAGATGGAAGAGGTAAGAAAGAAGACATGGTTTAAGTAGGAGCAGTTGGCCTACTAAATAAAAGCAAGTTTACTCCCTTACATCCTATACTCACAATAAGGAAATATGAGATAGAAGTCCAAAGTAGCAGATTTTGGGGATCACTAACAGTAGAAAAAATCTGACTGGCTTGATTCAGTCCAATCCACTTTAGGGAAGTTGCCCTAAAGTGAGCCTCAGGAACACAGTCGTTTCACTGATGGTGGATTTTGATGACATAATTTGAAAGTGGGGCCACTGACTGCACCCTCGATGGCCCTGTCCATCATCAGCGGTGTTTCTCATGAAACAAGATTCACTCTTTAAAACAGCTTTTCTTCTTCCTTTTGCAGGACAGACTTCCCCAGCCAAAGTACAGAGCCCTGCCAACACAGGAACAGGGGGATCCGGTTCAAGTCTACCTTGTGTGCCCTGATGTGACAATATTTTGGTGCTGGGCCAGGACTGCTTCAGTCATCGTCCTGATCTCCCTGTGAAGGTCCATGTCTTCATCTCTATCCACAGACTGTACCACGCTGACTCTCAAGAACATAAGAACTGCCTTGTGGATCAAGACTAGAAGGTCCACCTCTTCAGGCATCTTGGTTCCAACTGTGGCCAGTCAAATGCTTCTGGGAAGCCCACAAGTAGGACATGAAAGTCCATCGCTGCTGCTTGTTCTTCAGCAAGTGGTCTTAAGAGGCCCACTGCCCCTGAATCTTGGAGGTTCAATTTAGCCATAATGGCCAATAGCTGTAGATAGACCAGTCTTCCATGTCTTTGACTAAAGGTAAAGTGTGCTGTTAAATTGCGGCTGATTCATGGCAACCAGTATTCTCTCTAAGCTGAGTTAGTGTGAGCTAGCTCACAATTTTTTAGCCTCTGGCTCACACATTTTTGTCTTAGCTCAGGAAAAATGGCCCCAGAACAAAGTAAATTTATGCGGTAGTTCACAATTTTAATGTCAGTAGCTTACAAAGTAGAATTTTTGTTCAAAAGACTCTGCAGCTTAGAGGGAGTATCGATGGAGACCCAGTGAAGTTCCGCCTCATGGGTCTTTCAAGGCAAGAGATGAGCAGAGGTAGCTTGCCATTCCCTTCCTCTGCATAACAACCCTGGACTTCCTTGGTGGTCTCCCATCCAAATACTGATCATGGTCAACCCTGCTTAGCTTCCAAGCTGTGATGAATTCAGGCTTGTCTGGTCTATTTGGGCTGCTCCATATCTTTGTCTAATCCCCTTTTAAAGTCATCTAAGTTAAATGGCAGTGAGTTCCATAAGTGTATTTATGCATTGTCAGGGGAAGTATTACCTGTTGTTTTACATGAATCTACTGCCAATCCATTTTACCAGGGGACCTGAAGTACTAGCACTGTCCCAAGAGATGTTCAAAAATGTCAGTCTGTCCACTTTCTCCACATCATGCATAGATTTATAATGTTGAGCCATTTCTTTAGTTGTCTTTCCCCCCCACCAATGCTTTATTTTTCTCATTTATTTTATGTCCCATTTTTCAAAGATGCTGTCATGATGCATTTAGTTTTTCGTTGTTGGGAAGGGGTCCCAACCTTCTTCTGCTAGGTTTTTCAAACCTTATTTGAACCTTTTCAAACCTTATTGTGGCTCCTTAGTTGGTCAATGCAGCTGTGAAAGTGAGCCAGCATTGTCAGGGGAAAAGGTCACACATCTGTTTTAGGACTGCTCCCATACAGTTCTTAATGCTGTACCCCACCCCACCCCTGCCCAAGGTCTTATGATTGATTTGCTGGCGCCATTTGAGGAACTTCCATTTCCACAGAATCTGTTAGTTCTGCTGGCTGGACTCTGCAGTTCAAACAAAATAATAAATTATATTGAAATTCAAAATATAATAAACTATATGGTATTAAAGTGTCTTGACTTTTAAGGAGGAGTGAAGCCAATGGACAGTGGTTACAAGAGGGCCAGGATTATAAAGACCAATAGAACCTATAGTAGTTCTTTATAAACTAATTAGAATATACAAAGAGTCCTGCTGTATTAAGCTTGTGGTCCATCTTTCTAGCATCCTTTTTCATGCAGCTACCAACAACGCCCCGGAGCAACTGACTGTCATCTGCGTCCTTCTCCCTCTCTTATTTCCTTCTGCATTACAGCTTGCTTTCCCAGGCTTGCTCAATCACACAGGAGCTACATATCAAAGCCTCTATTTTCTCAATTGGCTGAGGTGCCTCGTTTGGGGAGGAAGGGGGGAGGCAGAGCTTGCTTTGCCAGGCTCTCTCAATCACACAGCAGAGCTACTGAGCCAAGCCTCTCTTCCTTCTATTGGCTGAGGCTCCTCCCCTTCCTGGTCCCCTGGGGAAGGAGGAAAAGAGCCAGAGCTTTCTTTGCCCAGTTCCCTGGATTGCATGGGAGAGATACAAAGAAAGCACCTTTAAGACCAACAAGTGCTAATGTTTTAAGCATGTTTTATTTTAAGGTTTTTAAAATCTTTGTGTGTTTGATATTTTTATAAAGTTTATATCTCCGCTACCTGGCATTACGTTTTATGACACACATGGCCCAGCCTGACAAGGTCTCATTTATGTCAGATCCGTCCCTCATAACAAATGCGTTTGACACCCCTGCTTTAAAGTCACCCAATTTAAAATTATACCTGAGTGTAGTAGGAGATGGAACTCAGGATCTTCTGTCGAACTCACAGATTACCTTTTTAGTTAATGTGTAATGTGTGATTTTTTAAGTTGAGAATTATAAATATGTAGTACATCATATACTGCATTTATTATTGTTCAGAATATAAAAATGTACACACTGTCAAACAAACATGGACAATTACTTCCCATGTCCTAGAAACTTCTAACTGGCTGCTGTAGTTATTTCTGGAAAATTCATGGCAATTGGCCCTTAGTTATGTGGCCTTGCTTAATGTCCTTACACATCTAGAGAGCATGCCAACAGAGATCCTAAATTTTACAAGAGATTCCCTAAGATTCTAAATTCTGTGAAACATGGGACACTGTATACTTTCTAAACACATTTTTCCTACTCCATTACCTCTCAAGTATATTCTTTAAGGATCACTGGTCCCTCTGCTTCTAACCTTCAGACTAACCCTGTTAAATTCAAGAGATTTCCTTTAAGTGTAAGCTTATAAGACTCTTTACAGCAGCTTCTTTTTTCTTGCCAGCAGCTGCAGTCTCCTCTCAGGTCCTTCAGTGTTATGTGTGGAGAATATACCACAAATCTGACAGGGCCTTCAAGGTCACTTTCATCCTCTGAGGAAAACTGGCTGGTTCTCTGAGGCAGTTCTGATGGCCCAGAGGCCAGAGAGCTTGCAGGACTGGCCATGATGAGGCCATTTTGGGGGCTTGCTGTTGAAGGAGTATGACTGGTGAGCCACACAGCAACAGGGTCTCCATCCCAACTAAGACTTGGGGGGTCAGAATCAACAACTCTTTCTTCGGGGCCTGAGCTGTGCCCAAAGGAAGTGGCATCTCCAGAAGCTACCCAATGAGGCTGTTCAGGGGTAGGCCCGCTTTCAGTAAATTGATGTTCAGAGTGGGAGCTGCTACCCTCTGAAGCCTTGGTGGTCTGTGCCGATGAACTGACTGACGCAGAAGAAAGGGAGGAGCCGCTATGTTTAGAGTGGGTTGGGCTGGAATCTTCTGAAAAACTGCTGGATTCAGAAGGACTACTGTACTCAAAATCCGGATCGGTGGTGGATTCTTTGACAGACGGAAGGCTGCTGAGGTCGTAGAAAGAGGCACTGCTGTAACCAGAGGGCTGCCTGGCCACAGGCTGAGACAGAACCGGTTCAGACCCCTGGTCCTTTGCTTTCCTTTTGACCTGACCTTTCATTTTTTGGTCCATGGTCTGTCTGTGTGGATGGACTGACTACCAATCTGGGAAATATCATGAGAAGGAAAAGAAGAGACAAGGAAGAAACATCAGCAAATGCAGCTGAAGTAATGTACAAATCTGCACATTTGAATGTCCTTAGCCAATAAAAGACATGCACCAAAGTCCAGGGAGGGAGGAAGAAAAAAAAAAAAACCATTTATTGCAATAACTGGAGAGCAGAGCCAAGCCAAAGGCCTGCATGTCGAGCCGCTCTGACTATTTCAAAGTGGTTACAATCTTATATATCCTTGATGACACATTGGCACATGTTAGTATAGACACACACTAAGTAGTTGTAACATCCAGCATAATTTCATTGCAAGAGCCAGCTACACACTACTGATACACTTTGCCAGGTTGACATTAGTTTTAGTCAGGCTAAAAAACTGTGCCATAGCAAAAAATTCTACTTCACATGTGCCTGGACCAGATAAATCTAGTTTGGGCTATAAGAATTCCCTATTTCTACCATTGCCTAGAAACACAATAGAGATTTACTAAGGCACAGGGCAAATTATGTTAATGTTATGGATAAGACTGGAATGCTGGTAACTCTTCTCTCTTTTTCTCAGTCAGGCCTAGCTTAAGGACGTTACTTAAGCATGCTTGTGGCCTTCCCAAGCAAAGCTGTGTCCCACAGTAAGAAAAACGCTTCAGAATCAGATGCTGAAGGTACATCTAGTCCAGCTTCCAGTTTCCAAAAGGGCTGCCAGCCAGTTTAGGATTGCCAGTCTCCAGGTGATGGATGGAGATCTGGAGTAACAACCGCTCCTCAGGTTACAGAGGAGCTGTCCTGGAGAAAATGGCTGCTTTGGAAGGTGGACTGTGGCATTATACCCACCCCAGGCTCCAGCCCCACCCCCCAATTTCTCCAGGAATTTCTCAGCCAAGCTGGCAACCCTACTGGGAAGCCCCCCAAATGGGGCCTGAAGGCCGCAGCTCCCCGCCCCCCCGTGCCCAGCACCTGCCATTTAGAGGTCCACTTCCTTTGCATATGGAGGATCAATTTAGCTATCACTGTTCATAAGAATGTTAAGAAAAGCCTTGCTGGATTACATTGTGTAACTGAGGCCCAGCCTTCAGTCTTCAACAGTCCCCATGAAGAAATAACTTCCGCCTCTTCTCGTGGTTGCCTGCCATCCATTGGTTTCCAGAGGTACATTGCCTCTGAACATGGAAGCTCTATTCCATCATCCAGGTTGATGGATTTGTCCCCCCCCCCAATGAATACCTCTATTCCCCCCATTAAAAGCTATCATTACAATTAAGATGCCTTTCTGTTCTAAATGAGGAGAGGAGACCACAGATATGGTGAGTTTCCAAGCTAGAGTTGAAGGGGAAGAGGAGAGGTGAAATGAAGGTTGCCAGCCTCCAGGTGGGGCCTGGAGATCTCTCGCTCTTACCACTGATCTCCAGCTGGCAGAGATCAGCCCCCCTGGAGAAAATGGCTGCTTTGAAGGGTGGATAATGTAGCATTGCACCCTGCTGACGCCCCTCCTCTCCCCAAACACCACCTTCTCCTGGCTCCACCCCCAAAGTCTCCAGGTGTTTTGCAAAACAGACCTGGCAACCCTAGGTGAAATAGGTGCTGGGGTTAAGGCTTTGATGGGGTGGCAGGGGGAAGTCACATAAGAAATACAGACTAATTCCGCACTAGACCTTTAATTCTGGTTCAGCCCTGTCCCCAAATTGATTTTCTACACTAGAATAGAATCATAAGCTTCATAGAGTTGGTTTCTATGATTCCATGATTCAAGTGTAGAATGTCAGTTTGGAGACAGGGCTGAATCAGGATTAAAGGTCTAGTGCGTGGTGTGGAATTACATTTAGGCAGGCCAGGGAATGTCCATTCAGTAGGGTTGCCAAGTCCAATTCAAGAAATATCTGGGGACTTTGGGGGTGGAGCCAGGCACAAGGTTGTGACAAGCATAACTGAACACCAAAGGGAGTTCTGGCCATCACACTTAAAAGGACAGCACACCTTTTAAATGCCTTTCTCCATTGGAAATAATGAAGGATAGGGACACCTTATTTGGGGGCTCATAGAATTGGACCCCCTGGTCCAATCATTTTGAAACTTGGCGGGTGTTTTGAAGAGAGGCACCGGATGCTATGCTGAAAATTTGGTGCCTCTATCTCAAAAAACAGCCAGATACCTGCAGATCAGTTCACCATTATACCCTATGGGAATCGGCCTCCCTAGGGAATAATGGAGGGCCCAGCAGACATTTCCCTCTCCCCCTCCCGCTTTCAGATGACCCTGAAGCGGGGGGAGGGCCTCCAAACCGGGGGATCCTCTGCCCCCACCTGGGGATGGTTTCAAAACTCAAGGAAACAGAAGGATTTTATATATACACACACACACACAATTCTGCCAACCAATTCAACTACTGCTTCATACTTTGTTCATTAACTTCACAAATCCTTACATTGTAGATACGCTTCTTAAACATACTTTACAGAAATTTCCCTAAAATGTACAAAGAAATATGTTTGTGCCAAAAGTCTCTGACTGAGCTATTTAAAGGGACAGCCCCAATAATGTCCGCGCGCGCGTCTATTATCCTGCCGACCTTCACTTCCTCGGGCGACGAAGCGCGGAGGCTGAAGCTGCTGGGCAGGAGGCACAAGGGGTCGCCTAACAAACAAGCCCGCCCTTGCCAGCTCCTTGAAGCCAACGGGTTTCGAAAGGGAGAGCTGTGCAGGAGCCCCCTGTAGGGCGCACGGCTCCTCCTCCCGGCGCTCAGGCCCGCCCCACGCTCGGTGGCGCCCTTTCGGCCGCGCTGGGGAGAAGGAAAGCGCAGCGCCATAGCCGAATGTCCGGGCTGCGGCGCGCTCTGCTGGGACTCGGCCTGCTGGTTTCTTCCACCTCCTCCTCGTTGGGCTGGAGGCTCGCAAAAGCAGCTCAAGCGGGTTCCTGCCCGGCCGGGCGCTTGCCGCCTCTTCCTTCGTCTGTGGGCCGTCGGCAACCGGGCGCCCCCGCCATGCAGGCGGCGGCGGCGGCGCAGGGGATCAAGTATCTCAGGTAGGGCAGCGGGGCGTGGTGGAAAGCGGCGGGGGAGTGGGGAGCCAGGAGGGCGAGGAATTCAAGCTTCCTGGGAAGCGGGGAATAGGCTGTTTTGGGGAAATGAAGAGGTACCGGGGCTCACGCCTCTGTCAAGTCTCGTGCTCCTGGATGAAGCTTGTTGGAAAGGGGAGGCTGGAGGCCCCGGTGGAAGAAGTCCAAGCCGCAAATTGCTTCCTTGCTTTTGACAAAGGGGTGCCAGGGCTCACGCCTCTGTCAGGTCTCATGCTTCGGTATCTGTGGAAAGCTTTTTGCACATGCTCAGAAGCACTCTTTATCGCAAGTGCAGATTGCAGGACTGGTTATTAAAAACCAGTTCAGGGAACCCCGGGCAATAGAGAAGCTTGGAGCTCGTTTTCCAACAGTGAGGTGCTCAAGACTGCTTGGAAATAGTATTGAAAAGTGGAGGGGGGGGCATCTGTTATGGGGACCAAGAAGGGACTTTGCAGAAACAGCCAAAAGATACCAGAATGTTTTTAAGATTGTGGTAAAAGCATGTAATATGTAGTGCACGCTTCTCCATTGCTGTGTAATTTCAGGCAGTCCTTGTGTGTCTGGTTACTGAAAACATAATTGAAGCACTGTGCAAATGTTTTGGATCTAGAGGGCTGCAGGTATATTTGACCCTGGTTAGCATTTGGGCATGAGACCGTCAAGGAATACCAGGGTCGTGATATAGAGGCAGGCAATGGCAAACCACCTCCGTTCATCTCTTGCCTTGAAAATCCTGTGGGATCGCCATAAGTCAACTGCAACTTGACAGCTAATAATAATAATAATATAGCCGCACATGCTAAAAGCCATTTTTCATTTCGGAAGGCATTTGAAGGGACTAGTGGGTAATACAATCATAGTGCATGTTTTCTTTAATCCTGGTTTTCTTCCAAAAAACCTCAGAGCAGTATGTGTTTCTCTCTCTCTTTATTTTGATGACAATCTTATGAGGTAGGTTAAGGTGAGAGTTACTGACTGAAGCTCACACAGTATGTTTTATGGCAAATTTGCCTGGTTTCAGTGGAGGGTTTTGGTTTTTTAAATTGAGTTTTTTGAAGAAGAAAAAACTTACTTTATGACAGAGTAGGAGATAGTAAGAGTCTGGTGGGGCCTTAAAAGACTGTGGCAGGGTATAAGCTTTCGTGAGTCACTGCTTGCTTCTGCATCTTATTTTATGATGGTGTTGTAGCTTTCCTTGTAGACCCCTTTAATAGACAGATGGACCTCAAGTCAAGCCATAAACATTCCTGAATTATTGGGCACTGATAGGTAGCCCCAACCCTGAGCTGGACAGTCCAGGCTAGCCCAGTGTCTTTAGATCTCAGAAGTGAAACAGGGTCAGCTCTGGTGAGTATTTGGATGGGAAATCACCAAGAAAAACCAGGGCTGCTGTGCTGAGGCAGGCAATGGCAAACCACCTCTGTACGTCTCTTGCCTTGAAAACTTTACAGGGTTGCCCTAAATCATCTGTTTATTTATCTGTTTATCATCTGCAGCTCTCAAAGCCTGCTTGGAGAAGGCATTTGTCTCTTTAGATCACTTCTCAAACCCAGCCGGCAGCTTGGAGAAGGCATTTAAAGTTGTTTACTTTTCCACCTCCCTCTCCCCATCTTCCTTCCTTCCTTCCTTCCTTCCTTCCTTCCTTCCTTCCTTCCTTCCTTCCTTCCTTCCTTCCTTCCTTCCTTCCTTCCTTCCTTCCTTCCCTCCCTCCTCCCTTCCCTCCCTCCTCCCTTCCTTCCTCCCTCCCTCCGCTCATGTCTTCCAGCTCTCAAACATCTGACATTTATCTGTATGGCTCTTATGTTAAGCAAGTTTGGCCACCTTTGTGTTATACCATACCATTCCACATCTTGTTGTTTAACAAATCAGGTCTTTTGTTGATTGTTTGTGTGTGTTTAAAAGATGCTTCTTCCTCCCTGCAGCCAAAAGGAAGCCCAAGCCATTGATGAGGAACTGTTTGAGAAATATAAATTCAGCATTGACCAGCTGATGGAACTGGCCGGTTTGAGTTGTGCCACAGCCATTGCCAAGGTAAGTGAGGTGGCATCTGCTCGTACAAGAAGGTAGCAGTATTTAAAACTGCAGCCGTGCCCAAGATTGAATTGCAGAACTCCCTGTTCCTTTGACGTTGCAGAGACCCAGTTGGAGTTTCTTTTTGCTTTCCACAAAGCAGTTGTGACATAACAGTTTAGAAATGGTTTGAGTTCAGTGGCACCTTTAAGACCAGCAAAGTTTAATTCGAAGAAGAGTGCGTGCACACGAAAGCTTATACCCAAAATAAAACTTTGTTGATCTTAAAGTCGCCAGTGGACTCAGACTTTGTTCTGTTGCTTCAGACCAACACAGCACCCACCTGAAGTTAAAAAATTGGAAGTGATTCCCACCCACACATCTCCCCCTCCAGAGCATAGCATATTTAGCCACCTCTGGCTTTTGCAGTTTTACTGGGACTTCGTCAGACACTTTAAAACAGGGGTGTCAAATGTGCGGCCTGTGGGCCAGATCAGGCCCACAGAGGGCTCTTATCAGGCCCGTGAGCAAGTCTCCTTCCTTCTCCCTCTTTCTTGCTTCTTTCTGTGTCACAACTTGCTTTGCCAGGATTTCTCAATTGCACAGAAGCTACAGAGCAAAGCCTCTATTTTCCCCATTGACTGAGGCGCTTCTCTTCGGGAGGAAGTGGGGAGAGGGAGAGAGAGCTTGCTTTGGTACTTACCACAAAATTGCAAGAGTGCAAATACTTTAAGCATGTTTTATTTTAGTTTTTTTTTTAAAAATTAATTGTGTTTTTCTATGTCCTTTATAAAATTTATATCTCCGCTACCTGGCATTACATTTTATGACACGCATGGCTTGGCCCGACAAGATTTCATTTATGTCAGATCCAGTCCTCATAACAAATGAGTTTGAAACCCCTGCTTTAAAACTTTATTTGAAAGTTATAAGGGATGGAAATGTGTGTGTGTGTTTTGGCTTGTGTTTTGTGCTTTTGTTTTTTTGGGAGTGGATGGTCTGGGGAGGGTTGGATTTTTATGGGTCTTTGTGCTTTGGGATTTTTGCAAGGAAGTGAAGATTCTCACAAAATGGAATTCTACATCCATCAGACTTGTAATTATGTTCCTGACCCAGATCCCACAGGCAAGCCTGATCTCATCAGATCTCAGAAGCTGATAAAAGTTGACTCTGTCAAGTATTTGGATGGGAGACCTCCTTGGTATACCAGAGCAAAGAGGACAGGAGCAAGCTTTATTCAGCCACCTCTCTGAATATTCTCCAGGCCCCCAGTAGGGGTCAGTCACCAGAGGTCCCCATGACTTCCAGGTGTGCACGCACACTCACATGTGTGCACCTAAAAATACAAAAATAGTCAAGAGAGAGAGACTTGCAGTTGTGGGTTTTCCATGGCATTTCATCAGCCTGGGTGATTCTTCCTTTTCACTCAACATAACGTGTGTCCGTTCTTTCCCAGGCCTACCCAGCCAGCTCCTTCACAATCAGCCAGCCGGCTGTGTTGGTTTTGTGCGGCCCTGGAAATAATGGCGGAGACGGGCTGGTTTGCGCCCGGCACCTCAAAATGTTTGTGAGTGTTCTTATCCATTGTTCCTTTTGATGCACATTTAGGACATGTTTGTTGCTGGTATGCATATGTTTATATTGTAACAGAGGATTTTTTTCCCCCACTGGTGGCTATGGCTAATGTGATGTGCATATAGGGTTGCCAGCTCCAGGTTGCGGAAAACTTGGAGATTTTGGGGGTGGAGCCTGAGCAGAGTGGGGTTTGGGGAGGGGAGGGACTTCATTGGGGTGTAATGCCAGAGAGTCCACCTTCCAAAGTGGCTGTTTTCTCCAGGGGAATTGATCTCTGTCACCTGGAAGAGTCACTATTACAGAAGCCTTAGTCTATTTGAGCTATAACAGGGGTGGCCAAACTTGATTAATGTAAGAGTCACGTAGAATAAACATCAGATGCTTGAGAGCCGCAAGACATGAATGTCAGGTGTTTTGAAAGCTGTAAGGAAGGAAGGAAAGCAAATAGAGGGGGGAGAAGTGGACAGAAAGCAACTTCAACTTTAAATGCATACTCCAAGCTGCTGGCTGACTTGGAGAAGTGATTTTAAAAAGACAAATGCCTTCTCCAAGCCAGCCCAATAGGGCAGTGGGGGCTTTGAGAGCCACACAATATGTGTGAAAGAGCCACATATGGCTCCCGAGCTGCAGTTTGGCCACCTCTGAGCTGTAAACTTTCATCAGTTTAAATTCACAGATTAAAACTGAATTAGACTTTGAATAAGCCAGGGGTCCCCATTATGGTGCCTGTAGACGCTATGGCAGCCACCCACACCTATCGTGGTGCCCACCCAATAATTTTTGAAAGTAGGTGGAGCCAGGTGGGAGGCCTAGAGAGCCAGTTTGGTGTAGTGGTTAAGTGCACAGACTCTTAACTGGGAGATCCAGGTTTGATTCCCCACTGCTCCACTTGCAGCTGCTAGAATGGCCTTGGGTCAGCCATAGCTTTCACAGTTGTCCTTGAAAGAGCAGCTGCTGTAAAAGCTCTCTCAGCCCCACCTACCTCACAGGATGTCTGTTGTCGGGGGGGGGGGGGGGGAAGGTAGAGGAAATTGTAACCTCTCTGAGATTCAGCGTATAGGGTGGGATATAAATTCAGTATCTTCTTCTTCTCTTTTATTGTAAGAGGAACCACAAATGAATCCCAGCAACCATAGCCATATGTAGTGGAACACTTGATCACATTTTTATCTTACCCTTCCTTCTAAGGGGCTTTGGGTGGCTTCCTCCTCTCATTTGTTTTATCCTCACACCAACCCCGCAAGGTAGGCTTCATGACTGGCTAAGGATCATCCAGTAAGTGTCACAGTTGAGCAGGGATTTCCTTCCTGATCTTTGTCTAACATTCAAACCCACTATGCCACCCTAAATCTTCCATTGTACATTTAAGAAGCAGGCGGACTTCTGCACACTTCCCCAATGGTAGTGCAGTTTTGGGTATGTTATTGCGACTAAGCCCTGTAAAATGACCAGTGGCCCTTTCTTATCTTGGTGTGTTTTTATGAGGCTAAGATTTCCACCCACGCAAGAAAATGGCATGCACAGCCTTTCTAAAAACTTGGGAACATTAACTTTTGCATCACACACTCTGCGGTTGGATGTGACATCATAACACAATGAATGAATTTCTTTTGAAAAAAAAAAAAGGTTTCACTGGATCTTGCAAAAGGTGTGAATTGGAGCCATTTTGTGAGAGTGACACTGTGGTTTTAGTGAAATGTGTTGTGAGCTGCTTTGAGCTAAAAAGGATAGAGCATTCAAATCTTTCAATATTGCTTACTTGTTATACCTGTGGACTCTCTTTCTTTAGGGTTACGAGCCAACGGTGCACTATCCCAAACGCCCCAGCAAACCACTCTTTGAAGGTTTAACCATCCAGTGTGAGAAGATGGGCATCCCTTTTATCTCAGAGTTCCCAGCAGAAGTGAGTAGAGCTTCCTTAGGACTAGGAAATCTGTACTAGTCTCTCTCTCCACTCCCCAGAATCTCAGAGAATCTGAATCTTGAGAGTTTGGTGTAGTTTGGTGTAGTGATTAAGTGTGCAGACTCTTATCTGGGAGAACCAGGTTTGATTCCCCACTCCTCCACTTGCACCTGCTGGAATGGCCTTGGGTCAGCCATAGCTGTCATAGAAGTTGTCCTTGAAAGGGCAGCTGCTTTGAGAGCCCTCTCAGCCCCACCCACCTCACAGGGTGTCTGTTGTGGGGGAGGAAGATAAAGGAGATTGTAAGCCGCTCTGTGATTCTGAGATTCAGAGTGGAGGGCGGGATATAAATCCAATATCTTCTTCAGTTCTCCTGTGCACTCACTTTAATTTAATTTAATTTTTAGATTTATATCCCACCCTATTCCGCAAGCGGGCTCAGGGCGGCTTACAACAATAAAACAACAGAGTTTAAAATAATAACATCAAAACAGATGTTACAGAACAGGAGCAGCACAGTAAACAGTAAACTCTGTGGGAAGCTGCTTTCTGCCAGCCCTACCTTGTTGAGGATACCAGTTGAGTAGGACTTGTTCCAGCCACTCCGTTTGTTTTGTGTCAGCCAGGGCTTCGGATTCTGAACTGGCTGTCATTGGAATTTTTGAATTTGGAATGTGTCTGTCTGGTTGTTTTAGCTTGTTGTTTTATAATCATGTAATTCTTTTATTGATGTGACCTGCCCTGAGCCTGGTTTTGGGAAAAGCGGCATAGAAATGTGCATAAATAAATACCTTCCTCTTTGTAAGGTAGTGGTGGTATTCACCCAGCCTTACAGGGTTGTAAAGATCACTAAAATGCAATGAATAGGAAATGCAGTGAATGCTGCAAAGCGATGTAGAAGGGATATAGGTTATTACCATCACATGGAGCAACAAGGCCACATCTATGGCAAGGGCAGAGCATGTGCTTTGCATGCAGAAGGCTCCAAGTTCCATCTTAGGCTAAGAGAGTAGCAGAATTCAGTGCTACTACAATTCTGGTCACCACACCTCAAAAAAGATATTATAGCGTTGGGAAAAGTGCAGAAAAGGGCAACTAGAACAATTTAAAGGTTGAAGTACTTTCCCTATGAAGAAAGGTTAAAACACTTGGGGCTCTTTAGCTTGGAGAAATGTCGACTCAGGGGTGACATGATTGAGGTTTACAAGATTATGCATGGGATAGAGAAGGTAGAGAAAGAAGTACTTTCTCCCTTTTTCACAATTCAAGAATTTGTGGGCACTCAAATGAAATTGCTGAGCAGTTGGGTTAGAACTGATAAAAGTAAGCACTTCTTCACCCAAAGGGTGATTAACACATGGAATTCACTGCCACAGGAGGTGGCAACGGCTGCAAGCATAGACAGCTTCAAGATGGGATTGGATAAACACATGGAGCAGAGGTCCATCAGTGGCTGTTAGCCACAGCATATTGTTGGAACTCTCTGTCTGGGACAGTGATGCTCTTTATTCTTGGTGCTTGGCGGGGGCAGCAGTGGGAGGGCTTCTAGTTTTCTGGCCCCAGTGATGGCACCTGGGTTTTTTGGCCACTGTGTGACACAGAGCGTTAGACTGGATGGGCCATTGGCCTGATCCAACATGGCTTCTCTTATGTTCTTAAGAACCTAACTGGGGGTGAACACACCAATAGTCCACCCAACATAAGTAAATCTCGGGTGGGTGGGGACTGTGACTGAATTGTGGACCACGTGCTCCGCAGGCAGATTGATCTCTGGTGTCTCTAGTTACAAGGCCCTCAGCCTTTCGGTCGAGACTCTGAAGAATCAGAATAAATACTATTGAACCAGATGGACCCACTTCCCAGAGTACACTAGGAGAGATCTGCAAAATCATGAAG
This sequence comes from Heteronotia binoei, assembly GCF_032191835.1. Lineage (NCBI taxonomy): Eukaryota > Metazoa > Chordata > Lepidosauria > Squamata > Gekkonidae > Heteronotia > Heteronotia binoei. The sequence continues at coordinate 255,988,751 of NC_083223.1, forward strand.
ATCAGTTCAAGCTCACAACTCTTTGGGTCTCATTTGATGAATGAGAATGTGTTCCTGCTTGGATGTTACGTTGCCCTGATCCGGGCAGCCCAGGCTAGCCTGCTTTCGTCAGACCTCAGAAGCGAAGCAGGGTCAGCCCTGGCTGGTATTTAGGTGGGAGCAAGGCTTTTTTTTTGTAGCACGAACTCCTTTGCATATTAGGCCACACACCCCTGATGTAGCCAATCCTCCTGGAGCTTACAATAAGCCCTGTAATAAGAGCCCTGTAAGCTCTTGGAGGATTGGCTACATTGGGTGTGTGGCCTAATATGAAAAGGAGTTCCTGCTGCAAAAAAAGCCCTGGGTGGGAGACCTCCAAGGAATACCAGGGTCGTGACATGGAGGCCGATAATGGCAAACCACTTCTGAACATCTCTTGCCTTGAAAACCCCACAGGGTTGCCATAAGTCAGCTGTGACTCGACAGCACTTTCTACCACCATGTGAGGTTGACTTTCGCAAACTTTTTTTTTCCTGCTGCCAGAACTTGGCAAGTTAAGCACATCATAGAAATGTGGAATTGCAATGAACTGTGTACCCACTGACTTCATTGATAACCTACCTGTCTCCCCAGTGGAAACTCAGGGTGGCTTACATAATTCTCTCCATTTTGTCCTCACAACAATCCTGTAAGGTGGGTTAGGCTGAAAGGGTGTGACTGGCCCAGCATCGCCCACTGAGCTTCCGTGGCAGAAGTGGGGATTCAAATCTGGTTCTTCCGACACTCTGACCACTACACACTGGCTGTTACAAGGAAGAAAGCCAGTTTGGTGTAGTGGTTAAGTGGGTAGACTCTTATCTGGGAGAACCGGGTTTGATTCCCCACTCCTCCACTTGCAACTGCTGGAATGGTCATGGGCTAGTTATAACTCTCGCAGAGTTGTCCTTGAAAGGGCAGCTTCTGGGAGAGCTCTCTCAGCCCCGCCTACCTCATAGGGTGTCTGTTGTGTGTGGGGGGGTGGGGAGGTAAAGGGGATTGTGAGCCGCTCTGAGATTCAGAGTATAGAGTGGGATATAAATCCAACATTTTCAATTTTCTTATAACTGGAAATAATGATAATCAGCACATCTCAGAGGACTTTTGTTCTCAGACTGGTAACGTGCAGCTGCAACAACAACAAAAATCTCCTGCCTTTGTTCATTTGGTGGTTCTTCCATTCATAGTTTCTGCATCTTATCTTTGCGCACAGTTCTTTTGTACCACATATGCCCGCGGTCTAATCAGCTAATGAGCCTGTCTAAGGCAGGCATACTCCCCCCGACTTGCTAGCTTTCATTTGCTTAACAGGCTGCGCTGATTGATGAAGTCTATGGCTTGGTGGTGGATGCCATTTTTGGATTCAGCTTCCAAGGAAGTGTGCGGGAACCATTTGGCTCCATCTTGGATACTTTGGAGAAGCTCACTGTCCCCATTGCGAGCCTTGATATCCCGTCTGGTAAGTGAGGGGGGAGGGGTGGCTGGAGCCACGTAGTCAGAACATGCGGGTTGGGAATTCTGGGGAGGGTGTTGTAGGCCCCCTCAGTGTGGTGATGTCAGTAGTGATGTCACGAATGACTGAGTGTGTTGGCTCGCCAGGAGTCTCGAAGAGCTCCCCGAGAGCTGAAGAGGCAGTAGGGCAGGGAGAAGTGCTCTCTGGCCTGCCGCTTGACTGCCTCCTTGGCTCTCCGAGTAGGCACAGTGAGGCATTGGAGTGGGCTGTTCTCCAGTGGCCTGCTCAGCAGCGGCACCTTATTGTATATGCACCAGCCAGTGAGTCAGCTCTGAGAGTTTTTGGAGAGCCAACTTGCTGGCTGGTGCAGGTGCAATGAGGCACTAAGTGAGCTATTCTCCAATGGCTTGCCCAGAAGCCTCACTGCATCTGTGCCAGCCAGCTTGTGGGGCGTGCCTGGAAAGTTGGAGGCGTGGCCACTGTGGCTATGGGCCTTGGTGAGTGGTTTTCCATTGTGGTTAGTTTTACAGTATCATTCACACTTACAGCAACTTTAGCTAAGACTGTTAACAACTATAATTTAAATATATTTATATGTCTCTCAAAATTGTGCTGACCAAGCTTTCCACTCCCGAAGATGACCATAGATTTATACCCTGCCCTCCTCTCGGAATTAAGAGTTTCAGAGTGGCTCACAAAATCCTTTACCTTCCTTCCCCACAACAAACACCCTGTGAGGTGGATGGGGCTGAGAGAGCTCTCCCGAAAGCTGCCCTCTCAAGGACAACTCTTGTGAGAGCTATGGCTGACCCAAGGCCATTCCAGCAGCTGCAAGTGGAGAATCAAACCCGGTTCTGCTAGATAAGAGTCCATGCACTTAACCACTACACCAAACTGGCTCCCATAAGGATCTGCTTCTGCTGAGTTTTCACGTGGTGTTATACATATGTACATATGAAGCTGCCTTCTACTGAATTGGACCCTCTGTCCATCAAAGTCAGTATTGTCTACTCAGACTGGCAGCGGCTCTCCAGGGTCTCAAGCTGAGGTTTTTCATGCCTACTTGCCTGGACCCTTTTTAGTGGGAGATGCCGGGGATTGAACCTGGGAGCTTCTGCTTACCAAGCAGATGCTTACCATTGAGCCACTGTCCCTCCCCTATCTGTTATTCACCAGCTTGTTTTAATCTTTGTGTTTCAGGGTGGGATGTGGAGAAAGGCAAGCATGATGGGATCCAACCCGACATGCTGATCTCCCTCACCGCGCCAAAGAAAGCAGCCAAGCAGTTCACAGGCCGCTACCATTTCCTCGGCGGCAGGTTTGTGCCCCCAGCCCTGCAGAAGAAGTATTCGCTGAACCTCCCTCCCTACCCAGAGACGGATTGTGTGCTGCAGCTGCTTTAGTGGACCCGGCGTGGCTGTCAGGATTAAGTTCCCAGCAGGAAGAAGTCTTGGTACAGAGGGACAAAGGTAGAGCGGGATGTTGGGTCCAGGGAACAGAAGTCAAGGGAAGGCCACTCGACAGCTTGAAGATGGGAGTTATCTGGCAAGTTTCAAGGGCCATTGTGGTTACTGGGTGGCTATGCAGCTGTTGAAAGGGTATGAGAATACTCGTCTCTGAGAAGAATTAGCTTTTGTCGTAGATCCAGAAAGTTCCTTGAAGTCAGCTGACATCACTGTCCTTACTTTGGGGTAAGGATCCTTGGCTGAATAAAGGCTCTTACCTAGACACTGTTCTTTCTTTTTGGTGCCTCTTAAATTGTGTTCTGTTTAGGCTTGCTTTTCAGATCTGCACAAGGAAGAGTCTTGTTGCTGGGTTTTGAAACATCCTTGATTAAGAGTCTTTTGTTTTCCTTCAATAAAAATTGTATTAATATATTAAGGAATTGGTCTTGGCTTGTCATGCAGAAACCAATGCTGGGTTTTGAAACATCCTTGATTAGGGGTCCGTTTTTGTTTCTTGTCAATAAAAAATTGTATTGCTAACAAAGTAAGGAATTGGTCTTGGCTTGTTATGCAGAAACAAGTGCAGTCTAGGCTCCTGAAGTTGTGTTCTGCTTACAAAGCTAAGCTGGGTTGTTCCTGGTTACCACTACAGGAGACCACCAAGGACAACCGGGGCAATGGCAAGCTGCTTTGAAAACCTGGGTAGCTTTTCTTTTTTACTATTCATGTTGTTATCTGCAAATAGTGGTGTTTTTTTTAACAATGTCATAAATAAATATTAAACAAAAAAAACCCCTGGGTAGCCATGAACGGGTTGCAACTTAATGGCACATAGTGTTACAGGTCCATAACAACAGCTTATCTCATAGCATAAAATGGTCAAGGATGCTCTAGACCGGGGTGCGGCGGCAAACTGCAGCTCGGGAGCCACATGTGGCTCTTTCATACATATTGTGCAGCTCTTGAAGCCCCCGCTGCCCTGTCAGCCAGCTTGAAGAAAGCATTTGTCTCTCTAAGCCAGCTTGTGGAACACATTTAAAGTTGCTTTCTTTCCACCTCACCTTCCCTTCTACATCTATTTTCCCGCCTGTCTTGCGGCTCTCAAACATCTGATGCTCATCTCTTGCAGCTTTCAGACATTTGATGTTTATTCTTTGCGGCTCTTACGTTATTAAAGTTTGGCCACCCCTGCTCTGGACTGAATCTGGCCCTTGTGTGATCAGCTCTAAGGCAAATAACTGAACTTGAGTATGAAGCCCTGGGTATGAAGGCTGGATCGATCATTGCAGGGTGTGTGTGTGTGTGTCAACAATTCCTCCCACTATACTATTTAAGGAATGGGTGCAGTCTCTGGTCCCTGGCCCCCCGCAGTATCCTTTCAGGAAGCTTTTTTGGCTGCAGTAAGGGGGAAGGGAAGTCGTAATGGAAATCCTCTGGGTGCAAGCCGTGGATTTCTGTACATGAATTTGGGGGGGAGGGGAGTGTTTTAAAAAGCAAGCAGCCTTCAAACAAACAATGAGACCCCATAGCTCATCCCCTCTCTGGTCCCTATTTATTTCACAATCAGTTATCCATCTTAATTTTTCCAGCTTCTGCGGAAACTTCTTTTGATGTTTTACTTCCCACCTTTCATGTTTAAAAGTAATCTTTGTAATGGGGGGGAGGGGAGTCTTCTCCCCATGATGGAGTGCGTAAGGCAGGCATTGTCCCCTCTAAGCTGAGTTAGTGTGAGCCAGCTCAGAGTTCTGTAACCTCCAGCTCACGCAGTGTTGTCTTAGCCCAGGAAAAATGGCCCCAGAGCAAGTCAGTTTATACAGTAGCTCACAACCTTAACACCAGTAGCTCACAAAGTAGAATTTCTGCTCCACAGTTTAGAGGGAAAATTGCACACAGGATGTATTTTTTTGCACAAACTCCGTTCCTAGAACAAACACAGGATATGAGATCCACCAGGAATCATGACAAAGCACAATACTGCTTTGTTCCCACCACAAATACCCACTCCTTTTGCATTGTGCGACTACTACCTCCCTACCAACAATTCAGTCCCACTGTCTTTTGGGCCCGGGGGTTTCTTAAGTCCCATGTCAATCTCCATCTCCTTCGCCTATCTGTTGCTGCCGCCTCCTTTTCTCTTTCTTCTTCCTCCTCTTGGCTTTCTTCTTCGCCTCTTGATCCACCGACAGCTCCTTTTCTCCTGCAACCTGCTCGTTCTCACAAACGGCCTCCTCAAAGTCTCTCTCTCTGGCCTTCTTCTGCTTCTTCCTCTTGGTTGGATTCTGTCTCTCAGCCTGGCTGTGGCTGCTGCTCAAGGCAGCCTTGGCCACTCCATCCTGCTTGCTGTAGCTGGCCAAGAAAGCCTTCTCCTGCTCCTCCAGGCGAGCTAACTTCGCACTCATAGTCAAGCCATGGCGAGCCCCTCTGGGAAAAGAATGAGGGAAACATGCAAAAGCTTATGATGTTCAAGTCTAGTGCAAATTAAGGAACACCCTTCTTAGCTCTAGCCCAGGGGTCCTCAAACTTTTAAAATAGGGGGCCAGTTCACTGTCCCTCAGACTGTTGGAGGGCCGGACTGCCGTTACTGTACAAGGCCGCGGGCCGTCAGTTCTCTGTCTTCTGCATCTCTCTGCCTTCCCCACACCACACACCCCGGCCTGGGAACCCACCTCACCTCGGTATCACCTCACACTCTGTCTCCGCCACCTCAGCCCAGTGCCGGAAGTGTGCGTTGCTAACGCGAGTTTAGGTCAAACGTCACTTCCGGTCTGATTTTGCCATAACCCGGCGGGCCGCATAAACGTCCTCAGCGGGCCGCATCTGGCCTGCGGGCCGTAGTTTGAGGACCCCTGCTCTAGCCCTTTCATCTGAGAATAATCAGAGATGGGATACTAGTAGAAGCTCCTTTGCGTATTAGGCCACATACCCTTGATGTAGCCAATCCTCCAAGAGCTTACAAAAAAGAGCCTTGTAAGCTTTTGGAGGACTGGCTACATCAGGGGTGTGTGGCCTAACAGGCAAAGGAGCTCCTGCTAGAATTCCACCCCTGAGAATAATACTAGGCCTATCTTTTAGGGTAGTTGTAAGGATAACTGTATATGAATCACTAAGGTGCTGCTAAGACATTTACTGATAATAGATCTGAGCAAGGCTTTTTTTGTAGCAGGAACTCCTTTGCCTATTAGGCCACACACCCCTGATGTAGCCAATACTCCCAAGAGCTTACAGAGCTTTTATTCCAGGGCCTACTGTAAGCTCTTGGAGGATTGGCTACATCAGGGGTGTGTGGCCTAATAGGCAAAGGAGTTCCTGCTACAAAAAAAAGCTCTGGATCTGAGACAGGTGATTCAAGGACTGCAAAGTTCTGCCTCCCTGACAATGGTCAGCAACTAGAAATGACCCACTAGCTAGCACTAGTTAGCTTGCAGGGGCTTCCTGTGCTTTTGCTCCCCCCCCCTAATCCATGCAAGAACCAGAGATTTCGCCGAGACTGGTGAAGGAAACAGCAGTACACATGGATGCTAAGCTAGTGACTACCTGAAAGTAAGGTGAGGGAACCTGGCCTCCTTACCCCACTTCCTCTGCTAACAAATCCAGTTCTGACTCTCAGTGCATTTCTGGCTGGACCAGTAAGTTGGGAAATTCCCTAAATTAGGGATGCTGCAGCTGACACTGAACTCCACACTCACTTGTGTGCCGTACGTCCTCCGCAAGCTGCAACCAGCTCTTCATCGGTGAGCCTGTGAAAAAGGGCAGAAATGAGTTAAGGAGCGAACCTGTGCCCAGGTAAGCGGCCACACGCACAGTAATCCACACTCAGTCTCTCCAGGCTTTGGATACGTTCTGAGGCTAGCTGGGTCTTCTATTCCATTTGAACCCAACCCAATCCCTGTTACCAGCCAAACGGACGGAGGCCTGAGCTACTCTTTTCTCTGGCCTTGTTTTTTACCTCCTTGCTGTAGACAAGTCCAGTTTTTCCTCCTGGTCCTCTTCACTGCTCTCAGAAGAGGAAGGCGGCTTCAGGGGCTCCTCTCCGCCGGACGTCAAAGTGGCTGCCTGGAACAAAGTGCAAATGAAGCCCAAGTTCGATCTAGCACCCCATGCCTTTTGCCAGGCAAAACCGAATAGCAGCCTGCAAGCTAGGATTCCTGGACCCTTTTCCTAACCCCGCAAGAGGAGTGTGACCTCACTGCTGGAACACAGAGACAGCCAGAGAAGAGGAAGGTTGGTTCAAGAAGGAAGCCAACTGGAGACAGTGGAAGGAACCGCAGAAAGGCAGAAGAAAAGGGGTCTACAGTAGCAACCAAAGGAGGAAATAGGAGGGCAAGGTCTAACAGGATGTTTTTTAATTTCCACTTTTATTCCTGATTGAGGACCCAGAATTTCACATAAAGCACAGGAAAGCATGTACCCACTTAACAAGCAGTGATAAGGAAGGACAAGCAGAGAGAGGTGGAAGGGACCAGAATTTCCCTTGTAGATGTGAAATAATAAAATCCAAGGCTCTGTGGTTTTTCTGACAACCAACCACAAGCAGCAGGAGTGGGCGTGGCTCGGGGCAGAGCATTGGCTTCGTATGCAGAAGGGTCCAGAGTTAAATCCCAGGCATCTCCGATTTTAAAAAAAGGATTAATTTTAAAAGGTAGTGTAGAACTCTTCTGCCTGAAGCCTTGGAGTGCTGTTGCTTGACGCAATAGACCAAGGGTGGCCAAACTAGCTTAATGTAAGAGCCACATAGAATAAACATTAGATGTTTGAGAGTTGCAAGACATGGAAGGAAGGAAAGCAAACATGGAGAGGTGGAAAGAAAGCAACTTTAAATGCATTCTCTAAGCCGCTAGTTGGCTTGACTTGGAGAAGTGATGTAAAGAGAGAAATATTTTCTTCAAGCTGGCTGATGGGACAGTGGAGGCTTCGAGAGCCACACTATATGTATGAAAGAGCCACATGTGGCTCCCTGCATAGACCAAAAGTCTGCCTGTCTTTAAGGCAGTTTTGCTGTGTATCCCTGTGACAATTTCTTTCTATCCCTATATGTTCCTGAACATCCCAGAAAGAGGCAGCATTACAGGCACACCTCATGAAAGGGAAGGCAAGAGAAGACTGCAGTTCCATCCAGCCTAGTCATGCTGCCAGCTTTCCAAGGGAGAGAGGGGCCTTTCTCAGCCCTCTTAACCCAAGATTCTGGGAGAATGCATTTAAAGTTAAAGTTGCTTTCTTTCCACCTCTCCTCCCCCCCCCTTCCCCATTTGCCTTCCTGCCTTCCTTCAGCTCTCAAACCCAAGATTCTTTGTGGAAATGCCAAGGTTCTCTACAGGTCAAGTATCTTCTGCTCCTGAGCTGCAGCCCTTCCTCAAAAGTGACATACAAAGCTGCCTTTAGACCAAGTCAGTGTATCAGAACTCTGAGGCAGCAGGCAGTAGACCCTCAGGCAGAAAGGGGCCTGTCTTGTCCCTGCAGCTTGAAATCCTTAAATCACAGACACCAAGGGTCTGTAGCTTTCTGAATGTGTTCCTGCACTAAACTTGCCCCTCACTCCATCCCAGGGATGGCACAAGTTCCCATCAACACATCAAGCTGCTTTATACTGAACCAGACCTTGGGTCCTTCAAGATCAGTAGTGTCTACTCAGACCAGCAGAAGGTCTCCAGGTTCTCAGGAAGTGGTCTTGCACATCCCCTACTTCCTAATCCTTTTAAATGGACATGCCGGGGATTGAACCTGGAGCTTTCTGCATGCCAAGCAGATGAGTCATGGCCCCTCCCCATCTCAGTTCACTCTCAGCAAGACCTTCTGCAGCTGCCACTCTGCAACTGAGCAAAATGGACAGGTGTGTTCTCTGCTGTGGCCCCCCCACCCCACGTACTTTTTATTTCCTTTTATTTTCTCCATCCTGTTGACTTACACCATGTAATCTGCCTTGAGTCTTGGGGGAGAGGTGGACTACAAAGAGTGTAAATAAAAAATAAATACCTTCATGTCCCCATTACCTTCACAAAGCGGCCATACAGCATGTCCTTGGCTCCTGTTGCTTTACGGGGCTTTTTATTTGTGACCACTCCATCCTGCTCGGAAACTCGCTTCACTTTGACACCCTCCTAAGACACAGGAAAGGAGAGAAAAGGGGAAAGGAGAGAAAATGGGGGCTTGCTTTCGGCAAGGCTTCCAAGTCTGTGTTTGTTTAGCAACTGACGACTATGCTTCAGCAATTGACTGCTATACCAGCCAACCGTCCATGGAAGGTGCTGGGAAACATGGTTGTTCCCACAAGCTATCTTTCCCCCAGCAGTTTCTTTTGACTTCAAGAAAGATTATTCCAGCGTTGAACTTTACATGATCTCATAAATCTTGATCAAGTGAAAAGATCTGCAGAGGCCTGGTTGCTTTTTATTAAATGTTGGAATTGTCATTATCTTACCTCCAATGTGAAATAGGAGGTTATGGTGTGTCTAGAATAGGTGAGTTAATGATATACCGTATTTTTTGGACTATAAGACGCACTTTTCCCCTCCAAAAAAGCGGGGGGGAAAGTGTGTGCGTCTTATGGTCTGAAGGTACGTACCTTCGGGGGGGGGGGATCTGCTGCCTCTGCCTCCGATCCGGCGCTTCCCCGCGCCTGCCTGCCTGGCTCCATCTTCTTCGGGCAAGCGCTGGGATCGCTCCACGTGGCCCCAGCGCTTCGCAAGCGCCGGCTGCGGAGGGGGCAGCGTGCTTTCTCCTTGCCTGTGTGCCTGCCTTCAGCTGTGATGTTTAAAGCAAGCACTGGGATCGCTCCCTCCCCCCTCCGATCCCAGCGCTTGCTTTAAACATCACAGGTGAAGCTAGGCACACAGGCAAGGAGGAAGCACGCTGCCCCCTCCGCAGCCGGCGCTTGCGAAGCGCTGGGGCCACGTGGAGCGATCCCAGCGCTTGCCTGAAGAAGATGGAGCCAGGCAGGCAGGCGCGGGGGAAGCGCCGGATCAGAGGAAGAGGCAGCGGATTGCTCCCCAGGAGGAAGGTGCGTCCTATCCTCCGGAGCGCCTTATGGTGTGAAAAATACGGTAATCTTTTTGTTAGGTAAAACAGGATTAGATAGATGACATTAGATGGTAAACTGGCATAAGATGATGATGATATTGGATTTATATCTCGCCCTACACCCCGAATCTCAGTGTTTACAATCTCCTTTACCTTCCCCTCCCCCCCGCCACAACAGACACCCTGTGAGGTAGGTGGGGCTGAGAGCGCTCTCCCAGAAGATGCCCTTTTAAGGACAGCTCTGTGAGAGCTATGGCTAACCGAAGTCCATTCCAGCAGGTGTATGTGGAGCAGTGGAGAATCAAATCTGGTTCTCCCAGATAAGAGTCTGTGCACTTAACCACTACACCAAACTGGCTCTCTAGTTGATGTCTGCCTTCTTTATATATTTTGGCTCTCTCTCTGAACTTTGAAAACCTGGTAATTAATTTGGGTCCTCTTATCTTACTAAGTTAAAAAATGGTTTCTAAGACTGATCATTAGAGAGTGAACGTTTAGATAGATTTGGATGGCCCAGATTAGCCTCATCAGCTCTTGGAAGCTAAGCAGGTGGGCAGCTGTGTTAACCTGAAGCAGCAGAGCAAAGTTTGAGTCCAGGGGCACTTTTTAGACTAAAAGTTTTATTCTGGGTAAAAGCTTTCATGTGCATGCCCAAAGAAATGCACATGCACACAAAAGCATACGCCTGAAATAAAATTTTGTTGGGTCTTAAAGGTGCCACTGCATTCACACTTCGCAAGGTTGGCCCAGATTAGTACTTTAGTTTAAAATGTGGAATTCACTCCCAGAAGATGTAATGATGGCTACAAGAATAAACAGCTTTAAAAGAGGATTAGAAGGATTCATGGAGGATAGGCCTATCAGTGGCTACTAACCATGGCAACTAAAGGGAATCTTCAGAGGGAGTCAGCCTCTGAAATCCCAGAGCCAGGAGGCAACATCAGAGGAAGGCTTCAGCCTCTATGCTCTGTTGTTGGTCCTCCAAAGGAACTGGTTGGCCACTGTGTGAGACAGGAGGCTGGACTAGATGGACCATGAGTCTCATTCAGCAGGGCTCTTGTTAGGGGCAGGCCATGGCAAACCACCTCTATTTGTCGCCTGCTTCCAAAACCCCAGGGGCGTCAAACTCATTTGTAATAATAATAATAATAATAAAACTTTTTATTTGTATCCCACCCTCCCCGCAAGCAGGCTCAGGGCGGCTCACAACATATGAATACAGTGTACAATAAAACCATATATAATAATTTCAATTATAAATTCCAGTTATAAATTCATATACAATTTCAATTATAAAATATCCTTAAAATCATTAAAATTACATTAGAGTTAAGATTGTGGTGCTATAGTTAAGATCTTTCATAAAATCCAGTGACTAAAACATAAACATATCCAGCAGGACTTCCTTGGCATGGTCTTAAGTGAAGGCTATTTTAAAGAGGTGGGTCTTACAGGCCCTGCGGAATTGGTCTAAACATCGCCGGGCCTGTACCTCCTCCGGGAGTTGGTTCCACAGTAGGGGGGCCGCTATGGAGAAGGCCGGATCCCGGGTGGATTTCAATCTGGCCTCCCTTATGAGGGCCAGATCTGACATAAATGAGACCACGTCAGGCCGGACCATGTGCGTACTTATTTGAGATTACATAGCAGAGATACAAACTTTATAAAGAACACAAACACAAAGTGTTTTTTTTAACTTAAAATAAAACATGCTTAAAACATTAGCACTCATTGGTCTTGATGATGTTTTCTTTGTATTTCTCCCATGGGATCCAGGAAACCGGGCAAATTAAGCTCTTTCCTTGCTTCCACAGGGGACCGGAAGGGGAAGAAGCCTCAACCAATAAAAAAAAAGAGAGGCTTGGCTCAGTAGCTCTGCTGCACAATTGAGAGAGCCTGGCAAAGCAAGCTCTGCATCCCCCCCTTCCTCCCCAAGGGAGGAGCCTCAGTCAATAGAGAAAATAGAGGTTTTGCTCTGTAGCTCCTGCGCGATTGAGCAAGCCTTGCAAAGCAAGCTGTTATACAGAAGGAAGCGAGAGGGAGAAGGAAGCAGATGACAGCCAGTTGCTTGGGGGCCTGATGGGAGCTCTCCAGGGGCCTGATTCAGCCCCCGGACTGCATGTTTGACACACCTGCCCTACAGGGTTGCCATAAGTCAGCTGCAGCTTGACAGTACTTTCTGCCACCACAGATCTGAAGGGCTAAAAGCTATCACAAATGACTGCTGTTATTCTGCTTTATTCCATTTCATATATATATATGTAGAAAAAGCCCAGCAAGAATTCCTTTGCATATTTGGCCACACCCCTGATGCCAAGCCAGCTGAAACTTCATTCCTGCTTTAAAAAAAGCCTATGTTTTAAATTGAAATTAAAGATTGGAAAGAAAAGGATGATGCTTGGAGTTGTGGGACCCAAGAGGATAAAACAGCTATGCAAGTTAGGGATTTGCAGTTACGAGGAGAAAGTGGAGGAGGAATTGAGTGAAATCACCGCCTTCTCCATAAGCGCAGCTCCATGCATGGAAGAGGGAGGTGGTTTTGCCCCTCCATTGCCACCACAATTCATGCAATGTGAGCTGGTCCCTTTGGGTTTTTGTGCATGCTGTCAGGACTGTACATCCCAACACCATCTTTAGAATGACAGAGGCAGCGGCGAATTAGATTTATACCCCACCCTTCACTCAAGAGTCTCAGAGAGTTTTACAACCTCCTTCCCTTCCTTTCCCCGCAACAGACACCCTGTGAGGTAGGTGGGGCTGAGACAGCTCTGAGAGAACTGCAGTTGGCCCAAGGTCACCCAGCATCTGGAAGAGGAGCAGGGAATCAAACCCAGTTCTCCAGATTAGAGTCCGCTGCTCTTAACCACTATGCCAAACTGGCTCTATGATGGGTTGGGCCTGGCAGAACCATCCCATTTGAGTCCCTTGCACCAGGGGAAGTCAGAGGCCTCCTACCTGTCCAGCCTCGACAGCGATATTAGCAGCAGACGAATTGAAGAGGTGATCCCACCAATGGAAGGTGAACTGCTCAGCTGAATCGTGACCCACCTGCATTGGGGAAGAGGCATCTGTTACAGCTGGAGTTCACCAGCACCCAAGCATTCTGATAAGGCCCAGTTCCTCTACCTGTCCCCATTCTACCCTGCCTTTCCTCCAGACTGCCATATTAAAGTCTCCTTCCTACAGTTAAGCCTCTGAACAACTCTGAAGTAAATTCACAGTGAATATCTTCCTCAAAATACTAGAACTTGAGGGCATCCGATTAAGCTGATGGGCAGTGGGTTCAGGACAGGAAAGGAAATACTGATTTAAACAGAGAGTGGCTGAAATGTGGAATTCACTGCCCGAGGATATAGTGACAGACACAGGAATAAATAGCTTTAAAAGGATAGACTCACAGAGAATGAGTCTATCAATAGCTACCAGCCATGATGGCTTAAGGGAACCTCCAAATTCTAAGCCTCTGAATCCCAGAGCCGGGAAGCAACATTGGGGAAGTCCTCGGCCTCTGTGCTCTGTTGGTGGCTGTCTAGAGGAACTGGCTGGCTGCTGTGTGAGACAGGAGGCTGGACTAGATGGACTGTTGGTCTGATCCAGCAGGGCTCTAATAATGTTCTTATGAGGGGAAGGCCTTGGCCTCTATGCCCTGTTGTTGGCCCTCCAGAGGAACTGGCTGGCCACTGTGTGAGACAGGAGGCTGGACTAGATGGACTATTGGTCTGATACAGCAGGGTTCTAATAATGTTCTTATGAGGAGAAGGCCTCAGCCTCTCTGCCCTGTTGTTGGCCCTCCAGAGGAACTCGCTGGCCGCTGTGTGAGACAGGAGGCTGGACTAGATGGACTGTTGGTCTGATCCAGCAGGGCTCTAATAATGTTCTTATGAGGGGAAGGCCTTGGCCTCTATGCCCTGTTGTTGGCCCTCCAGAGGAACTGGCTGGCCACTGCGTGTGACAGGAGGCTGGGTTAGATGGACTACTGGTCTGATCCAGCAGGCTCGTCTTCTGTTAAGTAAGTTAGAAACCAAGTGTGGCAGCCCCTCATTCATCCAGTAAGCTTCATGACTGGGGGTGGGGTGGGCAGGGGCTTCTATTGCTGGAGCTTCTGGCTCTCCCCCCCGTTCACTTTCAGATTCTGCAAAAATCTGTATTTTTGTTCAGCCAAGAATCCCACACCAGCTTTTGAAAAATCTTTTGCAGTTGCAGGGCAGATTGAAATCTTTGCCATGGTCATACTGGAACCTCTTGCTTAATGAAGGTTATTTACAAACTAATAAAGTGCAGCATGAAAAGTTAAAAAGCCCTGCACATTTTTTTTTAGTATATTCCTATTTAAACCCTTCCTTCAAGGAGCTGAGGGCAGCATACACCATCTTCCCCTCTTCCATGTTATTCTCATAGCAATCCCGTGACGTAAATTAAACTGCAAGTGTGTGTGACTGGCTCAGCATCACTTCACAGTACAGCGGGGATTCAAAACTCAGTTTCCCAGACCCTAGACCAGAGGTGGCCAAACTTGCTTAACATAAGAGCCTCATAGAATAAACATCAGATATTTGAGAGCCACAAGACGAGGGAGGGAGGGAGGGAGGAAGGGAGGGAGAGAGGAAGGAAAAGGTGGAAAGAAAGCAACTTTAAATTCATTCTTCAAACCACTGGCTGGCTTGGCGAAGTGATTTCAAGAGACAAATGTCTTCTCCAAGTTGACTGACAGGGCAGTGGGGGCTTAAAGAGTCACACACTATGTGTGGAAGAGCCACATGTGGCTCCCGAGCCACAATTTAGCCACCCTTGCCCTACCAACATCCTAACCTCCACACCACTGGCTTTCACAAGCCTCTACTATATCTGGTAAAGACCATTTTTACTTAATAATAATAATACATTTTATTTATATCCTGCCCTCCCCGCCGAAGCAGGCTCAGGGCGGCTCACAACATATAAGTTCAGTATACAATAAAACATCCGTACAATTCAATAAAGAATACATTAAATACTTCTCAACTGCATCTCAACCCATCCCTACCTTCATTTTGTCCTTTCTTCCCCAGTATCTTTCTGATAACATACAAGGTCCTAATCCTTGATTTATTTTGAATAAAGTTTCTAGTCCTCAAGGAACGTGTCCAAGCAGCCTGAGGCACACTTGCTGATCTTGTTTTGTTGATCTTTATTACTCAGTTTCATTACCATCCATGAATCTTTTAGCTGCCTTGTCAACTTTTTAAGTTGAGCGTGTAGTATAAATGGATTTAATCAGCAGTAAGGAAGTTTATTTATACATACGGGAAGGCTCAGCCTTCTTTGAGCATCTTTAAGCCACTTTCCCCCCCAGATCCAAGGCTGTCCCTTTGCTCACCCCAGCAGTGTCACACTTCACTTTGACTTTGATGGCTTCAGAGATCCCATTCTCTTGCTTGCCCAGTCCTTTACCTAAAAAAACATTATTTTCAAAAGGAATGAGGGGGCAGGAGGGAAAAACAGAAATCAACAGGAGACGGATGGCCACTTAACTTTGCCCTGGCATCCTGAAAGCAAAATGGTTCACAGAAATATGGTCGGCATTCATTATTGGAAGAGCAAGACAGTATCTACCACAGACACATTTCATAAGAAAGTTCCAGTATAACTAAATGGTCAAGTATTTTCCTTACACCAGTTTATACAGCTGGTTATGTTAATATTTAAAATGCACATAGGGAAGGGAATTGGTTCAATTTCACATATGGTTATGTATTTATTATTCTACATGCTCCTTCTCCATGGCTAGCAAATGCAAAATTAATCAACATGGTAGAAAATGCACAATTCCATAGATGAGAAAACATGCAGACTTAGTTTGTATGCATGATTTACTTACAACACAGAATTCAGATGGACCTGAGGCAAGCTTTGGATTTTGTTAGCACACAAGAAGAAGAAGATTGCAGATTTATACCCTGCCCTTCTCTCTGAATCAGAGCCTCAGAGTAGCTTACAATCTCCTTTATTTCCTTCCCCCACAACAGACACCTGTAAAAGAGAGCTCTCACAGCAGCTGCCCTTTCAAGGCCAACTCCTACGAAAGCTATGGCTTCTCAAGGCCATTCCAACAGCTGCAAGTGGAGAGGTGGGGCTCAAACTTGGTTCTCCCAGATAAGAGTCTGTGCACTTAACCACTACACCAAACTGGCTCTCTTGACAATCTAGAATATATGAAGGGTGTCTGTCCCAGATGTGAGAAGCATTTGTTGAACAAATGTAGGAACAAGAGACTAATGGTATTCTTTTCCTTGTGGATTTTGAGGCTTCCAGCCCAGTATGCAAAACAGAAGATTGCATAATGTGTGGCAGCTTAGTGTTCATATGAACATGCATTGACATAGATGTGCGCTACAGACAAGATGCATTCATGTCCCACACAGAGATTTAATCTTTAGAAAGCTTGGGCCAAAGTCTGAGGAACAACAGTACTAGCAAATAACACTAGCCAAATTTTAAAAGGCACCCCCAAAAGAAGAACAGGAAAAAAACAGGAACAGGGATTTACCAGGTCCAGGGACCAGAAAGTACAATAAATAAGAGACTAGCGAAGCATATGCAACATCTCCCCAACCTTTTTTCCAGCCGTGCCTCTTCAACTGCTTCTCTGCAAATCTTAAGCCTTTGCTCTTCTGCTGCTGAGAAAAGTTGCTCATGATGGAAGCTGTGTATACAAGAAAGTGGAAAGCTCTGATTTTAAAGGCTCAGGGACCCAGATTTAACCTCAAAGGATCACCTGCCCAGCACAGGCGAAAAGATCATTATACAGATGCATGAGTACAATTGTGGCTTTAACATACACACCTCTATGTATTCAAACATGAGCGATTTCATATTAATTAAACCAAATGGTGAATGTAGCTATGCCAAACGATCTCCAGTACATTCCCATTGTCTTTCTAAATGAGTTAACCAATCCAGAAGAGTTTATATTCAATAGTTACAGAAGGCCTATCCACAATCAGGGCAGAGTTGTTTAGTATAAATCACACATGGAGAGAAAAAACAGAGAATGGTCATTGCAAATCTTCCAAGAATCTCCATTTTCTTTTTAAAAAAGGAATCTTTTCCTCCTGCTCCCTGCTGCTATTAGTGGTACTGCCAGAAAAACCAGAAAAAATTGTTTGAGAGTAGTTATGTTGACTTGTTAACATCTTAGAGACCAACATGTTTTTCAGGGTATGAGTTTTCAAGAACCAAAACTCCCTGGGGAAAGATTATATTCGTTTTTAAGGTGCCACCGGCCTTCTGTTTTGTTTTGGTACAACAGACTAACCTGCTTTTCCCTTTGTAAGTCTTCACTTGTTTTGTTTTAGCAATCTTAAGACAGCTTTCCTGTGGAAAGACTTCACCATACTTAAATCCAGCTACAGTTGAGAATTCCCTCCCCAAGTTCAACGTCATCTGTCTTGATCATTAAACTGAGAGCCAATTTTGACTGGAAAGTGATTTCTTTCATTGTTTAATAGACCAAAGATCAGGTGGAAAGTTAATCGAACCTTCACTCAGGACAACCCACCGGGAATGGGATCGACTTTAAATTAATAGTCTCAAGAGCGTACACATAGTAACACCCTGCTGGGAAGCCACATTCCTCAAACAGGTTTGGCCAACCCAGATTCCTTCTCACTATATAATTTATTTTGGAAAAGATGGAACTTTTCCTTTCCCCCTCAGCCCTACAGAGATTGTTCGCTGCCTTATTTCGGAGTAATAAGTATTGATTTATACTCATTCATTTATTATAATTCGTTTGTTATGCTTATGATCCAGACATAATGAAGCACTTTGAAGTACCATGATTTCAGTGATGGAGTTAAGCACATGCTTAGATCTCTCCATGCTGCCCTCATGATGGTAGTGGTGCATAAATCAATACCGGCCTACTTTCAACTTGAAATTTTGCTTAAATAAATGCGCTATTACATTAACATCCGCCAGCAAAAATATACAGATCTTTGAACATCGAATTCTTGCAGAAGATCCTATGTAATTCAGAAACTCGCACAGCGCAGGCAGCTATCAATGGTTTCCTCTTCCTTTCTGATCCGAGCAAAGCATTTAACTTACCGTTCCTTTAAAAAGCACCCAGCTTGGATCCTAGCGGTTCCCTCTTCTCATAAGCACATGAAACCGACGGAAGCCGCCATTTTAACAGGAAGGAAAACTTTCCCCCTTTTGCCGGGCTGCAAAGGATTGTCGTTGCGCAGGGAAGAGGCGTGGTCTGGAACCTCGCACTAAAAGAAGTGAGACTTTTGAGCTGCGCGGTTGCAGCTTACTAAAGAACTTCACTTGTCTGCATGCTTACTTGGAAGTAAATCCTATTGAACACAGTGGGACTTTTCCCCGAGCGAACTGGGCAGCATATCTGCTGAAAAAAAAAAAACCCATCTTGGTTTATTTTTTTAAAAAATCATTTTATATCAAAGTTCAAAACTGCACTTCAGGACTTCAATAGATCTGAAGTTCAACGGGTTTTTTTGTTTTGTAGAAAGCCCTCCCCCCCTCTTTAGCAAACAGGACAAAATGTGCTTATTTTAGTGGGGGTTTTTTAAATGTAAGTTACAGACTAGGAAACGACATTGTTTTTATTTGTAGGAAGAGAGAAAACACCATCATTAGGGTAGCATGGAGAGATTTAAGCATGTGCTTAACTCCATCACTGAAATCATGGTACTTCAAAGTGCTTCATTATGTCTGGATCACAAGCATAACACACGAATTATAATAAATGAATAAAACTTCGTTGGCCTTTGAAAGTGCCACTGGATTCGAACTTTGTTCTGGATTACAGGCAAAGCCTTTGACATACCAGCTTTGTTTATGCCTCTTCCATTTTCCTCCCCACTTGGATTTGATTTAAATAGGTGTCCGTTGCAAGCCGTCCCTGCTAGTCAAATCTCACTCTTAAAACAATTTGCTTTTTTTTCTCCAGAGATACAAAATCTGCCTTTTTTGCTCGCCTTAAATGCCTTTTCCTCCCTACCCCCACCAAGAAAATAAGAGGCCGTTTTCTGGGAAAGGGCTTGCCTCAAATTGTGAGCTTCCTAGGAATCTGGCTTCTACTTCTGTGGTTGTTTCCACACTTCACTGCTTGGGCTAGCATTTGTTTGCACAACTATACCCAGCCTAGACTATCTTGCTGCCAAATTCTGCTTAGGTTTGGGTTGCCAACCTCCAGGTATTACAACTGATCTCCAATCAACAGATTAGTTCACCTGGGGAAAATGGCAGCATTGGAAGGCAGACTCTATGATGTTCAACCCATTGAAGTCCCAACCTTCCTCAGGCTCCACTACCAAGATTCCAGGCATTTCCCAACCCTAACTTGAAGTGCATAGTAGGATAACTGTCTTTGGGGCATAATGTTAGACTCTGGAGACTAGAGTTCAAACCCTTGCCAACTACAATGTTTCCAAGACCCGTTGCCATTTTAGAAACAAGCCCAAGTCAGTGACACAAGCTCTGCAGCTAATATAGTTGGACAAAGCAGGAGTCAAGCAGCACCTTTAAGACCAACCAAGTTTTATTCAGAACGTAAGCTTTCATGTGCTCTCTAAGCACACTTCAGATGAGGGGATCACTGCTTCAGACCAACAGGGCTGCCCACTTGTAACCAGCTAATATAGTGTGTGCATATATAGTGCCACCAAATCTCAGATTTATGGTGACCCCATAAGGGGTTTTCAAGCCAAGAGATGAACCATGGAGGCTAGTCATTGTCTGCATAGGAACTCTGGAATGCCTTGCTGGTGTCTATCCAAACATTAACCAGGGCTGTTCTTGCTTTTAGCTTTCCTGATCTAACAATATGGGGCTCACCAAGGTCATCTAGGTTGGAGCATCTAAGCCCAGATTTATATTCAGCCATGTGCACCATCATATTCTGGGACTGCTACTGACCACCAGTCTTCCAAGCCTTAGCCCACCCAGCTATTTGACATCACAGCAATCCATCCAATGAGCTTTGTTCCACCAATGAAAATTAAGACAGGGAAATATATGCCTAATCTTGCCTCCGCTCCCTATCCACCAAATAGAAAGGAACATACAGGTGTTAGTTTGCAATCTGTTTACTATGAACAGATCTATTCTTTGGTGGTAAAAAATGCTGTCATGTCACAGTTGACTTATGGAGTCCCCATAATGCTTTGCTACTGTATGCTTCTATACAGCAACTCTGGACATCTGCGGTGGTCTCCCGTCCAACCGCTTAGCTTCTGAGATCTGATGAAATCGGACTAGTCTGGGCCATCTAGGTCAGGGCATCTACCTTTTAGACTCGGCCTAAAGCAGGGTGGCCTAAAGGGGAGCCAGAACTTCTGACAAAATAATGCAAACATTTCTTAATATCTTCCCACCAGGGCTTGAAGGAGGTAGACCCCATTCTCCCACGTAGAGAGGGCAGATATCTATTGGAGTCTAAAAAAGAGCATTTATAGATTCTAGAGGAGATAAAGAAATCAGAAAATGGCTGAAGCATTTTCAGAGTAAGGGATCTCATGCGTGGTAGTAATGTGTGGAAGCCAGGATCTCACGCGTGGTAGACAAGAATGCCTCTATGATTCAACTTGTAACTAAAATATTAAAAAGGTAAAGGTAGTCCCCTGTGCAAGCACCAGTCGTTTAGACTCTGGGGTGATATTGCTTTCACGTTTTTATGGCAGACTTTTAATGGGGTGGTTTGCCATTGCCTTCCCCAGTCATCTACACTTTCCCTCCAGCAAGCTGGGTACTCATTTTACCGACCTCGGAAGGATGGAAGGCTGAGTCAACATCGAGCTGGCTACCTGAACCCAGCTTCCGCTGGGATCAAACTCAGGTTGTGAGCAGAGCTTAGGACTGCAGTACTGCAGCTTTACCACTGTGTGCCACAGGGCTCTTCTAAATAAAATATTACTCCCTTGAAATTTCTGCTACTGCTTAAATTTAGGGGTTTATATATCTGTACAACTCTGGGGTAAAAAAATGCCAAGTCTAGCATTATTACCCTTCACAGTATGTGAAAGAACCACCAAAGGGTGGATTCCACCCTGCCCTTTGTCAGACAAACTATTTCTCCAGGTGGGGCCTCCATGAAGAAGGCTCTGGTATGGGCTGCCACTAATCCTACCCATCTAAAGGGTGGGGCCTTCCATTAGCCCCTGAAGACAGAAAGGACAGCATAAAGATTCTTCGTGCTTCCCTTGAAGAGAAACAGGAAGAGGCTGTGGCTCAGTGGGTAGAGCATTTGCTTGGCACACAGAAGGTCCCAGATTTAATACCCATAGTCAAGTGGAGAGACATCAAGATGGGTAGCCATGTTAGTCTGTCTGTAGTAGTAGAAAAGAGCAAGAGTCCAGAAGCATCTTAAAGACTAACAAGTCTTTAAGGGTAGGCGCTTTCTTATCTGAAGAAGTGAGCAGTGACTCACAAAAGCTCCTTCTGACCTCTTGCTCTTTCCTAAGGATCAAGCGGTAGCTGGTATCAAAGACCTCAACCTGAGAGACCCTTAAGTTCCACGCAGACTTGCTTTTGAGGCTGACGCGGAAACTCCAGCTGGTGTAAAATGCATGGCTGGTAACTGCACTGTCTTTACTGACAAGCATTCAGTCAGTGCTGCACCAATTGCACTGGCTACCAATAGAGTACTGGATCTGCTTCAAAGTTTTGATCTTAACATTTAAAACCTTACACAGTCTGGGACCGACATCTCTCCCCATATGCGCCCCAGCGATCTCTGCGTTCTGCTTTGCAGCATCTTCTGACCACCCCTGGTTCGAAGGATGTTCGACTTGCTTCAACCAGAGCCAGGGCCTTTTCGGCCTTGGCCCCGGGCTGGTGGAATCAGCTCCTTGTGGAGATCTGGGCCCTACCTGAATTAATGCCATTTTGTAGGGCCTGCAAGCTATTCCACCGGGCCTTCGGTTGAAGAAGTGGACATTCTTATTTCCATCTGCTTGGTTTCCCTTACCTGTCATGATGCTATTTTATTTTAATCTTATCTTAATCTATTATTCCATCTCTAGGTCTACTGTTGTATTGATATATATAATATGCCCAATTGGAACACACTGCCTGAGAACATATATGTTTTATTGTATCCTGCGGTTTTAGTTTGTAGTTTTTAATTGTTTTAACTTTTGTTGTCATCCGCCCTGAGCCCGCTAGTGGGAAAGGGCGGAATACAAATTAACAAAAATAAAATAAAATAAAAAACAGCTGCCTCCCCAGAATACCGATCTTGATTGACCAACGGTCCGACTCACATAAAGGCAGCTATGTAGAAAGAAAGCAATGCTTTCCCAATAAAGAATCCCATGTCCCCAACACAAGGAATTGAGCAGGCTTGTGAATCTACACAGAAAAATAAAATTAACCTTCAGAAATGGGAGACAGAAGGCTGCGTTTTATTCCTGGATAGAAACAGTACGTAAATTTCAGACGAAAATTACACTGCCGTAGGGAATTCTTAAGTCGGTTGCGGGCAGTCAGATCCAAGTTTTAACATTCTGAACTAAGAGGAAAGGTTAAAGAAAGGGGTGGGAGGACTATCGATAGACTCCTACAGCAGTGAAGTTTCCCCACTCCCATGCTTTGTCCACACGCTTTAAAACTCCTGCTCCCTGCAACTTATATAACATCACACAACCTGGCCAAAAGAAGTAACGGCATCCATGGTAAGTATTGGCAGAGGCTGTAATTTCCTGCTTTCTATGGGGCAGTGCCCAAAAAGTAGAACTGGGCATGGGAGGGGATAAAAAACTGCACACAAGCCATGAGAAGGAAGTAGGCCAAAAATTCACTTCTGGCCTTTCGTGTCCCTGGAGGGAGGCTTCTGGCCCACAGGGAAGTGATTAAGTAGAATCCAATCCAACAACTGGGACTTTGCTTCAAGTTACAGGCTAATTTGTCCCCTAGATGCATCAAGAAGTAAATGACATTCATGAGGAGACTTTTAAGGTAGATGATAAAACATAATTCCAGTCTAATTTCAAGCATCATGCCCTTAATTCAGGACATTTCCCCCTCTGCCTTCAAAGACCTCCAATCCCACGCCTCCATCCTCAAACCCAGGAGGGGCTCCTCTGTATTCCTCCAGCCAAAGCCCCCCACAAGCACCAAAGCGATGTTGGGAGTCCACAACCGAGGTCCGAAAGGGAGGGTCCGAGGGTATCGCAAGATGGGCTCCATCTTCGCTAGTAGTGTTTAAAAAGTCTTGCCCCTTGGATTATTGTTTTGCGTAAGGAAAGACAGCCTTTGGGTCAGTGAAACCAGATCGATCTCTCCTTGATCTCCAGGGAGGAGGAGGAGGAGGGAGGGGGCAGGAAGAGAAAGACAGCTTTTATTTTAAAAGCAAGCTAATCCAACACAATCATTTGGGTTAACTAGAAGTAAACACTTCTACCAACTAAACAGCCTAATTGGCAGGGAGACAGAACAAGGCGGGGGCGGGGGGAGGGAGGAAGAAATGAATATAGGTCTGGAAATGGCCACTCGATGAGAATCAGAATCCATGCGCGATGCAGTTTGGAAAGGGATCTCTCAGCTGCGCCGGGCTGAAGCTTGGCCTCTTCTTCTCTTTCGATCAGCAGGCAGCTACTGCGGGACTTGGGGGGCCATCGTGGCAGTCTCCTCGATGGGTCCCTGTGCTGGAGATGAGAGCAGGCAGACTGGAGGGGCCACAGGGCGTTAGGAAGGCTGCGAGCCCAGCAGTCTCTCGATGGCAGCGTTGATGTCCCCGCCCGTGGCGATGAGCGCCTGCAGGTTGGCCTCGCGGTTGATGAAACCCATGGCGTTGAGCTGCTCTAGCTGCTGCTGGAACCTCACTTCCGGGCTTTGAGCCTGACAAGAGAAATGGACCATTGGTGTCAACAGACTGAAGACTCGCCAGCAGAGGCTGGTGATACTAACTACCCCCATGGCCACCCTGAAGGATGTTGCCTGTCCTGGGTACCCGCTGCTTGGACAGCTGCCACAAAACTATCTTAAGGGCACCCCAGCTCAGTGACAGAGCACAGCTTTGGCATGCCCACGATCCCAGGCAGAATCCCTATACTTCAGGACTTTTAGTGAGAAACAAGCACAGTGGGAAACAGGACTGGGAAATACATGCCTCATTGTGGTCTCTATAATAAGGATTACAGAAGGGGTGTAAAACATGTGGCTCGGGGGCCAAATAAGGCCCTCAGAAAGCTCCTATCAGGCCCCCGAGCAACTCAGTCGTCTGCTTCCTTCTTCCTCTCTTGCTTCCTTCTGCATCACCGCTTGCTTTTTCAGGCTTGCTCAATCACACAGGAGCTACAGAGCAAAGCTCCTCCCTTGGGGAGGAAGTGGAGGAACGGGAGCTAGCTTTGCCAGGCTCTTTCAATTGCACAGCAGAGCTACTGAGCCAAGCCTCTCTTCCTTCTGTTGGCTGAGCCTCAGCAAGGAAATGAGTTGGATTAGGCTGAATGTGTGTGTTTGTTTGTGTCCTTTGTAAAGTTTTTATCTCCCTGACCTGGCATTGTATTTTATGACACACATGGCCCGGCCCAACAAGGTCAAGATCCGGCCCTCATAGCACCCCTGGATGTGCATAAGAAACAAATAGGAATATTGCTGTAATAGCACCAACCTTGTATCAAATTATTCAATGTAGCAAATGGAAAATTCATCAGTACAACCAATAATTTCATTCATACAATATAAATTCATTTGCACAAAAGGAGTCAAAAATCCACTTCCACACCAGAAACTACTCTTATACAGCACAAAATGGCAAGATGGAAACAATTATGAAATAAATTCTACAAAAGAATCCAGAGTCCACATGAGAATCCCAGGTGTAACTCTCATTCTGATTGCCTTTGTTAGCAAACCCTTCCAGGATTTAATAGGCAACAAATGGCCACCAATACAATGCAGGAATCTGCATATTTAAACCAGAGGAAATATTACTTACGCTAAACAGGCACAATCTTAAAAACTTAACACATGACTGAAGTACTAGCTTTTATCGTGCCTCGATGCTACACCACGATGAAAGGGTATTGCAAAGGACAGGATCTAGGCACACTAATAAAATAAAACAGGAAGACGACTGCTATCTAAGTACTCACAATCCATGTTACATCTGATCTCTGGCAGTTGCAGGATGCCACCCCCCACCATTCCCATCCCTGGTGCATCTGCAACTCTCTTTTTCATCACTTCTCTCTGCCATCCTTCATGGTGAAACATGCACTCTAAAGAATTTCCAACTGAACATCCCTTAAACAAAGGACAATTCCCCTTTTCAGACCCCACCCCCACATAGGCTCCCAGGGTCTCAGTCAATCCAGGTGCTAAGCCTGGACCCTCCAATCAAGAGGATGAACTCATTTGTTATGTGGGCCGGATCTGACATAAATGAGACCTTGTTGGGCCGGGCCATGTGTGTACTGATTTAAGATTAGGTAGCAGAGAGATAAATTTTATAAAGGACACAAACACAATTAAGGATTTAAAAAAAACAAAAACACTTAAAATAAAGCACTACCACTCGTTCTTTAAAGGGCTTTCTTTGTATTTCTCCCATGGGATTCAGAGAACTGGGCAAAGGAAGCTCCGGCTTTTTCCTTCCTTCCCCAGGGGACTAGGAGGGGGAGGAGCCTGGCAAAGCAAGCTCTCCCTCCCCCCTTTCACCCCAAAGGAGGAGCCTTAGCCAATGGAGCAAAGAGAGGCTTTGCTCTATAGTTCCTGTGTGACTGAGCAAGCCTGGCAAAGCAAGCTGTGATGCAGAAGGACGCAAGGGAGAGAAGCAGATGACAGCCAGTTGCTCGGGGACCTGATAGAAGCCCTCTGGGGACCTGATTCAGCCCCTGGGCTGCATGTTCAACACTTTGGGTTAACACATCAAATGGCTAGTGTGTTATCACTCTCAGTTAGAAAAGGATGCTCTTCTTTGCACCTTCTTTGCAGCCACAGCATCTCCCAGACTGCTTTCCATCACCGTATCTGTCAAGGTGTCTCTTGCCCCTCTCATCTCACTACAAGCCTGAAAGCCTGGAGAACCACTGCCCGGGAAAGCTGACGTTTGTCCTAGGTGGATCAATGTTGTGAACATTAGAGGGGGAGACACTGCACCAAGCAGAGGAGAAAAAGCGTGCCTGACATACTTGAGAGTTTGTGCCAGCCAGGAGGTGGATCATGTGCTGCATGAGCTGCTGGTGTGGATTGCTGTCTCCGGCTGGAGAGGCACTGGCAGGCGTCGAAGCGGAGGACATGGGGGTCTCGGGGATTGTGCTTCCTCCGGCAGAAGGTGGGGGGGCTCGAGGAGTCCCAAAAGACCCAAGGCTGCGGAAAGGGAGAGAAGGTCCAAGGGTGAGACGACGGGGAGGCTAACTTGGTCTGGAAATTTTAGGAACCTGAAAAGGGCTCCTTGGGTTCTGTTGCTCCAATTGCCAAAACCGCTCAGCATTTTTTGAACAGGAAATGGAAACCCCATTACCTTTTGTGCTTACAGAAATGCAAAAAAGAGCAGATTGCAACTAGCTGCTTGACAGAATTTGACTTGGCTGCCAAGTTAAAAAAAAAAAAGGACCAAACCCACCAATAGTGCCTGGTCTGTATAAAATTCAGGCTTTCTGCAACTTAGATCCAAGTGGGCAGCCATGTTGGTCTGAAGCAGTAGAACAAGTCGCACCTTTAAGACCAACAGTTTTATTCAGAACGTAAGCTTTCGTATGCAGGGATACTTCTTCAGATGAGGGGTTAAGGTACAGTGGGCTGAGATACATGCAGTTGGTGGGTTAAGAGTGCAACAAAGCTAGGCTCACATGGCAAAACAGTGTAACAAATTAGAAGATGTCCTTTTGTTTTACCTAGACTTGCAGCAACACCAATTGGCAAGCAACTTTCATTACCTTTTATGACTATCCAGACCAAATGGCCTTCTAATTTGTTAGTTTTGACATGTGATCCTAGCTTTGTATCAGTTTGCACTCTTAACCCACCAATTACATGTATTTCAGCCCACTCTACCTTATCCCCTAGTCTGAAGAAGTATGCCTGCATACGAAAGCTTACGTACTGAATAAAACTTCGTTGGTCTTAAAGGTGAAACTTGACTTTTTCTGCAACTTAACAGCTCTTCCATTTGCCACCGGAAGAGGTCAGGCTACAAGAAGAACGATCTCTCTCTCTCTCGTGGCTGAGCTGCGCTGCCCCTCCCCACCCTACAGCCCTTCAGACAAAACAAAGATAACCAGAAGAGGAATGCAGGAAGGTGAAGGCCGCAGCTGCTGCCTGTTCCTGCCTTAGCTCAAGTATTCTGCCTAATACTTCCTTTGCCCCAGATGCAGAGAACATGGAGTGTTCTCCAAACAATGGATCAGGTGGGTAGCCGTGTTGGCCCGAAGCAGCGGAACCAAATCTGAGTCCAGTGGCATCTTGAAGGTTTACAAAGTTTCATTCAAGGTGTTTTATTCACTGTGTCTGAAGAAGCGTGCAAGCACGCAAAAGCTTACACCTTGAATAAAACTTTGGGTTTTTTCTACCAATTTTTTTTTTAATTTATAACATACGTAACAGTGAATTAACCGACACAAAAAAGAAAAAAAACAAATACAGATATCAAATACAAATAAGAAATAACACACCACTAACAAATAATTAACAATTAAACCGGAGGACATGAGGATATATCTAATTCAATTACATTTCTTCTTCCCATTTAATTCCAAATTCTTATTTTCTTATCACCATTTTTCTTTAGTTCTGCCCCTTTTTCATATATATCCTACTGTCTAATCAACTTACATACTAAGTTCTCCTTCTCTATCCATTCCATAGATTCCATAAATTCTACACATTCTATACATCCGTCTATATTTCCCAGTTAGCCTTCTAGTTTCCATGTTATTCCTAACCAATCATATAAAAATTGCCACTTTTTTACATTCTTGAATTACTTTGTTGGTCTTAAAAGTGCTACTGGACTCAAACGTTATTCTGCTCCAAATAATGATGGTTCTTTGTATCTAGTTTTTAATGCAACCCCTTTTTTTGAAGTTTAGCAAAAAAAAAAAAAAGGCTGATTATAAATGAACCTGAACACCGAAAGGAGTGTTTATTTGCTTTTTTGAAAAACTGCCACCTTTTGCATTCTGCCAGTGTTGCATGCTACTGTGAGGGCACCGGTCAAACAGCAAGAGCCAAATTAGCCTTTCGCAGAATCAAACAGCAACGAGCGATTTTTCATCCCAGGGCCACAGGCTGCCCACCCCATACCTGCTTGTGGTCTACGCCCCCTCCCTGGATGCTGAACTGTATAATTGCTTTTAATGTTTTGACAGGTTTTTTATGTTTGACTATATTCTTACCCACCCTGAGGGAAGGATAAAAATCTAATAAATAAATGAGAAGACGACGACTGTAGATTTATACCCCGCCTGTCTCTCCAAATCAGAGACTCAGAGCAGCTTACAATCTCCTGTATCTTCCTCCCCCACAACAGACACCCTGTGAGGTGGGTGGGGCTGAGAGGGCTCTCACAGCAGCTGCCCTTTCAAGGACAACCTCTGCCAGAGCTATGGCTGACCCAAGGCCATTCCAGCAGCTGCAAGTGAAGGAGTGGGGAATAAGTCCGCACACTTAACCGCTACACCAAACTTGTTCTCCATCATCCCTAGACATGAGAGCTCTCCATTACCTGGGCACCAGTCCCGGGGCCTCTGTCTGCAGCGTCTGGAGCCCTTGCTGGATCTGGAGAAGGGCCTGCATGGCTCGAGGGTTGGTCATGACGGAGAGAGAATCGGGGTTCTGCATCTGGGGTGACAGAAGAGAACCGCCGGGATCAGTGGATTAGTGGACGGGATGTTCAGACAGCCACTTCCTGTGTGTGGCTCATAGGCGCCAATATATCCTTCTGAGCCTTTTGTTCTTAGCTACGAAACTGCTGCTCTTGGCCAGTTTCTGAAAGACTGAATGACAACTCCTCTATTGCTCCAGGAGCCATGCCCACTATTTTGGATCTCTAAGTGCCACAAGGAAGCAGCTCCAGCACGAGCCTGATCTTGTCAGAACTTGGCAGTTATGCATAGCTGATCACGGTCTGTACTTGGATGGGAAACCATCACGGAAGACTATAGTTGCTATGCAAAGGAAGGCAATAGCAGACCACCTCCACTCATTTTTTGCCTTGAAAACCCCATGATAAGAATGTAAGAGAAGCCATGTTGGATCAGGCCAATGGCCCATCCAGTTCAACACTCTTTCACACAGTGGCCAAAAAAAAAAGTCCACCAGTGGAGCTAGTAGCCCCATTGTGTCCCCTCACAAGCACCAAGAATGCAGAGCATCACTGCCTCAGACAAAGAGTTCCAACAATACGCTGTGGCTAATAGCCACTGATGGACCTCTGCTCCATATGTTTATCCAATCCCCTCTTGAAGCTGTCTATGCTTGTAGCCGCCGCCACCTCCTGTGGCAGTGAATTCCATGTGTTAATCACCCTTTGGGTGAAGAAGGACTTCATTCTCTTGTAAACGTAACTTCATGAGCTTACCATAAATCAGTTGCACCTTGACCTTAGCACATACAAGGATTTCTGACTGGAGTAAAGGGCTTGCACATCCACTGTGCTTTTGGGATCTCCCTTCTGATCCTCCAAGTCTGCCACTGTTGTTCTCCAAAGTGCTCTCCACTTCTTTAAAGGACTCCAGCCTTGTCCCCTGCTGCCTGGAACTGCCTCTCCTCCTCCAAATCCCCTCTCCTGAACAATTTTTGCACAAGCCCTTGGGGTCCTCACCCTCCACCAAAACTCAGACATATACTTGGGAAGGACTGCGACTCAATGGTAGAGGATTTCCTTAGCATGCAGAACGTCCCAAGTTCAATTCCTGGTGCCAAGATCCAAGGCCTGGTGCAGCCTACAGGCTCCAGGGAAGCCTATAGCTATAGAGGGCCTACATTTCCCAGGATACCTTCTGTCCCTCTGGTTGGGTGGAAAGCAGTTTTGGAGGGAAAACTTGCCCAGAGGGGTAGGACCAGGTAGGAAGGAAAGAAAGGGCCCAGCTGGAGAGGGAGGGTTGTTCTCTCTCTGGAAAAAGCACAGCTAGGGAAAGGCTGCAGCTAGGAAGGTTCCATCATCCAAAGAGTGGTAAGTCAGTTGGAAATAGAGGAAGGGAATTTATAGTTAGTCGTGTCAGGACTTTTTTTCTTTGTACCAACTTTACTGTTTCCATGTTCACTACTGCACTAAAAGTTACAACCCACTTGTTCGTTCTTGAGCACTTACTGTAAACTTATTGTTGTCATACTATCTGGGTCTGCACATCTCTTCGGTCACAGATAGGTTTTGTTAAGAAGGAAAAGCAGGATGATAGCAGTCAGTAGAAGGCCCTCCCTGGTCCCCTGCTTGACACCTGGCATCTCCAGTTAGAAGATCTGGCAGTAGGTGATGGAGAAGACCTCTGCTTGAGACCCTGGAGAGCCACTGCCAGGCTGAATAGACAAGACTGACCAAGGCTCCATTGTACTGGAAACACTCAACTTGCACCTGCCAACCTTCTTCCACACAAAAAAAGTTCCACAGAGGGCGGAGACCCACCTCCTTCCTGTTACTACAAAGCACCATGCACAATGGCGGTGCTACACCCAATGCACAGTGGTGGAGCTACAGAAAACACCACCAAAGCTGGACAAGAACATCCACCCATCTGAAGCTTCAGTCCCAGGCATAGGACTGCCCCCCCATCCCCTTGCAATTCCAGGACCGCCACACTACTCCACCTTACCTGCTGTAGAAAGGCAGGGAGCTGAAGCCGTAGCTGCTCCTGGAGCGGAGGGTTGCCAGCAAGGAGGGGGACATTCACCATCATCTGCAAAAAAGACAGGAGGGGGAGGGGCAGCTTTTGCAAGCCCTTTACATAGCTAAGCACTGAGCGAGGCGTGGTAGTTGGACAGTGAAGACTAGGAAAGGCCTGGATTCAGATGAAGCCTGTGAGTAGCAGTAAAAGAGAGCAAAGAGTCCAGTAGCGTCTTAAAGACTAACAAAACCTGCGGCAGGGGATGAGTTCTTGCGAGTCATTCCTCACTTCTTCAGATACAGCCAAAATATATCTAGCTGTAGCTGAAGAATGAGCAGTGACTCGCAAAAGCTCATCCCCTGACACAAATTTTATTAATCTTCAAGGCGCTATTGGACTTTTGCCCTTTGCTAGTACGTTGTATAAACCCCATCTACTTTACAGCAAGGATAAAATGAGTTAAAGGGAAGGCACTGTGCAAGCCACCCTGAGCTCCACTGACTGAAAGGCAGGATAAAAATCAGACTAAACAGACATTTTGATGCTGCGGAAATCAAACTGATACGGGGGGATTTGGGTCTGAACAGTCTCCCAGCTGAACAGCAAGGATGTTTTCAAGCTCCAGGAAGTTTTGAGGAAACCTGCCTATACTGCAACACTTTAAAAGATCAACCGGAACATATGGAGATTAAAAGAATTGGGCCATAGCTTTATCCAAGGCTTTTTTGGCGGGGGCAGCCCAGGAGCTCATTTGCATATTAGGCCACACCCCGTGATGCCAAGCCAGCCGGAGCTGCATTCCTGATAAAAAAAAAAGCCTTGGCACCTTTGACACGCCTGGTTAAAAGCACTCCTCAGTGTCACCCAATGGAGACTTCCATTCTAAATCCCTTCTCACTGCACCCCCTGATCTGGAAAGCAGACTATACTCCACTCACCTGTGCTGCAAGGTCAGGGTTCTGGGCAAGCGTCTGCATCATGGTGCGCATGTAAGGGGCAGAGGTCACGTTCTGCATGATCTGGGGGTTCTCCGAGATCTGCTGTAGGAGGCCTTGCATCTCAGGGCTACTAAACATCCCTAGAAATAATTGGGGGGGGGGGGATTAAAAAAATGACCAGGAGGAGAAATGAATATGTGATTCTGCTACAACGATTAGGTAAAGACTCCTACCAAAAAAATACAACCATGGGACAAACAGGGAGAAGCTGTATCTCACAATCCCTCTATTCCTTGTAATCTCCAAACTTCCCAGTTCCCACAGTTCATAACACCAAATATACTAATTCAGGACTGAGAGCAATTGAAACTGTGGGTTACATTTGATGGAAAATTTAAGTTCTGGTTATCTATGTGGCACCGTGGTCACACCATGTGGCACTCCAAAACAGATCAGGGGAAACGCAGATTCCCAGCATGCAATGCTGCATCTTAATTCACGTGGGCAGGCACAGGCTTATTGTAGGTTGGAGGCTGCTTTCTGGCTTGGTTTAGTAATGTGGGGGCAATTGGAGGCTTGGACTCGCATGTCAAAATATACCCCTGAAAGCTGAGGCTGCAAGAAATGAACCATGGAGTAAACGGAACTGCTGTCGCAAACAGACACTGGCATAAGAAGCTGTACTCAGCCTGCAGAATGATCAGCACCTCAGAAAGGAGTACTTAACGTTATGGAAAAGAGAGCGGCAGGAACCAGAAGGGGCAGAGTAAAAAGGGTGACTGTAAAGAGGCACAGGATAGGACCCCTGTCAAGCCCCCCATTCCTTCATCCTATTTGGTTTACAACTGCTGTGTGATTATTCAGGTTTTATTGACCCACTCTGTGTCTCTCTGTTATGTCTACAGAAGAATGCTGGAGTGTCGAAGTTATAGCCCTCCTCTGCATTTTCTCAGAGTCCTTATCAGTTACCCAGAGCTTTGTAGAATTGCCTTGTAGAAGTTTTATAGCGAGTTATAGATGTTATTGTAACCCCTTAACCTTTAGGATTGAAAAGCTACCGCCTTGCTAACGGCTATTCCCCATCTATATAATGCTTCCCCTTGCTTTTGTTTCTTAATCTTCTCACTGAACCCGTCACTGATATCCTATCCTATCTACAATAAATGAATCTATTTGCAAATACAAAAGATCTCATGGGTGACTTGACAACCCCCACCTCCAGTTTTAAAGGAGCTGACTTAGACGTTGGGGCTTTTTCTTCAGCACAGCCCAGCTGGTCTTCTTACTGGAGGAGTGCTCCACTAAACAGAAACCGAGAGCCTTGAGTGACAGGCTGATCCAAGCAATCTGATTGGTTAGCATCAGCTGAGCAGAGAAAGACTTCTGAACTGAATGCCGAGGAGGATGGGGTCTGATTTGAGCCTTAGCTGAGAGCAGTTTAGCACAGACAGAGAACTGAGGGAAAGTTAAACATCATGAGCCCCGGCCTGGTGGAATCAGCTCCTTCTGGAGATCCAGACCCTACCTAACTTAATGCCATTTCGTAGGGCCTGCAAGACGAAGCTATTCCGCTCAGCTTTCAGTTGAGGCAGTGGACATCCTTATTTCTATCTGCTTGGCCTCCCTTGCCTGTCATGATGCTATCTTATTTTAATCTTATCAATCTATTATTCCATCTCTGGGCCTACTGCTGTAGGGATATATAGAACGCGGCCAATGGAAACCACCGCCTGTGACATATATGTTGTTTGTTTTATTATATTTTATGGTTTTAGCTTGTAAAAGCTTTTGTTGTTATCTGCCCTGAGCCCGCTTGCGGGAAAGGGCAGAATACAAATTAACACAAATAAATTGGCAAAATAAGTTTGGGAAGTAAGCAAAAACTCCCATGTGGGCCAAGGAAAGGGGATGGATCTTCTAGTGCAGGGGTCCCCAACCCCCGGTCCGTGGACCGGTACTGGTCCATGGTCTGTTAGCAACCATGCCGTGAATTGTATAATTATTTCATTATATATTACAATGTAGTAATAATAAGACAACGACATTGGATTTATACCCTGCCCTCCAAATCTCAGAGCAGCTCACGATCGCCTTTAGCTTCTTCCCCCACACCAGACTCCCTGTAAGGTGGATGGGGTTGAGAGAGCTCACCCAGAAGCTGCCCTTTCAAGGACAACTCTGTGAGAGCTATGACTGACCCAAGGCCATTCCAGCAGCTGCAAGTGGAGGAGTGGGGAATCAAACCCGGTTCTCCCAGATAAGAGTCCGCACACTTAACCACTACACCAAACTAACAGAAATAAAGTGCACAATTGTATCATCCTGAAACCATCGCCACCGCCTCCCACCTCTGGTCTGTGGAAAAATGGTCTTCTACAAAACCGGTCCCTAGTGCTGAAAAGGTTGGGGACCACTGTTCTAGTGAAAAGAGAATTTCCACACCCAGTCATTCAGGTAGTTCATCTGTTGATGTCTCATCACTATTGTACCTTGAACTTTATATTAATAAAGCTTTTCAAAATTTAAAAAAAAAAAATCAGGTAGTTCTGAAAAGTGCACAGAGATCCCTAGTCTGGTGTGGTTAGAAACTAGATTTTGAGACCTTTAGAGTCAGTTAAAAACTCAAGACGACTACTGGTGTGTCAATCTAAAACTGATTTTAGAGTTATATACTGAAGTTACCTCAGACGTTTTACCCCTGACTTCACCTGAACTTTCCCCTCTATGT
Organism: Heteronotia binoei; assembly: GCF_032191835.1. NCBI lineage: Eukaryota > Metazoa > Chordata > Lepidosauria > Squamata > Gekkonidae > Heteronotia > Heteronotia binoei. The sequence continues at coordinate 256,023,112 of NC_083223.1, forward strand.
TGAATAAATATTTTATTAATTTGGAATTTCAAAATGCTTTGAGTCCCATTTAAGCTGAAGGGGGCTCCTGAACCTTCCTTCAGGTTCCTGGGCTGAGCTCACAGCCAAAACGTCATACTGTGACAGGGCGGGACGTCCAGAGTTATTTGGGAAAGAAGAAAACAGGACACTTAGAAGGAGGAGGCAGGAAAGTTTGTCTTTCTGTAGTGCGAAATAGGATCCACATCTTTTACTGGATGTAAAAAGCAGTGTTAAACTGCCTTTGTTTTTTTAAGTTTTATAATAATAATATGATGATATTGGATTCATATCTTACCCTCCACTCTGAATCTCAGAGTCTCAGAGCAGCTCACAATCTCCTTTACCTTCCCTCCCCCAACAGACACTCTGTGAGGTAGGTGGGGCTGAGAGAGCTCTCCCAGAAGCTCCCCTTTCAAGGACAACTCTTACAGGAGCTATGGCTGACCCAAGGCCATTCCAGCAGGTGCAAGTGGAGGAGTGGGGAATCAAACCCGGTTGTCCTGGATAAGAGTCCACACACTTAACCACCACACCAAACTGGCTCTCATAATTACTACAAGCCATGTCTTGAGCCCCATCCAGGCCTGTAAAGCAATGCAGCAATTGAGTAAAGCACACAATCAGTCCCTCTGCCAGCGTACCCAAGCTTGTCTAGATAGCCACCGCTGTTGAACCCACCACCCAGAGCTTGTATTACCCAAGCTGGGGTGTTCTTACCAGATCCTAGGCTGGCTGCATTGATCCCCAAAGGGTTGGACAAAGTGGGCGTGCTTTGGGGAGGGACAGAGCTGGTGCTCCCTTCACTGCTGGGTGCCTGGCTTTGAGAAGCGGCTGTGGGACTCCAAGGGTTGGGTAAAGGCTCCCTGTTCTCTGTCCGCAGAGGCTGGGGGGTTGAGGTGTCGGAGCTTCCGGCCAAGGCAGAAAACGGGTTGTTGCCAAACTAGACGGGAGAGAAGACGTTACAGAGTCAGACCAAGGGAAAAGATAACAAAAGCCCCATCTGAGAATTCCATATGCTACTTTCTACATCCTGACACAAGATTCAGAAAAGTGTGATCCTGATTTCAAAGTCTGCAGGATAGGGCGGGATATAAATCGCAAATTAAAATTAAATTAAAGGTAAACAGACAACTTCCAGAATCAACTGGAAACAGTATTCTATAAATGAGAGGCCAGCACTGAAAAGGCCCTCCCCTCTAGTCACCATCTGACTAACTTAAGAGACCCCTGGAGAAGTGTGTACTGTGCACAGTATGTGGGTCCATGAGGAGGTGGCAGCAGGAGTCCTTCAAGTGTCATGGTGACAGGCTGTTTATGGCCTTGAAGGTCAAAACCAGCACCTTGTACTGTGCTCAAAAACAAACCAGCAACCCAAATAGTTCCTTCAAACATCACAGTCTCCACTACTCATCAGAAACAGTCACAATTTTGCAGAAAGGTAGCCCCCCGTTGCAGCAGTTTAGCCTGAGCTTGCAAGCATCCATAGACACCCAGTGGACATTTACTGCCGCTCACCTGAAGTCAATGGATCCAAGCTTACAGGAATAATGAAGCTTGACTAAAGATAAGTGCAAAGTCTGAATTAGCTAAGCAAGGCTGGCAAATGAGCTAATGAACCAGAAACCATGGTTTGAAAGTGGTCTGTGCTAACCATGGCTTGGAGTGAGATCTGAATTGACCAGCCATAACATCAGCCATTTTTTCTGGAAGGCTGAGCAGGTAAGACTGCACAAAAAGAAGACAAGTGGGTTTCAGCTGAGGTTAGGTCTAGAGCATGTTTGGAAGTTCAAACCATGGTTTGCATTCTGAACTGCAAGTAATGTCTGAACTGAACCTTGTAAGAGAACTGGGGTAAAAACAAAACCAAAAAAACGCCTGAGAAGACCAAGTAGGGACATGAGTTTCCTTAGTGAACAATCCCAGGCTCTGTGTGGTTACCACAAATGGTGCAACCAAACACAGCAAGTGGAACCCAAAGCACCTGAAGACACACATCCCTGGATCAGACCCATTGGATGACTTCTCACACACCAGAAGGCAGAGACTGGATCCAACCCATTGATTTATATATTTACAATACTTTTACAATCTGTTTCTATTTGGAAAGCTCCTAACCAGACTACAAAATCATAAAAGCATATTTCAAAATCCAAAGCATGACAACAGCATTGATCAGAATTTCCCTGAGGCAACAAAACCTCCACCGATAAAAACCCAACAGAACAAATAAAGTCTTCACCTTCCCCAGATAAGGTCACAAAGCAGAAAAGCAGGCCTGAAGAGGAAAGCTCTAAATGCTCCCCAAAGGAAGTCTATTCAGGGGAAGGGTATCAGCACCTTGAATTGATTCTGGAAACATGCAGAATCAGTTCTGCTGAAGGGCAGAAATGCTCATGCTAACTTTTTGCTGCACAACGATATATAAAAATTCCACAAAGTCCAGCCTAGCATACCTGCTCCCTGGCAGCGCTGAACATGGGCTCCTGAATGTCCGTGTACATCCGGCGCAAAGCGTTGTACCCTCCTGGGATGCTCTCCAGGTTGCTCAGGGCTCGGTCCTGGTTGCGCATCATCTCCTGCATCATGGCCGGGTTGCGTGCCAACTCCATGGTCTTGAAAGAGAACGAAGAACAGAGGACTCAGAACAAGCCCAACCATCCCTGGATTTCTTCCCTATGAAAACCCAAGATTAGACCATCCCCAAGCCCGCAGTCAGAATAACTCCACAGATCTGGCATGTTATTTTAAAACAAGCATGCAAGTGGCAATTCCTGGGAGTTGGGAGAAAACTCTCAGCTCGCTTTCCTAGAAGCCTACAAAAAGCAGATCACGTGGGTCCCTGGAAAAACACCCTGGTATGCATTCCAGTCTCTCTACAACATGCAGCCTCCTGCAGCAAGGTGGGCACTGAGGTGAGTCCCAGGATGCGAGGAGAACAGGTGTGAAGGGATCAGAATGCCCCAACATTGCAACAGTTGATGCATTGCTAGGGAGGGGCTGTGGCTTAGTGGAAAAACCTCTGCTTTGCAGGCAGAAGATCAATCCCCGGCACTGCCAATCCCCGGCTCAATCCCCAGTTCAATCCCCGGCACTGCCAGTTCAAAGGATCAAATAACAGATGAAAGACCTCCACCTGAGATCCTAGAGAGCTGCTGCCAATCAGAGTAGACAACACTGACCTTGATCGATGGTCTCAGTATAAGGCAGCCTCATGTGCAAACCCAAAAATACAGGCTGCATCCGACATTTCCATGGCTGCACCGGGGAAAGCAGCGCTGCTAACAAAATTCATCTGGCCCACACCCCTTTTAAAGAACACAGCAGCAGGCAAGCAGCTCTAAACCGTGGTTTTGCCAGATGCGTGCTTGGCTACTATACTATATCAGGGTTAGCACAACCCATGATCTGGACTGGACTCGACACAGACAAGCAGATTTCCCTAGCCAACAGGGAAGAGGAACAGCCAGCCACCTGGCGCATGAGCTCTGGGTTGTTCAGCATGTGACTGATCTCTGGGTTGCGCTCCATCAGTTGCTGCATCTGGGGGTTGGCCATGATCATCTGCCTCATGAAGTCTGGGTTGGACATCATGTTCTGGACCAGGGGATTCTCCATGATCTGGGACAGCATTTCTGGGTTGGACATCAGCTGCCGCTGCATCTGCTGCTGCAGCTCCATGAAGTTGGCAGAGCCCATACCCAAGTGGCCGAGTCCAGCGATGCCCCCGAAGCCAGCTGAGAGACAGAGAAAGAAGAGAGATGAGTAAAGATAAGAGCCAAGGAAGAAGAGCTGGCCTCCATGCCCTGATCTAGAGAAAACCCCTGCACTCTATCCCCTGTCATCGAGGCTGGCTTACTGGAAAAGGCCCAAAGCAAAAGCTCGGTCCATGTTGTTCTGTGGAGCAGAGACAAGAGCCAAATAAGCATTTGGGTGAAGTCTGCATGACCTCTGCCAACTGCAAAGTCTGCAAGCTTTTCTGTGTGGCAAATTTTCACAGCAACTGAACAAGAAGTTGAAGCCGCCCCCCCCCCCCCCTCCAAAAAGGCTCAGGCAGTGGGTTAAACATCCCGACAGTCCTTCTAAGTCCCCACTCCAGTCCTGACATTTAGTGATATGTATGCAGCATGTGAGATTTGTGGACGTTCAGTGGCACTAGAAGGCACTTCCTGGCCCCTGCTGGTGCTTCGCAGGTGGGCGAGTGGGGGGGGCACAACAGCATGCAACATCGCCAGAAGTGACATCATGACAGTGAGGGTGATACTCTAGGATTAGCCAAAACTTTATGATTCAGTCCTGAAGCTCTCAGTGCATCCTACTGCATCAACCTCAATGGCACATTGAAATTTCAGAGGGGGGGGGGGGGGGAGAGTGCCGAAGCAATATCATGCTTCAGAGCACCTGTCTCCACCCACAAAATCTCCTGGCCATTCTTCCCAGGTCCTGGTGGTGAGAAGAGACTGAGGCAGGTACACCATTGCCAGGCAGCTCTTTCCACTGGGTGAGAACAGTGGGTGAAAAGGAAGGAAAGCCAAGACCTGGCTTTCCAGTAGAGTCAAAACTCTCTAGTTCTCCCAATTCTCTGGTAGTGCAAAAAAAAAAAAGAGAAACCAGGCACCCAAACTGATGAAGACTCACACAAGATGGACGTGGCGCCACTGGGCGTCCCTTCTGCCGTCGGGCCTGGAGCAGCCCCAAGCCCACTGCTTCTCCGGCTGTTATTCCCTGCATCTGAAAGCGCGTTGCTGGACGTGGAAGGCTGTGATGGGGTGGCAGGAGAAGCGGGGGCTGTGGAGGGAGCCGCAGCAGCAGCTGTAGTGGTAACAGGAGGGGCAGGAGGAGGAGGAGATGAAGCTGCTGCCACTGCCGAAGGATCTTGAGACCTGTGGAAAACACCAAGTGAGAGGCAAAAGCTTTATATGGAGGCAAAAGGAAGGAAGGGTTTTGACCCAGGCTCAGACAACTTGGACTGGAAAAAGAGAAGACATCACCAAGAAACATTTCCTGCAGGATTTATATTCAGCAACACTGGGAAATTTGAATTTTGTGCTCAAGCGTCCCATATTTTTGCAGTATGGGAAACACTGGTGGAGACGTGGAACTTGCAACACTTTTTTTTTTTTTTTTTTAAATGCAATTCATTACTCGTCATAACAGCTGGGACATTTGCACATGTCTATAGTAACAAACCCACAAAAGGAACAGCCTGCACACAGGACATCATGTTCTTCCCAGGAGTCAGCAGCAATACATTAGTGCTGAAGAGTGGCTCATGTGTGAACATGTCGATGCAAAAGCTGCCAACTCTTGCACCCGTTTTGGATCAAGAGCAGCAAAGACTGGTTTGGGGGTTCTTTTGTTATTGTTGCAAAATTCATCTCCTGCCCTTGCAACCATGCCATCCCTCAATCAAATTTATCTGTGCCACAATGCGGAAGGCTGTTAAGGCTGCTTTCAAAGGTTATCGGATTCCTGACTTCTCACTAGGGCCAAAGTGCAACAACCAGTTAAGTAGTCCACAAACCCAAGAATGTCACTGTGTAATGTGGGTTTAGGAGACTGTTTCTTTAGTGTAGAGAGCCAGTTTGGTATAGTGGTTAAGTGTGCGGACTCTTATCTGGGAGAACCAAGTTTGACTCCCCACTCTTCCACTTGCACCTGCTAGAATGGCCTTGAGTCAGCCATAGCTATGGCAGGATTTGTCCTTGAAAGGGCAGCTACTGTGAGAGTCCTCTCAGCCCCACCCACCTCACAGGGTGTCTGTTGTGGGGGAGGAAGATGAAGGAGTTTGTGAGCCGCTCTGAGACTTTGAATAAAGAGTGGGATATAAATCCAATACCTTCTTCTTTAACTGCACAATGGTGCCATGGATTAGGAAGACTGGGAAGGGTATTGCTTTTCAACCTGTTCCACCTCCCCAGCCCTCTAGCAGCCAGAGGCAAAACCTGAGCTACACAAAGCACCTCCTCCAGCATTTCCAAATAGATTTTAACAGCAGCTCTTTATTTTTGGGGGTATTTGCTCTAATGTTATTTAAAAGAAAAAAAGGAAATGTACAGTAAACAGGAAAAAAAACCCACCAAAGTGAAGCACAGTTCAAGCAATAATTTTCATTGGCAGTAACCTCTGTTAAAAGTTACATTTTGTTATAATTTGATTCAGGCCTTGAATTCAGGAGCTGGAGAAGCCCACACCACCACTTCTTATGTGATTTTGGGTGGCGGGTGGCTTGCAGACCTTTTGACTGGGGGGTGGCCAAGGAGAGCTCTAGGTGATCAAGACCTGCTCGGGCTGGCTGGATCTCTAGCCAGCCCAAGGAGGCCTCGCTTGCCCAGGGCTCTCCTTTCTTGCCTCAGGTTGTTTTTGGCTGGTGGGGGAAAGACATAAGCTTATTAGTTATGTTAACAAGCTCCACCTGTTTTTCTACAAAACAACCCAATTTTATTAAAGTAAATGTCATTGTTTCATGCTCAACTAATTAGAGAAAAAAAAAACTAAATTAAATGTCAAATTTACTAGTAGAAAAAATTTCTCTCTGATTCCTTTAAAAACAGTTGGCCAATAACTGACTAGTTGGTCCACCAAGTCAGTTTCTGTCCAGACCTTTTCATTTTAATCTGCAGCTGCCTGAGTCAACTTTAAGAATTGATCTTTATTATTACTAAGAGTACTATCGATGCTTTATTTGATGCTGTTACAATGGGGCCATTTTTACCTTCTTGTAAACTGCCTCAAGTGCAGTTACATAATGAGATGATGTGGCAGAATTTAAGCAAACCTGTCAGCAGTGATGAGGAAGGGGAACCTGAGAAACGACAACTGCTCAGCCCACTGAAGAAAGAAGCACAGGAAGACAAACTGATTCATGGCACCGAAGCAACCTGCAGACTGCATGGCCAAGAAGTGGTGTGGAACTTCCAGGAGACAAAGGGCCATTGCAAATGCACACAACAGACTGATTTGCATACCACTGACATCTACGTGACGCCGGAGTTCCCAACTCACACGTCACTTTTATGCATTAAGATCAGAATTCAGTAAAAACTGTTATTGTGCCAAGCTAAGAAAGAAAATCTATGCATGCCCACAACTTTAGCTAACTTAACTATCCTGTTTCCCAGAGGAACTTTCTTCTTACTTTTGCGGCGTTTTGATCACCAGGTGAACTGTTAGTCCATCTTTGATCCCGTGCTGATTCAGTGTATCGCTGTCCTTCAGAATCTTCCCGGCAAAGATCAGAACCAGCTGATCCTGTTTGGCTTTGAACCGTCTGGAGATCTCCTCTTTAAACTGGAATGGGAACACTCATAAGATCACTTTCTTCCCCACCCTACCAGGCAAAAAGTGGCAGTCTAGAATGGTTCTCCTGGGAATTAAAGGTGGTGGGAGTCACCCGTCCCCTCCAGTACTGCATCTGCTTTCCAATTCCTTGCCCCCTCCCACCATGGTTACTATTCAGCCCCCAGCCTATACAGAACCCCCTGTGGCAACTCCTGCTAAATCCCACCTAACACAAGTGTTGCTGCTAGGTATTTCCCAGCTACCCAAAGCCTCTCTTCACTCTCACCCCGTCATTATTTTTATTCTTGGACCACAAGCTGACTAGGCAACCTATTCATTTAAGTTAATTAATAACCCTCAATTTCATCACACACAGGTCCGCCTTCCAAGACTGTTGTTGAGAAAACAAAGATTGCATGATGAGGAGCTTCTGGAAAATCCTCAAGTACCCATGCTACACTTTTTGCGGCTCCTGCAGTGCCCCTCCAACTCCTCAGGGCCAGGTACATCACATGTCTCAACATGCTTCTTCCTTCTCCACACTCTCCCAACATCAAACCACCACCCATAGCGCTTTTTCTATACACACTTGCCGCCCACACCTCCCTCCCTGTTCTCTCTCTTTGCTCTCTTCATCCCTATTTGCATTTTTTCTTGCTTCTCTTCTCACCAGCTTCTAAGATGAGCCACTCTAAAGCCCTGCGCTGTCCACTCCTCCACTTGCAGCTGCTGGAATGGCCTTGGGTCAGCCATAGCTCTCGCAGGAGTTGTCCCTGAAAAGGCAGCTTCTGGGAGAGCTCTCTCAACCCTACCCACCTCACAGAGTGCCTGTTGTGGGGGGAGGAAGGTAAAGGAGATTGTGACTGCTCTGAGATTCAGAGTATAGAGCAGGATATAAATCCAATACATTTTTCTTCTCCTCCACTCTTTCCTACCCCCATTTGCACCTTCCACTCTTTCCCTAATCTCACCTACGCCCAGGTCCCTTTAACACTCTAACTCCCCCACCCCACACTCCCCCCCTCTCCTTCCTTCACCTGATCCAGTTTGAAGCCCTTCCCCTCCCTCTTCTCTTGCAAAGCTTCCTGACCACCAGATTTTATTCACACCCAGGAAGCCTTTTGTAACCTTTCTCTGCTCCCTCACCATGCCTTTCCAAAGCAACTCCGCACAAAGCGGCTCAGCCAAGACAAAAGCCTCTCTCCAGACCCATGAAAGGGGCTCTCCAAGAAGTCTCTGTGGCGGCCCCCACCAAGCCACCCCAAGCAGGATGGGGGAAAAAGAGACTCCTATATGAACATATATATGAACCTATGAAGCTACCTTCTACTGAATTGGACCCTCAAGTTCATCAAAGTCAGTATTGTCTACTCAGACTGGCAGTGGCTCTCCAGCAGGGAATGAACCCCGGACCTTCTTGCTTACCAAGCAACAGATGCTCTACCACTGAGCCACCGTCCCTCCCCGCAAAAAACCTCCCTCAAATCAGATCTTAAACATATGAAGCTGCCCTTCTACTGAATCAGACCCTCGGTCCATCGAAGTCAGTATTGTCTACTCAGGCTTGTAGCGGCTCTCCAGGGTCTCAAAGCTGAAGTTTTCCCACGCCTGTTTGTGCCTGGACCCTTTTTAGTTGGCGGTGCCGGGAACTGAACCTGGGACCTTCCGCTTACCAAGCAGATGCTCTACCACTGAGCCACCGTCCTACTCCTCGCAGCCCCGCTCTCCCTCCCTCTTCCCCTCCTCACCTCCTTGACGGAGACGCGCTCGCCGGTAAGGATCTCCTCCTTGTCTTTGGGGGTCTTCACCATCACCCGGATGAGGAGCCCCCCTGGGCCGCCCTCCCCGCCTCCCACGGCGGCGCCCGCGGCTGCATTGGCGCCGCTCCCTCCTCCTCCGCCGCCTTCTCTGCTGCCGGCCGAGCTCGCAGCCGAGCCGGGGCCGCCGCTGAGCTCCGCCATCTTGGCTGGCTGGCCGGCCGACCGCCCCCTCGCCTATTTCTCCACCAAGGCGCCGGCCGGCCACAGACAACGAGGAGACAGAGAGGACCCCGCCACCAGCCACCACCACAGAGGCAAGATTCCCGCCTCCTCCTCGGCTTCCCGGCCAATGCGCATCCACGGGGCAAGAGCGACACTTCCGGTTTCAAAGAGGAACCCGCCGTTTCTCCCTCCCTTTCCTTGCAGCGGAAGGAAGTGGGCGGAGAGGCCCACTAGAAGTTAGCCTCTTTCCCCCAACGAACCGGCTTTGTATAGGAAATTATTAAAGAGCGGGAGAAAATTTAAAACGGAAGTAGTCATTAGTGCGACGGTGGTGTGGTTGACGCTTTATTTTTGTGGGTTACTCCAGAAGTTCAAAGTGCAGCGCAACTGCCAACACGTTGAATGTATTTATAGATGAGTCACGTTGAGACGCCGGATTAACTTCGGCCATGGCTGTATGGATATAGCTATACCGTTCTAGGCTTTGGCACCTCTATGATATTAACCCATTAGGCCTTGAATGAACTAGAGAGAGGCAAAAAAGTTTGATTAAAATATCTGAAGTGCCTTCGGGAGCCAACGTTGACACAGGAAAGGCCGCCTTTGGCCATGGCGCCAAAAAGGCATCGGTGGTAAATAGTCTATAATTTGTATTGAGGGAGAAAGTTCAAATTTAAAGCGGACGTTACTGCAGGGATTGCCGTGGCGCATCTCATTCTCTCCAAGCCCTTATTCGGTCTCTAAGGGAGCCTCCCCGCCATCGGAGTGTTCTAGAATAGCTCTGCTTTTTTTAAAAAGGCGACGCGAAACTCCAGGCTACAAGTGGCCCGGCCGACGCGCCTATTTGCTAACACTGGGTCGTAGCGACACCATCAGGTTCGGTGGGGAAACTGCAGCCTGAAGGAAGAGCGGAAAGAATCGGCTATTGCAGAGCCGGAAGCGTGTGTGGCATGAAAACTACAACTCCCAGAATGCTTAGAGGGAGCAAAGGAGATCAGCTGATGGGAGGAAGCTGCCCTGCTACTGCGTTTTCTCCAGTGGTTGACTTTCGCCTTTTCTGCGTTTTATAAGGAGGGTTGCCATGCTGCGCCCCAAGGCTTTGACCCAAGTGCTGAGCCAGGCCAACACGGGAGGAGTTCAGAGCACCTTGTGAGTAGTTGGGAGGTTTCGGGCTCCAATTAAACAAAAAAAGCCAACCACCGTTCCTGGCTTTAAAGTGGAGACATTGCAGTGTGGTGTGGCGGATAGGTCCATGAAGCTCATTGGGCCACTTGCTTCAGCGTAACCTACTTCACAGGGCTGCTGCTGAGGTTAAAAATGGAGGGAGGGAGCAGGAGAAGCATGGGTACTGCCCTGACTTCCTGGTGAGGGCGGGTGGGATGAAAATGTAGTAGGACTTGAACGCTGTCTGTATCCCCCTCCCAAGTTATTGGTAATGAATCAGAATCACAGAGTTAGAAGAGGCCATACAAGCTATCTAGTTCAGGGGTGGCCAAACTTGCTTAATGTAAGAGCCAACTATAGTGAGTGTCAGATGTTTGAGATCTGCATGACATGAACATCAGATGTTTGAAAGCTGGAAGGTAGAGGTGGAAAGAAAGCAACTTTAAGTGCATTCTCCAAGTTACTGACTGGTTTGGCTTGGAGAAGTGATTTAAAGAGACAAATGCCTTCTCCAAGCCAGCCAATGGGGTGGTGGGGCTTTAAGAACCACACAATATGTATGAAAGTGCAATATGTGGCTCCCGAGCCACAGTTTGGCCACCCTGCTATAAACCAAGGACCTGACTTGCCATCTTCTGGGCCTGGAGATGGTCACTGTGGTGGTGTTGGGGAGAGATTTGTGAATTTTTTGCATGTGTTTCAAATAATCTTTGATATGTTAACTTAAATCAGAACATCCATGTGCCAAGGTTCTTATGATGGGTAGCTTATTTTTAAAATTCTTTTGAAGGTGTTTTTTTTGTTCCATTCTTTCTACAATGATCTCTTGGTAGGCCACACAGCTCTCCCCCACTCCATTTTATCTGCAGAACTGCCCTGTTAGGCTAAGCCATGGATTTGTGTAGTGTCTTTTGACAACTGTTGGAGCCATTGGCCATCACTGATGAATACTGGGGCCCTGAATTCCATCAAGTTGATTATGCATTGGGTGAAGTAGTGCTTCACCCCTTGAGTGTTTTGTACTTTCCTGTCAATTTTTCTGAGGATTTTAGCTACTATTTTAAATTATAGAACTAGCTGTGTTTTTAAAAAGTTGTTTTATATCTGTGATGTATGTTTGTTTTTATAAAACTGATTTGAAAAAAAAAATCAATACATGTTAAATAGTAAGTGACAGTAATGTGTATTTGGGTAAGAGAATAACAGAAAAAACTATGCATAAAGTGCAAATATTCAAAATTTTCTCTGTCAGTAGAAGCCAACAGGAATGAGAATATTTTTCCACTCTCGTCTTCTAAAGCAACTGATAAACACATTGAACTATCATACCCCTTAATTGTCTTGCATTTTATAGATTTCTTCCCCAAAATATTGGTAGCTGTGATAGCTAAGTGGAACCTCTGTGTTCAGGGCAGTATGCCAGATGCTGGGAACAAACAACAGGGTAGAGCTCTTGCCTGTATGTTTCACTTGTGAGCTTCTCAGTATTATGTGGCTGACCTCTGTTGGAAACTGGATTCAGGGCTGGGACAGATGTTGGTCTGATCCCGCGGGACTGTCCTTATTGGACCAAAGCAATACTTAGGTTTACAAGGCAATTCTGTCTCCATGCTAAACTCTAGAAATCTCTCCATGCTTGACTCTAGAAATATTCGTCCTCCTTCCTGAACCCTTCTTGGCTCCTGTCCTTATTTGCTCTCTGCACTGTGTCTGCTTTCTCCTCCAGACTCCTGAACAATGAGGGCTCTCTCCTTGCATATTCCGGTTACGGAGACACAGATGCCAGAGTCACGGCAGCCATTGCGAGCAACATCTGGGTGGCCTACGACAAGAACGGCCACCAGGCCTTCAACGAAGACAACTTGAAGTTCATCCTCATGGACTGCATGGTACATACCAAAGACTGTTTCCAAGGGCTGCTTCCTGGGAAGCTTTGGGCTGCTTGGCATGTCCCTTTCCTGGTTGGATCCAGGCCCATGTCCTGATGTGCTCACTTTTAACAGATGTTGCTCCATGCCTGCATATGGAATGAAATTGTCCAGGGGAGGAGTGGCTGAGAGTCTGATGCTGCAAGCGTTGCTGGTCTGCCAGGGGTTTTGCAGGGGGTATGAAGGCAGGCATCTTCCAAGGGGAGGAGGCAGGTATCTGGGCAGTGGATGTTTGGCTTTAGTCTAAAATTTTTAATTATCACTTGTAAGCTGCCTTGGCTCAAGAGGAAAGGTGGCGTATAAATATTTTAATAAATGAAAATAAATGATATGAAGTGCAAGAATTTGGCTAAACAAGTTACAGTATAGAAGTGAGGGAAGGGACATTTGAATCAATTCAGTAGAACTTTAACATACTGTGTTTGCAATAACCCTTTTTTGTTCCCCCGGTTTTTCAAAGTTATTCCAGCCCCAACAGCAGGCAGAAAAACGTTGGTGTGAGGAATAGAAATCACCTGATTCTAGATCTCCCTTCTCTTTCTCTTTAGCAGCTGGCTTTTCCTTGTGAATTGGGAAGGGCAAGAGGAGATCTCTTAAAGTAAAGCACTGGACCTTTCTAAATTAACTGACTCTGGTACCCCTTTTGATGTCACTTCTTAGCGATGGTTGCTGTTCCTTCCAGCTTTCTTCCTGTGTTGAAAGGGAGAGATCTTAACTGAGCTGTTGTGTGGCTCAGGGCTACTGTCCTGTGGTGAATGTAATGTGTAGCAGGCTTTAACGTTTCCAGGAACAATTCAAGGTGCTGGTCTTCACTTTCAAAACCCTGTGTGGTTTGGGACCAACATACCTGAAGGCCTGTTTAATCCCTTATGAACCCTCCTGACCTTTCCAGTCATCTTCGGAGGCCCTGCTTTGTGTGCCCCCATCTTCTGAGGTTAGGCAACCTGGGATAGGGCCTTCTTGGTCATGGCACCAAAGCTCTGGAACTCTCTTCCCAGTGAGATTTGTCCATCCCCTTCTGTTGCTGTCTTCTGCCAGTGGGTCATAACTGTTCGTTTCATTTTGGCATTCCGCCAGGAACCCCTCCTTCCTGACCAGTGTTTTATAGCTGCTGTGTTTACATCTCTGTATGTGTTTTAAACTCTGTTTCTGATTTGTTTTAATGATGTGCATTTAGGTGGATTGATTTTAATGGTCTTCAAATTGTGATTTTATCAGGCCTCAGATTCAGTGGGAGCTCACAGGAGCACAGCTCCTGAACCTTTCTGAGAGTTTCACCTCCTCCTCCTGAGAATTTCACCTCCTTGTCCATTTAATAGTAGATGCAGCTGCATAACAATCCCTGGATGAGCTCCACCACCTATTTTTCTACAAAACGACCTCTGCATTTTATCGTGTATGTTTTACTTGTTAGCTGCCTTAGCGGCTCTTGTGAGAGCAGAAAAGTGGGATATAAATTTTGTAAATGTAAAGAAATGAAGTAACAGGCTTGTCAATGAAGGCTGAATTTCGTCTGTCTTTTGCACAGCTTAACAACAGCCAACGATGGCAGAGCAAACAGAATAGCTGTTGTGTGGCCTATGGCTACCATAAGAGAGGGATGAAAACAATCTGTCTCCATGCTGCCTAGCTATTAGAAGTGGGGTTGTCCCCCAACACACACGCAGCCCTGAAGCAGAGCTTGCATTCCTGTAAAGCCTGAGGAAGGCAGAAGTTCTGCTGATACAGCACCTCCACTCACAGCAACTGTCTGCTTTTGTGTGTTTCTGGTTGGAAAAGTCCCAGGGTGGGACTTCTACCTGCTCTGCAGTTTGTGAATTGGACACTTTTAATTCAACTTTTATTGCTTGTCCTTATGTTCTTTCATTCTCTCTCTTCCCCACTCCCCCCCCCCCAAAAAAAACCCAAGGAGGGACGTGTCGCAATCACCAGAGTTGCCAACTTACTGCTGTGCATGTATGCAAAGGAGACAGTGGGCTTCGGGATGCTGAAAGCAAAGGTAAGCCCACCCTCCAGTGATTCGGAGGCCTTTTCTCCTGGCGGGAAGGTCATTATTAGTTGTTGCTATACTGACTTGCAGCCAAATCAGCACAGAACTTTGTGGCCCGTAGGAGGCTTCCCAGTAAACTGTGGCAGAGGTTTGGATGCTGCAGGCTCTTCCCCCAGTTAGCAGAGAAGGAGGTGTGCTTCCCAGGATCTAGGGAGGGGCCGTGGTTCAGAGGGAGATCATCTGCTTGGCATGCAGAAGGCCCCAGGCTCAACCCCCAGCATCTCCAGCTGAAAGGAGCAGGGGGTAGGTGATGCAGGTGAGGCATTGGTTCCCTAGGGTGTCAGAGCAAACAGTACTGATCTGGATGGGCTGAGCTGACATGAGCTCTTTTATTAGAAGATGATCGTAGACTTTCTTTCATTCGTGTCATTCTTTCAGCTGCAAAATTTTACGTGGCTGTGACAGGTTTTTGCAGCTGTTGGTCTAGGTGTTTATATTTTAGTAATCTGCTTGGGACTAATAGTTTAAGAAGCAGTATGAGAGAGAGAGATGGAATAGTTAGATATGAACAGTGCTTTTTTTGCAGAAAAAGCCCGGCAGGAGCTCATTTGCGTATTAGGTCACACCGCCTAGCCTGGGAGCACATGGCTGCTGCATAGTGGGTCAGGCCAGCGAAAGCCAGGCCAGACAGAGCTCCACTCCTGTGGGTTCTGGCAGAAAGAAAGCCCTGTATATATATATATATATATATATATATATATATATATATATATATATATATATATATATATATATATATATATATATATATATATATATATATATATGAGAGAGAGAGACTGCGAGAGATTATATGTGAGAGAAACAGAGAGAGAGATTGATCGATTGATTGATTGGATAAATATGAGATAGATATGGGCTGATAAAGTATAAGGCAGCTTCACTTGTGCCTGGCCTCAAACAAGGCCCAGGATCCTTGGACCTTAAACGCCTTCCCTCAGTGAGAGAATCAAAGCTATCCACTTCATAAACACAGCGCAGAGTGTCCATACCAGTGAGCTTGGTCACCGACGCCTTTTGAAAGGTGAAAATGGAGCTGCTCATTTTTTCAAGCAGTTGTTTGGGGCGCAAATATTGCAGCTGCCTGAATTGTAGTGTGGGTTAACCATCACTTGGAACCCCTTGAGGCGGAACGGTGGCAAGCTCTGTGCCGTGGCTGCGGCCAGTGCTGCCTGCCGATGACTTCCCCTGGGTATCCCAGTGGGTCAGAGGCTGACCTAGAACTTCTGTCTCACAACCAGAGCTGCTCTGAAGGAAAGGCAGGGGAAAGCAAGAGCCCTTCTTCAAATGGGTGGTGAGGGGGGCAGAGGCCAACCACCTCAAGAGATGGGGAGCTTGGCTCTAGTTAGGGAAGAATAAAGCCCATAGGCTCCTGGGCACAAGCTTGAGTGCCCCAAACCCCCTGCTGTAGGATCTCTTCCGTGAAGGAATGACAAGGGAGCAAGTGGGCAAGCCGTTGATCCAAGTGGGCAGCCATGTTGGTCTGAAGCAATAGAGCAAAGTAGTAGACAAGTTTCACCTTTAAGACCAACTTAAGTTTTATTCAGAATGTAAGCTTTTGTAATTGTCTGACCATCAACCAGAATCAAACAAGACTCACCTTGACTTTTATTTAGTTTGGAATGGGAGGCTTAACTAATGGTTTTGGTTAGAAGAAGAAGAATTGCAGATTTATACCTCGCCCTTCTCTTTTCCTGTAGAGATTATATGTAGTAGCATTTTCCCTCAGTGCTCTTGTGCCCCCCCCCTCCACACAGATCAGAAACTCGGGCTACGGTTTGTACCTCTCTGAACACACTTGGCAAACTGCAGCTTCCAGTTCCTTGTCTGCTGTAATTCCCCCCTACTCCTGTGCTCCAACCAGTTCACCAGGTGGAAGTCACTCCTAACCCACACTTCTTCGCCTTGTTTTCTGTGACTTGGGCTGGTGCCTCCACTTTGCAGAGCTCCGGAATCAACTGCTTTCTTGCTCTCTCTTCCTAGGCCCAAGCGTTGGTCCAGTACCTTGAAGACCCGCTCACTCAGGTAGCAGCATCGTGAGCCACAGAGCCAAAGAAATGAGGGAAAGGCTTTTGTGACTTTGCTCAGAAGGTGCTGTTTCCAAAACAGACTTTTACACAAGAGAAACCGGGTACTTGGAAATTGGAGTTTTGGCTCGCAGGCTCTGCCTCCTACCAATACTGTGGATCACGTCAGCCCTCCTGTGTTATGCGTCTTTCAAACAAATTTAAAGCAAAGGTGGGAAAAGAATAAAAGGCTGTGTTCATCAGCTTGAGTCCTGGTCTCGTTTAATTTAGGGGCCAGAAAAGCTATCTTAAGTGGAGCTGTGAACAGTAAAACAAGGTTTGGTGAAGACACTTTCAGGAGATGTCCAATGATACTGGAAGGATCGTCTACTTTAATTTGATCGCAAGGCAGTCATCAACTGAGAAACCTTCAAGTGGTCCATGCAGTTTTCTTCTTTGTTGTTGTTCAGTTGCACAGTGGAGTCCAACTCTTTGCGACCCCATGGACCAAGTCACGCCAGGCCCTCCTGTCTTCCACCATCCTCCGAAGTCTGCTCAAATTCATGTTAGTTACATCAGTAATGCTGTCCAGACATCTCATCTTTTGCCGTCCCCTTCTTGTTTTGCTTTCTATCTTTCCCAGCATCAGGGTCTTCTCCAGGGAGTGCTCCCTTCTCATTTGGTGGCCAAAGTATTTGATCTTCAGCTTCAGCATCTGACCTTCCAGGGAACAGTCAGAGTTGGTTTCCCTTAGGACTGACTGATTTGATTTTCTTGCAGTCGGAGGGACTCTCAAGAGTTCTAGCCTATGAGAATTACTCTGGAAGGTGACCAGTAGGTGGCAGCAAAAGCTTGAAAAGAGACTTCCTCTTTTGTGTTAATGAAGGAGAGGCAATTCCTGTAACTCTTCCCCAGCCACCTTGCCTTATTAGTTTGGTTTCACAGTTGAATTTGGCGTTACTGTAACAAGCGTGCGTTCCCAAATTTGCAGTGTCTGAGTCGACACAATGACAGGGCAAATAATCTGTAGCTGGCTGCTGATTGTTTTCCCCAGCAGGTGTTTTTCACACCTTATTGTGGCAAACCTGGCCTTAATTTTTATGCTCTGGACCCAATGTAGAAAAATGGCTGGGGGATGGACTTGTTGGTGAGATTTGGCAAGTATTGGGAAGGTCTTTCCCCGATGCTTGTCTGTTCTTCCTTTCAAGCATATCTGGTCCTTAATAATAACTGTGTGCTTTCAAGTTGCAAAGAAATCACAGCAACCCCAGGGGTTTTCAGAAGTGGTTTGCCATTTGCTGCCACTGTGTAGCAACCATGGCCTTCCTTGGTGGTCTCCCATCCAAATAATAACCAGGAGTGACCCTGCTTAGTTCCCAAGATCTAAGGAAATCAGGCTAGCTTGTGCCTTAGGTCCTTTCTCTAAAGGTCCAGTTCTCTTGGCTCTATGTAAAACATAAGGAGAAGCCATGTTGGATCTGGCTAATGGCCCATCCAGTCAACACTCTGTGTCACACAGTGGCCAAAAAACCCAGGTGCCATCAGGAAGTCCATCAGTGAGGCCAGAACTCCAGAAGCCCTCCCACTATTGTCCCCTCTCAAACATCTAACATTTGTTCTATGTGGCTCTTATGTTAAGCAAGTTTGGCCAAGTATCCTTGATCCTCCACATTTCCTGGTTAAGGCAAAATGCAGTTTTAACAAATAACAAAGATTATCCAACTCCAATGGTAACAAGACAAAGAAATTTTACTTACAAAAACTGATGCACATCTTACATGGCATAGTCATGTAGAGTCATTTAACTTATTGTGAACGGATTAACTTGGAAAAGGTAAGACCTTGCTACAGCTCCAAGCCCAGGTAAGAGACTGAAGAAGAGTGGTCCTATATGAAACAGAAGGCAACCAAGGGCCAAAGAGTCCCCGCATCTAACCAAGGAGAGGATGGGGCCAACTGACAGGTGTATTTGTGTGAGAGAATTCTAACTCCCTTCTAAGGAGTCTTTAGACTTGGTTTGAACTCATGTATTGGTCTGTTGAGGGGTCCACAGTATCCATAAAACACCTCCAACACCCCATTTCAATTGAATTCACTTTCTTCCTGTGAGCTTTCTTCATTTTCCAACTTTCACACCCGTAATGGGGAATACTGTGGCATGAATTAACTTGTACTTAGTCACCAATGACACTCCTTACACTTAAGAATCTTTCTTAGCTCCTTCATGGCTGCCATTCCAGACTCAAACTTCTGATTTCTTGAGTGTGGCCTCCCTTTTGGTTGATGATGGAGCCAAGGAATAGAAAAATCTCAAACAATTTCAGTTTGTTTGCTGTCAGCCTTGAAGTTGTTTGATTTCCCTGCTAGTCATTACTTGACACGCCACTGTAATCCTGCTTTGACACTTTATGTGTTTGCTGCCGCAGTTTCAATGAGCAGGGAGTGCTGTATAATGCACACCTTCATGCTCCAGCACTGGCGGTTTGGAGGCACTTGCTGCAATACAAAACTTATCCAATTCTGCCGGTGATCACTGTTGTTCTGGGAAACGGTGTGGCCATTTCATTGGCACTGCTCTGAGTTTGCTGGCAGAAAGAAGAAAACTAAAGTCATTTGCACAACAAATGTTATGATTTCCAGCAATTTTCACATAGTGGTGCTCCAACTGTCCCTAGTTACTTAGGGAGAGCCTACTTCCTAGCCCTTTTTTCTGCTTTGGGGAGTACCTTCTTAACATGTTCTAATTGTCCTTCTTCAGAGCTCAGCTCCCTCCTCAGAGTCTCTAGAAGAAAAAAATCTCTGCGATAGAAGGAGGTATTTTGTTTCTTGCACATATGCCTGTGCGCATGAATGCTAAAGCATCAATGGCACTGTGTGCCGCTGAGGCTCACTTCTGCTTGGTCAATTATTTTTCTAAAGACTGAGCAGGGCAGAAGCTTGCAGAGGACAGCATACTCCAAACGGAATAGAGCTGTCAGTTGTGGAGGTGGTTGGATTCAGACAGCGACCCCTAGTGTGAGAATTGGGTTATTACATGCATGTTCCTGTTTGTTTCTGTAAAGTATTGTACGGATGCTCTTTTTGCAAACAAGACTTCCAGCCAACTTTCAAAACATGCATTCTACTGGGTGGTCTCTTTCAAGAAGAAGAAAAACATGCCATTATCACAACCAAATTCACAACAACCCCATCCACACTCTTTGCCAAACATCCTCTGTCAGAGATTTTATATGAAGTTCCAGCATTAGTCTGTTTTGATTTAGCCTTTTTTACTAAGAATATCTTCCAGGATGTTCCTCTTCCTGCAGCCTTCCAATTAATGGAGTCCAAAATTTGCCTTGCACAAATGGGCTGTGTCTTGCTGCCAGTTCTGTAGTTGGTGCCTGCTTTCAGTTTGGTTACAATTAAGCAGAGGGACCCCAGAGGAGCCTGGCCTCAAATTCAGAAGGACGCAGAGAATAATTTGTCTTTCTTTACAAGCTCTGTGTTTTGCCTGGGTGTTGCAGACAGTTCCTTCAGTTAATCAAGTTATTCATAGGAAGGCTGCATGTCCTTCAACCATCGCGCTCTGCCACCCCGTGCAGTTTTGACTTTTTAATTTAAGGTGATCTCACAGTAGAAAAGGGCAAGCGTCCAGTAGCGCCTTAAAGACTAAGAAAAATTGTGACAGGAGATGAGCTTTTGTGAGTCACTTCTCCAGATCTCACAGCTTTTCGATGATAGCATGACCACATTTCTTTTCTCCGAGGGACCTAGCTGCTTGATCTAATTAGGCTGAGGCAGGATCTCATTAACTGCCAGCATGTATATTTTCAGTCCAGGAGTGGCTATTTGTTAGGCTTCTCCATCCCAGCAGAATTGGCTGCATCTTAAAATCTGTTTTGCACTCTAATCCATTTAAGCCTGCGACACCTCCTGTTTCGGGAAGGCTGCAGACTGCGGGCTTCAGATCTTTTTTTATCATACCCCCAAACATCTTTCTTCTGCCTCCCTCTCCCTCTGTTCAAGTTACTGAACAGTCAACTTGATAAAGAATTCTGGGAAGCAGAAACTTGCTCATTGGTTTTATGATGTTTTGGTTGGTCCTAATAAAAAGGGATTATGCAGTCTTGTTATTTCGTTTTGAAACTGGATCATTAAGCACAGAAGTGATGTTTTGGCAGCACTGTAGACTTCTGCTTTTGCGAAGTGGTGGCTGCTGAAAACCACTTTGAACAGGTTTGTGTCCCATCTGACTCTTGCTGCTCCCTGAAAGCAGTCCTGGATATCGTATTTTGGTAAGGGAGTCGAGGTTCTTGGCATCTCCAATCTCTTGATCAGAGTTGTCAACCTCCAGATGGCACCTGGAGATCTGCTATTACCGTGGATCTCCAGACAACCAAGATCACTTCCCCTAAGGAAAATGGCTACTTGGAAGGTGGACGCTGCGCCGTTAGACCCTGCTGAGGAAGTGAGCTCTAACTCACAAAAGCTTATGGTGGAATAAATTTGGTTAGACTTTAACAACTTTTTTTTGTAGGAAAAAGCCCAGCAGGAACTCATTTGCATATTAGGCCACACCTCCTGATCCCAAGCCAGCTGGAACTGCATTCCTGTGCGTTCCGGCTCAAAAAAAGCCCTGGAATTTAAGGCGTCACTGAACCTCTCTTTCATTTGAGGGAAGCTATGACAGTTAACGCTTTTGGTTCATGTTTATGTTTGTAGTATAGTCGTGTCCCCCCCATTTACTTAATTTTTTTTCTCTCTCCTTTTATTTTTCTCATGGTAGCCTAACACTTTCAAATAGCAAGCTGATTTTGATGAGGAAAAACAATGTTCAGCGAGGCGGAGCATGACAGAAGGACAGCCACTCAGTGGCAGAGAGTGACGAGAGTTGCCAACTTCAGGTTGGGATTCCTGGAGATTTGGGGGTGGAGCTTGTGGAAGAAGGGAGAGACTTCAGTGGGGCGTTATGCCATGCAGTCCATCCTCCAATCAGCCGTTTTCTTTAAGGTAACTAACCCCGGTGGTAGGGAGGTCAGTTGCAATTCTGGGAGCTCTCCCAGACTCGGCTGGAGGTTGGCAACCCTAGAGAGTATCTGCTTTGCATGCAGCAGTTGCCAAGTTTTTGTGGCCCTTTCTTATAAGACCAGGGTAACGCCAATCACCACTTGGCTTCAGGAAGGAATTTTTCTCCAGGTGAGATTGGCCCAGGGATCCTGGGGGGTTGTGGTGAGGGTTTGCCTTCCTCTGGGCATAGAGCAGTGGTTACTGGGAGAAGGGGGGGGGGAGTAATTGTGAATCTCCTGCATTGTGGAGGGGCTTGGCCTAGATGGCCCTTGGAGTCCCTTCCAGCTTCAACGTTCAATATAAAACCTGTCACTTTGAGTCAGAAGATCTTGGGAGCAAGTAGTGAGGCACATGGTCTGCGTTGGTGTAAAATGGTCTTAAGGAAAGCCAAGGGTTATGATCTAATGACCAAGCCCCTTCTTTGCATGCAGAAAGTTCCAGATGAAGTCCCGTGGCATCCTTAGAGCCACCACCGGACAAGCCTGTCAGAGAAACATTTTGCCTTTTCACAGGGAATTCCATTAAGTCTGTCTGTGCCAGATTAGCTTTCAGTTTAGTTTGAATTCTCTTTCCTGTGCTGGAGACTTCTCTGGTTACCAGTTCTGGGTTGGGAAATTCTAAGAGATTTTGGGGGTGGAGCCTGAGGAGGTTGGGGTTTGGGGAGGGACTTCATATTTCAAAGTAGCCATGTTTCATGCATCAGCATGCAATTTTTCTCCAAGTGAGCTGATATTTATTGCCTGAAGATCAGTTTTAATTCCAGATCTCCAGCCACCACCTGGAGGCTGGCAACCCTAGTTCAGCGGCTTTCTAGCTCTTGTGGAAACATTCCAGCCACTCCTGTTTTGATCATTTTACTTCTATTTTGAATGTGGTTTGCTTTGAATGGCAAATGACATCTGAAGCCTTGAAGTCCTGACATATCTTACTCCCCCTCCCGGCTCCAAAAAAAAAAAAATCTCCAAAACATTTACACAAGTTATGTCAAGTGTTTGAGCCTTTTTTATTTACAGTCTGCCCCCTCCGGTTGCATTTCTAACAAACTTGACAATCTGTGATGATGTTTCACTCTCTTCCACATTCCATTCTTCTGGTCTAACCGGCTTATTAGTCATTCGGGTTTCTGGTTGAGGAGGCAGATTATTAAGCGGCTCAGAGCAGAATGTGGTTTTTAACCCCATAACACAAAAAAGAACCAGGAAAACTGTACCTTCCATTAAAGAAAAACATGCAAGTTTCTAGCCTTCAGCCATGTGGGAAAATGCATGTGGTAAATTTAGGTTAAAGGTTCAGGCTGTGAGAGCGGAGGCATTTCGCCTCAGAAGTAAACCCTGGTGTGTTCAGTGGGGTTTACTTCTAAGTAAGTAGTGTTCCATATATGTAACCTTCTTGTAATCCTTACAACAGTCCCCTGAAGTAGGCTACTATCTCCATGTGGGGTGCCAACTTCCAGGTGAGGCCTGGAGATCCAGACCACAGAGATCAGCTCCCCTGGAGAAAATGGCTGCTTTGGAGGGCGAACTTCTTGACATTATAACCAACTGAGGTCCCTCTCCTCCTCATACCCAATCTTCCCCAGGCACCACTCTCTCAGATCTCCAGGAATTTCCCATCCTGAAGTTGGCAACTGTCTCCGTATCTCCCAACTGCAAGCTCTGTGGGGTAAGAAACCTGGACTTTCCTAATATGTAGGAGTCACTATACTATACCACCTCCACAAGCATATAACACTCCTGTGTGTGTTAAAACAGTTTGAGGAGTCACTTTTCTTTCAGGATGGCATAACTGAGAGGAGAGTGGATCAGCCATGAGGCAGTAGGGGAGAAGCCAGGGGCTTAACCCTTTCCCTGTTGGTTATTTTTTTCCTTCCTGCCCACACCGACCCCTAAGAATACATTTGTGAGTCCTGTGTGAGGAGACTCAGACATTTTCTTTTTCTCTCTCTGACTCCCCCCCCCCCCTTTGGAGGACTCAGTTTTATTTATCATTGTTTATTTATCTAATCTGGAGAACTGGGTTCAGTTTTCCACTCCTCCACATAAAGCGAACTGAGAGACCTTGTGTCAGTCTTTCAGAGCTGTCTAAGCCCCCCCCCCCCAAATAAGTTCTTGAGAGAACAGCTCTGAGAGGACTGTGACTGGCCCAAGGTCACCCAGAAGCTGCATGGGCAGGAGTGGGGAATCAAACCCTGTTCTCCCAGATTAGAGTCTGCTGCTCTTAACCACTACACCAAATGGCTCGCAATAACTGTGTCAGGTACATCAGACTGAGAGAGTACAACTAGCCCAATATAACAAAAAAATTTCATTTATTTAACAAATTTATATCCCACATGATTCTTTAGCTCTTCATATCTGAGGCACTTTACTGATTAAAAGCAGTTAAAATTCACAATTTGATAACTCAAAACAATTTAAAGCTGCTTTGAGTCAAGTTAAGAGCCCGTGGCAAAGAGTGGTAAAGCTGCATACTGCAGTCCTAAGCTCTGCTCACGACCTGAGTTCGATCCCCGTGGAAGCTGGGTTTTCAGGTAGCCGGCTCGAGGTTGACTCAGCCTTCCATCCTTCCGAGGTCGGTAAAATGAGTACCCAGCTTGCTGGGGGGGGAAAGTGTAGATGGCTGGGGAAGGCAATGGCAAACCACCCTGTAAAAAGTCTGCCATGAAAATGTTGTGAAAGCAATTCACCCCAGAGTTTGGAACTCAATAGGATCAGTGTTACACTGTCCACCCTCCAAATCAGTCATTTTCTCCAGAAGAACCGGGGAAGTGAGGGAAGAGGAGGCGCCCCTTCCCTCACAGCTGGACAGTGCTGTAGAACGGTCAGACGTGTTGTGGAAAGCGCAGCTGATCCGTTTGTAATGGATTTTTGCTGTTCCAGGGAAGATCTGCAGAGACCACAGGAGCGTGGCACCTTCTAAACTCCTGACAGATGTGGCTGTCTGAACAGACAATTCTAATCCATTCCTCAGGAATACTGACTGCGCATCAGATCGGCTGTCTGAGCGCACTCATAGTCTGGTAACCAATTGCAATGCTGGGAGATCTCCAGCTTCATCCGGAAGTTGGTAACCGTGCAAGATTTGGGGCCCTCTTGATTGGATATCTGTAGTTCTGGTTTTAGCCAGTTTTAAACACCATTTGAATGTCTTCCTTCCTTTGGATTGTATTTTGGAGTCTTCTTAACCACATTTCTAATACAATTAATAATTTTTAAAATGCCATGTAATGGAACTGGATCTTCACCAGAGTTCCTTCTAATCTGTGGAGTCTTGTGAGCAAAAATTCTACTTTGTGAGCTACTGGCATTAAAGTTGTGAGTGAATGATTTAACAACTAGATAAATTAGTTTGCTCTGGGGCCATCCTTCCTGAGCTAAGACAAAGATGTGTGAACCGGAAGCTAAAAAACTGTGAGCTAGCTCACACTAACTCAGCTTAGAGGGAACACTGATCTTCACCAGGAGCCAGATACATCAGGGTAAGACTCTGATCTGGCCTCATCTCTCGGTACCACTGTAGGAATCACTGTCCAGCTGTGGGCAACCTCCCCCCGCCATAACTTTTTCAAAGCCTCATCCAGGTGGGCAGCCATGTTGGTCTGAAGCAGCAAAACAAATTTTGAGCTTTCATGTTCACTCCTTCAAATACTGAACCACAGTTCTCTGTAAAATAGGAATACTGACCAGATTTTCTTAAAGTATGATTGGACTAAATTTTTTTTTTTAATTCCAGATTTCTTTTTTAAAGGATGCACATATCTTTCTGTATACATGCAAAATGTCAATAAATGAGCCATGGCTCTGTCAGTTATACTAGTCTGACTAGCATCCCTGAACTGAAGAGAGAGGAGAGGCAGTGGGCCACGGTGAGATCTGAAGCAGGGACCTCCCTGGCTCACATCCTTCTTTTCTTTTCAGTTAAAAGCTGGTGCGGTTCAACCGGCACATTATTTGCACAATATATAGAGAAGTAACGTATCTCATGTGGTGGAAATGCATCACATTTGAATTAATCTTCCTCAGCCTGGACTTCTCTGTCCTCAGCCTGGACTCATACAATAATTGAAGGGCTCGATTCAAGTCTGGCAACACCTTAGAAACCAACAAGATTTGGGGGGTGGGATATCAGCTTTCAAGCGTCAAAACTCCCCTCATCAGATAATTGAGGGAAGACAGTGGCCTGGTATCAAACCTTTCTGGTTACAAATAGCTGGTTAAAAAAAATATCCCTGTTACAGGCATTTGACTCAGAGTAGACTGTAATGTTTTGTGATGTGCTGACTTAGGAAAGAAAAGGTCCCTTGTGCAAGCACTAGTCATTTCCAACTCTGGGGTGACGTTGCTTTCACGTTTTCACGGCAGACTTTTTACGGGATGGTTTGCCATTGCCTTCCCCAGTCATCTACGCTTCCCCCCCCAGCAAGCTGGGTACTCATTTTACCGACCTCGGAAGGATGGAAGGCTGAGTCAACCTCTAGCCGGCTACCTGAAAACCCAGCTTCCACCGGGGATAGAACTCAGGTCGTGAGCAGAGCTTAGGACTGCAGTACTGCAGCTTTACCACTCTGTGCCACGGGCTCTTAACTTGACTCAAGGGAGCGTTAAATTGTTTTGAGTTATCAAATTGTGAATTTTAACTGCTTTTAATCAGTAAGCTGCCTCAGAATTGAAGAAGAAGATATTGGATTTATATCCCGCCCTCCACTCCGAAGAGTCTCAGAGCGGCTCACAATCTCCTTTACCTTCCTCCCCCACAACAGACACCCTGTGAGGTGGGTGGGGCTGAGAGAGCTATCACAGCAGCTGCCCTTTCAAGGACAACCTCTGCCAGAGCTATGGCTGACCCAAGGCCATTCTGGCAGGTGCAAGTGGAGGAGTGGGGAATCAAACCCGGTTCTCCCAGATAAGAGTCCGCACACTTAACCACTACACCAAACTGAAGAGCTGAAGAATCATGTGGGATATAAATTTGTTAAATAAATGAAAAATTTGGGTTATATTGGACTAGTTGTACTCTCTCAGTCCGATGTACCTGACACAGTTATTGCGAGCCATTTGGTGTAGTGGTTAAGAGCAGCAGACTCTAATCTGGGAGAAATGGTCGCTGGAGCACCTCATTATAAACATAACTTTCACTGTACTTGAAGGATTGATTTCCATTATCAACTTTGTAATCTTTTGCATTAAGCCTTTGGAAGCTTCAGAGAAACGGAGGCAGAGAGGCGCCACTTTCGTATCTGTCTGCTACTGTTGGCTTTTTTCTACAGCAGTTTGACTTGTGAAGAAGACTCTACTTTCCCAGTTCTTGGCTGAAACCATTTGGAGGCCTATTGGTCCCAAGAAAGACTGTGCATATTATAATACTTCACCTAATTTTGTCCTTATAAAGGACTGAGCATACTGTATGACTTCATCTTATGTACAATTCACTGCTTTAAGTGGTTGTTTATGTTTCCTTTATAAATTTCAATGAAAATTTGTTGATTATATTGGAGGCTGGTTTAATCACAGAACCCTTAGGGGCTCCCCTGCTAGTCATTTATCTGTGATTCTCTATTCAGATTGGGTTATTTAATCCCCAGGTGGGGGCAGGGGATCCCCCAGTTTGGAGGCCCTCCCCCCGCTTCAGGGTCGTCAGAAAGCAGGGGGAGGGGAGGGAAATGTCTGCTGGGAACTCTATTATTCCCTATGGAGATTTATTCCCATAGAAAATGCGGAATTGATCCGCGGTTATCTGGGGCTCTGGGGGATGCTGTTTTTTAAGGTAGAGGCACCAAATTTTCAGCACAGCATCTAGTGCCTCTCCCCAAAATATCAAAACGATTAGACCAAGGGGTCCAATTCTATGAGCCCCCAAAGAAGGTGCCCCTATCCATTATTTCCTATGGAAGGAAGGCATTGAAAAGGTGTGCCGTCCCTTTAAATATGATGGCCAGAACTCCCTTTGGAGTTTAATTATGATTGACACATCCTTGATCTTGGCTCCACCCCTAATGTCTCCTGGCTCCACCCCCAAAGTCCCCAGCTATTTCTTAAATTGAACTTGGCAACCCTATACCTATTTAGTGAGAGTAGTGGTTCCCAAAACCATAGGGAAACATCCAGTATTCTCCATTTTGTGTGTCTTGGGCAGCAAACAGAAGATTTCTAACTGAGGTCCCTGGGATGTGTCTGTAAAGATTTGTTCCTGTGACTCTCCTGGAAGTTTTTTCAGTGGGCTGATTTTTTCTTTTTGTAGTATTCTCAGTGGGGTCTGAAGATTGATGTCTGTAGAAGATGGTGTTGGAGAGCTGCCTCTCTGTCTCCTGTTTGTTATCCCATTTATCCAGGACCACCTCAACACCTTATCTATCAGAGTTGTTCCAGAGGGTGTGGATGGCATTATGTCCTGAGGTGCTGAGATTCTGGGCCCAGTAATATTTCCTGTCCACAGTCCCAGGCTACTAATATCAAAACAAAACCTGCGATCATGAAGCACTACTTAATAACCACTACTATTAGTACAATTGAATGAAGACAGCCCTCCAGAATGATATGAATTCCAGCGATGTGATAAAGTATGCAATATCTACACATATTCCGGATATCAGATGTACTTTGGAACTATATTCTCCATCAGGGATAATTCCACTCAACTTCACACAACTCAATTTTCATTCAGAGTAAACCATATATACTATGAGACTTCAGTTCATAATAGAAGATGATATTGGATTTATATCCCACCCTATACTCTGAATCTCAAGAGTCTCAGAGTGGTCACAATCTCCTTTACCTTCCACTCCCACACACACACACAACAGACACCCTGTGAGGTAGGTGGGGCAGAGAGAGTTCTTGCAGCAGCTGCCCTTTCAAGGACAACTTCTATGAGAGCTATGGCCCAAGGCCATTCCAGCAGCTGCAAGTGGAGGACTGGGGAATCAAACCCAGTTCTCCTAGATAAGAGTCCGTACAGTTAACTGCTACACCAAACTGGCTCTCATCTGGCATCAGCTCTTCCATGGTCACAAACTGAATTTTATCTCTTCACCATTGTTCCCTCTAAGCTGCAGAGTCTTCTGAGCAAAAATTCTGCTTTGTAAGCTACTGTCATTAAAGTTGTGAGCTACTGCATAAATTAGTGTGCTCTGGGGTCATTTTTCCTGAGGTAAGACAAAAATGTGTGAGCTGGAGGCTAAAAATCTGTGAGCTAACTCACGCTAACTCAGCTTAGAGGGAACACTGCTCTTCACTCAGAGTATGAAATGTTCCTTTGTGAGGCTTCAGTTCAAAAGTACAACAGGCAACATCTCTTCAATGAACACAGACGAATCTAGCCTGAAGTTAACAAATAACCATTTATTACTCTCTAAGAAATAAGGTCCCACAACAGTGCTCTAGCTGCATCCAGCTGGCCCAGCCTCTGTTCTGGAATAGTTCAGTATTGTCAGCTCTGGCTGGCAGAGTAGTTCTCCAGGGCCATTTCCAACAATGGCTTTCTGGGATCCTTGAACTAGGCAAAAGAATAAATAGACACAAATCTGGCATTAAAGCTTGTAATATCCAGAAACCAGTGGGTGAACATTTTCATCTTCCAGGGTATTCCATTGCCGATCTGGAAGTCATTATTCTCCTATGAAAGAACATCAAAGGGAAAATCCAACAGGAAACTTTGTTATTAGCATTCATCATGAAGTTCAACACTGTCACTCCTCCAGGTCTGAATAATGATCTGGCATTTGTCACTCACTATAATTTCTTAGCGCATTCCACCCATACAGATAGTTCAACTGCACCTATATAATTTTCAAATTGGATCTGCAGAGTAAATGTTATGTTAATCCTACTTTGCCTGTCTCTAAAATTGGGTGTGGCCCTCATCCCAATCCCATGGATTCTGATCGGTTACTGGCCTCTCTCACTAATATTTATTTCTTTAATTAATTCTATTTTGTATCCCACAAATATCTTCCCACCTCCACCACTGTCTGTGGCTTTTAGTATAAATTTGCCTAATAGATGAATACTTCATGCATCTGATCAAGAGAGCTCTGCTTCATGAAAGCTTATGCTGGAATAATTTTAAGTGTCCAGTAGCACCTTAAACATGGTTATTATTTTCCTGCTACAAGTTGGCAAAGCTGCCCATCTGGAATTAACTACAGATGTTAAGAATTGAGCCAGAGGCCTTTGACAGGCAAAGTATGTGGTCTCTCAAGATGCAAACAGGACACACGAAGATGCTCAATCAAGGGTTGCCAACCTTCAGGTGGAGCCTGGAGGTCTCCCATTATTACAACCAATTTCCACACAACCCAGAGCCGGCAGATCAGTGACCAAGAGTCAGACCATGGGACCACCCAGGCTAACATAGTCTGACCGGTGGAATTACCACTCATCTCCAGCAGACAGAGATCTTGGAGAAAATGGCTGTTTTGGAGGGTGAATTCTATGGCATTGTACCCCACTGTGGTCCCTCTCCACTCTCAAATCTCCAGGATTCTCAGCCTAGAGTTGGCAACCCTACTTCCACAAGTTTGTTGTTTGGTATTGGAACAGCTTCCATGCAATTATCCCACAATCAAGAGCCGCTTATTTTTGAGATTTATGCTTGTTACAACAGGAAGGTCGATCTTCATTTGTTTGTGTGTTTGAATATTGAAGTGTAAAGTGGGGGGGTGTCTGTTTTGACAGAAATTCTTTCTTTAAATAAAATATTCTCACCAGTGAGGAGAACTAATCCTCCTCCCTCTTTTTACTTTGTGGCATCCTCCCATCTGCACACACACAAAAGCAACCCACCAAAATATTCTTAAAGCAACAGACCATTTCTTTTAGAGCAACTCACAGCTGATATTGGACCCAGGAATGAAGAAAAATGCTTAATGCAATAGAATGTTATTTCAGTGATATGAAACAGAGAAGCAGTGTTTGGTTTCCTCCACCTTCATGTTCAGTTGTGGGTTAAAAGTAGAACCCCCCACACACACTGCTAGACGTCAATACCTGGACATTTTGGGGGTGCAGCTGGGGAGCAGGGCCAGATCTAGGGTGGGGGGCAAAGGGGGTTGCTTGCTCCCGGCGCCATTGGAGGGGGGGCACCAAATTGGTTATGGTGTCCATTCTATTCTATGGACCCATAAAGTAGAATGGGCCCATAGATCTGGTCCTTCTGGGGAGAGTGGGATTTAGGGAGGGGAGGGACCTCAATAGGGTATAATGCCATAGAGTCCATCCTTCAAAACAGCCATTTTCTTCAGGAGAACTGGAGATATTCTGGAGATCAATGACAATAGTGGGAGATCTCCAGGTGTCACCTGGAGGTTGAAAACCCTGTTGTCAAGGGGTGGGCAGATGGTTGGAGGAGGTGGCTCTTCCCCCAGCACATCTTTAAACCTATGATTTAGTTCTGCTATTGCTATTTTGGTTGTCATTTATAGCTTTTAACTTCAATATCAGAAATCAGAAAGCAAAAAAGAAGCATTTCAGTCCCCACAGTGCCTGAATAAGTGTTCAGTATGGCCCCAAACCTTGCTTTAATAAAACTGCAAAGCATATAAAACATCCGCAACAGACAAAGAACACCCTCAGGTAGCCACTACGTTTGCTTCAGTTAAAATCTCTGGAATGCTTTCAAGCAAACATGAGGGGTCTGGAGACCAAGTCCTGTGAAGAAAGGTTGAAGGAGCTTGAGATGTTTAGCCTGGAGAGGAGGCTGCTGAGAGGTGATATGATCACCATCTTCAGCTTCTTACTTGAAGTGCTGTCATATAGATGATGGTGTGGAATTGTTTTCTGTGGCCCCAGAAGGTAGGATCAGAACCAATGGGTTGAAATTAAATCAAAACAGTTTCCAGCTCAATTAGGAAGAACTTCCTGACCGTTAGAGCAGTTCCTCAATGGAACAGACTTCCTTGGGAGGTGATGGGCTCTCCTTCCTTGGAGGTTTTTAAACAGAGGCTAGATGGCCATCTGACAGCAATGAAGATCCTGTGAATTTAGGGGGAGATGTTTGTGAGTTTCCTGCATTGTGCAGGGGGTTGGACTAGATGACCCTGGAGGTCCCTTCCAACTCTATGATTCTATGATCAAGGAAGCACCCTCAAGAGGCCTTCTTCAAAAGAATGTCCACAGGCACCTTCCGGAAGATGGCTAGCATCAGTGGCCTCCAAACAGCCTTCAGAAGATGACCCTTACAAAGAGCCGGCCCCATAACTGTAAAGGACTCCACCCAAACTGAGAGAGAGAGAGCAAACAACCCCTTGAAAGGGCACCAGGTGATCATTGTTTACACACAGGTTCCTTTTGTAAAAAAAAATTAATGTCGTTGTCTTTGGTTACATTGTATGCTAAGAACACAAGAAGAGCCCTGCTGGATCAGATTAATGGTTCATCTAATCCAGCATCCTGTCTCACACAACCAATTACTCTGAATGGCCAACAACAGAGGGATTAAGCCCTTCCCTTGATGTTGTCTCCTGGCTCTGGGATTCAGAGGCTTAGTGCCTCTGAATGTAGATGTTCCCCTCAGTCACCATGGCCTGTAGCCACTGGTTGACCTACCTTCCATCAATCTATGTTGTTCAGTTGCACAGTCAAGTCAGACTATTTGCGACCCCATGGACAAAGTCATGCCAGGCCCTCCCCTTTTAAAACTCTTTTCCTGTGGTCATCATTTAGTCATGGTCTGTGTAAAGTAGTATTTCCTTTTGTCCATCCTGAATCTACTGCCCACCTGGTTCATTGGATGCCCTCGAGTTCTGGTCTTTCGGGGGAGGGAGAAAAATTATAACACTGTTTTGAAAGCAGACTTTAAAAGCATTGTGTTTGTGTTACGTGCCATCAAGCTGTCTCCAACTTATGGCAACACTATGAATCAATGACTTCCAAAACATGTATTTGAGGAAGTGTGCATGCACACAAAAGCTTATACCCAGAATTAAACTTTGTTGGTCTTAAAGGTGCCACCGGACTCAAACTTTCTTCTATTGCCTCAGACCAACATGACTACCCACCTAAATCTATTCCAAAACATTTACACCCTTGCTCAGCTCTTGCAAAATGAGGGCCGTGGCTTCCATGATGGAGTGAGGCTTGCCAAGTCCAATTCAAGAAATATATGGGGGTGAAGCCAGGAGATTTGGGGGTTGGGCCAGGAGACATTGGGATTAGAACCAGGAGCAAGGGTATGACTAGCATAATTGAACTCCAAGGGATTTCAGGCCATCACATTTAAAGGGACCGCACACCTTTTAAAATGCCTTCTTTCCATAGGAAATAATGAAGGATAGGGGCACCTTCTTTCGGGGCTCATAGAATTGGACCCCCGGGCCCAATCCTTTTGAAACTTGGAGGGTATTTTGGGGAGGGGCACTGGACACTATACTGAAAATTTGGTGCTTCTATCTCAAAAAATAGCCCCCCAGAGCCCCAGATACCCGCGGATGAATTCTCCATTATTTCCTATGGGAATAAGTATCCATAGGGAATAACAGAGTTCCCAGCAGACATTTCCCTCCCCTCCCCCGCTTTCTGATGACCCTGAAGCAGGGGGAGGGCCTCCAAACCAGGGGATCCCCTAAGAACATAAGAACATAAGAGAAGCCATGTTGGATCAGGCCAGCGGCCCATCAAGTCCAACACTCTGTGTCACACAGTGGCAAAAAATGTTATATACACACATACACTGTGGCTAATAGCCACTGATGGACCTGTGCTCCATATTTTTATCTAAACCCATCTTGAAGGTGGCTATACTTGTGGCCGCCACCACCTCCTGTGGCAGTGAATTCCACATGTTAATCACCCTTTGGGTGAAGAAGTACTTCCTTTTATCCGTCTTAACCTGTCTGCTCAGCAATTTCATCGAATGCCCACGAGTTCTTGTATTGTGAGAAAGGGAGAAAAGTACTTCTTTCTCTACTTTCTCCATTCCATGCATTATCTTGTAAACCTCTATCATGTCACCCCGCAGTCGACGTTTCTCCAAGCTAAAGAGTCCCAAGCGTTTCAACCTTTCTTCATAGGGAAAGTGCTCCAGCCCTTTAATCATTCTAGTTGCCCTTCTCTGCACCTTCTCTAAAGCTATAATATCCTTTTTGAGGTGCGGCGACCAGAACTGCACACAGTACTCCAAATGAGACCGCACCATCGATTTATACAGGGGCATTATGATACTGGCTGATTTGTTTTCAATTCCCTTCCTAATAATTCCCAGCATGGCATTGGCCTTTTTTATTGCAAACGCACACTGTCTTGACACTTTCAGTGAGTTATCTATCATGACCCCAAGATCTCTCTCTTGATCAGTCTCCGCCAGTTCACACCCCATCAACTTGTATTTGTAGCTGGGATTCTTAGCCCCAATGTGCATTACTTTGCACTTGGCCACATTGAACCGCATCTGCCACGTTGACGCCAACTCACCCAGCCTCAACAGATCCCTTTGGAGTTCCTCACAATCCTCTCTGGTTCTCACCACCCTGAACAATTTAGTGTCATCCGCAAACTTGGCCACTTCACTGCTCACTCCCAACTCTAAATCATTTATGAACAAGTTAAAGAGCATGGGACCCAGTACCGAGCCCTGCGGCACCCCACTGCTTACCGTCCTCCACTGCGAAGACTGCCCATTTATACTCACTCTCTGCTTCCTATTACTCAGCCAGTTTTTGATCCACAAGAGGACCTGTCCTTTTACTCCATGATTCTCAAGCTTTCTAAGGAGCCTTTGATGAGGAACTTTATCAAAAGCTTTCTGGAAGTCAAGGTAAACAACATCTATCGGGTCTCCTTTGTCCACATGTTTGTTCACCCCCTCAAAGAAATGCAACAGGTTAGTGAGGCAAGATCTTCCCTTGCAGAACCCATGCTGAGTCTTCCTCAATAACCCGTGTTCATCAATGTGCCTACTCATTCTGTCCTTGATAATGGTTTCTACCAACTTTCCCGGTATTGAAGTCAGACTGACTGGCCTGTAATTTCCCGGATCTCCTCTGGAACCTTTTTTAAAGATGGGGGTGACATTTGCTACCTTCCAGTCCTCAGGAACGGAGGCAGATTTCAATGAAAGATTACAGATTTTTGTTAGAAGATCCACAAGTTCAACTTTGAGTTCCTTCAGAACTCTCGGATGTATGCCATCCGGACCCGGTGACTTATTAGTTTTTAATTTGTCTATCAGTTGTAGGACCTCCTCATTTGTCACCTCAATCTGACTCAGGTCTTTCAACACCCCTTCCAAAATTAGTGGTTCTGGGGCGGGCAAAAAGTTCTCGTCTTCTACAGTGAAGACGGAGGCAAAAAATTCATTTAGCTTTTCAGCCATTTCCCTATCCTCCTTCAGTAATCCTTTTACCCCATGGTCATCCAAGGGCCCCACTGCCTCCCTGGCTGGTTTCCTACTTCTAATATATTTGAAGAAAGTTTTATTGTTGGCCTTTATGTTTTTTGCAATATGCTCCTCATAGTCCCTTTTTGCCTGCCTGATCACAGTCTTGCATTTGATTTGCCACAGCCTGTGTTCCCTTTTACTAATCTCACTTGGACTGGTTTTCCACCGCTTAAAGGAGTCCTTCTTACCTTTTACAGCTTCCATTACTTTGTTTGTTAACCACGCAGGCCTTTTCTTATGCCTGTTTGTGCCTTTCCTAACTTGTGGTATGTATTTTATCTGAGCTTCTAGGATTATAGTTTTAAATAGCGTCCAAGCTTCCCCAAGGGTTTTGACCGTATGTACCTTTCCTTTCAGTTTCTTCCTCACATGCCTCCTCATCTCAGTGTATTTACCCCTTTTAAAGTTAAACGTGGTTGTGGTGGTCTTTTTGGACAACTCCCTATTTATACAAATGGTGAAATCAATAACATTATGGTCACTGCTCCCAAGCGGCACAATCACTTTTACATCTCTCACCAAGTCTTGGGCATTACTTAGGACCAAATCCAGGATCGCCCCACCCCTGGTAGGTTCTGAGACCATCTGCTCCATAGCACAGTCATTGAGAGCATCAAGAAACTCAATCTCTTTCTCTCGACCAGAACACATATTGACCCAATCAATCTGCGGGTAGTTAAAATCACCTATTACAACACAGTTTTTACGTTTAGCCGCTATCTTTAAGCCTTCCATCATATTATAATCGTCCTCTCTCTTTTGATTTGGTGGGCGATAACAAACTCCCATAGTTAAATTTCCTTTTGGGCCCTCTATTTCAACCCAAAGCATTTCTAAAAGTGAATCTAATTCTCTGATCTCAGCCTTACTGGACCGTATATCCTCTCTGACATACAGAGCCACCCCACCTCCAACCCTTCCCTCCCTGTCCTTCCGATATAGTTTATATCCAGGAATCACCGTGTCCCACTGATTCTCCTCATTCCACCAAGTTTCTGAAATTCCCACAATGTCTATGTTTTCTCCCAACACTAAACATTCCAATTCACCAATTTTACTTTGAACACTTCTAGCATTTGCATACAAACATCTATAATTTCCCAGGCGAGCTAGGCCCGCCACCTTCCTCCTGCCGCCTCGAAACACTGGCAGACAGTCCATATTGTTTGTCACCTTCACAGTGGACAACTCCGGTCCGTTACCCAGTAGAAAAATAGCAGCTAACCCTTCATCTCTTTGAGACGAGTCCTCCCGAACCAGAGACATTTCATCTCCTGTCGGCTTTCCCCCAAGATTTAGTTTAAAAACTGCTCTGCCACCTTTTTGATTTTAAGCGCCAGCAGCCTGGTTCCATCCGGGGACAAATGGAGACCGTCTCTTTTGTACAGCTCCCGCTTGTTCCAGAAAGCATCCCAGTGCCTAACAAACTTAAACCCTTCCTCCTTACACCATCGTCTCATCCACACATTGAGACTTCTAATTTGTGCCTGTCTCTCCTGCCCTGCACGTGGAACAGGTAGCACTTCCGAGAAGGCTACCTTGGAGGTCCTGGCCTTAAGTCTCCTGCCTAGCAGCCTAAATTTTTCCTCCAGGACCTCACGACTGCATTTCCCCACATCGTTGGTGCCAACATGCACCACGACCACAGGCTCCTCCCCAGCACTGTCTATCAGTCTATCTACTACACGCGTAATGTCCGCTACCTTCGCACCAGGCAGGCAAGTCACCATACGGTCAGTACGCGGTTTCGCCACCCGGCTGTCTACTTGCCTAATGATCGAATCACCAACTACCAATACCCCCCCTCTCCCCCTGCTCAGGGATGGTTCCTTGGCGTGAAAGGATTCCCGCTCACCAACCGAAGAAGAGGTCCCTTCTGAGGGCGCATTCCCCTTATCCTCAGCACGGTGCCCTGTTCCCTCTCGACCCTCACGCTCTCTGGCAGCAACGGGGCTGCTACGTTCAGAGCGGGGCTCATCTAATACGCCCCCGAGAGTCTTCCCCAAGTGCCTAACTGACCGTCTCTGCTTCTCCAGGGCAGTCACCTCGGCCTCAAGGGTACGAACTCGTTCCCTGAGGACCAGGAGCTCCTTGCATCGAGCACACACCCAAGACTTCTGTCCTTTGGGCAGATAGTCATACATGTGACACTCAGTGCAAAACACTGGAAAGCCCCCAACCCCCTGCTGGCATTCTATCTCCATTGTATATATATATATTAAAATATACAGTCCTCTTTAAATGCTGTTTAAGTGGCTCCCCTTCTGGCGGGTCAACTTACCTAAACTTACCTTATTGGGAACTTACCTTATTTGGAGAACAAAGAAGCCAGGGATCTGGGTTCCTGCTCCTTAGGGAGCCCCTAGGCGAAGAGCCACAGGCCAAGAGCCCTTTAGCCCTTTAGCTCTCGCCCTTTGGCAAGGCGCAGCTTAAAATGCAAAGAGGTGGAGCAGAGGCACTCCTCAGCAATCACTCTCAATCAGCAGCAATCACTCTCAATCTCTTTCACCCTTAAGGCAGTCAACCAAACAAAGAGCAGTCAACCAAACAAAGAGCAGTTCCCCAGCTATCACACCTTAGAATTTTAGGCAGCCCCACAAACCTTAGAATGTAGTCCTTCAAAACTCACAAATTCTCAGCAATTTCTCCAGCTGTCTCAGCTATCAGAGCTGCTCTGCTCTGCTCCTCTCAGACCTCTGTGAGATGTGCTCAGCCTTTGGCAAGGCGCAGCTTAAAATGCAAAGAGGTGGAGCAGAGGCACTCCTCAGCAATCACTCTCAATCAGCAGCAATCACTCTCAATCTCTTTCACCCTTAAGGCAGTCAACCAAACAAAGAGCAGTTCCCCAGCTATCACACCTTAGAATTTTAGGCAGCCCCACAAACCTTAGAATGTAGTCCTTCAAAACTCACAAATTCTCAGCAATTTCTCCAGCTGTCTCAGCTATCAGAGCTGCTCTGCTCTGCTCCTCCCAGACCTCTGTGAGATGTCCTGCCCCCACCTGGGGATTGGCAACCCTAGATGGAGTTGATCCATCTCAAATTGGGTCTACCTCTTTTCCTGTTGCCTTCAACTTTTCTCAACAAAGTACAATAGCCTCAGTTTCATAATTTTAGCTTCTGGGGAGAATTCCAGCTTGATTTGATTGACAAATCAATATCAGTATCCATAAAACTATCCTCCAACACCACATTTCAAATGAATCAAACTTCTTCCTGTCGCAATTCAGCAAACAGGAATATTTGACTCCCTGCTACGGAAAAGCCAGTGAAGGGATCCTCAGACCCTCTCCCAGCATTTCATGTGTGAAAACGGAGACATTCTTATTATACCTTAGTTCTTGTTCCAAGTGGGCATTTTTTGTAGCAGGAACTCCTTTGCATATTAGGTTACACTCCTCCTGATGTAGCCAATCCTCCTGGAGCTTACAGGGCTCTTCTTATATAGGGCCTACTGTAAGCTCTTCTACAGCAGCCATTTTCTCCAAGGGAACTGATCTGTGTCGCTTGGAGATCAGTTGTAATCTCAGGAGATCTTTACTCACCACCTGGAGGTTGCCAACCCAACAGCCATTAAAATATTCTTTTCCAGCAGTTGCCGTGTTTAAAAGGGCAGGCTATGCCCTGCATGGGGCCTTAGTGCCCATGCGCACACACAGACAAGGAGGCCTGCGACAGACAAAGACTTGTCTATTACCCCACTCAAAGATATAACCTCTGCAGATCCTGAGGAGGAAGGAGAACCGTAGCAGGTGCCAACACTTGCTAAAAACATTCTCCTAAGTCAGGGGTGGCCCAATTTAACATAAGAGCCACATAGAATAAACATCAGATGTTTGAGAGCTGCAAGACAGGAAAGAAGGAAAGGTGAAAAGAAAGCAAATAGATGGGGGGAGAGGTGGAAAGAAAGCAACTTTAACTTTCAGTGCATTCTCCAAGCTGCTGGCTGGCTTAGCTTGGCTAAATGTTTTAAAGAGAGAAATACCTTCTCCAAGCTGGCTGACGGGGCAGTGGGGGCTTTGAGAGCCACACAATATGAGTAAAAGAGCCACCCGTGGCTTTCAAGCCACAGTTTGGCCACCCCTGTCCTAAGGCAAAGGGGGGGGGGGACTGAGTCATTGCTTTGACAGGGACCAAGGACTAAATACGGAGGTCTGCAGTGACCTCTGCCAATTTCTTCAAGATCAGCCCCCAGCACCTGGTTGACTGGCAGCTTCCCTGGGTCCACCTTCCTCTGACCTTACGTCAAGCCCCAGGTGGAGTGGGTGAGAAGCGGAGCTGGTTCATGTGACACTCCCAGGTGAGCCGCAGCAGGGGAGGGGTTGGGTCCAGCCCTTACTTGTTCAACCAGTGCAACGGGAGAAAGCAACACCTCATTGACTCAGGGAGCGCTGCACCTTTAACCTGCCCTACCGGTGCTTCATTTTTTCTCCCTCTCTGTCTCTCCTGCCACCTTGATGGTATTGCCTCCCCCGCCCAGTCCATCCGCCCTCATTCCAAACAATCGCTTTGCCTTTGAGCAGATAAACTTTGCTCCTTTTCCTCTTTGTCCAGGTACTCAAGCAGTCTGTCTACCAGCTTAAGTGGCTTTTTTGCGTCTCTGCAAGGGGAAAAGAAGTACAGGCTGCTGTTTCCTCCCCCCCCCCCCCACCACTTCCTGGTTTGTTGGATTGATGCTTGGCAGCTAAGGAAGGAAACCGAGGAAGGATCCCCCAGTGGCAGCCAGCCCACCAAGGCAGGGAGCCATGGGTGCGTCAGAGGAGGATTATAACTTTGTTTTTAAGGGTGAGTGTCGGTTTTGGGTTCTCTTTCTGCAGAGGCATCCTCTGTGCTCTTGGAAAAGTGTTGCCTCTCAGACCCGTAGGGGAAAAGAACACCTAGCATTTATCTATGCTCCTGAGTTTCCCAAAAGATTCTTGGAGTTGTGAGAGCTTTAAAATGTTATTGTCGATTGAGCATAATCTTTTGTAAGAATTGACTGGTTCTGCTGATGAAAAAAGGCTTCCTATCTTCTTTTAGAGGGATGTGTGCATGTCTCATGAAGGCCATCATCTCAGAAGTGGCATTCCCTCCAGGTGAGGAAAATTGCCTCTTCTAAGATAGTGCCAGACGCCTGTGGTTTTCATACATTCTTATGTCAAGATGATGCACACACTTAAAAAGTTCTGCTGCCACCCATTAGACTGATGGCAAGTTTTGAGTTGTTTAAAAGGGTTTTAATTGATGGATCATAAATCATGAAGAATTAACTCACTGATGTCAGAACTAGGCCAATAAGGTTTCTGTGACTGATCAGTTAGATTAATAAAGTTTTTGGTTCACTAAAAATGCTTATGGTTAATCAGGGAGATTTCCCCCCTATTTTAATAAAAGAATTTGCAAAAAATAAGAGTGACACAGGCACTATTTTAGAAGATGTATTTCCCTTTCGGACTTGCACAGGATAGAATGCCTCTTCTGCTGTAATGCACTGGCATAATCTAAGAAGAAGCATTCCCACTGAGGAAACATTCCCTCTGAGGGAATGCCTCTTCTAAGGTAGTACCTGCTGTGCCACGTGTGGGCATTGCCTAAGACTGGGCATCCCTCCATCTCTACTTCACTTGGGAATATCTCTCCTATAAAAATGTCTGCTTTGACATGATCTTGTATCCTCAACATACAAAAAAACAAAGACTATTTTCTTCAGTATTCTTTCTTTTATTCATATAGACCAGGGGTGGCCAAACTGTGGCTCAGGAGCCACATGTGGCTCTTTCAAACATATTGTGTGGCTCTTGAAACCCCCACCCCCTCACCCCATCAGCTGGCTTGGAAGAGGCATTGGTCTCTTTAAATCACTTCTCCAAGCCACTTGAAAAATGGTGACTTCCAAGTGACTTGGAAAATGTGTTTAAAGTTGCTTTCTTTCCACCTCTCTTTCCCCTCCCCATATTTCCTTCCTTCCTTCCTTCCTTCCTTCCTTCCTTCCTTCCTTCCTTCCTTCCTTCCTTCCTTCCTTCCTTCCTTCCTTCCTTCCTTCCTTCCTTCCTTCTCTCAAACATCTTACATTAATGTCTTTCAGCTCTCAAACATCTGACACTTATACTATGTGGCTCTTATATTAAGCATGTTTGACTACCCCTGATATAGACATGTATGCAGATTTAATGCAGTTATTTATTGGCTATATTGATACAGAGTATAAGGATCAAATGGGTTGCTTTCTTAAATCTGATCCTAATGGGGCAGTTGCCCATCTTCCTCCCTATTTGGTTTTTAGTGTTAACTTTTTTCCTACCTTGCCTGTTTCATCGTGGTTGCTGTAAAGCAGGGGTGTCAAACATGCAGTTCTGGGGCCGAATCAGGCCCCCAGAGGGCTCTTATTAGCCCTCCCCCCCCCTCGAGCAACTGGCTGTCATGTGCTTCCTTCTCCCTCTCTCTCTTGCTACCTTCTGCATAACAGCTTGCTTTGCAAGGCTTGCTCGATTGCTCAGGAGCTACAGAACAAAACCTCTGTTTTCTCCATTGGCTGAGGGTCCTCCCCACCCAGGCCCTTGGGGAAGGAAGGAAAGAACCAAAGCTTCCTTTGTCCAATTCCCTGGATCCTGTAGGAGAAATACAAAGAAAGTGCTAACGTTTTAAGCATGTTTGTGATATATTTGTGATTGTCTGGGTTCTTTATAACATTTATATCTCTGCTACTTAATCTTGAATAGGTACATCCATGGCCTGACCTGACATGGCTTAGCCCAACCCAACATGGCTCGGCCCCTCAAGGTCTCATTTATGTCAGATCCGGCCCTCATAACAAATGAGTTCGACACCCCTGCTAAAGCGTGCATTAAAAATAAGCTTTGTTGGATTGCTAAATTGGAGTAGAGTAGCTTGCAACTACTTGACACCTCGACAGCTTCAGCGGGAAGCCTTGGCACAGCCCTTTTGCTAAGTGAGACCAGAGCGACTTGGCCGAGCTCTTCTGTGCATTCAACAGAAGCAAGCTAAACTCTGCAAGAGATCACCTGCATATCAGTTAGGATTCACAAACATGACAGAACAAAAAAGAACTGGCCTCAGAGCCCACTGCTCCAAATGGTAATCTTTTTTTGTCATAATTGGAAAGGCTGCTTAATGGTGACATATTTTTATAACGATCTGAAATTTGTCATCTATCTCTAAAGATATGGGGGGAAATGGCATGCCTTTACCTTCACCTTCACCTGACTCTTCACTCCCATTCTGTAGCCTAAGATAGACAGGGAGAGGGATTTGCCTGCAAACTGCCACTGAATCCATACTGGAGAGAGGATCTGAACACAGGTCTTTCACGAATCATACTAATCCTTGCTATTATTCTAATTGGTCAGTCACCAATTAAGGTCAGAGTATTTTTTTTTCCTGGCCCAGGCTAGCCCAATCTCATCAGAACTCAGAAGCTCGCTAGGGCTGGTTCTGGTTAGTATTTGGATGGGAGGCCTCCAAGGAAGTCCAGGGTTGCCACACAGAGACAGGCAACGGCAAACCATCTCTGTTTGTCTCTTGCCTTGACAACCCTGCAGGGATGCCATAAACCAGCTGTGACATGACAGACGCTTTCCAGCACAGTTTGTTCCGGATTCTAAACAAACCACTTCCCCAGTGTGATGTTTGCTTTTTAGCTCAACGTGCAGTTTAAGTGGGAGTTGGCAGAGAGCTAGAAACTTGACAGTTTCATTCAGCTTGCCTTTCACATACAACACCTTTCTGGTACTGATCTTCCTGATATGGATTAGCAGTAATCCGAGCAGGGGTTGACATCCAACACGGAGATTCCAGCGTGTCGAATTGGTGAGTCAGTCTCCTACCGAAATATTGCAAGTGCCAGAGAAAGAAGATATCTGGAAGCTAAACAGCTACCATCCGTAGAAAAGAATACTGTAGATACCCTTCTCTCAGAGCAGCTCACAATCTCCTTTATTTTCCTCCCTCACAACAGACACCCTGTGAAGTGGGTGGGGCTGAGAGAGCTCTCACAGAAGCTGCCCCCCTTTCAAGGACAGCCCTGCAAGAGCTATGGCTGACCCAAGGCCATTCCAGCAGCTGAAAGTGGAGGAGTGGGGAATCAAACCCAGTTCTCCCAGATAAGAGTCCGCACACTTAACCACTACACCAAACTGGCTCCAGAGAAAAGGGCGCCCGCCTGTTCCGGGAATGTTCACCCTGTCCCTTAGTAGTGCATGTAGTTAAGGGTTAGGAAGAGCGTAATGTAGGGTTGCCAATCCCCAGGTGGGGGCAGGAGATTCCCCGGTTTGGAGGCCCTCCCCCCACTTCAGAGTTATCAGAAAGCGGGGGTGGGGAGAGGGAATTGTCTGCTGGGCACTCCATTATTCCCTATGGAGATCGATTCCCATAGAGTATAATGGAAAATTGATCCGTGGGCATCTGGGGCTCTGGGAGGCTGTTTTTTGAGATAGGAGCACCACATTTTCAGCATAGCATCCAATGCCCCTCCCCAAAATAACCTCCAAGTTTCAAAAAGATTGGACTGGGAGGTCCAGTTCTATAGCCCCAAAAGAAGGTGCTCCTATCCTTCATTATTCTAAATGCAGAGAAGGCATTTTAAAGGAATGTGGTCCCTTTAAGTGTGATGGCCAGAACTCCTTTCAGAGTTCAGTTGTGCTTGCTACCCCATTGTCTCCTGGCTCCACCCCCAAAGTCTCCTGGCTCCACCCCCAAAGTCCCCAGGTATTTCTTGAGTCAGACTTGGCAACCCTAGCCTAATGTGAGTCTTAGCCAGCCAGGACTGGAGGTGAGGCTATACAAAGAGATGGAAACAACAGACAAGGAAATGGCAAAATGTTAGTTTGGCTGAGAGGGAGGAATGGAGGGAAGCAAACAACCCATTTGAACCGGAAGAAGGTTAAGCCAGGCCTCCCCCTAGTAGATGCTAGCAACATGCAAAGCAGGGTTACAATCTCCAGGTGGCACGTAGAGATCTCCCGCTATCACAACTGATCTCCAAACCGAGCTGTTCCCTCAGAGAAAGCAGCTGCTTTGGAGGGTGAATTCTATGGCATTATATCCTGCTGAGGTCCATCCCCAAACCCCAGCCTCCCCGGTCTCCACCTCAGGATGCCAGCCTCCAGGTGGGACTAGGGGATCCCCTGGTGTTACAGCTCCTCTCCAGACTACAGAGATCAGGTTCCCTGGAGATAATGGACACTCTGGAAGGTAGACTCTAGTCCGGGGATGGCAAGTTTGCTTACTGTAAGAGCCACATAGAATAAATGTCAGATGTTTGAGAGCTACAAGACATGAACATCAGATGTTTGAGAGCTGGCAGACAGACAGAGACAGGGGAGGGAGGGAGGGAAGGAAGGAAGGAAAACAGATGGGGAGGTGGGGGTGGAAAGAAAACAA
This sequence comes from Heteronotia binoei, assembly GCF_032191835.1. Lineage (NCBI taxonomy): Eukaryota > Metazoa > Chordata > Lepidosauria > Squamata > Gekkonidae > Heteronotia > Heteronotia binoei. The sequence continues at coordinate 256,067,341 of NC_083223.1, forward strand.
CTTTAACTTTAAAACCATTCTCCAAGCCTCTTGCTGGCTTGACTTGGAGAATGATTTAAAGAGAAAAATACCTTCTCCAAGCTGGCCAATGGTGCAGTTGGAGCTTCAAGAGTCACACAATATGTGTGAAAGAGTCTCTTCTGGCTCCCGAGCCACAGTTTGGCCACCCCTGCTCTAGTCTATGGCATTGTGCTAGAAGCAGGTCATTCTACCACATCTGTATATCCGTTCTCTTTGGATCAGAGGCAGAATTGCTCAACTCCTCCAACCTGGAAGGCTGCCCAGGGTGTCTTTGTGCGACCCCCTTCCAAACCTGGCCGCCTGACTAGCATAGTGATTCTTAGAGAGACAACAGGGGTGGGCAGATACTTTCAAGGACCGGCAATTTTGATAGATTTCTGGAAAGGAACGTGGGGTGGCTGCATCTCTTCACATGAAGTTTTTCTCCCCCCACCCAGGAGTCTAAATATCCCCCAAAATCCTGTTCTGAAGGGTTTCCTGGCCAAGCCCTTCTTTACTCAGTGGTGTGGGTGATTCTCTGCTTGCTACAAGCTGCATTCATTTAATCAGTCTTTCTTGTGTTGGCTTTGGAAGGAGGGTGTGTGTCTGTGAGTGTGAGTGTAACACACACTCTCATCTAGAGATCAATGGTAATAGCGGAAGATCTCCACACCCTGCTTGGAGGTTGGCCATTCTATCTGTAGTACTATATACTGCTTGGAATACTCAACAATGCTATATAAATGCTTCAAGAGGGGAATGGATAAATATATGGAGCAGAGGTCCATGGGTGGCTATTAGCAATAGTGTATTGATGGAACTCTCTGTCTGGGGTAGGGTTGCCAAGTCTAATTCAAGAAATACCTGGGGACTTTGGGGTTGGAGCCAGGAGACATTGGGGTGGAGCCAGGAGGAGGTTGTGACAAGCATAACTGAACTCCAAAGGAAGTTCTGGCCATCACATTTAAAAGGACCAAACACCTTTTAAATGCCCCCCCTCCATTAGAAATAATAAAGGATAGGGGCACCTTCTTTGAGGGCTCATAGAATTGAACCTCCTGGTTCAATCTTTTTGAAACGTGGGGGGGGGGGGTATTTTGGGGAGAGGCACTGGACTCTATGCTGCAAATTTGGTGCCTATACCTCAAAAAAAACAGGCCCCCAGATACCCGTGGATCAATTCTCCATTATTTCCTATGGGAATCGGTCTTCATAGGGAATAATGGAGTGCCCAGCAGACATTTCCCTCCCCATCCCCCCACTTTTTGATGACCCTGAAGCCGGGGGAGGGCCTCCAAACCAGGGGATCCTCTACCCCCCCCCCCCGGGATTGGCAACCCTAGTCTGGGGCAAGTGATGCTCTGTATTCTTGGTGCTTGGAACACTTTCCCTATGAAGAAAGGTTAAAACGCTTGGGGCTCTTTAGCTTGGAGAAACGTCGACTGCAGGGTGACATGATAGAGGTTTACAAGATAATGCATGGGATGGAGAAAGTAGAGAAAGAAGTACTTTTCTCCCTTTCTCACAATACAAGAACTCGTGGGCATTCGATGAAATTGCTGAGCAGTTGGGTTAAAACGGATAAAAGGAAGTACTTCTTCACCCAAAGGGTGATTAACATGTGGAATTCACTGCCACAGGAGGTGGTGGCAGCTACAAGCATAGCCAGCTTCAAGAGGGGGTTAGATAAAAATATGAAGCAGAGGTCCATCAGTGGCTATTAGCCACAGTGTGTATATGTGTGTGTGTGTATAATTTTTTTTGGCCACTGTGTGACACAGAGTGTTGGACTGGATGGGCCATTGGCCTGATCCAACATGGCTTCTCTTATGTTCTTAAAATAGTGGGAGGGCTTCTAGTGTCCTGGCCCCACTGGTGGACCTCCTGATGGCACCTGGGTTTTGGCCACAGTGTGACAGAATGTTGGACTGAATGGGCCATTGACCTGATTCAACATGGCTTCTCTTATGTTCTGTTTTGCCTAGTAGGATAGTAAACTAATTGGGGCTTCCTAGCAGGCTTCAAGGGCCGCCCAACATATCTGGCCAGGATTTGTCTTTCTTAGCCACTTGCCAAAGGACATTGTTGCCTTTTTAGTGACTTGTGGCTTGTTGTGTTTTTCCTTCTTGTAGCAATTTGGGGTGGGGCAGGGGGAGTGCCATGTTAATTGCTGTGAAGCGTTTAGGGTGTGAAATCACTGCTATGAATAAATGGATTAGGAGAACTTGGTAATGGGGAAGGAAGAGCTGGCAGTCTGGCGGTTCTGGTTGCAGACATGGGGAAATGCAAGGCCAAAGAAAAAAAAACCAGGAAGGGTGTACAGTAACAAAAGGGGGGGATAAGGGAGGGTAGTGGAGTAGAGTTGCCAGGCCTGTGTTGGAAAATACCTGGAGACTTTGGGGGTGAATCTGGGAGAGGGCAAGGTTTGAGGAGGGGAAGGGTCTCAGGCTCAGCAGGGCTTTTTTTTATAGAAAAAGCCCAGCCATAACTTATTTGCATATTAGGCCGCACCCTCTGACATCACCATTGTTTCACACAGGGCTTTTCTGTAAAAAAAAAAAAGCCCAGCAAGAACTCACTTGCATATTAGGCCACACCCCCTGACACCAAGCCAGCCGAAACTGCGTTCCTGCTCAGAAAAAAGCCCTGGGCCTCAGCATGGTACAATGCCATTTTCTCCAGGGAAATGATCTCTGCCAGCATCAGTTGTAAAAGTAGGAGATCTCCAGGCCCCACCTGGAGGCTAGCAACCCTATGGGGCAGACTGGCCCTCAGCTTACCAGGAAAGTTTCCTGTGAGCCACTGTTCTGGAAAGCCCCTGGCAGCTAAGAACATCCTGGTAGGGTGGGATGGACTCCATAATCCTTGAAGTTTTTAAAGGAGGGCCAGAGACGAACCTTAGATTAACCAGATGCACAAGTTGGTCTCCTCCAAAGCATTTATTTCCTGGCGCTCAAACTGCAGGGACTCCCTTTCCCTAAGAACAGTCCAGCCTCCTGTCTCACACAGAGGCCAACCAGTTCCTCTGGAGGGCTGACAACAAGGAATAGAGGCCTTCCCCTGATGATGCTTCCTGGCACTGAGATTCAGAGGTTGACTGCCTCTGAGCATGGAGGTTCCAAACTGATTCTTCTGCTGAGGAACCCCTTGGTGGGCAGAGTGTTCTCGGTTGCACACAAATTTTACAGGGTGCAAAGTGTTGGCCTTGGAAACCTGCTACCTTTTCAGAAAAGGAAATAGGGACATGCATGTAACGTAGGGTTGCCAAGTCTAACTCAGAAAATATCTGGGGACTTTGGGGGTGGAACCAGGAGACTTGCACATTCCCTAAAATAAATAAGTAAAAATACAACAGTGCAGTAAGCTTGCCTCCCACGCGCCCTCTGGCGGGAGACTTTTTCGTGCACACGTAGGAGCTTCCGGGAAAACTATGGTTTTCCTGGACACTCTAGCAATTTGGGAGGAAAACTCTATGGTACCATAGAGATTTAGGGATGCAGCCTGGGGAGGACAGGGATCTCAGTGAGGTACAACGCCATAGAGTCCACCCTCCAAAGCATCCATTTTCTCCAAGGGGACTGATCTCTGTAGTCTGGATATGAGCTGTAATTCTGGGGGATCCCCTGGTCCCACCTGGAGGCTGGCATTCCCAAAGGCAGAAAGAGAGTAGATGAATATGCATATATTAACATATGTATGTTTTGTGTTGCATAACTGTGTGCCATCAAATTGCAAGTAGTAACTGACTTATGGCGCCCCAAGGACCATGGGGTTTTCAAGACAAGAGATGGACAGAGGTGGTTTGCCATGGCCTACCTCTGTGTAGTAACCACGGTCTTCTCATTCAGGTAGTAACCAGGGTCAAAGCTGCTTTGCTTCCAAGCTTCCTCACTAGTGTGGGCTATCTAGGCTGCTACATATAGGCACTTTTTGTGAATTCTATCTGTGCATGTGTTTTGCATCTTAATATTATGTCCATTCTGTTTATCATTTCTTTATTGACATGGAATGTTATTTTATTGTTCACTGTTTTGAATAATGTCTTGTTAATTATTTGCCACTTTCAAAATGAATAGAAAAAACATCTCTGTTTGAAAATCTTAAAATGAGCGTGTTGAATGCGACAGCCTTGTTTTGAATCTTCTTCCCAGTGGTCTTGATTGGAGAGTCTGGAGTTGGGAAGACCAACCTCCTTTCCCGTTTCACTCGCAATGAGTTCAACCATGACAGTCGAACCACAATCGGGGTTGAGTTCTCTACCCGCACCATTATGGTGGGAGACGCCTTGGTGAAAGCACAGATCTGGGACACGGCCGGGCTGGAGCGTTACCGCGCCATCACCTCTGCGTAAGCCTAAACATAATCTGTTGTTATGGGAGCTGCAGGGAAAAATTCAGCAGTAAACCAGGAAGTGCTTGGCTTTCCATAAACTATGCAAAGCTGAATTATTCAAGAAGACTTTTCTACACAGGCAGTCGAGTAGCACTGTACAAAAGGCTTCACAAAGTTACTTTGATTAATTTTTGGGTACTGTGGTCCTACAGTGCGTAGTTTGTTGTGGGTTGGACCCTGCTGTGTAATTTTTGCATCACTTAATGCATCATGTTACCGGCTTCAGTTCTGTTTTAATATTTCTGATTGGTTCTACAACCCAAAACCTTTTCATTTGTCTACTGAATGTCCCATCTTGTTGATTGTATTGACTCCCTCTGTATAATCTGCCTTGAGTCCCAGCAGGGTTTTTTTTTTGTAGAAAAAGTCCAGCAGGAACTCATTTGCAGATTAGGCCACACCCCCTGTCACCAAGCCAGCCAGAACTGCATTCCTGTGCTCCGCTGCTCAAAAAAAGCCCTGAGTCCCAGTGAGAAAGGTGGACTATACATAATGTAAATAAAATAAACAAAATGTGCTGCTGCCACAGAGTTACTAGCTGATCTCTGGTAAGTCACTGTCTCTCTTCCTCAGCCCTTCTGCCTGCAATATGGAAAGAATGATATTGACTTACTGTATTTTTAAAATACTAAATCATGCTGGTTTGTAATAGGGAGGGACTGTGGCTCAGTGCAGGAGTCTCAGCTTTGCCTGCAGAAGGTCCCAGGTTCAACCCCCAGGATCTCCAGTTGAAAGGACCAATCAAGAGGTGATGAGAAAGACCTCTGCCTGAGACCTTGGAGAGCTGTGGCTGAAAGTTTCTGTTTCAAAGGAGAATCAGTGTATCCAGGGCTTTTTTGTAGCAGGAACTCCTTTACATATTAGGCCACATTCCTGATGTAGCCAATCCTCCTGGAGCTTACAGTAGGCCCTGTGCTATGAGCCCTGTAAGCTCTTGGAGGATTGGCTAAATCGGGGTGTGTGTGTGTGTGTGTGTGTGTGTGTGACCTAATTTGCAAAGGAGTTCCTGCTACAAAAAAAGCTCTGAGTGTACCCATATCATAGATAACTCAACCCCCCCATACACAGATTCTCTCATTCTCTCCTAGACCTTCTGACTGCAGGATGACCAGCAGCCTGGAGGAAAAAAAATGGCCTGCCCTTTTAGTAGAAGGCTTTAAAAGATGCTATTTACCTCCCTGCCATGAAAAGCTTGAACTGCTTATTTCCATATAGTTAACCTCCATTAAAGGGACGGGACATCTTTGTCAACACACTGCTGGAATCTCTACCTGCTGGACTTGCTCTGCCTGCTACTTGGGTGGCTGGTTTCTTCCTCCCCCTTGCAGACAGTCGTTGCAGTTCATGCTGACCAGGCAGGCAGCAGTCTTGGTGTCCAGACAGGCAGGTATGTAGTCTGCCATCCCATCCAGGAAGCTGGGTTGCCAACGATGGCTTGGGAAATTCCTGGAGATCTGAGTTGGATCCTGAGGGTGAGGTCTGTGGAGGGGAGGACCTCAGGAGTGTATAATTTCACAGGGTCCTCCATCAAAAGCAGCTATTTTCTTATGGGAACTGATTTCTGTATTCTGGAGACTGGTTGTAATTCCAGGAGATCTCCAGGCCCCACCTGGAATTTTAGCCACAAGACAGCCACAGAAGAGGGTAAAAGCAAACAAAAGCTGTGATAGAATAACTAGGAGACAACAATGACAATAACAATATGTAATTTCAAGTAAATTATAACAAAGTTCATACAAACGACTTTTCTATGATATTTGAAATCAGTCCAAAGCTTTAAAGAAGTGTGTTTTGTGCTCTCAATGCTTGCAATGCTTTCCTGCAGAGGGCTTGAACCGTTCTAATAGACAATAAAGTTTATTCCAATCTTGAGATGTAGTAGAATTCTAGGTTGCTTGCTTCTCAACAATAAGACATGGACCTAGAGAATTAAGCCTCTTGGGGCAGGGGGGTACCATAGAGTTTTTACCTGAATCCTAGAGCGTACCCCCACGCACCGTGCTCCGTGTGATGATGTCACTTCCAGGTGATGTCATCATGCCTGTCATGTCTCACAACAACGGAGCTTTTTGGGGATGAAGATCCCCCTGGTGGCCCGTTCCATGTCAGCAGGTTATGGGGCCCCAAACTGGGGGACCCCCGCCCCCAGTGGGAGTTTGGCAGCCCTAATTACTCTATTGCTTATCCTAATCTCTTTTAAAAAGGAGTGAACTACATGTCTCCAGTAAGTGTGCTTGAACCTGAAAGCTCACATCTTGAATAAAACCTTGTTGGTCTTCAAGGTGCCTCTGGACTCTTACTTTGTTCTATTGCTTCAGACCAACACGGCTGCCTGCCCTGACATATCCAACAAGGTATTTCAAGAAAGGACTCTGGAATACATTTTAGGACACCAATTCTGTTCAAATCGAGTGCTGGTTAGTATTATCAGTTCTCGGTATCATGAAGAATAAATTAAAAAGGTGTCCCAGAGAGGGTTGCCAAGTCCAATTCAAGAAATATCCGGGGACTTTGGAGGTGGAGCCAGGAGACTTTGGGGGTGGAGCCAGGAGACATTGGGGGCAGAGCCAGGAGCAAGGGTGTGACAAGCATAATTGAACTCCAAGGGAGTTCTGGCCATCACATTTAAAGGGACAGCACACCTTTTTAGATGCATTCCTTCCATAGGAAATAATGAAGGATAGGGGCACCTTCTTTTGGGGCTCATAGAATTGGACCCCCTGGTCCAGTCAATTTGAAACTTGGGGGGTACTTTGGGGAGAGGCACTAGATACTATACTGGAAATTTGGTGCCTCTATCTCAAAAAACAGTTCCCCCAGAGCCCCCGAAACCTCCAGATCAATTCCCCATTATACCCTATGAGAATCAATCTCCACATAGGGAATAATGAAGTGCTCAGCAGACGTTCCTCCCCTCCCCACCACCCCGTTTTCTGGCGAATCTGAAGTGAGGGCTTGACCTCTCTACTCACGAGTTGCAGCCACCTTCTTCCAAGTAACACAGACACCCCATCCCAGGAAGCCTTTCCAATTGGAGACTGGAGCCTCCGGAGGGGGAAAAAAATTACATGGTGGCTTTGGGGGCGGGGCTTCCCCCCGCCAGCCAACTGACTGGGGGTGGGAAGGAGACTGGGAAAGCGGAGGAACCCCTGCTGGTACCTGGGGATTGGCAAACCTAGTCCCAGATCACACATGCAAAAATGCCTGGCAAGGGAAAGAATATTGGTAGTGCTGGGAAGGCCATTTTTCAAGGATACATGTCCACTATTACCAATCTTTTGCCTCCAAGGAAAGCCAGGGTTCCCTGGGCCATGCTTTTCTTGTAAGGGAACCAACAGGGTATCTTTGGGGAGAAGTTTTCAGGCTTAGTTTGGTTTTTATCCACAGGAGGAACAGAGATAGAAGATATGGTGGGATGGAGGTGGGTGAAGATGGAGGAGCCAACCAAAGATGAAGATGTGAGGATGGAACCTCCCAAGGTGTTGGAGCACTAGAAGACAATTTTCTCTGTTCTCTTTCCACATCCCTGTTGACTTCTAGTTCTCCTCACATCATTCTCTTAATCCTGTTCCTTCTCTCCCCCGTGTCTGTCATCTCAGTTACTACAGGGGAGCAGTGGGTGCCCTCTTGGTTTTTGATATCACCAAGCACCAGTCGTACGATGTGGTGGAGCGCTGGCTGAAGGAGCTCTATGACCATGCTGAAGCCACCATAGTTGTGATGTTGGTCGGCAACAAGACAGACCTGGCCCAAGCTCGAGAGGTTCCAACGGAGGAGGCCAAAATGTATGCAGGTAGGGGCAGGCCTTCAGGAAGTTCTGTGTTTCAGAGAACAGCTCTTCAAAGGATTTACTCCCTCACATCTTTCTATTTGTGGTTCAGGGTATGAATCTTTGGCTGCTTTCACAAGAAAGTTGTCAAGATTTCCCTCCTTCTGTCTGCCTCTGAAGAACTTTTTTTCTTAAGCACATGTAGACGGCTCTCACACACACAAACAACAATAACATGGAATTCGTGCGACATGCTGAGTAACCATAGCAACCAAAATGCCGTGGTTGCAGTGATCAGCATTAGGAAGAACTGGTAGAAGCGGCGCCAAAAGCGGGAATTGGAGCAGGGCGGGGGGGGGGAGCAGTTTCCCTCCCTCAGAAAGATTTATTTTTTTTCCTTATATCTCTTTGAAGGTGAAGAAACAAATTGTTGCAGTGGGAAAACCCACAAGGCTTATGAGGGAGGGAAACTGCTTACCCCCTCCCCACCCCTATTCCCCCTTTTGGCTCTGCTTCCACCAATTCTGATATATATCTGATAGCCAAAGGCTGTGGAGATGGACAAATCTGCAAAATGGAACCAGGTTTCTGTAAACCTGGGGGGGACCCTCTTCACACTTGGGGAAAAGAGTGGTCTGGAAACGAGGAGGAGGAGGTAGAGAACCTCAGACAGGCAGGAGAGATAAGCCACAGTGGTATGGTGGATGGGGTGCGGGAGACACAAGCTGAAGAATGAAAGGGCTTGGGAGGGAGGCAAGCTGGATATGAGGAGGAACCAGAGGTGATGAGGATGAGAGAAAGATGGGAGTTCCTTGGTCCTCATAGGCCCCCCTCTTGTGCATATAGATGTTTACCTCACAAGGTAAACATGTGCGTTTTCCACATTTCCTTGGGGACTTCCGATACAACACAGCAGCCATGGGGTTTCCAGATGGTGGGTTTTCCCTCACTTTTCTTGCTGCAGCTCCACATGGTGGCTATATCCCCAAAACAAACTCAGACACAAAAGCTCACATCTTGAATAAAACTTTGTTAGCCTTAAAGGTGCCACTGGACTCTTAACTTTGTTCTACTGCTTCAGACTAACATGTCCACCCGCCTTGACATATCCAATAAGGTTAGGATTCTGGGACACCAATTCTGTTCATGTAGAGTACTGTCTAGTATCATCAGTCCTCAGTATCATCCACTCTGTTTAAGTGTATCTATGGGAACGGAACAAAAAAGAATCTGAAACATTTCTCCTGATGAAGCTGCACACAAAACACTTAGGGGATTGTACAATTTTTAAAGATTATTTTCCTCCTGCAACAATTTGTTCCTTCATCTTCAAAGAGATATAAGGGGAAAAAATGCATCTTTCTGCAATAAAGAGGATTGGAAACTTACTTTTAAAAAGAATAGGAATGTGGAGAAACCGTTATGACACGAAAACCATATGTCATTTGGCATCTCTGGTGGTGTGGGTGGGGAGCTGCCACAGAGGGACTGGAGCAGGGGAAATGGCACCAATAGGGGCACGATTGGGAAGATCCAGACTTTACCGTTCACATGGCTGTGATCTGTCCCAAAATATCATAGGAAAATAGGTTGCAGAAAGATCCACAAAAGCACCATAATGATTTGAGGATTTAGGGGAAACTAGCATGGGTTTGCAAAGAGTTGGACTTGACTGTGCGACTGAACAACAAAAAGCTTCTCAATAGCATCCAAGTTGGGGTAAACAACACATAAAATGAAATTGATGTGCCTTAATTTCTTAGGTAGGTCCTCTTAGGAAAGCTCCTTCTAGCACTATTTGTTCCTTAACATGTCTTTAGGACCTCCTCCTTCCCTTTAAAGCCTCTTGTGTTTTGTTTTGCCTTAAAAACTCAGGGACAAAAACACTCCAGATCAGGGGTGTCAAACTCATTTGTTACGAGGGCTAGACCCATGTCAGGTTGGTTCGGGGCCAGGCCATGTGTATGCCTATTTAAGATTATGTAGCAGAGAGATAAACTTTATAAAGGACACAGACAAACACATTTAATTTTTTAAAAAACAACAACCTTAAAACATGCTTGTTAGTCTTAAAGGTACTTTCTTTGTATCTCTCCCATGGGATCCAGGGAATGGGGCAAAGGAAGCTCTGGCTCCTTCCTTCTTTCCCCAGGGGACCAGGATGGGGGAGGAAGAGAGGCTTGGCTCAGTAACTCTGCTGTGCAATTGAGAGAGCCTGGAAAAACAAGCTCTGCCTTCCCCCCTTCCTCTCCAAGGGAGAAGCCTCAGCCAACAGAGAAAATAGAGGTTTTGCTCTGTAGCTTCTGTGCTATCGAGCAAGCCTTGCAAAGCAAGCTGTGATGCAGAAGGAAGCAAGAGACAGGGAGAAGGAAGCAGATGACAGCCAATTGCTCGGGGGCCTGATAGGAGCCTTCCAGCCACATGTTTGACTCCCCTGCTCTAGATGCTTTCCACATGCCTTGCCATGGATGTGCAGCCCAACTCCCAGTAAGGGGATTTCTGCACCTTTTCTTTGGTTCCATGAGAGAGGAGGAACTGGCTCCCCCAGCTACTGTTTCCACTGGTGAAAGCAGGGGTGGGAGGGAAACTGGAGGAACCTTCTCTCACAGAGCCCCCTCAGAGCATCAAGTGATTGAGAGGTCTAAATAGGCTTCCCCATCCCCAGGTCACAGCGGGGGATCTCCCGGTTTTACAGGCTTCCCCTGGCCCCCAGCCAGCTGGCCGACGTGGGGGAGCCGCGCCCCCACAGCCACCATGTACCTCTCGATCTCCACTCCCGCAGGTTTAGAAACCTGCAACAGGTCCCGTTTTAAAGTGTGTGTGTGTGTATGCCTTTAAAGTTGAGCAGGAAGCAGGAAGTACTTCATGGGGAAGGGTCAGCAGCAGAGCTTTGTCAGAGCTCAGCCCCTCCGTTTGTTTTGCTTTCATTTCAGAGCAAGTAAGTGTAGCCCCTGTATTTTTCAGATCTCATTGTGGAGGAACCAGAGAAAGTTAAGTGAATGTGTGTGTGTGTGTGTGTGTGAGAGAGAGAGAGAGAGAGAGAAAGCAGCCCCTGTACTTTTCAGAAGTCTTTGTGGAGACAGTAAGAGGGTGTGTGTGTCTCTGTACTTGTTTTGCATTGTTTTCAGAGTCTTTGTATAGGAACCTGTTTATGGGATGGAGGAAAACTCCACCTCTCTCTCTTTTTGTTTGCCAGTGTTAGCCTGAAGAACAGCAGTTCCTGTGAGTAAATAGGGTTGCCAAGTCCAATTCAAGAAATATCTGGGGACTTTGGGGGTGGAGCCAGGAGACTTTGGGGGTGGAGCCAGGAGACATTAGGGGTGGAGCCAAGATCAAGACTGTGACAAGCATAATTGAACTCCAAAGGGAGTTCTGGCCATCACATTTAAAGGGACAGCACACCTTTTCAATTCCTTCCATAGGAAATAATGAAGGATGGGGCACCTTCTTTTGGGGTGCATAGAATTGGACCCCCTGGTCCAATATTTTTGAAACTTGGAGGGTATTTTGGGGAAAGGCACTAGATGCTATGCTGAAAATTTGGTGCCTCTACTCCAAAAAACAGCCCCCCCAGAGCCCCAGATAACCGTGGATCAATTCTCCATGATTTTCTATGGGAATAAATCTCCATAGGGAATAATAGAGTTCCCAGCAGACATTTCCCTCTCCTCCCCCTGCTTTCTGACAACCCTGAAGCGGGGGGAGGGTCTCCAAACCGGGGGATCCCCTGCCCCCACCTGGGGATTGGCATCCCTATGAGTAAAGCCCCAGTGAAATGTGAGCTTGCAAACTCTGTGCATTTTGGCTGCTTTGTGTGTATTCACTTTTCACTTAAAAGCCCTTTTAAAGTTGTTTAATTATGTATGTTTGAGATAAGAGTTGGTTTTATTAGGTTTTATAATGTAATTTTTATCATGTCTCTTCTGAACGATTAGCTGCCTTGGTGGCCTTTGTAAGGACAAAACAGCCGAATATAAATTTTGTAAATAAATAATAATGTGCGTTCTCCTGATGTACATCTGACTGTGAGTCAGGTTGTGCGCCCATGACCTGGCACGTGACAGACTTATCGTGTATTTTGGGGCCATCGGTAAAGATCAGGTAGTGTTTCATTGTTAACTTTTGTCACAGAAAACAACGGCCTACTGTTTGTGGAAACTTCAGCGTTGGATTCTACAAATGTGGAACTGGCTTTTGAAACTGTTTTGAAAGGTATGTGAACTGGTGGTACTGCCAGTTTGGTGTAGTGGTTAAGTGTGCGGACTCTTATCTGGGAGAACCAGGTTTGATTCCCCACTTCTCCACTTACAGCTGCTGGAATGGCCTTGGGTCAGCCACAGCTCTCGCAGGAGTTGTCCTTGAAAGGACAGCTTCTGAGAAAGCTCTCAGCCCCACCCACCTCACAAGGGTGGGGGAAGAAGATAAAGGAAATTGTGAGCCACTCTGAGTCTCTGATTCAGAGATAGGGTTGCCAAGTCCTCTTCATCCCCCAGTGGGGGATCCCTTATGTTCCTAACCTTGCTTTTCCTAGGCAGCATCCCCAAATCTCCAGGAACTTTAAAACCCAAAGTTGGCAATCCTAAGGAAAACATTTGTGAATGCTTTCTTGAAAAAAAATATTTTTTGCTTGTCTGTGGGGCTGCATTCTTGTCAGGCATGAGTACAGAATTTTGTCCATAAAACACTAGCTAGCTTTTGAGCTTTGTAGAGCTCCTCCAAGCTGGATGTCAGACAAAAAATATGTATTATGGGAAGAAGATACTCCCTAGAACACATTCAGTGCTCCCCTCACAACTGCACATGACTAGGGTTTTTTTGTAGAAACAGTCTAGCAGGAACTCATTTGCATATTAGGCCACACCCCCTGACATTGCCATTGTTCCTACAGAAAAGCCCAGCAGGAACTCATATGCATATTAAGCCACACCCCCTGATGCCAAGCCAGCCAGAACTGTGTCCCCTTGAGTTCCTGCTAAAAAAAAAACCTGCACATGACAGAGGACAATCAGTAGTGGTTTGTCAGGCTTGCCCACCATGTCCATTTCTGAGCCTCACACAGAAGAAGTCCTGAAAAGCTTCAGAGGAAACCGCAGGGGTTTTTTCAGATTAACACTAACATATTTCAATTGGCCCCAAATCTAGGGTTAAATCTATGCTGCCTGATATGCATACTTTGCAAATGGTTTGCTAATGATGTTAATTGCTACCTTGTCTACCATTTGCTTTGTGTCTGCCACTAGCAATAATCACTAGAAGTTGGGGAAGGATCAAAGCAAGCATTTCCCCTCCCTGGTAATTTGCTTACACCATACTTTGCTCATTAAATAGGGTTGCCATCCCCTAGGTGGGGCATGGAGATTTCCTGGAATTACTGCTGATCTCCAGACTATAGAGATCAGTTCCCCTGGAGGAGGAGGGTACGAACATAAGAGAAGCCTTGTTAGATCAGGTCAATGGCCCATCCACTCCAACACTCTGTGTCACACAGTGGCCAAAAAAACCCAGGTGCCATCAGGAGGCCCATCAGTGGGGCCAGGACACTAGAAGCCCTCAGACTATTGCCCCTCCCAAGCACCAAGAATACAGAGCATCACTACCCCAGACAATACGCTAATAGCCACTGATGGACCTCTGCTCCATTTGTTTATCCAATCCCCTCTTGAAGCTGCCTATACCTGCAGCCACCGCCACCTCCTGTGGCAGTGAATTCCACATATTAATCACCCTTTGGGTGAAGAAGTACTTCCTTTTATCTGTTCTAACTCGGTATTATACCCCATTGAAGTCCCTTCCATTCCCAAACCCCACCTCTTGAGGCTCTATTTCAAAATCTCCAGGAATTTTCCAACCTGGAGTTGGCAAGTACCAAAGCCTGGTGGGGGGAGATGTCAGCCAGAGTTGTATGACATCCCTCATTGGCTGGAACAACGGGAGAAGGAAACATCTTTGTTTTTCACTAAATGGGCAGAATGCTGCCTGGAATTTTGCCTCCTATCTCTGGATCTACAGGGATTAGCGGCTTAGTGTTGCTGTTTTTTAAAGAATAAAGTTGGGAAGCCATTAGGGCTGCCAAAAGTCTGGGAGGAAATGCCCTGCCCTTTTATTAGCAGCTTAATGTTTGGAACTTGGCATCTGAAGCCTTTCATGGCATGGAAGTAAATAACATCACCTGGTAAATAACACCTGATTAGGGCATTTGGGGTTGGATTCAGCCAGCTTTTCCACGCAATCTTATCTAATTCCCTTCCTTATTACAGTCTCCGCCCCACATGGATTTTGTCTATACACATCCCATGATTCCCAACTTAGTCTTTTTGGGTGGTCAAAGGGGATCAGTCTTTCCTTTTTCATCAGCTGAGTTGATACAACCCTTCCCCCCCACTGCAGCTTTCGACAACTTTTGACAGCTAGGGCTGCCAAGCCCCCGGTCTGGGCAGGGGTTCCCCCACCTGGGAAGTTCCCAACCCGCCAGCCCACATATGGTTGCCGCGGCGATGATGTCACCAGGAAGTGACGTCATTGCGCCAGCAGTGTCGCACGGCAGCCACTCTAGCCGTTTCTGGGAAAACTCTATGTTTTTTTAATACAATAGGTACCATAAAGTTTTCCCTTCCCAAATGGCTAGAGCATCTAGGAAAACCATAGAGTTTTCCCGGAAATGCCTAGAGCAGCCACAAGCAATGTCGCCAGCAACGCTGGGGACTCGGTAACCCTAGCCAGGGCTGCTTTTATTTATTTATTTATTTATTTATTTATTTATTTATTTATTTATTTATTTATTTATTTATTTATTTATTTATATCCCGCCCTTCCCAACAAGTGGCTCAGTAGCCCCCTAGCTGGTATCCCCCAGACCCACTCCTCACAGTCAATCAGCTTGCTAGTCTATGGGTGCAATCGAGGGTTTTTTTGTAGAAACAGCCCAGCAGGGACTCATTTGCATATTAGACCACACCCCTGAAGCCAAGCCAGCCAGGACTGCATTCCTGTGCGTTCCTGCTCAAAAAAAGCCCCTGGTTCACCCACCAGGAGCAGGAGGAAGCCCAGGTTACATCACTGGCAATGTGGTGACATCACTTCTAGCATGCACCAAAAGTGATGTCAGCACATCAGTGCCATCTGGTGATGCTCTGGTATTTGGGTAAAAGCTCTAGGTTTTTTTAACAGAAGAGTTTTTGTGCAAATGCCAGAGCATTGCTGGGATGTCTCAGCATTATGATGTCACTTCCAGTATATGCCAGAAGTGACATCACCATGTTACTGATAATGTAGTCTGAGCCTCCTTTCTGTTCCTAGTAAACCCCTGCATCCAGGCCCATAACTACAGTGGGGCCCAGAGGGGCCAGGCCCATCCTTTCAACCCCCCTTTCCAACTGTATGGCCTCTCTATTGGAGGGCCCCCAATATATCCCCTTGGCTCACTGCCACTCTCAACAAGTAGTAACATTGCTACGGGTCTTTTTGCTTTTTTCTCTCCCCTTTCACAGTGTGCAGAGCAAAGTGGGGAGGAGGGAGTGTTACCTTGTGGAACTCAAGGCAGTTTACAGTGCTGAAAGCCCAGGGCCACCAAACCGGGTGGCCCCCCTGCCCTCCCAAACAACAAATCCTGCAGTGGGCCCCACCAAACATGAAATCCTGGCTATGGCCCTGCCCGCATCTCCCTCCAGTTGCCAGCCTAGAAGCCAGGCTAGGTAATTTCTTTGAAAGGAAGTAGGTAGCGTCTCTAGAATCTGGACCAGAACCAGAAAACTGGCCATATAGGAACTCTATGTGGAAGAGTTTCAAAACTGGTTGTCTACAGAAGTGCGGTTCATAACTATGCTGTTTATCCTAATCTGTTGGGTGGAGGTGAGGACTATGCATTGGAAAAAAAACCCAAACATTTTCCCATGCTTTCTCTAGACATTTTCAACAAAGTGCAGAAACAGAAGCAGAAAAGCCCACTAGACAACACAGTTGCACTCTCTGCTGAAAACTCCAACACCATGTCTGCTTCTTCATCCACGGAAGGGAAGCGCGCATGCTGCCTCAACCTCTGAACGGGATAGGGGCATATGGGGAACATCAGCAAGGTTGTGGAGACAATGGGAAGCATGTGCGGGAATTCCCAGTCAAATGCTGGATAGTTTGCGGTCGAGAGATGCAGTCAGTCTCTGCAAGTGGTTGGTAGCTTATGAAACTTGGATCTGGCCGTCCCTATCAAAATAGAGAGACCATATGGTATCTTGGAAGAAAAGAATGAGGCAATTTGTGTCACTATGGACCATGAAAAATTCACCCTGTCTCTGTATCTAGCCATAGTTCTCTGCACATAAAAGTGGGCATAATCCAGCAAAAATTAGTTTGCATTGAGATAGGATTTAGCTATGACCAGCATAAGTCCCAATAGCTATAGTGAAGTTTACCCCTTTATGATAACCAGAATGATTTGGAAGTTAAGTGAATCTTTTCTGGTAGTCAGTTAAACATCTGAAACAAAACCCTGATGGCCATTAATCCTGAGAACCAATGTGGTGCACTGAATACTAGGATCCTTGGAGACCCGAGTTTGAATCCCAGCTTCTACCATGAAAGCATGTTGGGAGACTTGGCTCCATCACAAACTTTCAGCCAGGCCTACCTCATAGGATTGTTGTGAGGATACAGAGCACGGAGAACAATGTTCTAAACCACTACGAGTCTTAATTGGAGAGAAAAAGTGGAATATAAAGAAATAAGGGCAAATGCATGCATTATTTTAAAGCAAAGTCAGCTTTGGGAAGGGAAGAGGCCTTTTTTTTTCCTTTTTGCATGGAGGCAGGGCTTTTTATGCAAAATATCATTCAGAATTGGAATTGAACACCTGCAGTTGTAAGAGGCATGGTTCTTCTCTCCCTGTCAGCTTTTTTGCCTCCTGCATGTGTGACTAAACTCTTGCTGAATTTGCCAAATCTCTGTAACCAAAACTTTGTGTAATAAACAAAATAACTCATCTGAATACAAGCCATCCAGAAGACATGAACACATCCATGTGGGAATGGAAATCTGCCTCTATGTGTACATTTATATATAATATATTTTGTAAATAAATTGCGCTGGAATCTATTCTTTTTAATGAATTTTATTATCTATCTCACTTGACATGACAAAGCCAAGGAAGGAAGATTGACTGGTCAGAGAAATCTATCCCAAATTTAAGACTTAAGGGCTTGTTTTCAGTATATTTAGAGTTCCTATTGCACATTTCAAGAGTTCAAAGCACTGCATGTACATGATTTCAGGAAGCACAACACCCCAGCAAGGTAGGCTGCAAGTATTAAGTGGAGGAATTTTAATAATGTGAAAAGAGGGCACAGCTCCTATGACAAAGCAGAGAGGTAATGATTCTCCACAGTGTCAAACTGGGTGTCTTCTCCCACCCTTTTAAATGGTGATGGAACGGCATGCAAAACTCATGTTCTGCCACTGAGCGGTGAACATTCTTCAGTAACATATGAACCTGTTTAATACCAAGTCAAAGTACTGGTTACTTCTGGCTCAGTCTGCTCCGATTGGTTGTAGGGTCTTGGGCAGAGAAAAGTCTTTCCCCACGCCTGCTACATGAAATTCTTTAACTGGAGATGCTGGGAACTGAACTTAGGATCTTCTGCATGCAAAGCAGGTAACTCTACCATTCAGTCGTGGCCCTTCCTTCAAGAAGGCTTCCTCATAGATTTACAGTGACTGAAAAAAATAGCTTTTTTTTTTGTCAGTGTGAATGTAGACACCTCTCCACCCCAGGATAAAAAATCAAATGGCACTCCTCTCACCAGATGGTAGCACTCTTTACAATTAGAAATAAATGGGAAGATCTTGTGCAATAGCAATTTCTGTGTGCTTAACTTGTTTTTTTGCAAAATGTCACCTTTGTTTTTATTTTACTTTAATTGTTTTCCCTACACCGTTCTCAGTTATGGACACTAGTGAACTTTTGAAGTGAAAGGTGCCAAAAGCTTAGCATTTGGCAGCCTGATATTTTGATAATAATAATAAATTTTATTTATATCCCACCCTCCCCGCCGAAGCAGGCTCAGGGCGGCTAACAGGACATGGTGTATACCATGATATTGTATAAAACAATTATAAAATACAGTTAATAAATACATTTAAAAACAATTACATAAAATTTAAAACTACAATAAATTAGGTGCTATATTCAATAGGTATCTTCCGATGGCTAGATGTCGCTTTCAGGGTTCCTTATAAGCTTGCAGAAAGAGGGTGGTTTTGCAAGCCCTGCAGAACTGATTAAAGTCCCGCAGGGCTCGCACTTCCTCCAGTAGTTGATTCCCCCAGTGGGGGGCCATTATAGAGAAGGCCTCCTTTGGTCCAGGGATCCTTAAAAGACTTTGGGAGCTAGATCTTAGTGCTCTCTGGGGAGCATGTGGAGAGAGGCGGTCCCTAAGGTAGGCAGGTCCTCGGCCATATAGGGCTTTAAAGGTGATAACCAGCACCTTGTAGCGAACTCGGAATATAACTGGAAGCCAGTGCAGTTCCTTCAGCCCAGGCCGCACGTATTCCCGCCGAGGTAGTCCCAGTAGCAGCCTGGCCGCCACATTCTGCACTAGCTGCAACTTCCGAGTTCGGCACAGGGGCAGCCCCATGTAGAGGGCATTACAGTAGTCTAATCTCGAGGTGACCGTTGCATGGATCACCATTGCTAGGACACTACGTTCTAGTGTCAATTTTGACACTATTGTCTGAAAAATCAGCTGCAGATCAGTGAGCAAAGCTAACAAGCTGTGGGATGGTTTGTGTGCAAGTCGATGTGCTCAAGCTTGGCCTTTGCTGAATCTCCATGAGGAGTAAATGGAATAATTCCGGAGATGGTAGCAAGGAGCCAAGAATACTACTTTTGACATCTTTGCTGGCCAAATGTGATCTACCAGGCCAGGTGGCAGGGGAAACTGCCTTACAGTGACCCTTTATGATTTTCCAGGCAAGAGACAAACAGAGGTGGTTTGCCATTGCTCACTTCTGCATAGCAGCCCTGGACTTCCTTGGTGGTCTCCCATCCATGTACTAACCAGGGCCGACTCTGCTTACATCCCAAGATCTGACAAAACTGAGCTAGGCTTGGCCATTCATGTCAGAGCCAGGGTCAGCCATCCCATCCTGCAATCTTTGGAGAAAGAACGGAATTAAAATGTAATAAATGAATAGAATGGAATAGATAGATATTTAGAGATGGATTTTGTAATGGACAACATGGGAGGAGTCTATTCAACTAAACAAAGGTCTGTAGGTTGTATACTCCAAACAACCCCCATGGCAGGGCTTTTTTTTGGAGAAAAAGCCCAGCAGGGACATATTTGCATATTAGGTCACACCCCCTGATATCACTGTTGTTTCATGCAAGGGTTTTGTAGAAAAAGCTCAGCAGGAACTCATTTGCATATTAGGCCCCATCCCTGACATCACCATTGTTTCATGCAGGGGGGGTTGTAGAAAAAAAATCCAGCATAAACTCATTTGCCTATTAGGCCACACCCTGACCCCAAGCCAGCTAGAACTGTGTTCCTGTTCAAAAAGAGCCCTGCTCCATTGTAGTTGGGAAACTACCCCAAATCCTGAAAAACCAGCATCCTGGCATGTTTCTGTGGAAGGAAACCAGCTCAACAACTTCCAAGTAGTAGTGGACAGAAGGTAGATCTAAGGTCAGGATGTTGTTATGTTGATTGCCTATAATGTTGATTGTTATGTTGTTATGTTGATTGCCTATAATGTACAGGCCAAGATAAGATCTTCAAAACAGAGCAATTTTGTGATCATTTCAAAATCTCTAAGAATCATGGGAGGGCCATCCCCAATCCCTCTTCTTTATTGCCTAAATTATTAGGATGGCTTTAATAATCTCTAGCGCTATCTACAATCTTTTAAATCAGGAATTACTCAGCATTGGTGCAGTATTGAGCACAGAACCCAGATACACGTGAAATCGCTTTTTTACTGAATCAGACCACGAGTCTACCTCGAGATGGTAGCTAGAGATTTCCCAGAATCACAATTGGTCTCCAGGTTACAGAGATCATTTCACCTGCAGAAAATGGCTGCTATGGAAGGTAGACTTTGTGAGGTCCCTCCCCAAACCCCACCCTCCCCAGGCTCTACACCCACAATCTTCAGGAATTTCCCAACTCAGAGCAGGCAACCCTAGTCTATCAAGGTCACTACTGCCTGCTCTAACTGGCAATGGCTCTGGAGGGTCTCAGGTCTTTTATGTCATCTCCTACCTCCTCCTTTTAACTGGAGATACTGAGGACTAAACCTGGGACCTTCTGTATGCAGAGCAGATGCTCAGCCCTGAGCCACAGCTGAGGGGAAACTAGTTTTGGCCCAAATTAAATGTGAAGCTGGTGGACTCAGAGAACTCACATACGACATTCCAGTGTGCCAGTCAGATCTCTCATTTCATGTGTGTCTTCTATATGGACACTGTTCATCTGTCACAGATCCACAGTTTGAGTAGCAGGGTCATTTCTTGTTAGAGCTGCTGGGCTCCCATGTAAGAGTCTGAAGAAATATGCACTTTCCTAACTAACAGAAACCTCTTTAATCCTGCTGCCAGGCCTTAGTATCTTTGTGTGGCTTTCGGCTATCTCTGAATAGTTACTGTTGGAAATGTACATACCAGATTTTAAGGGTTTTTTTTTAAGTTCAAGCTTTTATCTACTTAACACCTTCTGAGATAAAGAGGGCCTTTCTGAAGATAACCCTTAGCACCATGCTATCTTAGAGTTGCCAGCCTCCAGGTGGGACCTGGGGATCTCCCAGAATTACAGCTCATCTCCAGATTGTAGAGATTGGTTCCCCTGGAGAAAGTTGATGCTTTACAGGGTGGACTTTATGATGCTGTAACCCACTGAGGTCACTGTCTTCCCCAGGCTCCATCCCCAAATCTCCAGGAGTTTCTCAACCTGGAGCTCTATGAAGTAGCAGGCCCTGCTCCAGTGACAAAGTATCCCAGCTCCAGTGACAAAAATGTTTGGAAGTGAGGTAAATAAAAGGCTTTGGCAAATAAAATTCTAGTCAGTGATCACTAGACAGGCAAAAAAAATATGAGGAACATATTGAAAAAAAGCAAAGACCAACAATAAAAATTCGTTCAAATACATTAGTAGCAGAAAACCAGCCAGGGCCCTTGGATGACCAAGGAATAAAAGGATTATTAAAGGATGACAGAGAAATGGCAGACAAGCTAAATGTATTTTTCCCTCTGTCTTCACTGTGGAAGATGGAAGGTGTTTGTCCACTCCAGAACCACTGATTTTGGGAGGGGTGTCGAAAAACCTTAGTGGGATTGAACTGATGAGAGAGAAGGTCCTGTGACTGATGGACAAATTAAAAACTGACAGATCACCAGTCCCAGAAGGCATATATCCAAGAGTTCTCAAAAAATTGAGCTAGGCTTGGCCATTCATGTCAGAGCCAGGGTCAGCCATCCCACCCTGAATTCTTTGGAGAAAGAACAGAATTAAAATGTAATAAATGAGGATTTATACAGGGATATTATGATACTGACTGATTTGTTTTCAGTCCTCTTCCTAATAATTCCCAGCATAGCGTTTGCCTTTTTTTTTATTGCAGTCACATCCTAAGTCAACATCTTCAGTGAGTTATTTACTATGGCTCCAGGATCTCTCTCCAGGTCAGTTACCACCAGTTCAGACCCCATCATCGTATATTTATAGTTATGATTTTTGGCTCCAATGTGTATTACTTTGCACTTGCTCAAGTTGAACTTCATTTGCCACATGGACGTCCACCCACCCAGCCTCAACCAGTCTCTCTGGAGCGCCTCAGTCCTCTCTGGTTCTCACAAGCCTGGTCTTGAACAATTTAGTGTCATCCACAGGCTTAGCCACTTCACTGCTTACTCCTAATTCCAAATCATTAATGAACAAGTTAAAAAGCACTGGACCTTGTACTGAGCCCTACGATACCCCGCTGCTTACTACCTTCCACTGTGAAAACTGCCAATTTATGTCACTCTCTATTTCCTGTTAATTAACCATTTTTTTTTATCCACAAGAGGACGTGTCATTTTATCCCATGACTACTGAGTTTATTTAGGAGCCTTTGATGAGGAACTAGGTAAACAACATCTGCTGGGTAACCCCTGTCCACATATTTGTTCACCCCCTCAAAGCACTCTATAAAGTTTGTGAGACAAGATCTTCCCTTATGAATCCATTCTGGTTATTCCTCAATAGCTTTTGTTCATCAATGTGCCTAGTAATTGTATCTTCAGTAATGGATTCAACCAACTTACCTGGTATTGATGTTAAACTGACTGGCCTGTAATTTCCAGGATCTCCTCTGGAACTTATTTTTTAAAGATGGGGGTTATATTACCTACCTTCCAGTCCTCAGGAATGAAGCCATATTTTAGTGACTGATTTGAGGGCCCAGCAGACTTTCAATGGAGACATGGGCAACGCTGAACAAGTCAGTACTTCTGGCCAGCAGACATCATGTTTATATCAGGCTTAGACATTTATGAGACATTTCTTTCATCAAGCAGATCAATTCAGGATTGGGCTAACTATAACTATCAGCCATGTCTATGGTTTCCCGCTGTCACCAGGAGGTGGGTAGCTGGAGAGCTCTGTAATTACAACTGGTCTCCCGGTTACTGAGATCAGACCCCTTGGAGAAAATGACTGCTTTGGAAAGGGGGCTCTATGGCATAATACTCTGCTGAGGCCTTTCCCCAAACCCTGCACTCCTCAGGCTCCACCCCCAAAATCTCCAGGAATTTCCCAGCCCAGAGCTGGCAACCCTACATGTAGAAACTTTATGTCAAAGGAAGTCTATATCTGTTTACCAAATGGGTTTTAATGCATAACTTTTCATGAGGCTCCTCCCCTTCCCAAACCCTGCCCTCTCCCAGATCCACCCCCAAAGTCTCCAGGTTTTTCCAACACAGACTTGGCAACCCTGGGGGGGGGGCATGAGACAGGTTTATAACATTACGCATGTTGATAAAGAGAAAATTTGACAAAGAGATGACAAAAAGAAAATGTCCTCCCTCTCCCAAAAAACTAGAACTCAAGGGCATCTAGTGAAACTGATGGGCAGTAGGTTCAGGGAAGACAACAGGAAATACTACTTTACACAGAGAGTGATTAAAATGTGGGATTTGCTGCTAGAGGATGTAGTGATGGCCACAGGAATAAACAGCTTTACAAGGGTAAAAGGTAAATTCATTGAGGATAAGTCTATCAATGGCTACGAGGCATGGTGACTCTAGGAAACCTCCACATTCAGAGGCACTGAATCCCAGAGCCAGGAGCAGGGCTTTTTTTGGTAGAAAACCCCCCAGTAGGAACTCATTTGCATATTAGGCCACACCCCCTGATGGCACCATTGTTCTGCGCAGGGCTTTTTGTAGAAAAAGCCCAGCAGGCTCATTTGTATATTAGACCACACCCCTGGCACTGAGCCAGCTGGAACTGTGTTCCTGTGTGCTCCTGCTCATAAAAAGCCCTGGGCAGGAGGCAACATCAGGGGAAGGCCTCAGCCTCTATGCCCTGTTGATGGCTGCCCAGAGGAACAGGTTGGCCACCGTGTGAAACAGGATGCTGGACTAGATGGACTGTTGGTCTGATCCAGCTGGATCCTTATGTTCTTATGTTGGGGTATGAAGAATGCTGGGGTAAGATCTTTGGTCTTGGAGGCAGTGCTTGGGGAGGACAGAATCCGGAGGAGGGAGCTCAGCAGAGATGTGATGTCCTCCAAAGGTGCCATTTTCTCCAGGGGAACTAATCTCTGTAGTTTGGGAGAACTGGAGGTTGGCAACCATAATTAGTAACACTGACATCTATGAAGGGGGCAAAGCAAGCCTTCAATAGTCAGGGGGAGCCTTTAGCACTCTGAATGTGCCCTCCATTCTGCCATCAGCTAATAGAAATAGATATGCAATATTTGCACTGTTTGGGGCATTGCAGACTCAAGAATGTGGCTTTTGTGACTGTATAAAATAGATTAAAAAAAAACTTTTTGCAGTGCCAGTGAAGTGCCTTCAAAGGGATCAGAAGCTTCTTGTATTTTAAAAACAACAACCACACATCTGATCCAAGCAACATCAACTATAATCCGCCTATATACAAATCTGAAGAAATGAAACATTTCCACTCCACCCTGCTTCCTTCCCCTTTTTTTCTCCTAGGAATGAAACTCTGGCCCTTTAAGAAAAGAAACAAAGAGGCATGTCCCACCCACCTACCTGAGCCAGGTGAGCTCCTCGCCCACTAGCCTATGGAATTCTAGGCCCCAAACAAGAGGCCAATCAGAACCAAAGGAGAGGGCAGCAACCTAACCCATTGGCTACGAGAGAAAGGCATTCTAAGGCCTTTCTCTGCCGGTTCCACCTGAAGCTGGTCTAAACCCAGGAAATCCCAGAGTAGTGAGGTCACCCTCTTTTTTTGGGCCCTGGGAGAGAGGCACAGGTGTGCTCTCATACATTTTATAGGGGAGGCTGTAGCAGTCCTTGGGGGATTAGTTTACCTCACCATGCGCGGCAAGGATGATGAATACGATTACCTGTTCAAAAGTAAGTTTTGTTTTAAAAGCTCCCAGTTTCTGCTCATTCTGAGACTTGCGAACTTTGGCTTTCTTCCTGATTTTAGTAGATAGTTTTTTGCTTCTTATGACTTCCTTCTAGCCAGTGATTTCTTATAACTTTACAATTCCCCCCTCCCATCTCTGGAAGCCTAGAGTTGCGACTGCATCATGTAACTTCCCTAGCACAACCCCCCCCCCCCCCCGCGAGCCCCGTACAGTCCTTGAAACAGCCACTTCTTGTTCATAGAACTGTCGCTGCCACCGCCGCCCCCCTTGTGGAAAATTTCCAGACATAATTCTTATCGCTTCCAAGTCTGCTTTTTCCACCCACTCCCACCATCCCTTGAAATAACCCCTCAGAGAATCATTCTTGCAAACAACTCCATAGAATACAAATCTCTTTTCCTCAAAACGCTCTTCCTGCTTTATCCCCCGGATTCTTCCCTGGGCTTCCACCTTCCCACAACCGCTGCCCATTTATTTCTCCTCCACCCATTCCTTATTCTCCATTCTACCTCCTGGTTTTTAAAGCTGTTCTTTCATGGTGCTAGAAATCTAGCAGCTCAAGATGCTGTGTGGGCTCTTGACTTTGGGCAGTTGGATCTTCTGGAGTTGGTTAGTCATCACTTTGGTGTTGTCTTTCCATCAGGGTGGAAAGTCCCCATACTGGGCAGGGTTTTTCTGGAAAATGTTGACCGCTTTTTAAAAACTTGTTCCTCTTATAGTTCCGGCTTTGGCAAACTCTTGATGCGGGGAAGGGGGCCAGTTGAGAGTGGACTGCCCCACCTAGGGAGGTTGCCAACTCCAGATTGAGTTCCTGGAGATTTTGAGGGTGGAACCTGGGGAGTATGCGGTTTGTGGAGGAGGGAGAGCACTGGGCAATAATAATGCTGTAGACCCCATTCACTGAAGCTGCCGTGTCCGCCACGGGAACTGATCTTTGTAGTCTTCTGGGAGATCTCCATGCCCTACCAGGAGGTTGGTAGCAGCTACCTTCTCTCCCTCTACTAATTCATTTAAATGTTGGTATGTGGCCAGGGCTGGCCTGTGTGGCACTCTAGTTAAGGCTAATGTCTGGGGCTCCCCTCCTGCACTGATAATGTCACCAAGTCACATGGGGATGCCCAATTAAGTCCCCCAGAGGTTGGCATCCTAGGCAATCATCTAGTTTGCCTAGCAGCAGAACCAGCCCTGCATGTGGCTTTCATGAAAGTGGTAAGGAAAATGGCAGGATGCCATGAAATTTCATATTTAGCAAGGATTGTGTTCTGGATCATGAGAGATGCATGATTTGGTCATTCTCCTTTTCAAGATTAGCAGCAGACCTCATTCAGTTTTTGCGAAAGACTTTTGAAAGTTGCTTCAGATCATAGCACTATCCTTTGTTGCTGATTTCTTGCCTTTAATCTTCTCCCCTCCTGCCTCCTCTAACATAGAAATAACAATCTTGCCCTCTCTTAAGGGCCTGTTGTGAAGACTGCACCATTTTCGCTAATATTTCATGGATGAAAACACACAATAAACCCCTCCCCCCATTCTGTGACAAAGTAAGATCAGTTCCCCTGGAGAAAATGGCTGCTTTGGAAGGTGGACACTATAGTGTTATAAACCATCAAAGATCTCCAGGAATTTCTCCTTAGTTTTGGCAACCCTTGGCCTAGATATCTCTCAACATTGCTACTGATCTAGGGTTGCCAGCTCTGGATTGGAAAATTCCTGGAGATTTTGGAAGTGGAACCTGAGGAGGGCAGGGTTAGGAGAAGGATATTGCCATAGAGTCCTCCTCTACCTCCAAAGCAGCCATTTTCTCCAGGGGAAGTGATCTCTGTAGGCCCTACCTGGAGGTTAGCACCTTTAAAACCAACAGTTTTATCGAGAATGTTAGCTCAATAAAACGTTGTTGGTCTTAAAGGTGCTACTGGACTCCCAACTTTATTCTGTTGCTTCAGACCGACATGGCTACCTACCTGGATCTATCTCTATGTTTTGTAGTCATTTTTATCAAAAGTAGAGTGTTTCTGCTTGATGTTGCCAACATGATGACATTACCTCTGGCAGTAATGTCAGCATGTTGCCAACGTCCCTGACCACCCCTGGAAAGCCCCACAAATCCTGCTGCCAGCAGAGAAAGGCCCATGGGACTCTTATTTTAGAAAGTGGGCAGGACCAAGTAGGGCTTTTGCCCAGCGAGGCCTCTGATTGGCCACTGGGAATTTGATTGGCTGTGCAATTTTTTAAAAAATGTTGCTATAGTAGCAGCTATAGTAGCAGCACAAGGATCTTCACTGCGTGACTCAGAAGGGAACCTCCCGTCACACAGCGCCATTTTGTGGCAGTGCCCAGCCAGCATGCTATGTCAGGATTCCAATAGCTCCAAAGTTGGGGACCCCTTCTCTATGATATTATACCTGGCTGAGGCCCCTCACCACTCTAAATTTTGTCTTCCTTAGACTCCACCTTCCAAATATCCAGGAATTTCCCAGCCCATAGCTGGCAACCCTACTAGATAAGGGTGATGGTCTTGAAAAACTTGCCCTGAGAAGATTGGGTGGGTGGAGCTTGGAGGGTGAGGTGAGTCATGAGTAGGGTTGCCAGCTCCAGGTTGGGAAATATCTGGAGATTTTGGGAGTAGGGCCAGTGGAAGGGAGAGGTTTGGGGAAGAGAGGGACCTCAGCAAGGTGGTATATGTGGGCACTTCAGGAATTCTGACATGGCATGGTGGGTGCAGCAACAAAATGGCTGCTCCACAAAATGGTTGCTACAGTTTAACTTCAGTAATACAATGTAGTAGAGCCTCATGCTGTGGTGGCAGCTGCTGTTAAAGCAATGTTTTTTAAAAACCTGCACAGCCAATCAAATCTTGAGAGCCAGTTTGGTGTAGTGGTTAAGAGCAGAGATCTCTAATCTGGGAGAACCAGGTTTGATTCCCTACTGCTCCTCCACATGAAGCCTACTGGGTGACTTTGGGCCAGTCACAGTTCCCTCAGAGCTCTCTCAGTCCCACCTCCCTCATGAGGTGCCTGTTGTGGAGGAGGAGGAGGAGGAGATTGGATTTATACCCCGCCCTTCATTACCCGAAGGAGTCTCAGAGTGGCTTACAGTCTCATTTACCTCCACCTCCCTACAACAAAGGCACCCTGTGAGGTAGGTGGAGCTGAGAGGGCTAAAGCAGAAGCTGCTCTTGAGAGAAACAGTTCTGCAAGAACCTGTGATAGACTCAAAGTCACATCCGTGGGCGGGTGTGTGTGGAGGAGCGGGGGATCAAACCCAGTTCTCCTAGATAAGAGTTTGTGCACTTAACCACTACACCAAACTGGAAGAGAAGAGTAAGAGAGGAAGGGAAGGTGATTATAAGCCACTTTGAGACTCCTTAAGGTAGAGAAAAGCAGAGTACAACTTTTCCTCACTGTCACTTCTTTGATCAGTCAATCAGAAGCCTTCATAGGCCAAAGTCCTACCTGGCCTCATCTACCCCCTAAAGACAGTTGGAGGGCACCAGAAAAAGTGTTGACATGCATCATGGCACCCACAGGCCTCACACTGAAGACTTCTGTGATAGAGTCCACTCTTCAGAGTAGCCAGTTTTTTCCCCAGAGGAACTGATCTTTGTTGTCTGGAGACCAATTGTAATAGCAGGAGATCTCCAGGTGCTACCTAGAGGTTGTCAACACTACCCCTAATCTACACTACAAGACTCAGGGCTTTTCTTGAGCAGGAACGCACAGGAACACAGTTCCGGCTGGCTTGATGTCAGGGGGTGTGGTGTAATGTGCAAATGAGTCCTTGCTGGGTTTTTTTTTTTAAAAAAAGCCCTGTGTGAAACAATGATGATATCAGGGGGTGGTTCCTAATATGCAAATGAGTTCCTGCTGGGCTTTTTCTACAAACAAAGCCCTGACAAGACTATGTTGGCAAAGATAAAACAGAAGGACAATGCAGCTTGCAGGCGAGGGAGGGGCAATAAAAATGTGATATTTGCATTCTTAGAAGCTACCTTTCTTATGCATTTTTTTTTTTTGCAATGCAGAGTGTTAAATATTATTTTTAAAAGATTAATGTCACTCCATAAAGCTTTAGGGACAGGCGGGGATTGTTGACTAGTCCTTAATTAACCTCAAAACGTTCTATGGAAACCTTTCTGCATCGTAAAACTACACTTTGGAGGTTCATCTCTGTTGGACTTTGCCTCTCTTTGACTTGACCAGACAGGCTTGATTTCCTGCTTGTGAATTGGCTTGTGTGGAAACATAAAAAGTGATCATTTTGGAAAATATCTGCATAACTTCTGTGGTTTTTTTAATTTTAATTTTTTTAAAAATTAAAAAGGGTAGTATGGAAGGGAAAGTCAGTATCCATCTACGATAGGGATGCCAGCTTGCAGAATGGATTTGGGGATTCCCCGGAATTACCGTTTATCTCCCGACTATAGAGATCTGTTCCTCTGGAGAAAATTGATGCTTTCTCTTGCATTGTATCCCACTGAGGTCCTTGTCCTCCCCAGGCTCCAACCCCAAATCTCCCGGGGTTTCCCAACTTGAATCTTGCAACTACCCCCCCCACTCCCCACCAGTGGGCTGGGGAGGACCTGACAGCTCTACCCAAATCTTTAGGAGTTTCTCAACCTGTAGCTGGCAACCCTACCCCCCCCCCCCCACTCCCTGCCAGTGGTTGGGGAGGAACTGGCAACCCTAAAACTGTCATGTCACATGTGTGATTATTCATTGCTTCGTGGGCTCCTGGCATGGGAAAATCTGCCACCCCAGATGGAACATTCATTCATTCTGCCTGATGTTGGCATGCAATGCAATATGTTCTTTTGCAGTGCCAGTTCACACGTTCCTAGGTGTGGATTTGTAGAGTAAAATCTGGCCCTTTGGTCTCCTCTGGCCCTGAGATCAACAGCAGGCAAAATGGCTGAGTTGTCGTCAGCTTAAAACCTACTGATTTGCCTGGAGATGTCCTTGGTTTCTCCATGATGCATGGAGAGTGAGTAATAGCCTTGCACGGAATGAAATCATCGGCTTTAGTTTCCTATGACTCGCCTCTGCTTTTTTTTGTGGAGACTGGAATGGCAACTTTGGCAGCTGCACCTTGGAGAAGGTGACTTTGTCCAGGCTCATCACCCACACCCAGATCTTGGGGTGTAAGCTGGTCTTCTTTGTT
The DNA here is from genome assembly GCF_032191835.1 of Heteronotia binoei. NCBI lineage: Eukaryota > Metazoa > Chordata > Lepidosauria > Squamata > Gekkonidae > Heteronotia > Heteronotia binoei. The sequence continues at coordinate 256,097,249 of NC_083223.1, forward strand.
TTAGGAGGCACAGACAGCAGCCGAACCGGGATGTGTGATAGGAGGGATTTCCCAATTCACGGGTGTGAAAGAGGGTGTTGAGTGTGCAAGTTCCCTTTTGATTGGTTCTGTACCAGGACAAAATAACCAGCTGTTCAAGCTCAGTAGCTTTTTGCCCTGTGATGAAGTTGCAAGTTGGTAGGTACAAGGTGAAGGAGGGGAGCATAAGAACATAAGAACATAAGAGAAGCCATGTTGGATCAGGCCAACGGCCCATCAAGTCCAACACTCTGTGTCACACAGTGGCAAAAAATGTTATATACACACATACACTGTGGCTAATAGCCACTGATGGACCTGTGCTCCATACACTGTGGCTAATAGCCACTGATGGACCTGTGCTCCATACACTGTGGCTAATAGCCACTGATGGACCTGTGCTCCATATTTTTATCTAAACCCCTCTTGAAGGTGGCTATACTTGTGGCCGCCACCACCTCCTGTGGCAGTGAATTCCACATGTTAATCACCCTTTGGGTGAAGAAGCAAGAAGGAGCAATTTGGGTGTAACTTAGCAGGAGTGCACTCTGCTTCCAGGGCTGGTCTGCCACATCTATCTATCACCTTTTAATTCTGCCTTTCCTCTGAGGAGCTCAGGATGGTCGACTTGGGTCTCCTCTTTCCATTTTATCCTCCTAGAAACCCTTGAAATGATCACTTATGAAAGTTAAAGCAGAAAGTGCCAAAGCAGGATTACAGCTGAACATCAAGAAGACAAACGTAATGCTGACTGGGAAATTACACAACTTTAAGGCTGGCAGTTTTCTAGTAAGAGCATAAGAGAAGCCATCTTGGATCAGGCCAGTGGCCCATCCAGTCCATGTCACACAGTAGCTATTGTGTATTGGTTGTTTTGACTGCTGCTTTGTTATGTCTGCTAGTTAACCTTGAAGCATACTTCATTGCCCTCCAGGACCTTGATGACTACATTCCAATTGGCTGCTCTTTTAGAACCAGCCAATCGGGATGCGAGGCATTTATCTCAGGAAATGCAAATGAAGGATCTTGGAGAGACCAATAGGGTGGATTGCTGCCCACATAAGGGGGCGTGTTTAACTCCAAATGGATATAAGGAGTGGTGTGGCCTGTTGGTGTTCGGTTCTGCTCTTGTTCAATAAACATTCTTGCTTATTGCAAGTGGGCTGAACTCACTATATAATAGTGCCATCAAGAGGTCTGCCAGCGGGGCCAGAACTTCAGAAGGCCTCCTACTTTTGTCCCCAAGCACCTAGAATACAGAGCATCACTGCCCCCAGATTCTTTGGCTCCATCGTCAACCCAAAGGGAGACTGTACTCACAAAATCAGGAGACTGAAACTGGGGAGGGCAGCCATGAAGTAGATGGAAAAGATAATTAAGCCTAGCAATGTGTCACTTGTGACCAATATCAAATTAATTCATGCCAGGGCTTTTTGGCTTTTTTTTTAAAGCAGGAATGCACAGTTCCGGCTGGCTTGGTGTCAAGCGGGTGTGGCCTAATATGCAAATGAGTTCCTGCTGGGCTTTTTCTACAAAAAGCCCCGATTCATGCCATAGTATTCCCCATTATTATGTATGGATGTGAAAGTTGGACAATGAAAAAAGCTAGAAATGGATTCATTTGAAAGGTGGTGTTGGAGGAGAGTTTTACAGATCCTGTGGACTGCCAGGAAGACAAATAAGTGGGCTCTAGATCAAATCAAGCCTGAACTCACCCTAGAAATTAAAATCACTAAACTGAGGCTATCGTACTTAAGTCATATTATGAGAATACAAGACTCATTAGAAAATACAATAAGGCTGGGGAAAGTGGAAGACAACGGGAAGACTCAACATGAGCTGGATTGACACATGAGATGGACTGATGGCCTAACTTGAGAGGAATTGACAGCCATCGATTTGCAAGACCTCAGCAAGGCTGTTTATCAATAGGACATTTTGAAGGACATTAAATTCATAGGATCAGTCACCATATGTTGGAAGCAACTTGATAGCACTTAACATGCAGCACAACAACCCTGGGAAGTAGGCTTGGTTGAGACTGTCACCCAATGAATTCCATGGAAGAATGAGGACTTGAATTCAATATGTCTGAATCTAACACTCTAACCCAGGGTCCCCACTCTTGTTGACCTTTGGGCACTTTTGACATTTTGGGAAAGGCAAGAGGATCAACCACAAAGTGGCTGCCGTGGAAAGTGGGACAAGTTGTGTTCCACAGGGAGAAATTATAAAAAGTCCCAAGCCAAGAATCCTCCTAAATTGGGCTATTTCTGCATGGGTAATCCTTTCAAACCCAAAGATTATGTTTTCTGGGGTCTTTTGGATCATCTTCTGCTCCAGCTAATTGCTAGAAAGCCTTTTGCTTTGGAGAAGAGCCAGGTGGACACTGGGAAGCACATTGGTGGGCACCATTGTGCCCATACCAGGAATCACTGATGTACTCACTACATTGGCTCTTGGTACATACTCTTCTGTCCCTCTATGCCATAGATAGTCCTTATTTTCTGCTATCTGTTCTTGGTAAATCTCTAGCCTTCTTCAGAATGTTACATGCACCTGTTACCAGAGTCACATGTTACTTGTGGTGCTACCAATCCATGCAGTTACCATACTGCCTCAACAGGAGCAATGTGTGTGTTTTGCATGTACGTGCACCTTTCAGTGCATACGCACATACTAGAACTCTGGTAAAATTCAGACGTGTATTGCACTTGGAACTTCATGCAAAATATGCATATTGCCTGTGTTCAGATAACATGAGGACCATGTGCATCACACAGAGTTGCCAACTCCAGACTGGAAATACCTACGGACGTGGGGGAAGATGAGCCAGGGGGAAGGAGCTGGGGTTGCCAACCTCCTGGTGGTAGCTGGAGATCTCCTGAGATTATAACTAATCTCTGTGCAACAGAGATGTGTTCCCCTGGAGTAAGTGGCTGCTTTGGAAGGTGGACTATGTGGTTTTATACCCCAGTGAAGTCCTTCCATGCCCCAAATCCAGCCCTCTTCCTATATTTCACCCCCCAAATCTCCAGGAATGTCCCAACCTGGGGCTGGCAACATTGCCCTCTCTTGTATCAACCTCCAAAGTCTCCAGGTATTTCCCAAAACTGACCTGGCAACTTTATTCCAGTGTGAGTGGCTGCTGGTCTTCCAGTATGCAGGGATAAAACATCTTATAAGGACCACTGCTTCTGTTCTTGCCTTTTGGAGATGCTATGTTAGGAGAAAAAGAGTTGGTTTTTATACCTCACTCCTCACTACTCGAAAGAGTCCCAGATTGAAGAAGAAGAAGACCATAGATTTATACCCCGCCCTTCTCTCTGAATCAGAGTCCCAGAGTGGCTTACGATCTCCTTTATCTTCTTCCCACATAACGGACACTCTGTAGGTGGGGCTGAGAGAGCTTTCAGAAATCTGCCCTTTCAAGGACAACTCTGAGGGAGCTATGGCTGACCCAAGGCCATTCCAGCAGCTGCAAGTGGAGGAGTGGGAAATCAAACCCGGTTCTCCCCATAAGAATCCGCGCACTTAACCACTACACCAAAGTGGCTTACAATCACCTTCCCTTCCTCTCCCTGCAACAGGCACCTTGCGAGGGAGGTGGGGCTGAGAGAGCTCTGAGAGAACTGTGACTGACCCAAGGTCACCCAGCAGGCTTCATGTGGAGGAGGAGTGGCCAGTCAAAACCAGTTGTGGAGGAGGACTGAGGAATCACACCCGGTTCTCCAGATTAGTCTGCCACTCTTAATGCTACACCATGCTGGCTCTGTTAAAACGTTGTGTGTGTAGAAATCATTGTTCAAGGTTCAGCTCTCTCCAGGGGGCTCAAGAAGTTAAATCCCTGGGTCTCTGGCTAGCTGCTTCTCTTAAGTGCACATCCATGGAACAGCACGAGCAACAAGGCGCCATGCCGCGCACAGCCTGCTGCTTTCCATAGCGCAGCTGCTGAGGTATATTTGGAACCGGTGAGAACATATTGTCGGATGATTATGCTTTCTTAGTATAGCTATAACCAAAAGAACAATCACTCTCTAGACTACGGAGAATGGTGTACTTTGGAGTAAATGAATGCAGCCAAATCTCCAGGTATTTCCCAACCCGGAGCTGGCAACCCTAATGATTTATGTAGTCTGGAAGTCAGTGGTAATTCCAGGAGATCTCCAGTTCTGACCTGGAGGCTGGCAGTTTTGGTCCCATCTACACTGACTCCCTGTCTCTTTCCTGGCAGAATTCAGGGTGCTGGTCTTGACCTTCACACCCTATATGGTTTGAGACCAGGATTCCTGAAGGACCGCCTTCTCCCTTCTGAACCTGCCTGACCACTATTGTCATACTTCAAGTGCTCCCATCTCCTGGGCCTTCTTGGTCATGGCACCAGATTCCTGGAACTTTCTCTTTCTGGGGAGATCCGTCTGAACTCCTCTCTTGTATTTTTGTATTTGTGTGTGCACTGGAAATCATGGCAGCCTCTGGTGACTGATCCCTACTGGGTGCCTGGAGGATATTCAGGGCGGTGGCTGAATGAAGCCTGCCCTTGTCTTCCCGACTGCTGGTATTACAAGGACGTCTCCCATCCGAGTACTTGCCAGAGTCAACCCTACTTAGCTTCTGAGATCTGACAAGATCAGGCTGAACTCTTCTGTTGCCCTCTTCTGCCAGTGGGTGAAGACTATTTTGCTTTGTTTGGATTTCCCTCAATAATCCCTCCTCCCTTCATTGCTGTTTTTTATGTTTTGTGTGTATTTTAGCTTTCTATTTTATTTTTAAATGATGACTATTGGGGAGAGGGTCAATTTTTAAATATTTTAAAGTGTGATTTTTAATGACATATGTTTTAAATGGTGAGCCGCATTAGTAGCCTCCGTAAGGGCAAAAAGGTGGGATACAAATTTTGTAAATAAAAATAAACGTGCAATGTATGTATAGTGTATGTTTGGGACTGCCAATCCCCAGGTAGGGGCAGAGGATCCCCTGATTTGGAGGCCCTTCCCTGCTTCAGGGTCATCAGAAAGCAGTGGGGGAAGGGAAACATCTGCTGGGCACTCATTATTCCCTATGGAGACTGATTCCCATAGGGTATAATGGAGAATTGAGCCGCAGATATCTGGGGCTTGGGAGCTGCTTTTTGAGGTAGAGGCACCAAATTTTCAGCATAGCATCCAGCGCCTCTCCTCAAAACACTCTCCAAGTTTCAAAAAGATTGGACCAGGGGGTCCAATTCTATGAACCCCAAAAGAAGGCACCCTTATCCTTCATTATTTCCAATGGAAGGAACGCAATTAAAAAGTGTGTGTTCTCTTTTAATATGATGGCCAGAACTCCCTTTGGAGTTCAGTTATGCTTGTCGCAACCTTGCTCCTGGCTTCACCCCCAAAGCCTCCTGGCTGTACCCCCAAAGTCCCCAGATATTTCTTGAATTGGACCTGGCAGCCCTACGTATGCTCGATTTTCCTTTATACATGAGTTGAATAATTCTTACGTTTCATTCGGTGCGCGCAAACCCTAATGTGATTGAAGCCCTGCATTTCACCAGGTACTAGTTCCTGGTTTCATTTAAGGTGAAAGTGTGTTGGTTCTTTCTAACCAACAAGTATACACATGAATATGCAGGTGGCCGTGCATTCATGTGAAAAGGAGAGCCAGTTTGGTGTAGTGGTTAAGTGTGCGGACTCTTATCTGGGAGAACCGGGTTTGATTCCCCACTCCTCCACTTGCACCTGCTGGAATGGCCTTGGGTCAGCCATAGCTCTGGCAGAGGTTGTCCTTGAAAGGGCAGCTGCTCTGAGAGCCCTCTCCAGCCCCACCCACCTCACAGGGTGTCTGTTGTGGGGGAGGAAGATAAAGGAGATTGTGAGCCGCTCTGAGACTCTTCGGAGTGGAGGGCGGGATATAAATCCAATTTCTTCTTCTTCTTCTTCTTCTGCATTTCTATAGGTATAAGTACTCCTCAGAAATAATAATAGGTGCAGTTATCCTCTCCATCCATCCCATGTTTTCCATAATTGGTAATCTTGACCCAGAAACTCAGATTGGAGTAGGAATGCCAGCCTCCAGGTGGGACCTGGGAATCCCCCAGAATTACAGCTCATCTCCATACTACAGAGATCAGTTCCCCTTGAGATAATAGATGCTTTGGAGAGTGGAATCTATGGCATTGTATGAGGGTTACCAATCCCCAGTTGGGGGCAGGGGATCCCCCAGTTTGGAGGCCCTCCCCCCGCTTCAGGGTCAGCAGAAAGTGGGAGGGGGGACGGAAATTGCTGCTGCCACTCCATTATATCCTGTGGAGATTGATTCCCACAGGGTATAATGGAGAATTGATCTGTGGATATCTAGTGCTCTTGGAGGGGGGGTGTTTTTTGAGATAGAGGCACCAAAGTTTCAGGATAGCATCTGATGCCTTTCCTCAAAACACCAAGTTTCAAAAGGATTGGACCAGGGGGTCCAATTCTATGAGCCCCCAAAGAAGGTGCCCCTATCCATTATTTCCTATGAAAGGCAGGGATTTAAACGGAGCACGGTCCCTTTAAATGTGATGGCCAGAACTCCTTTCATGCCCTTGCTCCTGGCTCCACCCCCAAAGTCCTCAGATATTTCTTGAGTCAAACTTGGCAACCCTACCCCACCTGAGGTCCCTGTCCTCCCCAGGCCCACCCCCAACTCTCCAGGAGTTTCCCAGCTTGGATCTGGCAACACTTACCACCACCCCATCCCCTGCTAGTGGCCAGGGAGGACCTGGCAACCCTAACAAAGGTTGACCACTGAGACTAAGCTGGAGACTTATGGCAGGTTCAGAGCAAGTTTTTACTTTAGCATACGGTTTTGGGAACTAGAGCTTATTCTAGTCTGCAAACTCTTATGCTAAAAATCTGTTTATTTTTCTCAGTGCCACAAGCCTTCTATTTTTGCTGCAACAGACGAACGTAGCTTCCCCTCGGCAATTATTTCCAGCATTTTTGAAATGGTTCAGGGTGTCAGGTTAGAATCTAGAAGTCCCAGATTCAAAATTCTCCTCTGCAACACAACCTGGCATTGGCTGACCTGGAGCAGCCAAACTAACCTCACAGGGTAGCTGTTGGAAGAATAAATTAGAGAATATGGTTGCAAGCTGCTTTAAGGCCCCCTTCCCTTTTGGGAAGAAAACCAGGGCATGAATATCTAAATAAATACCAAGGTTGCCAGCTCCAGGCTGGGAAATATCCAGATTTTGGGGGTGGAGCTGGGGGGCGGGCAGGGTTTGGGGAGGGGAAGGACTTCAATAGGGTATACTGCCATCAGGGCTGGGCCTGCCAGTAGGCAAATTGGTGATTGCCTAGGGCGCCAGCCTTCTGGGGATGCCCCCCCATGTGTCTCAATGATGTTATCAGTGTGGGGGGGGCACCAGAAGTCAGCCTTGTCTAGGGTGCCAGACAGTCTAGGGCTGGCCCTGCCTGCCACGGAGTCCACCTCCTAAAGCAGCCATTCTCTCCAGGGGAACTGATCTCTGTTGCCTGGAGATTAGTTGTAATTCCAGGAGATCTCCAGCGACCACCTGGAGGCTGGCAGGCCTAATAAATTGAGTCAATAGAGAAGCAGATGGCTTCCACTTGAAGCCATGTCAGCCCTCAAAACACCATGGCTCAAGTGGGGGTTGAGCCATGGTTAACCTGTAAGTGTCAAAAGCGATCCAAGGTGCTTTAAACCTATGCCTTTTACCACTGCCAGTCAAAAGCTGCCTTGCTGCTTCATGCCTGTTTTGCTCAACCAGCCCGTTATGCTGGTGAGAATCAGTGATTATGGGAAGAACTGCGGTTGATTGAGGTTGTGTATTATTCATTTCCTGTTTGCAAATGGGACAGCTCCATGATCAGAGAATTCCTAGAGAACCTTACAATTGCTAGAGGATGGGAATGGAGGGGGTAATTAGTTCATAATGGATGGTATGATGAACGTACTAATAAGGTAGGGTTACCAGATGTCCTCTTTTTAGAGAACATGCCCTGGTTTTTTTGTGTGCATCCATCTTCTTTTGGGCTCTCTTTAAAAAGCTGATGAAAATGTACTCTTGGGGTTGGAAAGTTAGGAATATTCCTAGATCCAAGTAGGCAGCTGTGTTGGTCTGAAGTAGTAGAACAAAATAGGAGTCGCTTGCACCTTTAAGACCAACTTAGTTTTATTCAGAACATAAGCTTTCGTGTGCATGCACACTTCTTCAGACGAGGAATGAGGTACAGTAAGCAGAGCCACATATAGCTGGTGGGGTTTGGAATGCAAAGTGGTACAAAGTTAAAATCCAATAGCAGAAAAGCAAAATCAACAAATTCAGAAAACCTTTGATCTGGGTTGCATTAGCGTGGGAAACCATAAACCGTAACATGTCAGAATGTGAGAATGCCTGTTAATTATTCTATTGCTAATTAACCTGGGTCAAAATGAGGGCATTTCTTTCCCAGATGTTTTTCCTATCCAAGTAATTTACCTTTTAACATGTAACATAAATATATACGTCATTCTAGTTTGCCATTAGGAAAAAATATATTAAAATATAGCGGAAGATGGGTTCAGTATATGTTATGAGATAAACAGCCAATACCCCTTGTTTGAGCATGTCAATACAAAAGCATTATTCTGATACACTATCCTAAAAGAGAAATATATTGGAATACTGTGGATATATCGCCATACTTGGTGAAAGTGGTTTTAGCATATGTAATGAGATAAAAAACCAATATCCCTGTTCAGTCCTGGGAAGCTGTTTGTTCCAAGTTTCATAATAATTTGTAATTCAGCAATTTCTCTCTCCATTCTGTTCTTGAAGTTCCTTTGCAGTAAAACAGCTGCTTTGAGGTCACCCATTGAATGCTTAGGAATATTCCTAGGTAGTATCAATTATCACAGCTTAAATAGTAAGGATATTTTAAATGAAATTTGTCATAGTGATCACTTGTTTGAAGTAGTCAGTTGGGAAATATGACCTCTTTTTTGCTTTTCAAAATATAGTAACCTGTCCTGACCAGGATAGCCCAGGCAAGCCCAGTCTTGTCAGATCATGGAAGCTAAGCAGGGTTGACTATGGCAAGTACTTGGATGGGAGACCTCCTTGGAATACCAGAGCCAGAGGGCAGGGGCAGGCTTTATTTAGCCACCTCTCTGAATAGCCTCCAGGCCCCTAGCAGGGGTAAGTCACTAGAGTTTGCCATGACTTCCAGGTGCAGACAGACATACACACAAAATACAAAAATACAAAAAAATTGATAACCCTAAATAAGGTACATGGTCCTCTAGAATGGCATAAACAAAGATGGCCAACTCTTTCCTCCAAGTGAGTAGTAGGCAATGTTCCCTCTAAGCTGTTCCCTCTAAGCTATTTCTCTTTTAGGATTGTGAGCAAAAATTCTACTTGATGAGCTACTGGCATTGAAGTTGTGAGCTACTGCATAAATTAGTTTGCTTTGGGGCCATTTTTCCTGAGCTAGGACAAAAATGTGCGAGTCTCATGCTAAAAAACTGTGAGCAAGCTCGCACTAATGCAGCTTAGAGGGAACATTAGTAGTAGGGAGAAACACAGTTAACAAGGAATGACCAAGAGGAAAAGCTTTGTTTCAGCAGGAAGGAGGATTAAGGGATTCAGCAGAAGATTTGATGGGAAGGGTGGGTTTTTAAGGGGTGGGTGTTGGACAGACCAGTTCTAGATTTTAGGGAGCCCTAGACAGGATAGGAGCATCTGGCTTCAGCATCAGCAAGCAGGATCTCACTCAATGTACAGTTCCGACTAACAAATAGAACTAAAGTGCGGGGACTGAGCTCCACCCCTTGAGACTCAACCCACCCCCCACCCCACTATTTTATCACCATTGGATATACTGTTTTACTGTATCCAATAAATGCTTTTTGCCATCACGTCACAACCAACTTCTGGCAAACCCTGGTGGTGTTTTCACAGCAAAGAGATGTTCACATATGGCTTCTTTATTGCCAACCTCTTTCCTGGTGGTCTCCCATCCAAATACTGACCAAGGCTGACCCTGCTTCGCTTCAGAGATCTGACAAGATCAGGCTAGCCTGAACTATCCATGTCAGTACAATAAATCCAGTACATAATTGTATATGCCGCAATAAGAGAGCAGTGATTCCCAAGGTGGTGCCCAAGGCTGTTATGGCACCCGCCAGTGTATTTGTTAGTGCCCACTTCCTCCATTCCCAGAGCAAAATGCCAGTCTTGGTTTTCCACCCACTGTTAGGGCAGGACATGCTTCAGGAAAAGTCCAAGAGGCATCACCTTTATGTCTACAGGAAATGCCTGTTTTGGAACTGCTAGGAAACATCATAGGAGCAGGGCCGGCTCTAGACTGTCTGGCACCCTTGGCAAGGCTAACTTCTGGTGCCCCCTCCCCTGTACTGATTACATCACCAAGTCACATGGGGGAGCTCAATTGGTGCCCCCAGAAGGCTGGCGCCCTAGGCAATCGCCTAGTGGCCGAGCCAGCCCTGCGTAGGAGAATGTTTGGCTTGGAACTTCAGGAATTTTTTTTACTAGCCGCAGCCTGCATGGCAACCATTTTGTTGTGCCCTCCACTGAATGTTCTCAAAATTCCAAATGTGCCCATGAATTCAAGAACATTGGGGCAGTCCTATGGCAGAAATATAGAGTTGCCCTGCAAAATAGATATGGTCAACTGTGATGTGACGCTGCACAATGCCTTAGTGTTCATGGGCAGGAATTTACTTTGCAAAATGTATCTGTTTTTCTAGGGTTGCCAGCTCTGGGTTGAGAAATACCTGGATATTTGGGGGGTAGAGCCTAGGGAAGGCATGGTTTGGGGAGGGGCCTTAGCAGAGTAAAATGTCATAGAGTCCATCCTCCAAAGCTGCTGTTTTCTCCAGAGGAACTTGTCTTAGTCATCTGGAGATCAATTGTAATGGCTGGAGATAGAAGATATTGAAGAAGATATTGGATTTATATTCTGCCCTATACTCTGAATCTCAGAGGGGTCACAATCCCCCTCCCCCAACAGACACCCTGTGAGGTGGGTGGGACTGAGAGAGCTCTTACAGTAGCTGCCCTTTCAAGGACAGCTCCTACAAAAGCTATGGCTGACCCAAGGCCATTCCAGCAGCTGCAAGTGGAGGAGTGGGGAATCAAACCTAGTTCTCTCAGATAAGAGTCCGCACACTTAACCACTACACCAAACTGGATATCCAGGCACCACCTGGAGGTTGGCAGCCCTATCTCCCCATACCAAGATTTAACTTCTTACATACCCTGGGAAAGGAGCTGACTGCTAAAGGATGGTTATGCTTGCAACTGCATTTGTAAAGTGCCATTAAGTTGCTTCCTGCAGGGTGATAATACAAATTAATGACCTCCAAAAGTCCTTTGTTAACAGCCTTGCTCAGGTCTTGCAAACTGAGGGCTGTGGCTTCCTTGACGGAGCCAGTTTGGTGAGTGGTTAAGTGCGTGGACTCTTATCTGGGAGAACTGGGTTTGATTCCCCACTCCTCTACTTGTACCTGCTGGAATGGCCTTGAGTCAGCCATAGCTCTGGCAGAGGTTGTCCTTAAAAGGGCAGCTGCTGTGAGAGCCCTCTCAGCCCCACCTACCTCACAGGATATTCGTTGTGGGGGAGGAAGATAAAGGAGATTGTGAGCCACTCTGAGTGGAGGGCAGAATATAAATTCAATGTCATCATCGTCTTCTTCTTATGTTGGGTCTTCCTGTTTTTCTGCTGCCTTCTGCTTTCCCTAGCATTATTGTTTTTCCAGTGAGTCTTGCCTTCTCAGAATGTGACCAAACTACAATAACCTCAGTTTAGTCATGTTAGCTTCTAGAGAAAGCTGATTTGACCTAGAACCCACATTTGTTTTTTTTGATGGTCCTTAATACCTCCAACAGTCCTAACACCACATTTCAAATGAATCCACTTTCTTCCTGTCAGCTTGCAATTAGCATTTGCAAAATTCTTACAAGGTGTCCCCAAAAGGCAAAGCTGGGAATAAAATGGGCAATGTGAATGGTTAGGGATGGGTAGCAAAACCAATTGCATGATGCCCCCCGGGCCATTCTGAAGCTTAACCATTTTTTTCCCCCCTTGTGGCTTGGCAGTTGTTCTCATTGGCGACTCTGGAGTAGGGAAGAGCAACCTGCTCTCGCGATTCACCCGCAATGAGTTCAACCTGGAGAGTAAAAGCACCATTGGGGTTGAGTTTGCCACACGTAGCATTCAGGTGGACAACAAGACTGTGAAAGCCCAGATCTGGGATACAGCTGGACAAGAACGCTACCGTGCCATTACTTCTGCGTAAGTACTGCATCATCTCTCTTCATTCTCTTGGACTAGGAGTGGTCAAACTTCCTTCCTTCCTTCCTTTCAAGCCAGTTTGGTGTGCAGACTTTTATCTGGGAGAACTAGGTTCAATTCCTCACTCTTTCACTTGCAGCTGCTGGAGTGACCTTGAGTCAGCCATAGTTCTCGCAGAGCTATCCTTGAAAGGGCAGCTTCTTTCAGAGCTCTCTCAGCACAATCTACCTCACAGGGTGTCTGTGGTGGGGGAGGAAGGTAAAGGAGATTGTAAGCCATTTTGAGACTCTGAGATTCAGAGTGAAGGGTAGGGTATTAATCCTATATCTCCCTCCCTCCCTCCCTTCCTCCCACCCTCCCTCCGTTCATGTCTTGCAGCTCTCAAACATCTGACATTTATTTGATGTGGCTCTTATGTTAAGCAGGTTTGGCCACCCCTGCTGTAAGTAAGTCCAGCTGCAAGTGATCTTCTTTCTCTCTCCACCCCATAGTTACTACCGAGGAGCAGTTGGGGCACTTCTCGTCTATGACATCGCCAAGTACCTAACCTATGAGAATGCAGAGCGCTGGCTAAAAGAACTGCAAGATCATGCGGACACCAACATCGTCATTATGTTGGTGGGGAATAAGAGCGACCTGCGACATCTACGGGCCGTGCCCACTGATGAGGCCAAAAGCTTTGCAGGTACAAAACTCTGTCAGCCTTCCCTCTGGGGAGCTCACAGCAGCGTACAGAGTAGACAGTACTGCCCTCAATGGACCAAAGGTCTGATTCAGTATGAGGCAAGCTTCATGCTCTGGCCTCCAAGGCTGCCATTTTCTCTCAGGGAAATGATCTCTGTAGTCTGGAGATCAGTTGTAATTCTGGGAGGAATTCCAAGCCCCACCAGGAGGCTGGCGACTTGACCTGTGAGGTAGGTTAGACTGAGAGTCTCCCCAGAGCTTCATGGTGGATCGAGGAATCGAATCTATTTCCTCCAGATTCTAGACTAGCACAATCCCCACAGCGCTGTACTGGCTCTCTAGAAAAATGCAGATGTGGATAGAAACTTAAGATGACACAGTTGGAACAAAGATTTTTCTGAAATGATATCTATCCACGCATATACATTACAATATCAATACATATACAGTGGTGAAGTGTGGGGAGGAGGGGAGGCGGGAAAGATGAGACAAAGAAATGGTGTCTATCTTTTGTTGTTCATTCTAATTACTCTTTTGCACATATGGATTTCTGGGAATGAGGCCCCTTGGATATGATGGGGATGAACACAGGCTGGAACTAGACAGGTTTGAGTCTGGGTAGTACCTAGATGGGGGTCTTCCTTGGTGCCCCACACATGTTGCCTTGATAGATCAAGGATGGCCAAACTGCAGCTCAGGAACCACATGTGACACTTTCACACACATCATGTGGCTCTTGAAGACCCCACCACCATGTTGGCTGACTTGGAGAAGGCATTTGCATCTTTAAACCAGTTCTCCAAACCAAGTCAGCCAGCTGCTTGGAGAATGCATTTAAAGTTGCTTTCTTTCTACTTCTCCCTCTCTCACCTTCCCCATCCATTTCCTTCCTTCCTTCCTTCCTTCCTTCCTTCCTTCCTTCCTTCCTTCCTTCCTTCCTTCCTTCCTTCCTTCCTCCCTCCCTCCCTCCCTCCCTCCTTCCCTCCCTCCTTCCTTCCCTCCCTCCCTCCTTCCTTCCTTCCCTCCTTCCTGTTCTCAAACATCTGACTGACTGACTAAAAACTTTATTAGGCATTTCTTCATAAGAATCCAGATAACAAGAAGCAGGAGGCAATACAATTATATTATAAAAGTAAATGCCATTTAGAATGATAAACATCTAAATTTAGTATAAAATCTACAATAGACTAAATAATACTTGTTCCTTCCCTAAGCTGATAAACCCATCCTCTCAAACATCTGCTGTTTATTCTATGTGGGTCTTACGTCAAACAAGTTTGGCCACCGTTGGTATAGATGTAATAAATACCCTCAGAACCTGTTTCCCAAAGCTGATACTCTATACAGCTAGATACAAGTCCAGTAGCCCCTTAGAGACCAACAAGATTTTCAGGACATAAGCTTTTGAAAGTCAAAACTTTCTTTGTTGGATATTCTGTATTCTTCTTATATTCAGAGATTCTGCAGTGGCTCAGTGATATAGCATCAGCTTTGTGTGCAGAAGGTCCCACGTACAATCCCTGGCATCTCCAGTTAAAAGGATCTTTTCAAAGGACTAAGCTACTGCCAAAGCAGACATAACCAATTGTGATGGACCAGTGGTCTGGCTCAGTAGAAGGCGTGTTTGTGTCTGAGCATGTCAGGCCCGTAGCCACCGGGGGCGGGGGGAGGCACAGCCTCCCCACCCAATCCCCCTTTGATCACCTGATCATCGGGAAAAGCCGTGCCGAGGCCAGCGGTTCCTACGCCGGCTTTCAGGCGCGCTCTGCACGTTCAGGTGATCGGTAGGAGTGGGAGGGAGCCTTGAAAGAGCCCCAGGAGCCTGCTCTTTATTGTTTCACCAGGTTGGTGGGTGGGAGGGAGGGGAAGGCGCCACACAGAGGGGGGCAGGGGCTGCCAGAGCAGCGGGGAGATCGGGGGCCGCCAGAGCAGTGGCGGCAGAGAGAGTGGGGGTCGCCAGAGGGGCCCCTCCACCCAAAAATTTTTTCTGTGGGCCCCCCAACTACAATTTTCTGGCTATGGGCCTGGAGCATGTAGAGAACCTTTTTGCTTACCACTGAGTGAACCCTAGTAGCTCCTTGTAGGTCAACTGATATAGGAGAGCAGAATTTCCAATGGCAGCATAGCTTTAGTAGGTTTAGTAGAACTTTAGTGGCTTTAATAGAACTCTGAAGCAATTGCTTCTTGAAATTAGTAAGCGCTGAAGTCTCAGGAAATACATTGTGCGTGGATAAGATCTGACAGTTTCTCTCTCAATTTCCCCTAGAAAAGAACGGCTTGTCCTTCATAGAAACTTCGGCTCTGGATTCCACCAATGTGGAGACTGCCTTTCACAACATTCTCACAGGTAAGTTGTCCCACCTGCACATTGTACCTTATTCAGCATTATGGGGTAAGCTCTAGCTTTGCTCTAAAAGGGTAGTGAGGTTAAGGCATGGGCTACCTGGGATGGGCCAGCTTCTGGTTCTTAAACAGATGTCAAGTAACACTAGTTATAGGCAAGGCTGCTGAGAGCCACCTTAGCCCCCCAGCCAAAGATTCCATCTGGGTATGGATGCTCCCAGCCAGGGGTGTCGAACTCATTTGTTATGAGGGCCAGATCTGACATAAATGAGACCTTGTTGCGCCAGGCCGTGTCAGGCCAGGCCATGTGTGTACCTATTTAAGATTAGGTAGCAGAGATAAAAACTTTTTAAAGGACACAGACAAACATGACTAAAGATTTTTTTATAAAAAAAACCTTTAAATAAAACAAGCTTAAAACATTAGCACTTGTTGGTCTTAAAGGTGCTTTCTTTGTATTTCTCCTGTGGGATCCAGGGAACTCTGGCTCTTTCCCTCCCTCCCCAGGGGACTAGGAGGGGGAGGAGCCTCAACCAATGGAGAAAATTGAGGCTTTGCTCTGTAGTTCCTGTGTGATTGAGCAAGCCTTGCAAAGCAAGTTGAGATGCAGAAGGAAGCAAGAGAGACGGAGAAGGAAACAGACAAGAGCCAGTTACTCGAGGGCCTGATAGGAGCCCTCCGGGGGCCTGATTTAGCCTCCGGGCCACATATTTGACACCCCTGCTCTAAGCTGTGGAGTCTTGTGAGCAAAAATTCTACTTCATGAGCTACTGCCATTAAAGTTGTGATATACTGCATAAATTACCTTACTCTGGGATCATTCTTCCTGAGCTAAGACAAAAATGTTTGAGCAAGAGGCTAAAAAACTGAGCTAGCTCATGCTAACTCAGCTTAGAGGGAACACTGTGCACTCCTCTCCCATATGACCCTGATCCAAACCAAATATTGTAACAAAACAAAGTACTTGACTGGTTGTTAACATGCAGCTATAATAATAAAAAGATCCATACGTCCATCTGTCTGTCCATTTGCAGCAGACATAATTCCTCAGAAAATAAAACTAGGGAAGTCAAGACTGAGCCACCAGTTTCAGGAGGATCATGGAAATTCTAGGGCCAAAAATGGAAGGAAAGGCTGGATGGTTGAAAAATAAGGGGAGGGGAAGAAAAGGCCAAAGTGGAAATAGATGAAAGGCAGATCATGAAAGGAAGAGAACAAAATGGAGGAGATGTGGAAAAGAGAGGACTGTAGGAAAACAAAAGAAACCTCCCTCCCTCCCTCCCTCCCTCCCTTCCTTCCTTCCTTCCTTCCTTCCTTCCTTCCTTCCTTCCTTCCTTCCTTCCTTCCTTCCTTCCTTCCTTCCTTCCTTCCTTCCTTCCTTCCTTCCTTCCTTCCTTCCTTCCTTCCTTCCTTCCTTCCTTCCTTCCTTCCCACACACTAACAAAGCTACCCCTTGGTAAGATCTGACGCTGCAGGAGCTGGGCGAAATTGAAGGGAAAAGGAGACCATAGACTTTTTTTAGGAGGCTGCCTCCTGTCCTGCCTGCCTGTCCCAATGCATGCTTGGCTGAGTGTTTAGAAAGATCTGATCAGCGAACAGTTTTCCTCAACCTCCTGGCAAACTTTGCAGAAAAGCCAAGCTCTTTGCTGTGCCTCTGCCTTCCTTGTGCCCCTACTGGCTGCAGGCAGAACTGCATTAGGGTTTTCTTTTTAAAATGTATTCCATGAAAACTGCATGAGTCAGGCTTCGGGGGCCCTGCAGCTAATCCGCCCCCCCCCCCCAAATTTTTTGTCCCTCCTCCACCCCCTCTGTCAACAGCCTTGGTTATGGGCATAACTGAGCTCACTTGCAGGAAGGACATGATACAAATCTAATAAAATACAAAAAATAATGCTTTATAGCAAGGCTTTTTTTGTAGAAAAAGCCCAGCTGGAATTCATCTGCATATTAGACCACACGCTCTGACACCAAGCCAGCCAAAACTGCATTCCTGTGAGTTTCTGCTCAAAAAAAGCCTTGCTTTATAGTGACAAAACATATCATCAAGTTTACAAAGTTTGAGTCTAGTGGCAGCTTTAAGACTAATAAAGTTTAATTTAGGGTACAAGCACACAAAAGCGTATACTCAAATTGAACTTTGTTGATCTTAGAGGTGCCACAAGATTAAAACTTTGTGCTGCTGCTTCAGACCAACATGGCTACCCACCTGAACCTGCCTTCAAGTTTGTGACACATATTGAAGATTTATTTCTGTGAAAGCATGAAGAAGAACTGGCAACCTTCTGGCCTAGAAGAAGAAGACGACTGTAGATTTATACCCCGCCCTTCTCTCTGAATCAGAGACGCAGAGCGGCTTACAATCTCCTATATCTTCTCCCCCCCCCACAACAGACACCCTGTTAGGTGGGTGGGGCTGAGAGGACTCTCACAGCAGCTGCCCTTTCAAGGACAACTCGTGGGAGAGCTATGGCTGACCCAAGGCCATTCCAGCAGCTGCAAGTGGAGGAGTGGGGAATCAAACCCAGTTCTCCCAGATAAGAGTCTGCACACTTAACCACTACACCAAACTGGCTCTCAGGAGGGTCTAGTTGAGCCGCTGCCTGACCATTGTCTACACCTTTTCTACCAACTCACAAAACCCCGGCTGAGAAATTATATAACACTTGTCTCCAGTTCAAACACACACAGATTATCAGCCATAACTTCATTGTTGGGTATGTTCTGGGAAGATTTAGGAAGCTTAACTGAAAAGGTGAGAGGAATTGGGAGCTGTTAACAGGTGACCACTCTTAGTCCTCTGCTGCTTCATGATGTTGCTAAGTAACCATTCATAGCAGAGCTGGCCTGTCCACCAGAGCAGTATTTAGGTGACTGCCTAGAGCCTCCAGAGGCAGAAGTAGGCGGGAGAGATCTCTATAGCAGGAGACATCCTGCTGCTTACACCAGTTCCCTCTTGTCTCTTCTAAAGCCAGTGGGAGAAAAAATTGGATTAAACCGTAGAGTGTGGTGAATCCTAGAGCATTGTGCCTCTGAAGTTGGTGTTCCCGTCTACACCCCCTAATTCCTCCTGGAGGGTTGCAAGCCCCCCAATGAGGGATCTTCTGCTTCTTGTTTCCCTCCATTGCCCAGAGTGGAGACAGAAGAAAAACAAAAGCCAGTGGGCCAATGGTGTGACTTCACTTTCAGTAAAAAAATCAGAAGGGACTTCACAGCTCTCTAGGAATTGCTGGAAACTCTGTGGTTTTACCATTGATGTACCTGACAGCTGCTCCTCATGTCCCTAACCTCTAGTCTCCCACTGACTGCTGGGCTGGGCCTTACAAGCGTACTTTAGGTAGAAGGGTGCTAACTAGGGCTTTTTTTTGAGCAGGAACACAGTTCTGGCTGGCTGGGCATCAGGGGTGTGTGGTCTAATATGCAAATGAGTTCCTGCTGGGTGTTTTCTACAAAAAAAGCCCTGGTGCTAACCAATTCTCTTGAGGCACCCACAGCCTCAATGTGTGGCCCTCCAGAACTCTGCACCTTCTTTCCCTCCGTTTGTCATGGGTCCAACACTCTTCCTCATTCTCCTTCCTTTTCCCTCCTCCCTGTGCTGTTGTGGTACCAAATGAAGAGGAAGGTGGTGGCTTTGCACCTCCTTGCAGCGCTGGCTGTGGTGGGTGGTGGTAAGACTGGTCACTCTAGGTTGAGAAATTCTTGGTAATTTGGAAGGCAGAGCCTGGGGATGGTGGAGTTTAGAGAGAGGAAGAAGCTCAGTAAGTATAATGTCATAGAGTCCACCTTCCCAAACTACAGCTGCCAAGCCCCTGGTCCAGGCAGGGAATCCCCCGCCCCGGAGGTTCCCAACCCTCTTGTCCACATTGGGCTGGTGGGGGAACCGCCCTCTGCGTTGCCGGCGCAATGACGTCACCCGGAAGTGATGTCATCAAAATGGCGGCACACATGCGGGGCCGCTCTAGGCATTTCTGGAAAAACACTATGGTTTTCCCAGACGCTCTAGCCATTTGGGAGGTAAAACTCTATGGTGCAATAGAGGTAAAGATCTATGGTGCAATAGATGATGTCACTTCCAGGTGACATCATTTCGTCGTGTGCTCGAATGTCCCCCGCCAGGGCTTGAAGAGGACTTGACAACCCTATCCCAAACAGCTATTTTCTCCAGGGAACTGATCTCTGTAGCCTAAAGATCAGTCAGAATTCTGGGATATCTCCAGCTGCTATCTGAAAGTTGGCAACTATAGGTGGCAGCCCTGATTCACAGGCCCTCCCCATATCTCCCTCTAGGCTTTCCATAATTAGTCCTCACAAGTCCTGCAAGAATGAATCAAAGAGCTATTACAGGAGACATCTCTAATGAATCCAGTTGTACAATCAAATAGAATCAGCCCCCACAAAGGACTAGGATTCCCTGATCCCCTGGTGAAGGTGGGCGTCTCCCCTCCCAGGCCCCACTTCCCCAGATCAGAACTCACCCAGAAAAAAGAGAACATAAGAACATAAGAGAAGCCATGTTGGATCAGGCCAACGGCCCATCCAGTCCAACACTCTGTGTCACACAGTGGCAAAAAATTGTATATATACGCACACACTGTGGCTAATAGCCACTGACGGACCTGTGCTCCATATTTTTATCTAAACCCCTCTTGAAGGTGGCTATACTTGTGGCCGCCACCAGCTCCTGTGGCAGTGAATTCCACATGTTAATCACCCTTTGGGTGAAGAAGTACTTCCTTTTATCCAGCATCATTGCCCACATGACCTGGAAATGATGCCATCACTTCTGGGACACTTCCAGGACATTGGGGGTGACACTATGGTATTTGGGCAAAAACTGTTACGGTAGAAGCCAAATTTGCCATAGAGTTTTGCCCAAATACCAGAGTGTCTCCCTGACATTCCAGAAGTGATGACTTCTGGGTCATGTGAGCCGTGATAGACACGTCACTATACAAAGGTTGGGCGTCCCTGCTGCTCCCGGTATATTCCCTTCCACCCCCTACCGGTTGCCAGGAGGGACCTGGCAACCCTACAAAGGACTTCCAGAGGAGCAGTGTGATGGCCAATGTGGTTTGGCCTGCTGGCTTTTGCTGCATGCGGCTATCTCAGTTTCAACCACATCTGGGCTTGGATCCACCAAAATACTTCTGCTCATGAAACAATTTCTGCCTAGTATAACTTTCTCACTTCTCCTGCCTTGCTGTAGCCCAAAATACCCCCCCAAGTACTTTTCTGGGGGGAGGGCCCCACTGTATGCCATACTCTCTCTCTCTCTCTCTCTCTCTCTCTCTCTCTCTCTATATATATATATATATATATATGTGTGTGTGTGTGTGTGTGTGTACGTGTACACACACACACACAGGCTGCAGGACTGATTAAGACATGCTGGGGCCTAAACTATCAGGTTTAAAAAGATCCCATAGCATTACCCCTCCCCAAAAGTATAGTATTCAGACACTGAAATTTAGTAATATTTTTGCTTCGAGACTCCTCATAGTCTGAGGCCCTAAACTGTACTGAATCTATCTTGTATATGAATCCAGCTCTGGTAGTCTACATACAGAAGATTTAGGTTGAATGTGTGGTGGGGATGGTGCTAGCAAGCACGGTCTTTCTTTTCCTATTGCTTGTATACTATCATGCTGTGTGTATATGACTACCATGTTGACATCACCCATCAGTTCAACCTCCTCTTCATGTTTTGTATTTCATGGTCTTTCAGAAATCTACCGGATTGTATCCCAAAGGCAAATTGCCAGCGGGCAGCCAGAGACAGAATTCAGCCCTAGCAGCACCATTGAGCCCATCAAAGTCCTGCCTACTCATCAGGAAGGGAAACAAGCGCCTTGCTGCCAGAATATATAATCTGCCAGGACAGTGAGGGGAAGAGCAAGTTGGGACAGCGCTGAGTAACTAGGAAGGCCTTTCTCCTCCTCCTAGTATCCAGTCTCCAATGTGTTACACTGCTTCGTGTATGTCCTGCAGAAGTGCAAGCCGGATCATGTCCTTCCCTCCATGTTTTAATTGCTTTGCTTTAGATGTAGGACATACTGATTTGCCTTTCAAGATAACGGTTATTTGAAGCTACTGTTTAGAACCCCAGTAAATATCCAGAGATTGGCAACTAGAGTCCCTTAGGCTCAAGCCTACCCAAAGAATGATGTCAATTCGCCCGGCAGAGAATTTCCCCCATCCATATCCTTCTTTCCTGATCACCTGAGGCTGCTGTTGTGACCTCAGGAGATCTCAGGACCAGCCCTCCTGGCCTAAGTCCTGTTCTGATGCACTGGAAGAAGATGGTGGTTGCTATGCGACCATAAATATGGCACCTTATAGATCCTGCTGTCATTGGAATATGTAAAGAGTACATGAATGGTTTCTGGAGCAGATAGCCTATGCTCCACAAGGGTCAGACATCTTTATCATGCTGCATACCTGACTGCTATACACTACCTCCATTATGTAGGGCTTCCTCTGGCTATATTGTGTGCAAACAACAATAAAAAACCACAAATGGCTGTAGTTCCCCTCCCCCTTTCAAAGACCCGGTGGAGATTAAAAGGGTTTGGTGTTTCATCCACAAACCCCCAAACCCATAAAAATTAAGCTAACTGGTGCTCATCTGCCTTCTGCGTAGGTCTATGATTCTGAACTCAAACCAGTCAGAAACTGAATTCACATTCCCTCATGACTTTCCCTGAGGAACCTTGAGAACGGTAGCTTTGTGAGGGATGCTTAATCACGGGAGCTATAGCCCCAAAGTTCCTTTGAGAGAAGCCAGGGCAAATTAGGCCTATATTTCTTCTTTATAAAAACCCTCTTCATTACACAGTTGTGACCTATTAGCTTGACTTTACTCCTACAAGATAGCTGGGCTGTTGAGTACGTTCTGGGCTCTGTAAAGAGGCCAATACAAGGTTTGTCTCCCTAGGAGGCCATGAATCTTGGCTGCCCCTTCACTCAGGATTTGAAAAAGGCCTTCATGCAACAAGGCCAACCAAAGACATGCAGTTGCTTCAAAGCATTTAATGTTCTGGGTGTGCCTGCTTGCTAAAAACTTGCCAATCTGCTTGCTAAAAACTGGCCAGGGGCATGCATTCAAGTGGCTGACAGTAATCAGCTCTCTGCTTCCACCATTCAGCCAAGCCTTTCTAGCACATCCTCATCCCATCACACTGGTAATCTCTTCTTGTCCATTCAGGTGGGTTTTTAAGTAAGTTCTGGCAAATAAATTTGGTTCCTTCCTCTCTTTTGTTGAAGATTAACTTGGAGATTCTGACTATTTTATATCAGCCAGTAAAGGTGTGGGAGGCTTTTTCTGGAATAGGAGAGGACGAAAGCCACAATAAGAGAATGTTTTTAAGCACCTTAACTTCCCTGCTGTTTTTGTTTATGTCTTAGCATAACCCACATCCTCGGAAAATTCTTCGAGGGCAGAGAAGGCTTTAGCATTCCCTGTGGGTTTCACTGCCCTAAGAGTCATCAATGAGTAAAGATGGACCGTTCTAGAGGGACAAAGTGTCATGTTTAATTGCTTTGTAGTCACACTTTTGTTCCAACTCCAGCCTTCCTGTAAATAATAATTTTAATGTCTGGAATTGCCTTCCCACATTGCGCTAATGGAATTGTATGTGTTGTGTGTTTGTCAGGCGTTGAAGTGTTGAAATAAAAAAATCTCTATAAACAATTGGAAAGTGTTGGTATTGGTGTGGGGCAGAATCCCAGGCTTTTCTGGGTGTTACAACACTGAGTCTCCCAAGAGAAGCTCAGACGTGGTGGTTGTGATGAGTGACTGTCCCTTGCTCCTGGACCAATGTCATCCCTTTTTTGTCCCAATGTCCACGTCTAAGGCAGGGGTGGCTAAACTACAGCTCAGGAGCCACATGTTGCTCTCAAAGTCTCCTTCCCCCATCTTGGAAAAGGCATTCTCTCTTTAAATCACTTCTCCAAGCCAGCCAGCAGCTTGGAAAATGCACTTGAAGTTAAAAGAAATTTCTTTCCATATCTCCCTCCCTCCTCCCATCTGTTTTCCTTCCTTCCCTCCCACAAAGCTCTTCTCACAAAGACCATAGAGAGAATCTTTATTTCTCAGTAACCTAACCTCTTTTTCTGTGTGCATGAACACACAAGCTTATACCCACTACTGAACTTGGTTGGTCTTAAAAGTGCCACTGGACACAAACTTTGTTCTATTTACATCAAATCAACATGGGAGGGACAGTGGCTCAGTGGCAGAGCATCTGCTTGGCAAGCAGGTTCCAGGTTCAATCCCCGGCATCTCCAACTAAGGGTCCAGGCAAGTAGGCATAAAAAAACCTCAGCTTGAGACCCTGGAGAGCCGCTGCCAGTCTGAGTAGACAGTACTGACTTTGAGGGACCGAGGGTCTGATTCAGTAGAAGGCAGCTTCATATCTTCATATGGCTAACTAACATCTGAATCTCTTTTTGTGTTAAAGTGAAGAAACTCTTACAGAACTGACTAACATTTTTCCAGTTATCAGTCACTTCAACTCTATTTCATCTGTCCAGTCAATAACTAGAACAAAGCAAGAGTCAAGCGCACCTTTAAGACCAACAAAGTTTTATTCAGGTCCACTTGACTCCTGCTTTGTTCTACTGCTTCAGACCAACACGGCTGCCCACTTGGATCGATCTGTCAATAACTAGTCACTGCACCACCAACAGGCTTGGTCCTGCTTTTATAAGCTCCAAAGCTCACCAGACATCCATACCACTCAATAATACATCTTTTGTGTTGCTTTAAAAAAAAAGAAGTTAGCACAGTCCACTTATATCTCTGGAAGTCACAGTGGCTTTTCCAGTGTATTTCCCATAAGCCTTTGCTTAATATGCAAACTAGTGACAGCTTGGAGCAAAGCCATAGCTAACATCTGCTGTCTACTAGTCAGGTCTGGCCCAGAGCCGTATCGAAACATCTGCTAGTCAGGCCTACATCAGCATAGTGAGGGGACCCACAGAAGCAGCAGCGACCCAGAGTGGAGTACCTGGTCCCATTAGGCACGATGGGGCAGGATGATATGTGGATTCACAGATCTGCCTGTTCGTATAGAAAACTGGCATTGGAGGAAGCTTTTTGGAAGTGAAAAGGGAATGAATGGGTGAAGGCAGTTCAACCATGCTTCTTTCTTCTCTTTTCCTCTGTTCCACGTCTTCCAGCATTTTTCTCCCAGCTTGGCTCATTTTTGATACATCCTGTTTTAAGAACCAAGAAAGTGTGTATTCTTTTTACTACAGTTAAGCTTTTTTTTTTTTAAAGTAATTTTCTGACAGTCTGCTACAAAAATGTGCTGTGGCAAGCTATGTGCACTGAATACTTACTTAACTTTTCAGGTGGATGCATTTAGCAGCATTTGTCCCAAGAGATAACCATCCACCCACTCAAAGGGACAGAGACAAACCTTGCAGGATAACAATGCTGACAACTGGCAGGAATGATTTCCAGCAATTCATGTTCTGGCTCACCCATCCCCTCACCCCTTTAGGAACATTGTAGGGTTGCCAATTTCCAGTTGGGGGCAGAGAATCCCCTGGTTTGGAGGCCCTCCCCCCATTTCAGGGTTATCAGAAAGCAGGGGTGGGGGGAGGGAAATGTCCGCTGGGCACTCCATGGGGCTTTTCCAGGGTATCCAACCATATGGAGACCGATTCCCATAGGGTATAATGGAAAATTGATCTGTGGGTATCTGTGGCTCAAGGAGGCTGTTTTTTTTTGAGGTAGAGGCATCACATTTTTAGCATAGCATCTGGTGCCCTTCCTCAAAATGCCCCCCAAGTTTCAAAAAGATTAGACCAGGGGGGTCCAATTCTATCAGCCTCAAAAGAAGGTGCCCCCATCCTCCATTATTTCCAGTGAAGGGAAAGCATTTAAAAGGAGGGTGGTCCCTTTCCGTATGATGGTCAGAACTCCCTTCAGAGTTCAATTGTGCTTATCACAATCTTGCTCTTGGCTCCACTTCCAAAGTCTCCTGGTTCCACCCACAAAATCCCCAGATATTTCCTGAGTTTGACCTTACAATCCTAGAGCATTGTTTTAGCAGGGACAGTTGGAATATATCATGCTAGCAAAGCAGTTAGAATTTTTGATGCAATAGGTTGTTTTAGTTATTTGGGGGGGGGGGGGGAATCATGCCCCGTATCCAGGAATCTGCCTGTGGTAGCTTACAAAATAATATTTATTTAATACATTTATACCCCACTTTTCTCCCTGATGGGGACTCAAGACTGCTTACATCTTTCTCCTCTCCTCCATTTCCTCCTCACATCAACCCTGTGAGGTAGGTTAGGCTAAGAATGTGTGACTGGCCCAAGGTCACCCAGTGAGCTTCCATGGCATGAGCAAACATTCGAACCTAGGTCTCCCAGATACTAGGTCAACAGTTTTAACCACTACACCGTGTCGAAACACCACCTGCATTAAAAACTCAGCTGGGCATTTTTTAAAAAAATGGGCCATAAGAGCAGATGACTGACAGCTTAAAACAAGTTTCCAGACTAAAATGGTGTTAAAGGATCAACCTCATAATTTAAAAACCTGGGTGGACAGAACCACTTTGGCCTGGAGCCTAAATGAAGACAACAAAGGCACCAGGGGAGCTTCAAGAGAAGGGCACTCCACAAGAAAGGTGCCACTACTGAAAAACCCCTACAGTTGCCAGTGTTGGAAAATACCTGGAGACTTTGGGGTTGGATCTGGGAGAGGGCAAGGTTTGGGGAGGGCCTCAGCAGGGTACAATGCCAAAGAGTCCACCCTTCAAAGCAGCCATTTTCTCCAAGGGAGCTGATCACTGCCAGCTGGAGATCAGTTGTAAAAGCGGGAGATCTCCAGGTCCCACCTGGAGGCTGGGAACCCTAAAAACTCCTCCCTGGGATTGCCGCCTACCTCACCTCTGAAGGCAGGGGGCACAGGGCAGTACGGTTGCCAGCTCTGGGCTGGGAAATACCTGGAGACTTTGAGGGTGGAGCCTGAGGTGGGTGGGATTTGGAGAGGGAAGGGACTGCAGTGGGGTGGAATGCCATAGAGTCCAGTTAGGGTTGCCAAGTTCAATTTAAGAAATATCTGGGGACTTTGGGGGTGGAGCCAGGAGACATTGGGGGCGGAGCCAGGAACAAGGGTGTGACAAGCATAATTGAACTTCAAGGGAGTTCTGGCCATTTAAAGGGACAGCACACCTTTTTAAATGTCTTCCTTCCATAGGAAATAATGGATGGGGGCACCTTCTTTTGGGGCTCATAGAATTGGACCCCCTGGTCCACTCGTTTTGAAACTTGGGGGGTACTTTGGGGAGAGGCACTAGATACTATACAGAAAATTTGGTGCCTCTACCTCAAAAACAGCTCCCCCAGAGACCCTGAAACCTCCAGATCAATTCCCCATTATACCCTATGAGAATCGATCTCCACATAGGGAATAATGAAGTGCTCAGCAGACATTTCCCCCCACCCCGTCTCTGGCGACTCTGAAGCGAGGGATTGGCCTCTCTTCTCATGTATTGCTGCCAACTTCTTCAAAGTAACTAGGGTTGCCAAGTCCAATCCAAGAAATATCTGGGGACTTTGGGGGTGGAGCCAGGAGACATCAGGGCGGAGCCAGGAACAAGGGTGTGACAATTGAACTCCAAGGGAATTCTGGTCATCACATTTAAAGGGACCGCACGCCTTTTAAAATGTCTTCCTTCCATAGGAAATAATGAAGGATAGGGGCACCTTCTTTTGGGGCTCATAGAATTGGACCCCATGGTGGATACTTTGGAGAGAGTCACTAGATACTATACTGAAAATTTGGTGCCTCTACCTCAAAAAACAGCGCCCCCAGAGCCCCTAAAACCTCCAGATCAATTCCCCATTATACCCTATGAGAATCGATCTCCACATAGAGAATAATGAAGTACTCAGCAGACTCCCCCCCCCCTCATTTCTGGCGACACTGAAGGGGGATCGGCCTCTCTACTCACGAGTTGCTGCCAACTTCTTCAAAGTAACACAGACACCCCATCCCAAGAGGAAGCCTTTCAATCAGCGACTGAAGCCTCCGGAGGTAGAAACGCACATGGTCCTCTGGGGGCAGAGCTCCCCCCCTCCGCTGGCCAGACTCCCCGAGGAGACGCCCGTAGCAGCCGGAGAGGATGCAAGGACTACGAGTCCCAGCATGCACCTCGCGAAGGGAGGCCGTGCCGTTTCCCCCACCCCTCCCGCTTCCACGTTTTTGGAGATCGGGGGAAAAGACTGCTAATTCAGGGGTCCCCCGGCAGGGTGGGGGGGGGGGGATGTAGGGGTGCAGGAACCAGTGTCAGACATCACGCTGGCAAACCACGTGACTTGCCTGTGCTCCCTGTACCCTGCAGGGCCCCAACCGAAACCGCTTCATGTGCATTATACTTTGCCCTATTGTAAAAGGGTATCAATCATTACCTGAGCCAACGCCTGGTTTCCGAGGATAAATAAAGTGAGCGCTCCTGGCTCAGGAGGAGCAGCTTCTTTACCCCACTGTCATCTCGTCTGGTTTCTTGACTCCCACAGTATCTTGACTCCCACGGCTCCTTGACTCCTACAGCTGGTGACCCCGACGTGATCAGCTCCCGACTCCTGCTCGCCCGACCCAACGGTCTTCACGGTGCACCAATTTCAGGTGAGTATGGGGGAAACGTTGTCTAAGGAACAGGTAGTGCATGCAGATGAACTAAGGAAATTATGTCAGTCACAGCAGCCAGACAGATGCCCGTCAGGGAAAGAGATCCTTGAGCTCCTGCGGGAGATAGACTGCCAGTGTCCATGGTATCCACAATGTGGTTCCATGAAGCCCAGTGACTGGGGGAAAATCGGGGCGGAATTAAAGCAGGAACCCCGTGCTCCTATGTCTCTGCTCATAACCTGGCAGCGGATTCATCATGCTATTTGCCAGTTCACTCCGGCTGATAACATCCTCGGTAAGCCCCCTGAGACGTCGGGTGAACCCCCTCCTCATCTCTACCCGGCCCTGGCCCCTTGGCCAGGGGTCTCAGCTCCCGCGGGAGCCCCCCAGACGGTTGTGTCTCCCAGTGAGCCGCTGGGCTCAGTCCTCCCAGTGCCCCAGTCCTCTCCCGCCATCCTTCTCAGTCCCTTAGAATGCTCCTTGGCTCGAGCCCGAGAGGCTATTCAGCGGCAGCTCGACAACATCGAGGCGCAGAGCGAACTGCTGGCTAAATTAGGCTATGAAAATGCTAACACTGATTGCAAGCGGGTGCTAAGTTCAGTTATAAGCCGCCCTGGGTATACATTGGCTGACATGCTAACCGCGTGTGCAGAGGTTGGGTCTAAGCAGCACGAGATGGCCTTACTGGCAGCTGCCCTCCGAGGTGGGGGGCGACCCAAGAAACCCACTGGCAATTGTTTCCAATGTGGGAAACCCGGCCACTACAAAGCTCAGTGTCGCTCCCGCACTGTACAAGGAGGTACTGCAGCTAACAGACCTTCCAAGAAGTGCCCAAAATGTGGTAAAGGATATCATTGGGCCAATCAATGCCGCTCTGTCCCATCAAGCAATACGGAGCGAAAAAACTCTTAGGCGGGCCCTCTCCTAGCCCAAGCCCAAAGGGAGAGTCGCTCCTCTGGACCTTGGTGACTGCGTCTGCTGTTAAGCAACCCTTGCCAGGAGAGGTAGTCACCTTGCCCGTCCTTCTGCCCTCTGAATTTCCTGCTGAGGCAGTGTTGATCTTACCCTTACGGGAAATGGGGGAGCAAGGAGTGTTCATCATCCCTGCCTGCGAGGAGGCCCCCCCCCCAGGGGTGCCGCTCCTTGTGCAGGCATGGAGCCAACTCCCTTTTTCGTTTCCTTCTGATACTCCTGTTGTTCATGCGCTCCCCATAAGGGGGCGCGAGGGTGGAAATAGTGTGGAAATATTTTTGTGCTATTTTGAATTCTCATCTCCTGATTTTGGGTCTAAAAGATATAATTTCAAAAGTCTTTCATTACCAAACCTTTTTCTAATATTGCAGTCTCTCACAGACAGCCTCTCCCCAGCCAGAGAAATACCTGGATGGAAGATGTGCATACGACTTTGTTTTTGTAAGGTTGCCAGTCTCCAGGTGGGACCTGGAGGTCTCTCCCAAAATCATAGCCTTTTCCCCAGTACATTGAGGCTAGTGCCTCTGGAGAAAGTAAGTGTCCAAGGAAATGAACTGCATGCCTTGCGATTCTCACATCTGATTCAATATTTCAGGAATCTCCAGCCTGGAGCTGGCATCCCAAAGTTCTACTTACAGCTAATCCTTCTCCGCTGGAGAGACTCCTCTGCCTGTAAACTGCCCTAATACCAGGAGTTCTCCTAGGTTAATAATTTTCTAGTGACTGGTAAACCCTTTTAAAATAGTCCGCCTATGATTTCCATTGTTCTAAGGAAATGGTGCACCTAATAGAGAATCTTTTTTGTTATTTCTAGTAGTTTTCTTATACAGGGCAATGTCTTAAACTTTACCTCACAAATTTTGGTTTCTACAAGCAGTATAGGACATCTGTACATTTCCTTGGGGTAAAACTTACCCTCTCCCTGTGCTTTTTCTCTCTTAAGCCTCAGGAACTAATACTCTTGCTTTGGCAGAATTCCTGAAAGTTCTTGGTCTCCCTTAGAAATCTGGATTCCTCAAATGTATTTCAACTATTGATATCTTCATTTGCCCTCTGCATGTCATTTGTAGTTATGTTCCATCTATGATCAATCTTCCCCTTTCTAGCTATTTGGTGCAGCTTGAGTTTTAATTGTTGTTTAATCCAGTCTGCCTGTGGAAAGAGGTATCCACATGTTCTTAAAAGGCCCCACCTTGTGGGCTCAGTATATCTTGTTAGAGTCAGACTTTTCTGAGTGAGCACCCTTTTCTATTTTCCATGTTCTCAAGGAAATGAGCCATAACCTGTTAGATTCTTAATGTAGATCCCTCAGGGTTCATTTCTGATCATGATTTTCTTCTTGCTACTAAATGTCCTTTTGTGTTATTTTTGCCTCAATAAAGGCCCTTCAAATTAAGTCTTGTTGTATTATGCTCCACTTTTGGTCTCCTTGGTATTTCTGACAGCATGTTGCCTTCCAGCAACACATTCTTTGCACTCTGTGTATGCACAGAGGAAACTCATTCTCTGGCACAAGCCTTACACCTGGAGCATTGTGCCATCATCCTAGTTCTACCTTTTACTCCATAAAAGGTCTCTTCTTAAAGGGATATGCTTTCGTGCTTCTAGTCTTTCTTTTGACTTGTCCTTGCAACAACTCAGCATTTTAATCTTGGTCCTACAGATGCCTTGACACATCTTTTCTCTTTTTATGCATTGTTTTAGTGTGTCTATCAAGGTATTAACCATGATTTGATTTCTAGGATTTTGTAACCTTTTGTTAAGTTTGCTCATCTTTTCTTTCAATATAGATGTGCAGGGAATCTGGACCTGCAAATCAAGTCTAATGCATGCTCAGTAGTTCTAAAGGTTATTGATAGTCCTGTTAAGAATTGTTTTATGTATGTGTAACCATTATGTTCCTTTTCAGAATCCTTGTTTTGTTAAGTTTTTGTTGAAATCTGTGCTCACATGTGAGACCCCCATGCCAAGATCGTTTTAGCTGACCTAGCCCAGAGAAACACTGGATTTCGTGGGACCTGATCACCTCACTTATGTCCAGGTTTTTAATTTCTCTGATCTAGCTCACCTATCATATAAAGCTAGCTAGCATTGTTCTATTGAGGCCTCGGTTTTTGTTTTTGAAGTTTTTATATTGTTTTGACAATTTATTATATTCCAAGGCTATAGCAAAGGTTTTCTTTTGTCTCTTTTTTATGGAACTATTTTCATCATATGGGGGACGCCCCAAACTATGGTCATTTTCCTGGATTGTGCACAATGTTTTATTTTAAGTTTTATGTTGCAACAAAGAATATTTTGGGTTGTGTTTTCTGTATTGTGTATGTTACTTTCCTCCCTTGACAAGGAAGAAGCCTCCTGAAGTCCTGAATGCTTAGTGTACTAGGCAAACCTGCCCAATGCAGGCCCCTAACATGACATATGTAAGCTTGTGACGTAAAAGCTCACTGGTCACCATACTCTGGACAGGAAGACGCTTCACTAATAACTTCTTAAGACTCCTTTCTTCATGGTTGAATGTATGCATTTTTGATCTGCTTTCACTGCTCCCTACACTGGTACGGAGTCATCTCCATGTTGTCATGTGTGAATGTTTTTGGTTCCTTTTTGGTTTTTTTCCTCAAGCCCCCTGTTGCTGTATGGACCATCGGTGATACCGGCAGGACAGCACCGTTGCCAATTCTATGCTGGGTTACAGGAAGAATTCCCTTTTGGCAACCATACAGACACATTTCATTGGGTGCTAGGGGGGGTGGGCAGGCTCTTTAGTTCACCCTCCCCTAGGCCTTTCACATACCCAATAGGTCCATGGCAGAAGATCCTCTTCCAACCCCAGTATAAGAAGCTTATCAACGAGGGGAGAACGTGAAACGGGTTATTTCTCATTTTGCCCGCGCCATGGCTGTTATGGATCGTCCTGCCACCCTCAACACAGACAATGGCCCTGCTTCCTGTTGCTCTGCCTTTGCTGCATTTTGTGGCCGCTGGCACGTTCGGCATCTCTACGGTATTCCCTTTAATTCCACAGGTCAAGCTGTTGTGGAGCGTGCCAACCGTACCTTGAACGCTGCCCTGGCTGTTCTTGAAAAACAGAAAGGGGGAGAATCCCCCTCCGCTGTTTCCTGTGACATGCTCTGAGCACAAAACCTTTTTACTGTTTGTTGTTGGTTCCAGTCAATGCAGAACTAGTTAATCAGTCTCCTCCTCAGAATTTGTGGGTTCGACACGCTGCGTATATGTTTTGGCACCATGGTACTAATGTTACACTTGTATATGAACCCCCCATGTCTGTTTCCTCTATGTCTTTCCTGCCCACCCCCTTTCAAGCTCCAGAAATAGTGTTAGCCCAATTACAGAACTTAAATCGATCCTATATGTTTACCAACCCATTGGAGTACGATGTTAATGCTACTCGCTTTCGCATGTTTCATTACCAATATGCCTTACCAGGACTGTGCTTTTGCTGCGGCGCTACAAATAACGCCTTTTCCAAGTGGAAGGGACTTGCTGATGGGAACAAACATTGGCTTAGTCGCAAGAATCAGACTCATTGTAGTGATCGATTCTGGGTGGGAGGCGGTAATAACATGAACTGTAATTCTTCTTATAATGTTAATATTTCCCTCATGAATTCTACTTGGGACATGCTTCATGTCACTTTTCCATTCTTGTTTCCAAATGTTTCAACCTTTACCCCCGGGTCCACTTGTAGTGGGTGGATCATAAAAGACCCCAATTTATGGTTCTTCTGGGGTACGGGGAGGGCAGCCGCTGCAAGTTTCACAGGCATTTTAACCTTAGGCGGCTACTCTAATATAGTAGCACAAGAGAACCGTGCTTCCATCATTGGACTCACCTGCCGTCTAGAACAGTCCATTAATGCAACTACCTCCATTATTCGTGACCTACAGAAGGAAATCTTCAGTCTGCACCAAATACAGTTGCAGCACCGGCTTGCCCTGGACTATCTGTTGGCACGCCAAGGAGGGTTTTGCAAGATTGTTGGGCCAGCAGCCTGTGAGGTACGGTTTCAAGACTTCAACCGGACCATCGAGGAAGAGTTGAAGCACTTGCACAACCTCATTGCGGATAATGCACTCCGTCCTGATTGGGACCCTTTCGCTTGGCTAACCTCCCTGCTCCCAGACCCCACTTGGCTCCGACAATTGATTTGTGCCATAATTGTAATTGTTGTTCTTTTAATCATTGCCTGTTGTTGTATTCAGTGCCTTCCTAATTTGCTGCAAATGTGTACACGTTCTAAGGAAACATGGCAACGGCGTGCATTGTATTATGCTTATCATCAGCTTAAAAACAAAAAGGGGGAGATGTAGGGGTGCAGGAACCAGTGTCAGACATCACGCTGGCAAACCACGTGACTTGCCTGTGCTCCCTGTACCCTGCAGGGCCCCAACCGAAACCGCTTCATGTGCATTATACTTTGCCCTATTGTAAAAGGGTATCAATCATTACCTGAGCCAACGCCTGGTTTCCGAGGATAAATAAAGTGAGCGCTCCTGGCTCAGGAGGAGCAGCTTCTTTACCCCACTGTCATCTCGTCTGGTTTCTTGACTCCCACAGTATCTTGACTCCCACGGCTCCTTGACTCCTACAGGGGAAGCCTAAAAGTAACACAGATACACCATCCCAAGAGGAAGCCTTTCAATCGGAGCCTGAAGCCTCCGTGAAAAGGCACATGGTCCTCTGGGGGCAGGGCTTCTGTCCCCGGCCAGCTGACTGGGGGTGGGAAGGAGCCTGGGAAAGCGGAAGAACCCCTGCTGGGACCTGGGGATTGGCAAGGCTAAGTCCAGTGGCCATTTTCTCCAGGTGATCTCTGTCACTTGGAGACTGGTTGTAATCCCACATCTCCAACCATCACCAGGCCCAGTGCCAGATTAAACTCTGGGGAGACCCCTAGGCAGTCAAAATCTAGTGGGCCCCCTTGCAAATTATCTCAGAGCAGAGTGCCCCTGCTGCAGACTGCTGGCACCCTCTCAAAAGCTGCGGGGGAGAGGCAGAGAGAGGCAAACTTGGCGATGACACCAGCAGCAGCTGCACCGGGCAAGTTGGGCAAAGAGCAACTCAGTTGCTGGCTGCACATGCAGGCTGGGAGGGCTGCAAGCAGGGGAAAAACCAGGGGGGAAAGCCAGCCTGGGGCCCATAGGCCAGTGCCTACTTGGCCTAATTGTTAATCCGGACCAGGCCAGTAACCCTATGGTTTGAGAGGTGGATCTTGACCGACAGTCTGGCCAGTTGCTCAGTCTGAGCTGTGAATAGAATTGTGTTCAAAATAGTAATTTTTGCTTGAGGATAAGAGGACATTCTGGAACATTCGTGTACTCTCCTACCCATCATCCCTGGGAACAGGAAGTAGGCGGATCCTTCTGTTTGTAAATAGGATAGATCAGGGGTGCCAAGCTGCAACTCGGGAGCCACATGTGGCTCTTTCACACATGTTGTGTGGCTCCAATCCCAAATCAGACTTTTCCCTGCAGCCACTGTGGCCGGACCTGCCTGTCCCGCATTGGTCTTGTCAGCCACCAGCGAGCCTGCAGCAGATGTGGACTACTGCACCTTTCTTAAATCTTCGTTCGCGAAGTCAAGCCAAGAGAGAGAGAGAGAGAGAGTGTGGCTCTGAAAGCCCCCACTGCCCCGTCAGCCAGCTTGGAGAAGGCATTTGTCACTTTAAGTCTCTTCTCCAAGCCAAGCCAACCAGCAGCTTGGAGAATGCATTTAAAGTTAAAGTTGCTTTCTTTCTACCTCCCCTCCCCCATCTATTTCCCTCCCTTCCATCTTGCAGCTCCCAAGCATCTGACATTCATGTCTTCCAGCTCTCAAATATCTGACATTTATTCTATGTGGCTCTTACATTAAGCAAGTTTGGCCACCTCTGGGATAGATGGCTAGTGCTGCAGTAGGCCAACTCTGGGTTGGGAAATTCTTGGAGATTTGATGATAGAGCCTGGGGAGAATAGGATTTGGGGAGTGGAATGGCTTCAGCAGAATATAACAGCAGAGTCCACAAAGCAGCCATTTTCTCCAGGGGATGATCTCTGTCATCTGGAGATCTGTTACAATTCTGGGACATCTCCAGGCCCCACCTGGAGATTGGCAACCATGAGCCTGGCATCCTCTGTTTTACTTCCTGCGTCCCCTGTGAGATTGTGCAAAGAAGTCACTCTGTGGGATTTTTCTGTATTCACAGAGTTATCAGGCTGTTTATTGTTGCCTCTCTTAGGATTTTTTGTTAAGTAATGACTTGGCTCAGGCTAGCCTATGTCACTTTACCCAAAGGCAACCTCTCCTATTGTGTGTTTTAAAAACATCCTCCTTCATTTTGTTTTTGGTCTGACACAACCATCAGCCCCCCCCCCCCACCCGCACCCCGCTCAGCTGCCTGGCTGTTGGGCAGCACCACAACTGGGTCAAAATGCTTCAGAAGCCAGGGAGAGCCCCTCTCTTGTCACCTTGTCCTGAAAAGCAAATGGCCCTACAAGAGTCAGACCACGAGGTGGAGCCATTTTGCAACTTTTGGGGGAGAGGAGCAAAGTGATCTTAAAGAAGGAACCTGCCAGAGGAAGAATTTATATCCCCGTTTTCCCTCTAACGTTCCAGCCTTCCTACCCACCTACCCCTTGCTTTCTTGACCGGATGAAATATTTCAATCAAATTAACAATGTTGTATTTGAGTGCTGGAGCCGAGCTGCGGATCAGGAAATGCTTAGTTAATGCTGTGAACTTCTCAGGAAGCCGCTGCCATCCTGACCTCTTCCCCCATCCCCTACTATGGGATTTATGCCAGCCTGCCTTACAGGGTTGTTGTAGGGACTGCGACAATAATGATGTAATCTTAATCTGAATTCTACAAAAAAAGCTCTGTGTGAAACAATGGTGCCACCAGGGGTGTGTGGCCTAATATGCAAATGAGTTCCTGTTGAGTTTCTGGCAGTTCCACTTCATTATTGTAGGAAAAGTCCAGCAGGAATTCATTTGCATATTAGGCCACACCACCTGACAGAAAGCCAGCTGGAACTGCATTCCTGCTATTAAAAAGCCCTGTATATTCATCCTGGGTAGAGCACTGGAGATCTCCTGGGATTACAACTGATCTCCAGGTGACAGAGATCAGTTTACCTGGAGAAAATAGCTGCTTTGGAAGATGGATTCTGTGGCATTAGATCCCATTGAATTCTCTTCCCTTCCCTCCCCAAACCCCGAGTTCCTCAGGTTCCACCCCCAAAATCTCCAGGTATTTCCCAACCCAAACCTGGCAACCCTAACAACTGCTCCTCTTCCTGAATTCCAGTCCTTCTTGACTGCATTAACTAATTGGCAGTTATTCTTAATGAAAGGACAAGAGGTAGAACAGCACAGTCAGTAACGGATCATGTTATGAGGGGCACACCTGGCTGGCATTCTAGCATGAGCCAGAGTTTTGTTGGTGAAAAACTGTCTGGAACGTCATGATCACAAGCTCCAGCATATGGTGGGCTAGAAACTTCCTTTATAAGAAAATGTTATCTGGATCTGACAAATCCCATGCCTTTTGCTATGATCCGTTTTGACCATTGAGAGCCAGTTTGGTGTAGTGATTAAGAGTGGCAGACTCGAATCTGGGAGAACCGGGTTTGATTCCCTACTCCTCACATGTAGCTGCTGGGTGACCTTGGATCGGTCACAGTTCTCTCAGAGCTCTCTCAGCCTCATCTTCTTCACAGTGTATCTATTGTCAGGAGAGAAAGGGAAGGAGATTGTAAGCCACTCTGAGACTCTGAGTGAAGGGCAGAGTATAAATCCAATTTCTCCTCCTCTTCCCAATATTTTATTTATTTATTCGATTTATATCCCGCCCTCCCCACCGAGGCGGGCTCAGGGCAATATCTCCTCCTCCTCCTCCTCTTATCATTTGGAGCAGTCTCTCTATGCACATGGGTATGTATATAAAGTGCCATCAAGTCGCAGCCAACTTAGCTCATCAAGTTGCAGCCAATCAGAGTCGCAGCTTTCAAAGCAATTGAGAAGCACAGGTAGGTTGCTGGTGACTTCCTCTGCAGAGTCTTCCTTGGTGGTCTCCTTTCTATGTATTGACCCTTGTTACCTTCCAAGACCAACGAGATCAGGCATTACCATGAATGCATGAACCTGCCTTATACTGATTCATTGGTCCATCTAGATCAGTACGGTCTACTCAGACTGGCAGTAGTTCTCCAGGGTCTCAGGCAGAGAAGTTTCACGTCACCAGCTACCTGATCCTTTTAGCTGGAAATGCCATAGGGTTGCCAATTCCCAGGTGGGGGCAGGGGATCCCCCGGTTTGGAGACCCTCCCCCCGCTACAGGGTCGTCAGGAAGCGGGGGGAGGGGAGGGAAATGTCTTCTGGGAACTCTATTGTTCCCTATGGAGATTTATTC
Source organism: Heteronotia binoei (assembly GCF_032191835.1). Taxonomy (NCBI): domain Eukaryota; kingdom Metazoa; phylum Chordata; class Lepidosauria; order Squamata; family Gekkonidae; genus Heteronotia; species Heteronotia binoei. The sequence continues at coordinate 256,134,609 of NC_083223.1, forward strand.
CCGTAGAAAATCATGGAGAATTGAGCTGCGGATATCTGGGGCTCTGGGAGGGCTGTTTTTTGGGCTAGAGGCACCAAATTTTCAGTATAGCATCTAGTGCCTTTCCCCAAAATACCTCTAAAGTTTCAAAAAGATTGGACCAGGGGGTTCAATTCTATGACCCCCAAAAGAAGGTGCCCCTATCCTTCATGATTTCCTATGGAAGGAAGGAATTGAAAAGGTGTGCCGTCCCTTTAAATGTGAGGGCCAGAACTCCCTTTGGAGTTCAATGATGCTTGTCACAGCCTTGATCTTGGCTCCATCCCTAATGTCTCCTGGCTCAACCCCCAAAGTCCCCAGATAGTTCTTGAATTGGACTTGGCAACCCTAAAATGGCAGGATTTGAACCTGAGACCTGCTGCATGCCAAGCGGATGCTCTACCACTCAGCCACATGTCACCTTCCCTCCATGTGTATGAAGTGTGCAATTTTTCTCTTTGCACCCAACAGTTAGGGAGTCAGGGGAAGGAAATGTACAGAGGCAAGGCTTCCAGGCAGTCTCAGGTCCCAGACATTTCTGGGTTCTATAAAAGAAGCACGTCTGACACCAGTGGTTGGTGGAAAGGAGCAAGCAGTGAAAGGGGATCCCTTTTCCTCTGTTTTGCAAGGCTTTGCGCCTGGCTCTTGGTTGGTCATTCATTTTTTGTGAACGAGTCACATTTCCAGGTAAGCCAACCCATCTGGTTTTTGATGGTGACTTTAATGCCTCTCTCCTGCCTCTTTCATTCCTGGAAATGCCCTCTTTTTCAGTCAGTATTTGTCAGCTCTTCTGGGCTCCGTTACCATCATCACCCATCTATATTTACAAGGTGAGATCAGTCTGGAAAAGATCAGGATGAGGGAGGCTGGTAATTCCACAAGCTGTGGTCATGACATGTCTGGGGACGACTAATGGATGGGGGCTGGTTGGGGAGGAGGCAGAGGCTGCTTCCACATTGGGGGTGGGTCCTGTTTTGGTCTTGTTCTTGCGGTGGATGTAAAGATATTCGGAACTGTAAGACAGCCTCCACATGGAGCAAGTCCTCATTCTTTTAGAGTTGCCAGGTCTGTGTTAGAAAATACTTGGAGACTTTGGGGGTGGATCCAGGAGAGGGCAGAGTTTGGGGAGGGGAGGGGCCTCCGCAGGGTACAATGCCACAGAGTCCTCCCTTGAAAGCAGCCATTTTCTCCAGGGGAGCTGATCTCTGCCAGCTGGAGATCAGTTGCAAAAGTGGGAGATCTCCAGGCCTCACCTGGAAGCTGGCAACCCTGCATTCTTTCTTCCTCACGTGTCTTCTTGCTGTTCCTTTGTAATGGGTAGTGTGTGTGTGGAGGGGTTATTTTTGCTATTTGCATTGAATCAGCCTGAAAAGCCCTGATTAGTTTGACCTCATCGGTGCTTGGAAGCTAAGCAAAGTGGGCCCTGGTTAGTACCTTGATGGGAGACCACCAAGAAAGTCCAGGGTTGCTCTACAGACCATGGCTAACTATGTCTGCTCATCTCTTGCAGAAGACCCCAGGTTCTATCATCAACATCTCCAGTTAAAAGGACCAGTCAAGCCAGTTCACTTGTGAGTCAGTCACAAGTTCTCTCGGAGCTGTTCCTCTCAAGAGCAGTTTCTGTCAGAGCTCTCTCAGCCCCACCTACCTCACAGGGTGTCTGTTGTGGGGAGGGGAAAGGAAGAGACTGTAAGCTGCTCTGAGACTCCTTTGGGTAGTAGTGAAGGGTAGGGTATAAATCCAATCTCCTTCTCCTCCTCCTCCATCATCTTCTTGATGTGAAAGACCTTGAAACTCTGGAGAGCTACTGCCAATCAAAATAGACAATACTGACCTTGATGGTCTGATTCTGTGCGAGGCAGCTTTTTGTGTGTTCTTTTGTGTCATAAGTCAGTGGCAACTTAACAACACTTAATTATATTTTTCACCCTGACCTGAAGGCCTCAGACTAGCCTTATCACATCAGATCTTGAACACTAAACAGGATCAGTCTTGGTTACTACTTGGATGGGAGACCACTGAGGAAGTCCAGGGTTGCTAAGCAGAGGCAAGGAGTGGCAAACCACCTCTGCTTTGGGGTTGCCATAAGTTGACTGCAATTTGGACACCACTTTCTACCACCACACCATTTTAACACTATGGTGATATATCTACTGCTACCGATAACTTTAAAGAGCCTCGTAGCGCAGAGTGGTAAAGCTGCAGTACTGCAGTCGGAGCCCTCTGCTCACGACCTGAGTTCGATCCCAGCGGAAGCTGGTTCAGGTAGCCAGCTCCAGGTTGACTCAGCCTTCCATCCTTCCGAGGTCGGTAAAAAGAGTACCCAGCTTGCTGGAGGGAAAGTGTAGATGACTCGGGAAGGCAATGGCAAACCACCCCGTAAAAAGTCTGCCGTGAAAACGTTGTGAAAGCAACATCACCCCAGTGTCAGAAATGATTGGTGCTTGCACAGGGGACTACCTTTACCATCACCAATAATTTTAAAAACCTGACCAAAATCCTGGTGGTGGTGGAGAAATGGGTGGAGAGGTGCAGAAATCCATCTTTTCCTTATCCTGGTTTGGGGAACATCTTTTAAGGAAGATTACTCCAGCATAGGTCTGAGCCAGGGACAACCTGGAAGGGAGACATCCAGACAATGTTGTGTGGAAACCTCAGAAGAACCGCTGAAGTCTTGACAGGAACATACAGGAAGCAACCAAAGAAGAGATCATGGTTATGAAAGTCTTATAGCTGTCATACCACATCAGACCACTGGTCCACTTAATTCAATGTGGTTTCCTCTATGTCGGCCATAAAGTTCTCCTGAGACTGTCAGGGGCTCTCTGGAATCACAGACAGAGAAGGGCAGGGCTTGTCTTTGAGCAGGAACGCGGTTCTGGCTGGCTTGGTGTGAGGGGGTGTGGCCGAATATGCAAATGAGTTCCTGCTGGGCTTTCTCTACAAAAAAAGCCCTGGAGAAAGGTCTTTCCTAACACCCACCCTAAGAGGTCCTTGTAGTTAAGAGGTAAGTGAGACTTTCTGCACATGTTCTTAGTCCTGGGGCTCTCCCCTGGTTCCAGGCCAGTTTGGTATAGTGGTTAAGTGTGCGGACTCTTATCTGGGATAACTGGGTTTGATTCCCCACTCCTCCACTTGCACCTGCTGGAATGGCCTTGGGTCAGCCATAGCTCTGGCAGAGGTTGTCCTTGAAAGGGCAGCTGCTGTGAGAGCCCTCTCCAGCCCCGCCCACCTCACGGTGTCTGTTGTGGGGGAGGAAGGTAAAGGAGATTGTGAGCCGCTCTGAGACTCTTCGGAGTGGAGGGCGGGATATAAATCCAATATCTTCTTCTTCTTCAGGCATGAGGTCCTCCAACATAGCATGAATTCCTGACCATGTGGTTTAAAAGTGGTGTGCACTCTATACAGAAGAGACCCAATGTTCAGCAATGCTTTCTAATGCTCTGTTTCTCACAGGTTATCTGGGCTGGGATGTTCCTTTGGAACAGAGCTTCCATCCTGCTGCATAAAGTTGCCAAGTCTGACTCAAGAAATATCTGGGGACTTTGAGGGCGGAGCCAGGAGACATTGGGGGTGGAGCCAAGAGCAAGGGTGTGACAAGCATGATTGAACTCCGGTAGGCATTCTGGCCATCACATTTAAAGGGACCACACACCTTTTAAATGCCTTTCCACCATTTGGAAATAATGAAGGATAGAGGCACCTTCTTTTGGGGCTCATAGAATTGGACCCCCTGGTCTAATCTTTTTGAAAATTGGAGGGGGTTTTGAGGAGTGGCATTGGATTGTCTGCTGAAAATATCGTGCCTCTATCTTAAAAAAAACAAGCCCCCCAGAGCCCCAGATACCCACAGAATTCTCCATTATAACCTATGGGAATTGGTCTCCATAGGGTATAATGGAGCGCGCAGCAGCCCTTTTTCCTCCCCTTCCCTCCCCCCACTTTCTGATGACCCTGAAACAGGGGGAAGGCCTCCAAATGAGGGGATCCTGCCCCCAACTGGGGATTGGCAACGCTACTGCTGCAGCATATGAAAGCTGCCGTGTACCGAGCCAGGTCCCTTGGTCTATTGAGCTCAGTATCATCTGATCTGACTCTCATCTTGGCCAGCGAATGGTCTTTCCCCCTCAGCTGAATTCTGGGATCCTTTCACGGGAGATGGCAAGGGAGGGAAGCGTTCTCTTTGGAAAACAGGCACCCTACCACTAAGCCACTTCGCTTCTAAGTAAGGGTCCAGAGAAGTTCCTTGGCAGCTTCCTGGGATTTCCTTGATAAGAAACAGTGCATGTGGTTAGACTAGCATCTCTGAAAGGCCACATGACAACAACTTCTGATCTTCTACAGTGATGTTCAGATGCAAGAAACTGCTGGTGGCATCCTAGGCCCTGCTTCCTGTTCTGATGTCTCAAGGGGGCAGCCTTACAGCCTCTATATGAGTTGATGCAGAAGAAGAGGAGGGGGGAGGAAGAAAAGGGGGCAGGGGGAGGAGATATTGGATTTATATCCCATCCTAGACTCTGAATCTCAGAGTTTCAGAGCTGTCACAATCTCCTTTACCTTTCCACCCCCCCCCCCCCCCCGCTCCACAACAGACACCCTGTGAGGTATGTGGAGCTGAGAGAGCTCTTTACAGCTGCTGACCTTTCAAGGACAACTCCTACGAGAGTTATGGCTGACTCAAGGCCATTCCAGCAGCTGCAAGTGGAGGAGTGGGGAATCAAACCCAGTTCTCCCAGATAAGAGTCCATGCACTTAACCACTACACCAATCTCTCTCTCTCTCTCTCTGAAGAAGAAGAAGAAAAGAGGAGGGGAAGGAGGAGGAGATTGGATTTATACCCCACCCTTCACTGAGTCTCAGAGCAGTTTACAATCTCCTTTCCCTTCCACTCCCCACAACAGACACCCCGTGAGATAGAAGGGGCTAAGAGAACTCTCCAAGAACTGCTCTTGAGAGGAAGAGGCCTGAGACAGTTATGACTGACCCAAGGTCACACTCGCAGGTGCATGAGGAAAAGTGGGGAATACACTCTGTTTCTCTCAGATTAGAGTCTGCTCACTTAACCACTAAACTAGACTGACTCTCAAATTGGTCCCAGAATGTTCTACAATGTTCCATAGTAGAAAGTATGGACAGGTGAAACTCTTATGGTAGTGTGTTTAGGGTTGCCACTTTTGACAGACACAGATCAGCTAGGGATGGTCTTCGCCTAGGACCCACCCATCTAGGCAGCAGAACCAGTGGGATCAACCACCACCGCCCGCGTCTTGAAGGTGTGGCACAGTACACAACTTGGATTTAAAAGGCACTCAATTATTTTTTTAAAAAAGTTATATGAAACAAACTGTTAATATTGCGTTGTTATAGGAAACAAACATAAATTAATTTGGCAACAGGACAGAAGGTGGAGAACGAGTCCTACTGCTAGAAAAAGCGGCCAGCACCAACTCTCGTCCAGTGGAGCTAGGAAGCTGAAGTCCAATGGCTTTTAACTTCCTTCTCAAGGTCTCTGAGGGAAAGAACAAAGGTGAGAGAAATTGCCAAAAAATGAACTATTTCAGGGAGGTCTCCAACATGGCCCCCACCAAGTGTTTTTTGAGTGAGTGAAGCCAGGTGAGGCTTTTTGCCCACCAAGGCTTCTGATTGGCCATTTGACTGGGTGTGCAGATTTGGGGACAATGGCTGTCTCAGCAGCAGCTGCCACCACGTGGCAAAGATCTCACTGTGTGACTGATGGGAAGCTGTGGCAGCCATTATCTGCAGCAGTGGTGTTGTCAACCTCCAGGGGGTGGCTGGAGATCTCCCGGAATTGCACCTGGTCTCGAGATTAGTTCCCCTGAAGAAAATGTCTGCTTTGGCAAGCGTGTGGTGCTAGACCCTGCTAGACCATCCCCCTTCCGAAGCCCTGCCCTCCACAGGCTCCAGCACTCAAATCTCCAGATTTTGAGACCCAGAAGAGCTGGCAGACCTTCAGAGCAGTCATTTAGTGGCTGTGCCCAGGGCTTTTTTAAAATGCAGTTCTGGCTGGCTTGGCATCAGGGGGTGTGGCCTAATATGCAAATGAGTCCCTGCTGGGCTTTTCCTTTTAAAAAGCCCTGTGTGAAACAATGGTGACATGAGGGTGTGGCCTAATATGCAAATAAGAACAAAAGAGTAGCCATGTTGGATCATTGAGATTTTTCTACCCCCCCCCCCCAAAAGCCCTGGCTGCGTCCACCATGCTGTGTTAGATTTCCCAAGGGGCTCACAGGCTCAAAATGCTGGGGACACCTGAGCTGTTTTATGGCTGACTTGAAGGCCTTTTCAATCAGCTCTGGCCCCTGTTCTTCAAGCTCCACCCTGAGGCATAGCAAGGCCTCTCTCCCTTAGGCCTTGTCTGGCCAGCCGCCACTCAGCTCTTGGTCTGCCAGGTACCACCGTTTTGTCCCTTGTATCTCAGCATCTGAATGTCAGTTCAGGAACATGACTGGCTGAGATCACTGAAGCGATCCCAGTTACTGTGAGGAGAGCAAGGAAGGTTGAGGGGCAAAATGAGGCTGACTCTGGCCTGGGACCTTCTGCTAAGGAGATTTGCAATTGCCGGAGCTCGTGCCAACTGGCACAGTGCAGCAGGAAAGTGTCAATCGTGTGCATTCTGCCTGCCCACCGTCTGCCCTCTGCATGCCTTTCTGCCAAATGGTGATGTCATTTTACCCAGCAACTGCTTAGCAGCAGGCACTGAAAAGGGAGGGAGGGGGGAAATGAGAAGATGAACTAATATTTTAATCTTTTGAGTCTATAGTGACTCATTCCAGCACAGCACAGTGGAGATAGCAGGGCAGGGACTCAGCAACCCACCCACCCCCCCCCCACACACACCCCACTGCTGTTTGGATCATGTTGTTATAGAATTGGGAAGGTTCTCTAAGCCAAGTGGTCAACTATAAACCTCAACCTGGAGGCCACAGGTCCAGATATGGAACTGGGGAGGGAGATGAATGTCCGGTTGCAATGAAGGGGTTTGGAAGGTTGCGAATCTTTCAGTAAGTATCTTTCCTTCCTCCCAAAGATGGTGAGAAAGCATGTTTTAGAGGCTTAGTGGGGAAGCTGGCCAGGCAGAGAAACACTGTTTGCAGATTCTGGTTGGCTGTCTACAAGCAGGCACAGTAAAGTGCATTCAACGGTTCCAAGTAGTAGCTGGAGATCTCCCGCTATCACAACTGATCTCCAGGATCAGTCCACCTGGGAAAACTGGCTGTTTTCAAAGGTGGGCACTATAGCAGGGTTGCCAACGGTAGCTCTTCAGATGTTTTTTGTCTACAACTCCCATCAGCCCCAGCCAGCATGGCCAATGGCTGAGGCTGATGGGAGTTGTAGGCAAAAAACATCTGGAGAGTTACCGTTGGTCACCCCTGCACTATAGCATTATACCCAATGGAAGTCCCTTACAACCCCCAACCCCACTGTCCCCAGGCTCCACCCCCCAAATCTCCAGTTATTTCCCAATGCAGAGCTGGCAACCTGATTCAGCAGCCATATACTGATGGTGGGGGAAGATAAGGTTGGCAGGGTCTCCAGCAGGCCCGTAGTTAACTAAGGGCCCATGGGGCCTGGCCACCTGACAGGTTTTTGGGGGCCCTCATGCCTATCCCAAGGCAGCCCAGTGGTGCAGAGTAATAAAGCTGCAGTACTGCAGTCCTAACCTCTGCTCACGACCTGAGTTCAATCCCAACAGAAGCTGGGTTCAGGTAGCCGGCTCCAGGTTGACTCAGCCTTCCATTCTTCCGAGGTTGGTAAAATGAGTATACAGCTTGCTGGGGGGGGGAAGTGTAGATGACTGAGGAAAGCAATGGCAAGGAAAGGAAAGGTCCCCTGTGCAAGCACCAGTCATTTCCGACTCTGGGATGATGTTGCTTTCACAACATTTTCACGGTGCTTTGCCATTGCCTTCCCCAATCTTCTAGGCTTTCCCCCCAGCAAGCTGGGTACTCATTTTACTGACCTCGGAAGGATGGAAGGCTGAGTCAACCTGAGCTGGCTACCTGAAAACCCAGCTTCTGTCGGGATCGAACTCAGGTCGTGAGCAGAGCTTAGGACAGCAATACTGCTTTAACACTCTGCGCCATAAAAAGTCTGCTGTGAAAACGTCGTGATGCAACGTCACCCCAGAGTTGGAAACGACTGCTGCTTGCACAGGGGACTACCTTTTACCTTTTTACATCCCCAAACCAGGGCCACCGTCCCTCCTGTGTAATTTAAATTATGCCACTGCCCCTCCCATGCCATTTAAAGGGCTTACCAATCAACTGCTTGGCAGGCTCTTTAAATCACACAGGAGAGGGATGGCCCCCAGCCTCTGCAGCTTTCTGCACTTGCCGCATGGGCCCCTCCCCCATGACCCCTAGCCATGGGACTGGTTCCCAGCCTCCCACTCGGGCCAAGGGGTCCCCTGATTTTGGGGCCTTCAACCCACCAGCACAAGATTGCCCGGCAGGAGGAGACCCGCCCCTGAGGAGCCTTGTCAACACCCAACGTGATACTGTCACCCAGAAGTGATGTAATCACACCAGGTGCATAGTGTGGGGATGTTCTAGCATTTTGGCAAAAACTCTATGGCACCATAGAGGGTTTTTAAACCAACATGCTAGACTAGAGCATCCCCATACGATGTGCCCAGAGCAAATTATGTCACTTCCGGGTGACATCATTGTGCCATGTGTGCAAGGACAGTCCTCCCAGCGGCAGCCAGGTAAGACCTGACAACCCTGAAGGTTGGACAGGAGCAAACCAAGGGTGCAAGAGCTTCTGGGAAGTAGCCTATTTTAGCAGCAGTAATCTGGAATTTCAGCAATTGTGCCCTTATAGGTCTGCAAGTTATGCCCATACTAGTTTGGTGGAGAAGGCTGTATATTTAGAACTGTGAACCTGCTGTGGGCGCTGAAATGACTGGCAGTATTTTATCATCATAAGAAAACAGGGTCATGAGGATTGACAGGCTGCTCATTTTGTGGGTGAAGTTTGATAATACAACTCCTGCTCCTTTCACGTTGACCCTATTGTGAACGTGGGCTGATTTCTCCGAGAACCAATCAACACAAGACATCGCTGTTTCTTAAGTAATAATACTTTAATAAAATTAAGTTCTTAATGTAATTTAGCACATTTAATACAATAACCCTTTCCCTTCTTGGTTTTCCTACAAGTTGTGCAACATCATTATTTTTAAAAACTTTTTTAAAATCTTCTCTTTTCTATATGCCTCCGAAATTCAGACATTGAGTCTAACTAGTAATCTTTTTTTTCCTTTTATTTTTATACATATGGGTTAATATTTCTTAGCTCCTGTCTGTCTGTCTCTCTCATATGGACTTCTGCAGACAGATAAAAAAGGGGGGGGGGTGTAAGCAAAACCCCCACCCCCCTCCAAACCCTGGCCAGAACACAAGATCAGCTTCCAAGGACTGACTACGGGTTTCCTATGACAACAAAGAAATTTCGAAAAAGCGACGAATGGGCTGGAAATGTCCATGGCATTAAGAAATTGCTGGAGAATTCCACAGGTGATTGGCTTCTGCAATGTGCATGTATTTCTTTTTTAAAAAAATTATTAAATCAGAACAAAAATTTCAGCACCATCTTTTTAAAAATGACAAGAAGTCCATGACAACCTTCAGATACATGGTCCTAAAATGTGACGGAACAAACTGCTAATCCGAGCTGAAGGAAAGCGATCCCCCAAATCTTTCTTTGGGAATACCTATTCAAACCACAATCAGAATTCAAAGTTACAGATGGACTTCCTTCTTTGAAGAAAACACTCTATGTATGTGTGACTTTCCCATTACTGAGACTATGCTTGTACTACAAACTTACATTAACTGTCATGGCTTTCCCTTCTCCCAAAGAACACTGGGAATTGTAGTTAGGCCAGGGCACTAAGAATGCTGAGAGATCGCTATCTCCTCAATTGGGACTAAATTTCCCAGGTTTCCCTGGTCAAAGAGAATGACACAATTAATCTCTTCTCTCTAGGAAAACTATGGAAGTGTACTAAAATGAAAAAACGGTTCTGCATTTGTAGTGTCGACACATTCCCCATGCTCCTCTCCTTGTAAGAGAACTGGAACAGTATGCTACAATGTGGCACATTCATTGGAATGGCTGGATTGTGGAGTCAAAATGGCTGAAAGAAACAGAAGGGAATCCCACAATTCAAGAAATCAAGAGGCAACCGGTATACTTTTCATTTATGAGCACATGGAAAAGGACATTATAGCACCAAGAAAAGGAAATAATTTTGCTTTGCTTTTCTTTTTTTAAAAAAAGTGCAGATCTGTTTTAATAATAAAAAATTAAGTAACAATGCAGTTACTGCAATTTCCTATTTAAGTTAGATATCTGAAGATGTAGCAAATCCCTCACTGTTGTGTCGAGGTATTTTCCTCTCTCCCCCTGTTTCAAAAGGATCATGGAAGAACTATAGATAGGTAAAATACATTCTTTCACTTATAAGGATAAATCAATTTCCATTTGTATCACAATTCTAGAATAAGTTCTTAATATAACAAATGGACTACGGAATGTGTTTCAGTTACGAGTTTCAGCTCCTGGAGTGGATCTGGTAAATGGCATCATTTACTGCCATGATGTGGCTCTAGTTTTTGGGGGGGAGTTGTTGCTGTGGGCATTTGACTCAGATTGTTTTCCTTGGTGAGAAAGGTTCTAAGTTTCATTGTCCAGTACAAGAATGTCATACTACTGTAAAAGCAGTTTTCTCTCAAAATCTGGTTTCATTCAGTTTATACAAAATGGAATCCCTCCAGATTCTACTACAACGATCCTTTAATACCAGGTGCAAAATACTGGTTGCCTGATTCTATTCTGCAGTAGAAGATTTCCCTCTGACTTCAGCGGATTTCATGTTCTACCTTCATCCTAGATTCATTCAGTTAACAAGAGATCTGCCTTTCCCCATGGAACTAAACCTGAAATGCCAATACAAAACATAATACGTGAATTGCTCTTTACTTCAATAGCAACTGAAATGACATCATCAGATTTCACATACCAGAAATTAGTATCACCAATTTCAAAGATGTACCTTTAATTTTCACACAAATACTAACAAGTGGACCCATGGAGTTTAATGCCATCCTTTCTGAGAAGTGAGAAATATTTCTTGAAAAGCTATGTGTCCACTAAATCAGCTTCTCCCAACTGTCAAAATCAAGGAGCAAGTATCTATGCCGTTGTCTCTGACCAAAGCAAGGCTAGAATCTGCCAACTGGTACAAGTATTAGAAACATCTGCTCTACAAACTTAAATCAGTGTAGTTATTTATTACCCCCCCTCCATAAGGAATCCTGGGAACTGTAGTTCTGCGAGAAGGTCTTCATTCTAACAGAATTCTCAGCACTGTTGCAAAAGTCCCCAGAGTTCTGTGAAGAATGCCACAGCAGTTAAATTAATTTAGGTACAGTTTAAATTTGTAGTGTAGATGTAAACTATAAAGTGCATCTGAGTTTCAGTCCAGGGCATTACTGTTTCAAGTATCAAACAATAATAATAAAAAACAACAACCCAAAATGAGGTAAAGAAAATGAGCAAATGAAAAAAAAGCAATGAAATAGCAAACTGCCTGATCTCTTTTACTATTTTCTAGACCAAAAACACCAAACATCTGAACAAATCAAAAGGTTCAATCTTTTAAATTCTGTTTGGATACTGATCCCAGGAAGTAGATTCTAATCTCATCTACAGATTGGAGATCCCAAATGATCCAATGGGGCTTGCAAAATTTTTATCAGGTATTCAAGTCTGTACATGTATTTGACATCATCACAAGGATTTAAGTGGACTTAAATCTGTGTTTGTATCAGCCTACTTGGAGATTCAAATCAGGATGTAAAAGGTCTAAATTCTGATTTGCAACATGGTAAAACTGTTGAGAATGGCGCAGAAATGAGAAACTTTAGATGTATGTCAAATGTTCATGGAATCTGAATTGGATACACCTGTGCACTCTAAAAATGGTGCTCCCTCTCACTGTAGAAATAGTCACATCTCCACATGTGGAGCGCAGTGACTCTATCTTGTCTTCTGGATCCACCAGGTGGGTCCACTATTTTTCAAGACTCTTGAATCATTTTACAGCTTTGTTGTAGAATAAGAAAATAACCCAACTGGGCCAGGGAGGAGGGAGGGGAGTCAACTCTACTTCTTAGAGGCTTACTTCAAAATTACTCTAATAGTATCCTATAAACTTTAAGCTATGTTATCATTTGATTTTATAATAATGTCCTATAATATCGAAATATTTTGGTGCAGCAAAAGCTGCTGAGCCTGGATATGATACCCAGAGCAAGACGTTCCTCAGGAAATAAGGCCTGGAATAGCTATCACACAGAGGCAGGACTTTTTTTGAGCAGGAAAGCACAAGAACGCAGTTCCGGTCGGCTTGGTGTCAGGGGGTGTGGCCTAATATGCAAATGAATTCTTGCTGGGCTTTTTCCACAAAAAAGCCCTGTGCAAAACAATGGTGCTATCAGGGGGTGTGGCCTAATATGCAAATGAGTCCCTGCTGGGCTTTTTTGTACAAAAAAAGTCCTGCACAAAGGCATACAGTGTTGAACCAGAGGCTCTCCAGCCCCTTGAGAATTTTAATCTTCATTAACTCTTCAAGACTTTAATCTACACATCCTTTAAGACTGCATGGAAACTGAATACTGTCCAGTCTAATTTCTATATTCTAAGGATGAGTGCCTTTATATCCTCCCCCCGTTCTAATTTCCATATTTTGAGGAATACGGAATTCCATACTCACCTGTCCTCAAGGTATGTATATTTGGTTTGTTTGCTAGGTATAATTTGTCTATCTTCAAGTAATTTTGAGTTGTCAAAGTACTGGAATATTTTAAAAGGGTGGAAAAGATTTGGGCTCTGAGCTGGGGAGAAAAAAGATTTTGAGCTAGCAGAGACCATCCAGATTTTTGGACCTCCATGAACATACATAGTACATGTTAGAGACTCCAGGTTTATATTAAGTTGAATTTTTTTTTTTCAGGATCCTGGACATTGTTAGATTACTTTTCCAGCCTTAGGTAGGCTTGTTAAAGGCATATAGTGTAACTTCAGGGAAAGGAAATAGTTATTGCAAGCTAGGGTTGCCAAGCTCCGGCCAGGGGTGGGGGATCCCCTGGTCTGGAGTGCCCCAACCCGCCAGGAGGGGTTTCCCCCCCCCCCCCCGAAGAACCCTGTTGCTGCACACCATGCCTGGCACAATGACATCACCTGGAAGTGATGTTTTCGCACTGGGACGTCGTGCCAGGGACACTCTAGGTCTCATGGTGAAACTCTATGGTACCACAGAATTTCATCACGAGTCCTAGAGTGTCCCTGGCATGACATCCCCAATGCAATGATGTTACTTCCAGGTGACATCATTATGCCATATGTGCTTCAAGCACACGAGAGAATAGCCCCCACCACAGCAGTGGATGGACTTTGCAACCGTATCAGAAGCTTGTCTGTTAAACGACTGCACAAGAAGAATAAAGTTCCACTCCTATTTGCTTATTGGTCTAAAATTGTTTTCCCCACAATTCCAGCTTCTTAATGATCATACAGAATGCATCTATGAGACAAGTTTATTCCAGATCCTCCTTTTAAATTCCAGGAGGTGTTTTTTTTTAAAAATTGTATTATTCACCAATAATGGTAAATAGGAACCATCAGGTAAGGAATATCAGCAAAATGTTTAATCTATATTGATCACTTATTTCCAACATATGTGGAATGTGACTGTAGCTATCAATCTGTTGAGAAGGACCTTTCAAAAGTCTTTCTTGAGAAGTTTTTCTTTCTTTTTTTCTCTAAAGGAAAATAGTAACCTTACTTTTCAACAAATAAACCTCATTTTCTTAAATTGTCCACTTTCTGTTCAAAACTCAACCACTTCCTTGCCTAGGGCAGGAAGTTGGAATTAAACATACCAAGCGTAATTTTTTCTCTCTCTCTTAGTGTGTTTGATGAATATTCTTTAAAAGATCAACATAAAAAACCAAACCTATTCTTTTTTTAAAAAATACACATTAGATCCCATAGTTTCCCCCTTCTATAAAAAAATAACATTGCAGCTTTGATTGACAGGAAGTCTACTAAACTGTGGTTCAGATTTCAGTTAAGCAATGCAGTAATGACCTAAAAACCCCCACAAAACTGCATAGGATTAGAAGGGAAATTAATTATTATAATAAAAAACCCTGACCTTGGTTATGAATTTAATTTACATTCTGCTCCATCTGGGATCGTCAATTTTCTTATATTTCATTCAACAATATGGATAGCATCTACTATTAATTTTTATTCTTTTCTATAGGATTATAGGAAATACATTAGAAAGTTTTATACTTTTAAAAAGTTTTTTTTTTAATATACTCATGGACTCCTCTTTTTTGCTTTTTTGCTTTGTTTTAATTTTTGGTTAAAAACTACAAAAATGCTTCTTTGAACAAAGGCCAACAGAGCAGGGACGCTATCCTTCTGAAGGATGTTTTGTTAAAATGTAGAAGACTTAGCTTTACAGAACTGTTAAGAGTCTAGAGTTGTCAATGCTAGCTTAGGAAATTCCTGGAGATTTGGGGAGATGGAGCCTGGGTAGGGCAGAGTTTGGGGAGGGGAGGGAGTTCAGCAGGTTATAATGCCATACAGCCTACTCTTCAAAGCAGCCATTTTCTCCAGGGGAACTGATCCCTGTTACCTGGGGATCAGTTGTAATTCTGGAAGATCTCCGAACACCGCCTGGAGTTTGGTAACCCTAAATGAAATCAGAATTGTCACTGTCTTTAAAGAACGAGGGGGTTATATTTAGTGTTTCTTTAAAAAAGAATTGGGTCTGAGCCTATTCCACCCAACAGGAAAGGTATACATCTGCGGGACAAACTGCTAGTTCAATATTAATTGCTTCATGTTCCCCCACAGAATTCTTAGATGTGTAGTTTGGTGAAGTTGGCTCCTATTTTTCCACTAGAGATTTCTAGCTGCCAATCACAGTGTTGCAGTGCCATGAGTAGAGGGCAGATGACCAGACTCCGTTTCAGCATAGTGTGTAGGTTTGCCCTCAGAGAACTGTTCTGAGGAGGGTAATCCATTTGACAAAAGTATCAAAAGGAAGTTCTTACTATATATAGTTGGCCAAGGCTGTATCCAGTATTCTTCATGCTGGATCCTTAGTCCCTTGCTTGTAGGAATTTTAGAGATTTTTTTTTTAATAGAAGTTTTAGTACTTTAATGTAGGGCTCTAGTAATCAGCTGATTGCCTTAAATCTTTCCTACAAGGATTGTTGTTGACACCTCGAAAACACTGGGCCACAGTAAGGTGTGCAAAATGTTCAAAAATCTTTATTTTCAAGGATGGGTGAGGAGGAGTGGCTGTAAACCCAGCGGTAATTCATGATCTTGGCATTTTATTACTTCTCCACTTGTAGGGATTTCAAACTGGGCTCTGAAACACAGTAAATTTCCCCTCAGCCATTTAGTAGGGCACAATAATTACCTCAGCGAGGAGTTACAAGCAGACCATAGTTAGTTGCCACTTGTCTAGATTACCAAGAATTTTGATTGTATTCCGCTCACCGTTTCCCAGATTGTATGATTTTTCTCATCCCACATCTGGTATTTCTGAGCAAGTGGGGGAAAGGTCTAAAGACCACTCATGGTTTTCCCGGTCATAGGATGATAAAGCCTCAAGAAGGCTATTTGGAAGTTTGGAGTAAACAAGTTGGGGTCTTAGATAGTAACATAGGATACTGCTCTGTTGGCTAGACCAGGACCAAAAGAAAGTCCTTTGTATTTATATTTGGGGGTGGCTAACACTGTTCCCTCTAAGTTGAGTTAGTGTGAGCTAGCTCACAATTTTTTAACTTCAAGCTCACACATTTTTGTCTCAGCTCAGGAAAAATGGCCCTGAGCAAACTGATTTATGCAGTAGCTCACAACTTTAATGCCAGTAATTCACAAAGTAGAATTTTTGCTCACAAGACTCCACAGCTTATAGGGAACATTGGTGGCTAATACAGAGATCTCCTATTGTCTGCCTGTCAAAAAGACTGATACTGGGAGTTCCCACTGGATCTGAAGAGTTCTGAGGCAGATAGCTCAGAACTGGCTCGTAAAGTCCTCAAACCACTCCCTATATCCATGGGAAAAGAAAATACTATTTAAGTAGATTAATTAATGAAGCCAACCAGACTGCACTCAGATCTTCATTTATGAATCTGCAACAATCCTTAGCAAACTCACTCTTCCAAGCCCATTGATTTCAAAGGACCTAGAAAGGTGAAACTATACTTAAGAGTGCTGTTCGTTTTTGCCCGTCAAATTCTTAACGCATGTGTCTAGTTTTTAAAATCAAATTTGAAACAATTTGGATACTTTCTAGAAAAGTGTTAGTCCAGTTAGGAATTTTAAACCATTATGGATTTTTAAGTGACACTTCTTCTGTCCAATTTATAATATTTGTTTTTGTTTTTTAAAATCCTTTTTTCATTACAAATGTGTGATAACTTTTTGTTTTTGGGAAGGGCTATTCGTACCGTAACTACCCACTTATACATACACGCACGCACACACAAGAGGAAGGAAAAAAAGAAAAACATATATTAAAAACACTTTTTTAAGCAATACTCTGGATACAAATGTATTTTTAACCTACATATATTCTAAACATTCTAATCTTTTTAAGGATCACTTTATCATAAAATAAAATATCCTTTTCTCCTTATAATAAATTACCTAATAAAAAGTATTTTTATTTAGCCCAGTTCCTTACTACATTTACATGTAATAAATGCATTTATTAAAATAGAATATTAAATTATAACGAAATGTTCTAATTTTTTTTAATCTTTCCCCCCTCTCCATTTAACAAAAAACAAAACACCAAAACAACCAAGCTTGTAAATGCACCTCATCAAGGCAAAAATTAAAGATTGAAATGTTTGTTGCTGTTGATTTGATTCCAGAGGGGTTTTAGATTAACAGTCGCAGCCTTTGCATTGCTGGAGATTTTTAAAAGTATGTGTGTGAGAGAGAGAGAAAAGAGGAAAAAAAGATAGATATCCCAGCAGCTAAAAATATTTCTGCAAACTACAGTTTGGCTAGGATATTGATAATGTCTCCTCATTTAAATATAAATCCAAATTCATTTCTTAGTTTTAATGTATTATAATAATACTATTCTCTATATAATTTATGTCAATGAGGCTGTTATCACAGTATGATAATTGGGAATTCCCTCCCTGGATATACTTGTTCCCACCCCTTCTATAAACACGCCAATACCTCTAAACAATGGCTTCTGATATCACATGACTGGCGTTTGCCTCTCTTCCCAGCCAATGCAGATGTTAACGATTCACTCCAGTTGGGTAGAGCTGAAAGGAATCTGCAGCCAACTGTTGGCGACCCATTTGAAATTTCAGGAAAAAATGGCCAAAGATTGTATTTCAATAAGGCAAATATTATATGTCATAAGTCGATATATTCTCATGATATCAACTTCATGTCTCAAATTCAGTTGAAAGGTCTTTGAGAAGTAACAAATTTGGAGCAAATACTATCTCAAAAACTTGATCTTTTGTTGCCAGTAGACCTGAACATTTGTTAATGTTAAAAAAAAATAGAAAACTTAGTTCCAAAATTCCAGTTTCGAAATACTTATTAAAGTCACACTTCTGAATAGTTGAATTTTAACATTTAAACCTGAGAAAAGCTTTGGATTCAGATCTGAAATTTGCCAATTCAGAGAGTTCAATACCTTTCAGCTCTACCTTCCTTTCCCATTTCTCTTGCAAGGTCTGAAGACATCAAGCAGTCCAGTTAGGGTCCCCTATTCTTAACCTACTTGACACTTGCCAACACTTGGAGAGTCTTCCCAAGAGGCCTAAAGACCTTAGGCTTTAGTTCAACAACTTATTTCAACTCCAGCGATGCAGCCGACTGGTATCTGGTACCAGATCTCGCCCTCATGGAATCAGATTTAGTAGCAAAGGGCAATCCTGCATCAATTTATCTTGCTTAAAACAAAGTTTCCCTCACTGCTTTTGTAAACTCATGCCAGCTGGTGCCTCTCAACATCAGGTAGTGCTTCTACACAGCTTGCTTATTCTCTGTGTTTCACAAACACAACACAGCAAACAGCAGAAGGGGGGTCCTTTGCCAAAAAGCACAAAACAGACCAACATCATGAACTCAACTGACACTCGTGAGGCAGTGGTTATTGGGTATGAATAGCATGCCGTTGGTTGGCCAAAGTTTGGGATTGTGTTTGAATGGGCTGGGCCAAGATAAACTTTGGTTGTGCGAAAGCAGAGTTGGGGAGCCGGCATAACTTTACTCAATGCTGCATGCCTCTTGCAAGCAAACTTGAGCAGTATCTCTACTCTACTTTGACCCAACTCCATACTGTCAGGGAAACATATATTGGTTTCATACCCATTTAACAGTCATGGCTTCCCTCCCATCGATCCTGGGAACTATAGCTTGGAGATGGGGCTGTTCTCTAATACAGCTTGATCCCATGTGTAAGGTATTGCAATTCCCAAATGCCCTGTGCCCAGTTCTCCATTTGAAAAGGGACTGAAGAGACCAAAACCAAGCCATTGCTGCTCCATTTTCCCCATTTGGTACAAGCAGAGTGGAAGGGTGGGGAATCCTATTAACTGAGCAGCCCAGCTTGTGATAGACAGAGGTTTTTAAGACATGAGTTCTTCCCTGTGCCAAAGCTAATAGCAGTGACAAGGTTGGTAAGGCCTAGGAAAAAAATTACAGCTGCATATACCACAGTCCCTTTTGAAGCGGGCATCATTTCCCTGGGAAGGTGGGGTGGGGTGGGGAGTCCAACGTTACCTCAGCGAAGATTCAGGGATTGGCACAGATTGGAATTTAAAAACTCCCAGATCGTCAAGAGCCCATCTGATCATGCTAGAGGAGTTGCCTTTATTATTATCATCAATAATAATAATAATAATAATGTTTGTCCTCTTTATTGCTGGTGAATCAGACCAACAAGCCAGTTCTACATACCTATCAAGGAAGATACAAGTCAGAGCAAAAAATTAAGGTCGTGGGCATTTTTTCTTTTTTTTTCTTTTAAGATTTATATATATACATATATTAAAAACAAGATAATTACGCAAAAATTTATTCCCATCCCCTTCCTGTAAGGGACCCCTGGGAATTCCAATCTGTGGGCACCCCCTACAGGACCCTCCCCCCAACAAAAGTATGCAGGCCCCCTCTTAGACCAGAGGTAGCTCTTGGTTTTGCAACTGAGGTTCTGCAGACTTGGGTTGTTTTTTTTTCTCTTTTACTTGCTACATTAAAAAATAACAGGGAGGGAGGGTGGAAATATATATATATATATTTATTTATATTTATATATATTTTTTAAAAGATGGGAGTTAAAATACTGCTATTAAACTAGAGTTGCTACATCAGGCTTTCTTTTAATATATATGTATATGTATATATAGATTAGATAGATAGATAGATAAAAGGTTATTGGAACTAAAAAAAGATTTCTTTATCCAAAAAAATTAACTTGGAAGAGGGTAACGCCTGGTTCACAAACTTGAACTGTTCTGAGAACAGGAACCAAGACCCCCTTCCATTTCCGATTAGCAAGTTTAGATATTGGTTTTGGGTTTTATATCGCTATTTTTTGTTTTGTTTTTTAAAAAAGGGGGAAATTCTAATATTTTTATCATGCGTATGTGTAAGGGAAGGGGCTGTTTCAATTTCTTATCTTAACAAGGAGGCAATGGGGGGGAACCAGAGGAAAGGAATGGATTCCCCCCCTCCCCATCCTTCCACACTTTTCCTACTCAACCCCATAGGGCCAGTGCTAAAATCTCTCCCCCATGCACATTTCCCCACAAAAGGGAGGCTCTGCCCTCCACTTTTCTCCTCTCTCCATCGCCTGGCATAAAACAATAAAACATTGACCAAAAACTCTCTCACATTAACTACAAAACAGACTTCACTCCGCCAAGAACGACTAAATCCAAAGAATATATCCAGCCCTGCATAGGGCGCCATGTTGCCAGAGGGAACATCGCTACTTGTGTCCCACCTTTCCCGAAAATTTCAGTCCACCCTCTGGCTTCTCCTCCACCCCACCCCATTTTTATCTACATTGGTGGGAGAAATTAAGGTAACTTCCCACCAGTACCATGCTACCACCATCTCCTCCACCAGGAACAAATGGAATCGGATTGGTATCATTTAGTTTCCTCTTGTCTGCTTTCTCCAAAACAGAAAATGTTACTCTTTCTTCCCCCTGCCTCCTCCTCCTCTGCCTTCCTTCCTTCTCTCCACTTCTCTTGCTGGGATTAATACAATTCTATTTAATAAAACAAGTATTATAACTTATTTTCACCAAAAAATAAAAAAGGGGAGACTGTCAGAATTAATTGAATCCCACAAGGGTTTACTTTAAAAAAAAGCCAATGAGGCCAGTTACCAAGATTTTTAAAGTCTTTGCAGGCTTTTAAAAAAAGGAATGCATAGAAAGTTGTTTTGCTGGCATGCCAGAAGAGTAACCAAGAACAGAGAGGGTGCAGTGAACACCCCTTCCTTGCGGGGTTCACAGCAAGCTGCTTTTGAAGGCAAGTGCAGATAAATTTTGGTAGCAAAGCCCCTTTGCTGGATCTGAAAAAATTGACAGACCGGAAGACGGGGTGGGTGGGGGTGGGATGCCATCACCCAGTTCAGCCCTGCTGAGGTCCACCTCGAATCTGTCAGCATTGGCTCTGAGCAGACTACATAGTGCTGAGAAACTTTGTTTGGGTTTGCCTGGCTCTCTGGAGTCGGTTTCACGTTTCCCATAGCGGCTGGCTTAATCCAGTCTGGGAGAGGAGGCTGCAGTCATTGCTGCTGTGCCACTAAAATTTAGTGACATATTGGGATTTTGAAACGAACATCGTTTGGTGTTTGCTGCAATGCTCATCTGATTTTTATGTTTTAAAGAAAGAACGAAATCCCTATTCATTTTCATTAGGTAATTTTTTTCTTCCTGTACCCAAAACGTGTTGCAGGATTAAGCCACTTTAGCTTCCAGAGCTCAGGATGGGAAGGCAAACCCCATGATAGGCTGACAGTGTCCCCTTTAGCAGACTACAGTCTTTTCAGTATTATAGTGCAGAATTTAGGACATGATCACCTTTCATCTCAGTCCTCCTCCCCCAAATTCTTTCAGTTCCTGGATAATACATATTTTGTCTTTGCTGGGGAGGAAAACACACCTGTGTCCCCCACCTCCTCCCTTAGATCACAATCAGTTGCCAAGTTTGGCAGAACACCAGTCATTTCTCCCCCTCCCCACAATAAATTTATTGGACAGGGCTGCATGTACTCCGCAATAATTCAATTATGCTATGCGAGTGTGGACTTGCAGATTGGTGATGGAATCCCTCATCCTGAAAATCCCCACCTGACTTTTTAAAAAGTAACTCTACCTGACCAAAAAGATGGATCCCCCAAAATGGTAGTCATTACCTGCTGAAATCTCAGAAGCC